>NW_026585895.1:26030032-26090576 GCF_907164565.1 Psammomys obesus
GGTGAGGTGAGGTGAGGTGAGGTGAGGTGAGGTGAGGTGAGGTGAGGCGACACAGAAGACAGGGGAGTGAAGAAAGGCAGAGATGGAGCCAAAATACAATTTACTCCTTTTTTGCCCCTACTTCTCCTAAACACACATCTGCATTTCTGTCATTTGCTCTCTAGCTCTCCTTTTAAGGAACATCTCTAGCAATGTCTAAAGGAGGTGGATGGCCCATGCTCTCCACCAAAGTTTCATTCACAAAATGATGACAAACCAGATTGATAAACCACCTTTAAAGTTAGTGTGTATATGGGTGTTTCGCCTGCATGTGTCTGTTCGTCATGTGTATGCAGTACCCACAGATGCCAGGGGAGGGTAATGAATCCCTCCTAACTGGAGCTACAGTTGTAAGCTACCCTGTGAATTCTGGGAATTGACCCCCTGTCCTCTGGAAAGGCAGCCAGTGCTGTAAACCACAGACGCATCTCCAGGCCCACATACACGACCTTTAGTAAAGGATTTGTGTAAGATTTTTAGACCTACCATGTTTCATAATTCTTGTTAAAGAACTGAGAACTTAACCTTCCAGCATGTCAAAAGTGTCATCTTGGGGCAGGAGAGACAGCTCTTGACTAAGAGCACGCACAAACCTTGCAGAATAGAACTGAACTTGGGTTCAGTTCCCAGCACTCACAATGGGCATCTCACAACTGCCTGTATCTCCAACTCCAGAGCATCTGAAGCCGTCTGTTGGCCTCAGCAACTACCTGAACTCAAAAATGTACAAACCCACACTAAAAGGCCCACATATACCCATAATTAAACATTTAAAAGATAATGATTTTTGTACACATGGCCTCCCACCTCAGCTCCTACGGCAATAATACTTGGCACACCAAGGCTTGCGTGATCCAATCCATATAATCATCTAAGCTGCAAACGGCAGACTAGGCGGGAACTGGGACACCACCATGAAAGTCCAAGAGTCTTCTGGTATGAGGATGCCAATACCCCAAGCCAGATAAGGCACTGGTGGCTGCCTGACGTCCAGCAGAACGGCTCGGCGTGGGAGCAAATCCAGCCTTCTAAACCTGAGGGAAAGTTGTGGAAGAGTGGCAATATTTTTATCAGCGGCATGCGACATGGTCTTGAAGAGAGAGCAAAATACTTTGATGATTACGAAACAAGATGGAGCACGTTGGCCCTCTGAGGCTGAACGTAATTCCTACGCACCTTGCTTGCTTGCATCACTGAGTAAGTCCTGAGGAAGCTGCCTTCGAGGAAGTAAAACCGTAGAGTCAGCCTGAGACCCTCGCCTGAGCCGCTACCTTCCAAAAACCGGGATGATCCTGACCAAGGGTTTTCAGCGGAGCATTCAACTACCACTTGTGTCTAGAGAAAGTGAATCCCTTGGGGAGAATTTGGGGCCAGACATTGGAACAAAATGTGATCAGAAGAGCAAAACCAGGAGAAAGGCAGGACAGCATTCGTACCCAGACAGAGAAGGCTTGGGGAAATCACCAACTGTGAAGAAGGCTGGCCCCTGCTGAGGAGCAGGAGGGACGGATGCATGCAGGAGAGAGACGTGCAGAATCCCCACCAGAGGAAAAGGGGCTGGGGTGGACCCACCTTCTTCTAATTAAAAAGCAAGTCAACCATTAAAAAATACTAATTCTGAATAGTGAATGTAGAGAAAAGGCTAATTTTGTTTTTATGTTTTAAAGAGGTACACATTTTCTTAGATCTTTGTAACCCCCCTCCTTTTTATTAAGAAAACAACTTTATTTATAAGAATAATCAGAATGAAAAAATAAAGTATTTAGGGCTTGGCAACAAGTGCCTTTACCTGCTGACCTGGCTTGCCTACCCGCCACCTTACATCTCATTCAAAACCTAAAGGAGATTGAATATCTACTTTTAATCTTAAATGTTTAAAAAATTTTTTTGAAAATATGGTGAAAAATTCTTCTGACTCCCAAACCACAGGCGACCAAAGAAAGAGAGAAACTGAGCTTCTTCAATATTCAGAAATTTCGTACCTCAAAAACTCTTTAAGATGCTGTAAACAATGGGAGAAAAGGTTTTTCATGTGTGTGTGACAAAGAAAAAATGCAACTCTTGAATGGTGAGTATGCACCCCGGAGAGGCACAGAACTGTTCCAACCTCGCATCCTAACAAGCAGCAACTTCCATGGCCCACTTCCTGCACACCTGCCTTCTATGAACTAACTGACATGTGCTTCAGAAATGTACTTCTGATTTTCTCAGCTCACCTTGCTAATGCTCCCTGTGAATCTACTGTGCTGACTTCATTAGCGTGTTCTACTAGGTTCGTTTTTGTGACTCTGAGACTATGAGGTCCTTTCCTGCGCCACGTTCCATTTTTTTTGTCTACCCTTATGGAGTGTGGCTTCACACTGTTTTACTGCAGACTTGACTGCAGGTAAAGAGGGTCAGTTCACAGAATTGGTCTTTGTGCGGATAAAGCACTCAGATGGTTAGAACAGAAATTATAAATAATTAATAATCAGACTGGATTTATAAAAATAACCTCTTATTATTATTTTTGAAACTGCATGTTGACAAGGCTAGCCACAAATTAGCAGTAACCATTCAGCCTGGATTGCAAGTGTCTGCCACCAAGCCTGGACAATACCTTTATTTTTCAATAAGGTTTTAGAGTCATTACTCAGAAAAGAAGAGTGAGGCCTTCACTTAATTTAGTTTAGCAACAAAAGCAACAAAAAAATACTTGGCAGTGTAATTAGTTAATTCATTACAGAGTACTTTTATGCATAGGCAAGGCCATTTAATTTTGAGTCTTCTGCTCCTTGAGAATATATTAACATTGAAAATTGTAGGATGAAAAATGTGGGCATATTGGAAAGGTAAAGATAATAGTGATATGTGTTATATAAATATGTGAGTAAATATGTAGGAAGAAATAAGGTTTGGAAATGGTTGCACTAGTGCATTTTCTTATCGGTTATAACTTTTTTTTTTTTAGATTCTTAACTTACTGCCAAATTTCGTGCTTCGTTGGAGAGAGTTTCGTATGATTTTTTTGTATGTTTATTTATGGTATTTTTTTTTCACTAAAAATGCATCATTACCTTAGCAGCTGCTGTACCACATGGAACGGCATGTGTGCCTTTCAGAAGCCATCCAGCACACCTTCCCCCAGAATCCCAGAGCCAATCTGCTCTGGGAAACCACATTTCACCAGCAAGATACAGCACGATTCAGAGATTTTTGCAGGTTTTTTTTTTTCCAATAATAATTTTCTATACCATTTCTTCTCTCCAAAATTTTCTATTTAAAAATACTATTTCAAAAAAGGAAAAATATGTACATATACATGTTAATTCAGAGTGAAAGAAAGCTTAAAATACATTCTCTCCTGTACTGGGGGCCATTTTGGAAGAAGCTTGGGACTGAATCTACTTACAACAAAACACAAGCAAAAAAAAAAAAATAAGGTAGAAATGGATAATGGTGTGTTTTTCATGAATGAGCCTGCCCTTTTTTTCACATAGTTAAGGGATTTTGCACCCTTTCTTTCTCTTTGTTTTCCCTTTCTTTTCTTTCTTATTCTTCCTTCCTTTCTACTTTTCTTTTGTGTGTGTAGTGTGTGCTTGTGTGTTTGTGTGTGTGTATAAGTGTGCATGTGTAACTGAGTATTTGGAGTATGTGTGTGAGAGAGAAACGGACAGAGAGAGGAATAGAGAAGAATTATCTTGGGTAGACTTAGTCTCCTGCCAAGGGACCCTACTTCTATCCCTGCTTGCATTAATTTCTCAGTCCCAGTCTCAAATCTACACTGACTGTTACAACTGTTGTGGCATTTTCTGGATTGCTTTTAGACATCTTCAAAGCTACTGCTCGGGTCAGGCGCAGAAAACAGAAAACGTCGATCTACAAAATCATCCACGAACCAATACGCTATAGTGTGTTTTGCATTTGTGTTAGACCTGTATGAAATTATGTACTTTTAAGATAAGGCTTCACGTAGCCTCGTATCGCCTCCAGCTAGTTACATAGCTGAGGATGACTTTTAACTGCTCATCTCCAGCCTCTCGAGTGCTTGGGGTCACAGGTATGTGCAGCCATGCCTAAATGTGCACAGTACTGGGCATCTCATTTAGGCCACTATGCAAGTTAGGCTCTTGGGCAAATTTTACTGGCCTACGTTCATCGCACATCATGATAATTTTCGTAGAGATTTCCACATCTGTATATCATATGCTTTCCTCATATTCACCCTCAAGCCCCCTCTTCACCCCCTTGCTGTGCTCCTTTGTTTTACCCAATCTCAAATCTACTTTATGTCATATATAAATGACTTTTTGTACCTGTATAAAAAATCTATGATCTACACATGAAAAAAAAAAGAAGAAGAACATGATATTTGTCTTCAAGTCTGGCGCTTTTCACCCAATTCAGTGATCTCCAGTTGCCTTTGTTTATTCTTCTTTAGAGATGAATACAACTTTACTGTGTATGTGAGCCAATTTTGCGTTATCTCTTCACCTGTTGACAAATAACTAATCAGCTCCTGTTTGCTTATTTTTTTATTGGAAACTGTATATAGTGCTGAAACAGGCAAATAGCTGTTAGCATCTCTGTGGGACCTTTTGAATTTTTTAGATTTATTTTATGTGTTTGCGTCTACACCTGTGTGCATCTGTCACATGTGTGCTGATGCCCCCAGAGGCCAGAAGAAAGCATTCCAGTTCCTTGATGTGACAGTCAGTTGTGTGCTACGTGGTTGCTGGGAACTAAACTCAGGCCACCTAGAAGAGCAGCAAGTGTGCGTAACCAATAGGACTGCTCTCCAGTCTATATGGTGCATTTTTTAACATGTATGATATGGTTTATTTTTTATATTAATTACAGTTTATTCACTTTGTATCCCAGCTGTAGCCCCCTTACTCATTCCCTCCCAATCCCACCCTCCCTTCTTCCTCTCCTCCCATGCCCCTCTCCAAATCCACTGATAGGGAGGTCCTCCTCCCCTTCTATTTGACCCTAGCCTATCAGGTCTCATCAGGACTGGCTGCATTGTCCTCCTCTGTGGCCTGGCAACACTGCTCCCTCCTCAGGCTGAGGTGATCAAAGAGCCAGCCACTTAGTTCATGTCAGAGACAGTTCCTATTCCCCTTACTAAGGCACCTACTTGGATACTGAGCTGCCATGTGCTACATATGAGCAAGGTTTTCTCCATGAATGTCCTTGGTTGGAGTATCAGTCTCACAAAAGACCCCTGGGCCCAGATTATTTGGTTCTGTTGCTCTCCTTGTGGAGCTCCTGTTCCCTCCAGGTTTTACTGTCTCCTGCTTCTTTCTTAAGATTCCCTGAACTCTCATTATGAGTCTCAGCATCTGCTTTGATACACTGCTGGGTAGAGTATTTCAGAGCCCCTTTGTGGTAGAGTCCTGTCCTGTTTCCTGTTTTCTCCTTCTTCCAATATCCATCCTGTTTGTCATTCTGAGTGAGGATTGATCATCTTACCCAGGATCCTCCTTCTTGCTTAGCTTCTTTAGGTGTACAGATTTTAGTATGTTTATCCTATATTATATGTCTAATATCCACTTATAAGTAAGTATATACTTTGTATGTCTTTGTGCTTCTGGGATACCTCACTCAGGATGATCTTTTCTAGATCCCACCATTTGCCTGGGAATTTCATGATTTCCTTGTTTTTAATTGCTGAGTAGTATTCTATTATGTAAATGTACCACAATTTCTGTATCTGTTCCTCGGTTGAGGGACATCTGGGTTGTTTCCAGGTTCTGGCTACTATGAACAAAGCTGCTACAAAAATGGTTGAGCAAATGTCCTTGTTGTGTACCTGAGCATATTTTGGATATATGCCTAAGGGTGGTATAGCTGTATCTTGAGGAAGCACTATTCCTAATTGTCTGAGAAAGTGCCAGATTGACTTCCAAGGTGGTTGTACCAGTTTACATTCCCACCAGCAATGGTAGAGGGTTCCCCTTTCTCGACATCCTCTCCAGCATGTGTTGTCACTTGAGTTTTTGATCTTAGCCATTCTGATGGGTGAAAGGTGAAATCTCAGGGTTGTTTTGAATTGCATTTCCCTGATGACTAAGGATGTTGAGCATTTCTTTAAGTTTTTCTCTGCCATGTGGTATTCCTTTATTGAGAATTCTCTGTTTAGCTCTGCACCCCATTTTTTAATTGGATTACTTGATTTATTGCTTTTCAACTTCTTAAGTTCTTTATATATTCTGGATATTAGCCCTCTGTCAGATATAGGGTTGGTGAAGATCCTTTCCTAGTCTATAGGCTGTCATTCTATTCTGACAACACTGCCCTTTGCTTTACAGAAGCTTTTCAGTTTCATGAGGTCCCATTTTTAGATTGTTGATCTTAGAGCCTGTGCTGTTGCTGTTCTGTTCAGGAAGTTGTCTTCTGTGTCAATGAGTTCTAGGCTCTTCCCCACTTTTTCTTCTAACCGATTTAGTGTGTCTTGTTTTATGTTGAGGTCTTTGATCCACTTGGATTTTAGTTTTGTGCAGGGTGATAAATATGGATCTATTTGCATTTTTCCATATGTAGACATCCAGTTAGCCCAGCCCTATGGTGAAATTTAAATGAAGTACTTGGTTTTTTTTTTTAATCTTACAGACTTTATAGTTAGATACATATCTATTTTGTCAAAATACATTAATTCAAAATATGATATTGATTTTTATAAATTCCCCAGACAGTGTAATTCCCAGGGTTTATAATTTGGGATTATAAACCATAACGTTATATCTATGATATTTATGGAAATGGGGCAAAATACAATTTTGATTTATATCATAGATATAAAATAAATATCAAAATCCCCAAAACTATTTATATATGATCAAGTTTAATACAGAAAATCATAAGATGGAGGCATTTTATTTCATGTAACAGTAAATATTTAATACATGATGTTTATTACTATATTCACAAATTAAGTCCCCGCCCTGTGGGATTTGATTCTGAACCCACTTCTGTGGGCTTCAGAATCCCAAGAGGTGAAATATGCACAACGGACTACTTTCTGATTGACAAGTTCATGGAATAAGTGAAATACATAAGTGAATAAAGGCTGGCTTGATAGGTAACATCAAAAATACCAACTGATGCTTGGTTATTTTAGAAAGAATTTTAACTTCTCCAGAATTAGTATTTTTATGCATTAAGTCCTAGTGATGGTACTGGGAATTCCAGCGTGGTGGTGACTCTGGAGACGTAATGAGTTTTACACAAGTTGTGTAAGTTCCACAATAGAGATGCCGTGCCTGTAAGGAGAGGCACAGGAGTTAGCAACATCAGAGAAGACGGAAAGGAGGGATGGAAGAACAGAGGGACAGAAGGAGGGAGGGAGTAAAAGAAGGAAGGACAGATTGATGGACAGATGATCCAAATCCACCCTTTTCTTGTGAGAGCACAGCAGCAAATCTGCCCTCTATAATATGGAATGGACTCCTTGACATGGTGGTCCAAACAGACCAAACTAGATCTATCAGATAGTCAGTGGGATGTTTTGGTTTGAGGAATTAGGGAGAGACTGATTTGGCTAAGGTAGGACAAATCCACTCTGCTTCAACTTTTAGTCCCATAAGGGAAACTGAGTTCAAATGTTGCATATTGACTTTTTGAAGGGAGCATAAAAATCCACATTAAACATGAAATCTAAAATGTACAAAGTGATTATCAATTGGCTTACTCTACTTGGTTTAAAGAAGACCCAGCCAGTCCTGATGAGATTTGATAGGCTAGGATCAGATGGCAGGGAAGGAGGACCTCCCCTATCAGTGGACTAGGGGAAGGGGATGGGCAAGAAGAGAGAGGGAGTGTGGGACTGGGAGTAGATGAGAGAGGGGGCTACAACTGGATATAAAGTGAATAAACTATAAAAATTAAATAAAATAAATACAAAAAAGAACATTATGCAAATGGTACAATAGTGCAAGCCTATACTCCAGTACTCAGGAGGCTAAGGCAGGAGGATGGAGAGAGGTAGCCAGCCTGAGCCCATAATGAGGTCCTGTGTGCAAAACCAAAAACAACAGGAAGTGAAAGAAAACCATCCTCTAACTCTTTGGGGCTGATTAGTCTCCTGGATGGTGTGTGCATGCTGCGAACTTCACATTGGATTATGAAGAGAAATTCTATGAACACTGGTCAATGTGAATTTCGAAGGGCAAAAGTGGATAGACTGGTTTTGTTTACTGCTTTAAACAAACAATCTTGAGCCGTAGAACTGTGGCCAAGAAGAGTTTAGGGTAGGTCTGGTTCAGTTAAGTGTAAACAGAGTGAGCTGGCCCTGCCACCATCTGGGTCCCAGAGATGGCCTTCTCACCCTTCACAAGAGCTCATCAGCTTTAAGCAGCTGGTTCACATCCAGAGCTTACAGCTTCAGCACACTCTACCAAATCACCACCAGTCTGGCTCTGGCCCTGCCTGCCCCCTTCACAAAGCCTGCCAAGGTGGTAATGGAGTTCAAGTGAGAGTTGGTACTGAAACACTGGAAGTGGCTCTTGGCTTAGGCTGTGCTCCAGGAGGTTAACAAAAGGCTTGTTGTGGGCAGAGGTGCCAGAGATACGGCCCAGCGAGAGCCAAGGCACAGAAAGCAAGAGGAACCCAGATATGGCTGTGTGCCACAAGGCAAGCTGTGGAGTTCAGATGGATAAACTCTGGGTTCACAGCTGCTGTCACCAGGTCTGACCTTTTGCTCTGTTTCTCCCTTGAGTCTCTTGTGTGGCCATGCTCTTTTTAGTAGAGAGTATCACCTGATTTTTAAGTATACATTATTTTATTATTATTTATTGTCTTATGTGTATGGGTGCCTTGGCCACATGTGTTTCTGTGCACCGCATGCATGCCTAGTGACCCCAGAGGCCAGATAAGGGCACCAGACCTCCTGGAACTGGAGTTACAGTGTGTGGCACCATGTGGGTGCTGGGAATCAAAACCAGGTACTACACAGGACAGTGCGTGCCCTGAACTGCTTGGCCATCTGCCCAGCTGCCCAGACTTTTGCTTTTGCTTTTAATCTGGACCATGAGAATAATTTTACTCGTGCTAGAGTTGTTAGGTTTTAAAGGAAATGCTGTATATGAAGTTGATTCTAAAGTCATTAGTGAAAAACAAGTGTTCCTTTGTTCCTATCAGGGGGCCAAGCTAGGATGGAGAGAAACTGCTGTAGTCTAGAAGCTATCTGTACTCTTACTTCCTCTGCAACCTTGGTAATTTATCTTCCCCAAACCCCAGGCTTTCCACTGGAAAACTCAGTATCCTCTCTGACTTAGCAGGTTGTGGGATTTAAACATCAGCTGCAAGAATCCTTCACATAAAAATGATTGTCAAGTCTCTAGAAGAGTCCTACTCATAGGTACACGGCTGCTCTTTTCATTCAAATGATGTTTCTGTCCATTCTATTGTATATTGGTGAATTCCAAGATGCTATATTTAAATTACACATAAAAACACATTTAATGAAGGTTCCTGTTGACAAAGGGGGAGGGTTCCAATGAAATCCTCTAAGTTGACAGATATTAAGCAAATCTGCTCTTTTAGAGACATCTCTGAGCCTCAGTGTTGGAACAGTTGCACTCAAATACAGTTGCCAGAACAATCAACACTAACCCCATCTCTAGAGTTGACACTAAAGCAACGGTGGCTTAAAAGTACGTGATATAAAGTTGTACAGGTGACTACTTTTTGGTAACCATTCAGCCACCATCTCACCATTGTGCCACAAACACAACCTGTGGTGGTTTGAATGAGACTGGCCCTTAGAGGCTCATATGTTTGAATGTTTAGTCCCCAGTTGGTGAACTCCCTTGAAGGATTAAGAAGAGTGTCCTTGTTGGAGGACACTCTTTGTGTCCTTGTTAAGTGTAAACAGAGGGAGGGAGGGAGTGTCCTGCCCCAGCATCTCTGTCTTTCTTCTTTCCTCCCTGAGGATCTAGATGTAAAATTCTCAGCCACCTTCCATACCTGCCATGTATCCTGTCATGATAGTAATGGACTTTACCTTCTGAAACTATAAGCAAGCTCACAATTAATTTTGAAGAGTTGCCTTGGCAACTCTTTATCGCAGTAGACCTATGACTCAGAAGCATCTTCAGCCCAAGTTTACCTGACACAAAAACACGTCCTTCTTCCCGGCTCTTCCTAGCCAGAATTACCAATCAATTCACTTTCTTAATAATAGCGGGGCACACAAATATAAATTGAGATCCTTTTGATTTTTCACTGAACAAATTATTAGTCACTGGCTGATACATAGTTGTGTTTTTCAGAGAATTTGCTTCTATTCAGTTCCCTGGCACATATGTCAATAATTCAAGTTTGTGTGTATGTGTACATACACACACACACACATATATAATGCATGTACATATGTATATACATGTTTGTATATGTATATGTGTGCATACACATGTATACATGAATACACATATGCACAGTCTATTAAAATCCAAGTTGAATTTTGTTTTTTTTGTGTATAACTGCCAAAAAATTTAAAGAAATGTTCCCAAAACAGCAGGAGGGCAAGAAGCAACACACGTAGAGTAATAATTTATCAGTTTGAGCTCTGGCCAGAACGTCCAGTGCCTTGATCTTATTATTTATCTCACAGCATGACCAGAAAATCAAGAGGGTGCAGGATAGGAAGGGAATGAATGGCCCTCCCGGGGAGACAGACAAAGCCAGCCCTATAGTGAACTGGACCTGATTGTCCACTGTGCCATGCACCTGGGCCCTCTCCCACCCCTTTCCAAACCTCCTCTGTCTTGAGGGCTGAACAGTGCTCATCTCAGAAACAATATCCAAACTGAGATCAGAAGAAAGACAAAAGCTAAATTTATCCCTACACTTTTCTTCTTCGTTCCAGGTCTCTACTTTCCTGTGACGCACAAATGTCATTTTCGATAAAGGAAGAAAAGCTATTTTCAATAATGAAAAATGGGTTTCCCTGCCTACCAGTATCAGGACAACTGCATCCCACAGAAGTAGCGCGTATGGAACCACAGGCAGAAAGGCAGATGTCACTGTGTCCGCTCATCTGCGCTTATTTTTCACAGATTTCTCAGCAAAGGAAGAAAACAGGAGCGGGGGAAGAAGACAGCACCCGAATGGGAGCAATTGCAAAAAGTCTCCCAAGAAATAATTCGCTTTTCCTTGGAAAAAAAGGCAAATGACTTGCCTATGAAATCATCACTATAACTCTAAATCTCAATGCTATTTCAATCAGGCAAGATTTTAAAAGAAACAGAATCAATTCTAGCTCAGCAAAAAACCTGTTGAAATAATCAGAGCAAGTTACTGCCTTCCTCTGATTTGAAGTGACTCCTGTTTGACTTCAGAGTCATCAAATTACATTGTTTTTTCTTTTGAGTCGGTTCACTCTGTACCCAGGCTGTCTCTAGACTCTTTCCGCCCGGCTCAGCCTTCCAAGCAGTAATGGTGAAGCAGCAAAGGCTGCTATGTGCACCATACTCCTGCATCTAGTGAAAGCAAGGTAAGAAAGTCATCAGTCAACTCTAAATGAAAACATCATTTACCCCTTACCCCAAATCTGGAAGCCCCAAAGCCAAATAAGCAAGTGAACAAGGCATTTCTGAAGACATTTACTGAGTGTTAACATGTATGAAGAAATAAAAAGTAAAAATTTACATCCAAGCTGTATTTACTTGCATGTTTATAGGACAAAAGGAATGTGACTTTTCAAGCCCAATGAAACATATTGATACAACTTTCTCAATATTCAGTTTATTCACCGAAATATAGTAATATTGCTGAGGATTGTTGAAATTAGAAAATGAACTAATAAATGTGCTAATTCAGGCATATTATAAGCATTACTACTATTATTAAGAGCCATGTTAATTATTATTACTTATAACATTTGTATTTAATTATTGATTCCATGTGACCACAATTGTGACAACTAATATTACAACGAATGTTTTTCTTGTGCTTTAAATATCTAATTTGACTCTGCAATGTTTTTCAAACAGAGCTTCCACTATAGTATTCTGTTCTTTCAGGAAAAAAAAAAAAAAGGAAGGAAGGAATAAAAAATTAAGTATGATGAATAAGAAAGAACTTTTGCATTGCTGCATATCAACGAAGGCTAGATTATTCTAATAGACATAATAATTAATGCACCAAGGCCTGTAATTTCTCTCTAAGAAGGCAGAGTAAAATGAGAAGGATCCAGTCAATGATGTGTAAAAAGAAAATCTCTACTCTTGGTTACTCCTTATTCAACCTAGTTCTTGTAGCTGTGCTTGAGAACACACAAGGCGACCTGGAGGCTGGCAGTAAAATATGTTTCTGTTCCTCTGAGAAGAAATTAATGCAACAGTCTGTGACCAGCTCCCAAGTCCTCAGAGAACAATTGAACACTTTAGACTGTGTTCATGACTTGGGCAAATGAGACAATGAAAACCCAGGGAATAAAGTGATGACAGCCCCAAAGGAAAAGAGTCCCCATGCTGCCTGACCCTGGAGCTCTCCCTGCCCCAGACTCACAGATAGGGGCCCTTTCTTGGCACCTGATTAAATTCTTTAGATGAAACTTACTTGGTGTGATGAAAGGGGCTTTACAATATCATTTCTTCTATTTTGCAGATGAAAGATCTAAGACATAGAACAGGTTAGAATACCTGCCTAGGGATGCCTGCCTAGATTGCCAAAGGCTTGGAGCTACAATACATGCACTGGAGCACAAGTGTGCATGCACACACACACTCTCTCTCTCTCTCTCACATATACCCATACACACACACACACACACACACACACACATACATACGCAGACATACATACACACACACCACACATACATAAACCACACACATGAGTTTTACTTGTTTGTTTGTCTATTTGTTTGCCTGCTTGTTATCGGGATTGAACATAGGACCCTTGCTTATTAGAGGGTATGACCGTATCACCGGGCTACATCTTCAGATCTCTTTTTACTTTTTATTTTGAGAAAGGGTCTCAGAGAGTTGCCAAGACTGTCTTTAAACTCATTCTATAGTTGGGGCAGGCCTTGAATTTTTCATCCTTTACCCCTGGGCCTCCCAAACCGCTGAGGATTCGCCAGATTAGTATTAGTTACTATTTAGCCTAATTCATACAGCTATGCTGGGGGGATACATAAAGGGACCTGGTGGCAGCTGGTAAAATATGTTTCTGTTACTCTGAGAAACAGCAAATGCAACAGGCTGTGACCAGCTCCCAGTCCTCAGACAACAACTGCACACTTCAGACTTGGATTCTTAAGCTCAGTCATTCTTTTCATTTGGGAAGAGACAATTTTGAACGGCTGCTGCTGACCATGAGGAACTAGGCTTTCCAGCCCCAAATGTGAGCTTACAGAGGTGGAGCTCCTAATCGCTGCCCATCAACTGAGTGAACCAGACACATGGTAAGAGCCTGAGTGAGTACAGCAGTAGCAACAAGTATGCACCGGAAACTCCATAACAGACCAAAGCTCCAGGCCAAAGACCAGAACTGAACAAAACCTACCCCAAGGGAAGGTCGTCTAATTTTCCAGGCAAGGATTTGTGAAGCTAAGAGCGCCAGCAACTCAAAAAGCTCAGACTGAACAAAACAATACTCTAGAATGCCTAGAATACATTGAATACCATGTTAGAGAGCAAAGATCCTAGTAAAATATGCCTGATTTCCCATGAGAGAGTTTAAAACTATTTTTAAATGAATTGGAAAGCTGGAGATGTCTTTGAGAGGGAAAAAAAAAAGATTAATTGACAATGATTTACATAACTTTGTATATTTCCACGATTCTATAGAAAACTTCTCAAAATTTGTCCTAGTTTTCCTTATATTGTTTGGAGTTCTCATTAAAGCAGGGGGGAAAATGGAAGCCGTCTCTGGAGAATAGCTTCTTTGCAATTTAAATTAGACAAAACTAAAGAAGAAAGTCTATTTTATCATTTGTAAAAAAAAAAAAAATACTCCAATTGTAGTATTTAATCAGCACTCCATTTTGTCAAACAAACTAGAAGGCGTCAACTGACTACAGAGTGCATTATCAGTTCATATGACAACACTGATAAGGGATTTAAAATGATGTGCCAAAGGAACAGACCATCTCAAAGATCCATCCTCAGTATCTAGAGGATGACAGTGGTGAAGAGGAAGAGACAGTGTGGCTCTGGAGCTTCAAGTGACTCTCTTCCCAAATACATCCTCTGGCAAGAAACATAATGCATGCCCTGTAAGAGCCAGAGACCATGGTCAACACAACAAGCCACTGTAAACTATCTTCCAGAAGGTTCCCTGGGAGCTCTTACCCTCTACAAATTCCAGGGCCAAGTTAAAAGTTCAACTGTGATTTAAACAGTCTAGATAACTAGCCACTGGGTGAAGGGGGAGGGAGGGTGTTCCTACAATAACCTCCCAAGGTAATTATCTGAACTTCGGAAATAACTGAATACTGCATATCAGGAGCAAACGTTTCGTTATTTTTAAACATTTAGCTGACAGATTGTTTATCTTCAATCACAGATCTGTATCTGCTGTTTAGTTTGTAGAACTAAAAATATTCACGTCTTTGGCACATCTTGGTGAAGTTATTGGCAGAAATTTCAAATTAGGTAGAAATCTTATGTTTTGAATGTAAAGGTAGGCTGGGTGTTCAGGGGTTGGTTTTTGTTGGGTTTGGAGGGACTGTTGTTATTGTTTCTTCATTATAAGTAGTTTTTAAAGACACTAGCAGAAGGGAAAGTGTAGATACTGGGAGTAAAAGGAACCTAATAGGTAATTGCTGGCTTGTTGGATCATTTTATGAACCTGGAAGTAATGCTTTTTAAACAACAGATAAGCTTAGAGTTCTTGTAGCCCTTGCAACTATTCTTTTTAAGTAGCCTGGCCTTCATGTGAATCAAGGAAATAAGGATTCTGGAAAGGCTTGATATTGTTCAACAGCTTTCATATATCCATCACAAATTGAAGCCCACATCTAAGCAACCACAAAATCTGTCCCTGAGTCTGTCTTCTTCAAGAGAAAGACAACGTCTAACTATCTAGTATGCAGGCACTTCACTCATATGGACCAGTGCCGGGTAACTAAGAGTCCTGATATCCAGGGGCTAGAGAGAGCATTTAACTGGACTTTCTTCTGCTGAATTCCAGAATAATGGTTCAAGAGAGACAGATAGCATGCCTGGAGACTCACCAGCCTGTGTTGTACCAATATCCAACCTAGAGGAACACACACACACACACGTGTGTGTGTGTATGCATGTGTATGTATGTAGGTATACATATATGCATATATATATTAGTTAATATATATATTAACCAATTTCTTCTACTTCGTGTTAAATTATTGAAATGTCCAGTCCTCTCTCCACATCTTTGTCAGCAGTGAGTGAGGTAGTCTAAAGGATATAACCTAAAGGATATAACCTAAGATATATGTTGGCTTTATTGTTCTTGCATCTCCATAGCGTGCCACTTAAAAGCACCTACCTTTTGAGAGTAGCTGTCACTCTCAATTCTTGCTGCTTCCTGAGAATCCCTTTCCCTATTATGGGAAATATTGGCTTTCTTACAAAATATATATATATTTAATATTAAAAGGGTATTCTCGAACATAAAAGTGGCTTGAAGGCCTTAAACTAACCATAATTAAATTGGCTTATTTACTATAAAGCTCCTGGGCACCTTTAGTAGTTTATGTTCAAATTTCTAACCATATGAGAGGGCCTCAGGGGAAGGCTGTCCATGGTGAGTTGATACACGTGCTTATTAGTTCTGAGCTTACAGCCTTCTTCTACATGTGTTTTCACTACCAAAAGACCCATCTCTCCTCCCTCTCTTCCACTACACTCTTATTTGGCATCTTGCTGACTGGTGAGCCTCCATTTACCTCCCCGAGGAGAACCAACTCTTAGAGGCAGCAAGTGACTGACCTGGTGAGCTCAACTTTCCTTTGCAGTAGCTACTCCAGAGCCTCCTGTGCTGTCTTTTCTAACGTGCTCTTACACTCAGATCAAAATTTCCTGTCCTCACCACTACAGGATCACACACGGGATAAGATGAGATGGGAAACATGTTTTGCCCAGTTTGCGAACCCCAAAAGACCAGGAATAAATAGACTCTGCTGTAAATATATGACGTTCTTTTTATTATAAATCATTTCAAGCTGTAGCTTGGGTTCATACCCCCCACCGCTGGAGTGGTGGGAGCCGAGAGCCTCGTCTTCAGGTTAGTTGGGCAATTTAAAGATTCTGGTCTCCTCCCCCCCTCCGCCAGCATGCCCAAGGCAGGGACGATTCCTGCCTGGCAAGCATCTATTGGTCAAAATGCTACATTTTTAATTGATTGGCTATAGGAAGGTCCCCAGACCATTAACAATCTGGTGTCCCTCCCTAGAGGGATGGGCCAATTTCCTAGCAACTGTATCTCTAGTGGGTGAGGAAAGAATATAATAAGGGGGGTTCTTCCCCTCGGGGTATTGCTGGACTCCTCCACCCACCTAGTTCAGGCCTTAAATATTAATAATAACTGCTGATTTTTAATCTTTTGGTCTCTCAAAACACACCCTAGAACACATTAAGATCATTCAAACTAGCCAAACCTAAGCCCATGTCTCTGCCTTACCCGTTTTATCCCCATAGAAAGTGCAAAGCCCGCTCCTGCTGTGGTGGTCCCCACCCTTCCTCTGCTACATGACTGTCCTCCTTGGCGGCCTTGTGGTCCGGATTGCTGCCTTTGTGTCTCCTCTTAAAAACTGTGTACAACTGTGTTCAACAGCAATTATTCCCAGATCTGTTGGCCTCATTATCAGATCTGAAAAACAGATTTTTTTTTTTTTAAATCACAATAGACCGTGGCCCCTGGGGCTGTCTACAAAAGCTTAGGAATAACAGAAGTATGAGTTTCTGTAGAGCGGTGGTAGAGGCGTCTCAGGAAGTATGATCATGTGATACCCTTCCCCCAGGCCAGCAATAGAGAGTGAGTGGTGTTCGGCGTCCTTTATTGTTTAAATTTGAACTAGATAACCTGTTTAAGTTTTCCTAAATACATAACATAAATTCCTTATGTTTACATTTATGTAATATTGTTAATGAAAACTTTTCAGTTAGTGTAACTTTACCGATATAGAGAACGGTGAAAATATTTTCTTGGCTGCGTCCAACGTTGCCACTAAATGTCTTTCCCTGTGGCAAGTGCCGGGTCTTACTAGCTTTTCTGCTCCTGATCCCACTCATATCCAGGATTAGGCATCTAACCAGAAACACAATAACTGGTCAAATCAAATTACAACGAGCTTCATACTAGAGAAGCAGAAGCACCTGAGATTCTAAAAAACAGTATTTTAACCATAGGCTTGAATAATCCAGATATTTCTCATTTAATGAATGGTTCACTCTATTCAGAAAATGAAAGACTTGGTCACCTTTCACAAGAAATACTCTCAACAACTAAGAGAAATCAAATGAAGAGGCTTTTTTTGAATTTTTACTTGTGGTTTCTTTGTATTTTTTTAACATAACCGGTTATTGGTTTACAGTATTATTTCACAGACTGATTTAACTTTTTTTTTCATCTACTAAAAAGCAACAATGGGCATTTTTAATTTTATAGAAAAATGAAAAAAATATTAATTTTCAGCCATGCCAAAAAAGCAAACAAAAAGAGCAGCTTTTAATTAAATCCAAAGGATAGAAGACTTAACACATTTTTTTTCATTTCTCTCTTCATTCCTCTCCCAGCCACTATCTGAATGCTATATTGTAGCTGCTCCTATCCTGATTTACATTTATCTCTTTTCAGAAAGAAGAATATTAAAAGACACAATAGTATACATTTTAGAAGAAAATTTTAATTACTAATTCATAAGAAGTAATATTCACACAGCAAGCATGTTACATGATCTAAATTAAAACACTAAGTTGAATTTGCTCTGAGTGATTTTTAATACCAGGTAATATAGGGGGTGGGGTATGTGGATGTATTCAGAACCCTGTAAGAGAAACTGTGAGTTTTAATCTGTGAATTGATTTCTGAATCTGGGTTAGGGGTTCAATACAATCCTTATCCCGGGAATGCCTGCTCTCTGGGAAGGTCTGTCAAATGGGAATGTCTCCTACTATTCTTGATCCATCTAATCAAAGAACTGGAGCACTTTGTACCTCTGGTTTTGTTTTTTTATGTTGTTGTTGTTGTTGCTGTTTGGTTTTTTTTTTTCTTTTTGCAGAGATTCTTTTCCTCATTTGTCATTAGAATTTAAGCACGCAAGTTACAGAGAAAATAAAATTATAAAGTAAGCCCAAGTCAGTACAATGCTATGACTCCTTTCATGTACTTGCTTTGGTATCTGAGTCTTCCAGTCAATAGACTCTACTTAACAGATGTTTTTAAGTTTTAATTTTTTATATTAATTACAGGTTATTTACTTTGTATCCTAGCTGTAGCTCCCTCCCCCATTCCCTCCCAGTTCCATCCTCCTTCATCTTCTCCCTGCTCCTCTCTAAGTCCACTGATAGGGGAGGACCTACTCTCCTTCCATCTGACCCTAGTTTATCAGGTCTCATCAGAACTGGTTGCAATGTCCTCCTCTGTGACCTAGCAAGGCTGCTCCTCCCTTGGGGTGGGGATTGGTCAAAGAGCCCACCAACAGTTTTAATAAAAATAGACGCTATTGAAATAAGAGATCAATGAACAGTTCAGCTTTTTTTAAAAAACTTAATAAGCACATCACAGAAAGTAGAAATTCTCTGTATCTTCCTCAGCAGTGCAGCTTGTCAACTTAGCAGAACCAAAGTCTACAGAAACCTTCAATGCTGTCACTGTGTCTATCTGCTACAGGCAAAGCAGCAACTAAAATGAGTCACATTTTCAATACTAAAGAACCTAAACAAGAAGGAGAACCCTCGGGAAGTTGCTCAATCCTCACTCAGAAAGCAAATGGGATAGACATCGGAAGAGGGAGAAAACAAGGAATAGGACAGGAGCCTACCAAAAAGGGACTCTGAAAGACTCTACCCAGCAGGATATCAAAGCAGAAGCTGAGACTCATAGTCAAACTTTGGGCAGAGTGCAGGGAATCTTATGAGAGAAAGAAGAGATGAATGACCTGGAAGGGACAGATGCTACACAAGGAGACCAATAGAACCAAAAAACCTGGGCCAAGGGGTCTTTTGTGAGACTGATACTCCAACCAAGGACCATGCATGGAGATAACGTAGAACCCCTGCACAGAAGTAGCTCATGGCAGTTCAGTGTCCAAGTGGGCTCCCTAGTAATGTGAACAGGGACTGTCTCTGACATGAACTCAGTGGCTGACTCTTTGATAACCTCCCCCTGAGGTGGGGGGGCAGCCTTACCATGCCACAGAGGAAGACCTTATAGGCTATGGTCAGATGGAAGGAGAGGAGGACCTCCCCTATCAGTGAACTGAGGGAGGGGTATGGGGGGAGAAGTGGGAGGGAAATTGGGATTGGGAGGGAATGAGAGAGGGGGCTACAGCTGGGATACAAATTGAACAAATTTATTTACTTATTTATTTATTTATTTATTTATTTATTTATTTATTAAATTTAAAAATAATGAAATAATTAAAAATACATGGAACAAAAATAAGTGTGTGAACATGTGGCAACAGAATTTCTGTACAACAGGGGTTACAATCACATGTCTGGTTGTAATCACATCATTAGCAAAACTGTTTTCTACTATCAGGTGGTACAAATGGATTTTTTCCTAACTCAGCCAATGCTTCAGCCAGAATAAACTTTCAATAGATATTTTAAGTTTATTTGTCTTTTTTCTAATTCAGTATAATAAATTATGTGCATATAACTTACTAGCATGCCGAAACAACAACAAAAATCACATACTCTTTTTAACACATGTTGAAATATCACCCAGAAAATATACATTCTTTACTTTGTTTATATACAAAATTGCAGAATGGTCACTTCTGTACAACTTAAAATATCTTTAAGGAGAAGAACATTATTAGAACTTCTACTTAAAGAAAAGTCTTTGTTCAGGAAGAATTGAGCTTATCTCTGTGAGTTTGAGGCCAGACTGGTCTACAAAGAGAACTTTGGGACAGACAGGGGGGGAAAAAAAAGAAAGAATGAAAGGAAAAAGAAAAAGCTTAATTGAAGAGATAGGTGTATAGTTCTGTTTCATTCCATCTCATAATGCTTTACCTCATTTCTCTTTAAAAAGTCCTCATATTGGGGTCTTGATTGGTGGCTCGGTGGTTAAGAATACTTACTGCTGCTCCAGAAGACCTAAGTTGATTTCCAGCACTCATGCTGGGAAGCTCAAAGCTGTTTGTAACCCTAGCTCCATGAAATCCAGCTCCCTCTTCCGGCCTCCATGCCCTTACATGCTCGTACTGCCCTCCCCCACCTCACACACACATACACACACACACACACACACACACACACACACGCACGCACGCACGCACGCACGCACACACACATTTTAAAGAATAATAAAATCTGCAATTCCTGGTATTCAACCCATGCCTGAGGATAGCACGAGAACTCGAAGCAGCTTTAGCGCTTCCCACATTCTCTCTGCTATGGCTTGCCTTGACTGTGAACCAATGTGTTTGTGATGGAGCAGCCTTCCTCTCCTGAGTGTCCGAAGATACGCTTAGACATCACACTCTGTGTTTGAGCCCCTGTATCTCATGACAGTACCGGATGTACCGCTGCTCACCAAAGCAGTAACTACCAGTGCCCTGGCTCATACAGGAACAATACCGTGGTGTAGAACAATGATAAGAACCACTCCCTGAAACTTTCTTTATCCCCTCAACAATGATTTATCCTGAATTGAGTTGTACAGATCATAGACATTTCTGTCAGAAAATAATATTTACCAGTAGTCAGTTTACCACAGGATTGGTGGGACTACAAAGCCAATTTAACCCCATTTTTCTTCTTCTTTTATAAATACAAAATTTTATCAATTCTTTGAGAATTTCATGCAATATATTTTGATCATATTCACCTCCTTGTCCTTCCAGGTTCACCTTATACCTCTTTACTCCTCCTAACTTTATGTACTTTATATTTTTTTTAATTACCCACTAAATGCAGTTTGTATTATTGGCTGTGTACTCATAGACATGGGGCCATGCACTGAGGCATGGTTGATCTACTAGGGGCCCATACTCTGATTCTCAACTGATTCTCAACATTCAGCAGCTCCTCCATTAAGGATGGGGGCTTGTGAGCATCTTTCTGATCCATGATAGAATGTTGACTGGATTGATCTTGTGAGGGTCCTGTGCAGGCCACCACAGCTACTGTGAGTTTTTGAGTACAGCAGTCCTGTCATGCCCAGAAGATACTATTTGTTGTTGTCGTTGTTGTTTTTACTGAATCCTTTGTTTTTGTTTTGACTTTTTTTAAAATTTCTTCACTTTACATCCCATCATAGCCCCCTCCCTCATCTCCTCTGACTCCCACTCTCCCTCCCTTTTCCCCTTATCCCCTTCCCCCAGTCCTCAGAAAGAAGGAGCCCTCCTCCCCTACCATCTGACCCCATCCTATCAATTCTCATCAGAACTGACTGCATCCTCTTCCTCTGTGGCCTGGTGAGGCCACTCCACCAGACAGGCGGAAGTGACTGAGGAACTTCAACAAAATCCATGTCAGAGTTAGCCTCTGCTCCCCTTACTAGGACACCCACATGAAGACTGAGCTGGCTGTTGACCAGAAGACACTATTTAGCTCCAATGATCCTCCCTGATCTCTGGATCTTCCAGTCTTTCCTTCTCTTCTTCCACGGTGGTTCTCTGGAAGGTGGGAGGTGAGTATGATACAGATGTACAATTGTGGCTGAGTGTTCTACTGATGCTTGTTCTTTACTCTTTGGCCAGTTATTTCTGCATTAATAATAAATGTTTCCCTTACCTAATAAATACTACTCAAAAGAATTGTAAATTGATGCATTTTTAGAGACTTTGTGTGTGTGTGTGTGTGTGTGTGTGTATGTGTGTGTGTTTGCCTGCTTGTATATATGTGAACCATGTATATGCAAGAACCAGTAGAGCACAGAAGAGAGCATTGGATCTCCTTAAACTGGAGTTACAGCTGTTTGTGAGCTGCTATGTGTGGATGCTGGAAACTGAACCAAGGTCCTCTACAAAAGCAATCAGTGCTATTAACAAGAGCCAGCTTCCCAGCCCATAAATTGATGCATTTATTCTAGAATTCAGATAAGAACCACAGTACTTTTTAATTTTTTTTATATTAACCACAGTTTATTCACTTTGTATCCCAGCTGTAACACCTTCCCTCTGCTCCTCCCAGTCCTACCCTCCCTTCCTCATCTCTGCCTATGCCCCTCTCCAAGTCCATGGATAGGGAAGGTCCTCCTCCCCTTCCATCTGACCCTAGCTGAACCACAGTACTTTTTAAACCAGTACTTCTTACTCATGGAATTACTCCTTTAAAAAATAATGCAAGATGTAGAAAAATTGAAATAGTGAAGATGTTCCTCGTAGCATTATTATTAGCTATGAGAAAAACGAACTTACTGCTTGCAAACAGAATTATCACATTAATTCTGAATGCTTTGTTTATTTGGTCTAGTATAAGAACTCAATAGAAAGATACAGAAAATGCACATACCATGGGACTGAAGAAAATAATAGCGTGTCTCTAGCCTTGCCCACATGCATATAAAAAGGCTTAAAAGGGAATACATAAAACATATATTTTATGCAGCAATAGATTTTTTTCTTTAGTTTCACCTTCATAGAATTACTTCTTTACTTGGTAAATTATAACTTCAAGATATGGAATAGATGACTAATATAAATTCAGTTAAAGAAATTATAGCCTTTTCAAACTAAGGGGGCAGCTCCAGTGGTGTAAAGCAAGCGCATTGCCAACAACTAGCAAGTTGACCACTTTTATAAAACAATTATAATTGCCCCTCATCTAACATCACTGAAGTCTAGCAGAATGTCTCTCAAAGCCCCTGCTGGCTTGTCTTTCTTACCAGTCGCAACTCACTTAACAAGAGTGGTGGAGGCTCCTGTGTGAGGGAACCCAGGGACCCTCCTGCATGGCCTTCATTTGATCTCTGAATCCCAGCCAGAAGAGAACAGCTCCCATCATTGTGAATCACTTTCCAGGCCTCTGATGAAAAGTCAGCTTGAAATACTACTGCTGTAAACCATACCGCAGAGCTAGTGGGGATATTTAAATCACGCTACACCAAAGGAAGGGTGAACTGGAGAAGAAGGGAGCTATAATGTCATGTTTCAACTGACATCAGGATCAAGTGAAGCAGAGATTTGTGGCCTTTGCTTCAGAGTGGCTCTCAAAGAGCCCCGGGGATGAGAAACTTAGAGACAAGCTTGCCACTTGCAGGTGAGAAGACACCAGCGGTGTGAGGGTTTCATATCCCATCCCATGGAAACTGTATCCTGTAAACATGCGCAGAGCCCAGTGTTCCCGTGGACAGGTACCTTGTGTGAAAGGCAGGGCAGGGCAGGACTGACAATTGTTTTGATGACTAAGGTGAGTTCTCTGTTGTCTAAAGCTTGCCTTGTCCTTCCAGGTCTGATTATTATTTCAACTGTGTTTAACTTGAGGGAAAATCACCTGGTACTTTCTGAGTCTCAGTTTCTTCCCCTTCTTTTAGAGGTCAAAGAGTGGCAAATGGGTCTCCTGTCTGACTTTATAACTTTATAAATACTCTAGTCAACACTCTTCAAAGCACTGTCTCCCAGCAAGTTGTAACTTGCAGTGAGGTTGCTTTCTACTGTCATCTCAATGAATTCTCTGGGTGCTCCCTTCCAGTTTGATCATAAACTTGTAATCAAGATAATGTCCACAGCATATAGCGCATGCTAAATAAATAAATACTCACTGAAGAAAATAGTAAATGAGTTACTACATTGTCTTCTGCATCAGTTATTGAAAGAAAACCAAAGGAATTCTGCTTAAAATCCAGATCTTCTGTGTTGACTGGGAAGTGACACTGGGCTCCCCAAGAAGCAGATTCTGAGGCACATTAGTGTGGAGAAAGCATAGTAGGGCTTGTTCTCCAGGTGAGCACTGCACATGGCCAGCATTAGATGCCCCAGGCTGAGGCCTTAGATGAGGACCTCACCACCACCAAGTGCAATTGCCAAAGAGTACTGACAGCTAAGCAGCTTCACTCAGAAAAATATATAGTAGCTGAGGGAATGCATGTGGCTGGGAGCTAGATAGACCAGGCCAGGGCAGCCCAGCACCCATCTGTTCATCAAGAATGGAAATTCCACACCACATTGATTATTCTACAGAACATAGCTACTTAATGTTTTCAAGAAACTAGCCCCTCAGTTCAGACAAGGACCTGGTGAGATATGAATGGGTGGGTTTTGAAAACACGTAGAAGGTAGGTATCTCCTGGGAGCGTCAAGACCCAGCGAGCAGGATGTGAATGTCCAGGGCTATTGAAGAAGACTCATTCATAGTCTCACAATTGCAATTCAGGTGAGCCCACAGGGTGCCCTGTTGGTTCTTATCACTGTCATCTCCTGTTTCTCCGTGGTAGCTTTTGATCATGGATAGCTCAGCACTTTTACACATGAACAGATACTAAATCCTCTATTTGTATAAAGCACACTTTTATGAGCTGACAGCAGAACTTTAATATTTACTCACTGTTATGGACTGAATATTTGTGACCCTGTCTGCCAAATTCAAATATTGAACTCCTAACCTGTTGCCAGGCAAGAGTTTGGCTCGATTCTTTTCTTGTTAAAGGAAAAAGTTCAGCCAAGAGAGCTTGTTTAAGCATAAATTTATTTAGCAAAGCAAAGTAAAGGGATAGAACACTCCAGACAGCTTGGAGCAAGCTAGCTCAAGGAATGGACAATTTTGAGCCTGCTATTTGTAAGGATGTTTCATGAATATTTAAGAGATGGTAGCATATTGATGGGGTCATCCTTTTTCTCTCCCAAACCACAGCGAGCCAGATCTCCCTTTTAAGTTATTCCCCCCCGCCATGTTCCTCTTAAAAAGCCCACACAGGGAGTAAAACCACAATGAAATTATATCATAACAAGGTTCAGATCTTTTTTCCCCCCAGGTCTTTTGAGGACCTAGGTGTTTTGTTGGGACACATGTGTAGTGGTTGGAAAGATGTCCTGGTACCTTAGTCTCTTTTTACTAAATTATTTAATCAAGTGGATGTGTGTGTGTGTGTGTGTGTGCATGTGTGTGTTTGTGTGAATACATGACATGATATGATTGTGTATGTGTGAGTGTATACATTCATGTATGTGATTGTCAGCAAGCATGAGCCAAAAAGTTCGCATGCAGCTCAGAGGACAATGTAGGTACCGGCCCTTGCCTTCCATACTGTTTGAAACAGGGCCTCTTTGTTATTTTTCTAGTGAATACCTAGCCCAGAACTGTAACTTCAAAGATGCTTAACCCAAAAGGGGCATTTGACTGTCAGATCACCTACCAGAATACAGCTTCCGTTTCCTTGGTTACCTCACATAGACCTGTCCACCTACCTTGCTCAAATGCAGTTATATTTAGAGAGAGGTTTCAATGAGGTTGAGGCCCCATGATGGAACTGGTGCAAATATAATACTAATAAATGTCACCAGAGTATACATCCCGCCTTGTGGGAAAAAAAGGAAAAGAAAAAAAAAAAAAAACTTGAATAAAGAGAAAGGAGTGTTTGTGGTTTATGCTCCCCTGACTGTGTTTGCTAACGTAGCGTGGGATGAGTGTGTTAACGCTCAACCTCACAAGAATTACATTTCCTGAAGAGGCGGGGCTCGAAGCTGCTGGTGGAGTGGGAGCAACCTTGATTACATTAATTGATATGGAAAGGGTCATATCAATGTGAGTTGAACCATTCCTTGGGTAGGGGATCCTGGGCGACATAAGTGAGGTGGAAGAAGTGAGCTGAGTACCAGCATTTGTTCTTCTCTGCTTCTTGGCAGTGGATACAAAGAAAATAGCTCCTTCAAGCTCAGGCACCAGGGACTCCCCTTTCTTGTGCGCTGTAACCTCGAACTGTGAGCCAAAATAGACCCTTTCTCACTTAAAGTGCATTGGCCACAGTATTTTATCACAACAGGAGAAAATAAGATTTGGTACAACTAATATATCCCTTAAAACAAAAAATAAAACTATTAACAAAAAAAAATCCTTTCAATTTAGATCTAGCATTTTCGTATGATGAAGTTATTTTATTCTTGATTCTGGTATCTAGATAAAGACTTCTTAAGCTTTTTTCCCCTCAGCCTCTTCTCACCTGAAAAACTTTTATCTCTGTCTGGATATAGAGAAATAGAAAATGAATATACAAATCAGACCTTTCCTGGAAACAAACAACCATGAAATGTTTTTAAAACAATTCTTCACTGTAGATACAACTTCGCCATTTAAAGAAGAAAGTAAATGTGTACACTAAGGGGATAGGTTTGTTGATTTTGACATCAAGAATTAAATTCTGGCTGCGTAGCTGATAAGGCGGGGCACAGAACATCCTCAGCACTTTACAGAGTGGGTTAATGTTTCCGGTTTTATAAGGGTGCCACTTGCCTAAGCGTGTGAGGTGAAATGGCAGAAGCCTGTTTAGTCCATTTCAGGAACTGTTGGAAACACAGCACTAATCACAAGCCAAACCTCGTTTAATGACTTTGTGTGTTAGACACTCAAAGTGTAAAAACTCACTTTTGCAACTGAGCCTTCTAACACAATACAGTCCTGACTTGATACATGCTGAAGGGATACAATACTGGAAGGGAAATATCAAGCCTTTTTTTTTTTTCTCTTACTAAAGCATTATGTCTAAGAGAATAAAACCTTCGCATGTACCGTGAAAATTCTGCCACTCAATCCACAGTCTCCAGCCTGCCGCAGGGTGGTAGAGGCACCTGTTGGGGCCGTGTGGCATAAGGACACACGCAGTGCAAAGTGTGTAGACCGTGTGTTCAGAAGCAAGGCTGCAGTGAAGTCCCGTGACAAGTGCTTCAAGGAACAACCCAAATTCGTTGAACATTTGACTTTGATTGCTGTGTGTTCAGAAGCCTTCCCCAGGTTAGAAACTTTACTGTTGCCAAATGTTTCAGAAACGTACACACACACACACACACACACACACACACACACACACACACACACTGACTTCCATCATTTGTTCTTAAAAAAAAAATCTGCCTAACTAAGAGATTAATCACTTCTATCTTTTCCATATATCACTTCATTGCAGATCATATGTAGAAAAAAAATCTCTAATTTCTAAAATTCTCTAATTCTAAAGTCTGTATTTTTTACATTAAAAAATAAAAATAATGACATCTCTGGTCTCTTTGGTTCCTCACCTGTAACATCCACAAGTTCTTTGTGAATTCTGGTACAGAGTTAATTTATCCAGGGCAGTGATTTTCAAAGATGATTGCATGTGAGAGTCCTCTGGGGAGGTGTTTTGAATATACCCCTGCTTGGGTCCTCACCTTAGACCAATTAAATTTGAATCCCTACAGTATTTTTTTTAATTTCTGCAGTTTTGAATGTGTTGTAATGTGCAGGGAGTCTTGAGAACCAGTGGTCTAGGTTTGACTTAAATGTTACATGTTCTTTGCTCTCCATTTCCTTTCTGGAAGTGTCGACATCTCTTTCTCCACTTTCTCACTGAAAATCCCTTTCTGTCATTCATAGGACAAAGTAAAATCTGAGTCCAGCAGTTTTATTCCCTGCTGTGTGTTAAGCTACCTATAAGTTACAGCCTATGCTTAATTGCTAACGTCACATAAAACTCTGAGTTAATTATTAGTATTTCTCTCAAATCTCAGGTAAACCAAACAATTTCAACAGACCTCCATCCACCATGGAGGAAAGAAATCTTGTGGCTAGAACCCAGAGCCTTGTACATGTGAAACACAATTACTGTCAGTAAGCTATCCTTTGATTAAAATGTTCTAAGATTCTCATTTGCTCCTGTTAACCTTACCTGTTCACTGCTGGCTGGGCTTGCACTCCTGGTTTACTGACTCTATACTTAGTGAGAGCACGCCTTTGTTCCCAAGTTACTGTTCTGAAATTTTCAAGTGACAGCTTTGGCCTTTCTCTACCATGTTATATAAACCATCCGCCTTAGAATCTGTTTTCTTGCATAGTATTAATATCCTACCCAGCAGATATCATTCCAGACTTTGTTCATCACATTTTCTCTTTAAGAAATAATTCAGCATGTCTTGTACTGTTGGGAGGTTCTTTGGAATTCTGAATTCCATTTGTGTATGTGCTTGATTCCCCTTGTCCTTTGTTTGGTGTTCCATCTGGGCAATATTCTGCTTTTTCCTTGAACTCCACTTGCAACTAAATATATCATTCCAAAAAGTACTCCATACTTTCTCTGGAATCTTCCAGTCTGGAAATGTAAACAACAGTCTAGAAATACTATCCTTTTCTCACCATCATTTGGGTAGCCAGCAACTCCCACAACATTCCTGCTTTCATTGTATTTATTTTCTTACTATTGTGTGTGTGCATTATGTACACGGGTGCACATTTGTTACAGGGTCAGGGGACAGCTTTTGAAGGTCGGTTCTCTCCCTCCACCATCGGACTCACAGATCAAACTCAGGTTGTCAGGTCTGCAGCGCAAGTATTTTGACCTGCTTAGTTCTCTCATCGGTCCTCCTTTTCATCTAAGAAATAACCAAAAGGTCTTCCAGGTTCCACCAACTTAAAAGCCTGTAAAGTCTTCTGAAAACCAGTCAGTGTTCGCTGTGGCTTTCATACTGACTCCCCCAAGAAAGAACAGAAGTAAGGAGTGGTAGGTTGAATGGGCAGGTTTTCTTTGGGAAATTCACATTCAAGGAAGACAGGGTACCTCTTGCAGAGTTGGTAAGACTTCCTCCACACTAGGAACTTTCACCTCTGGCAGAGTGAGGAAAACCTCCACACTAGATGCTCACTCACCAACACAACAGAGAGGAGATAATTTCCCAAGGAGTAGCTTTCTAGCCTCCTGATGACTGTTCAAGTTCTCTGCTTCCCTCGTCTGAGAGGTTGACTCCTGTCTAGGAAGACCTCTACCTTATATTTCCTTGGTAGGCATGACCCTTGCGGACCCAGAGAAATTCTTTTTTTATTTCTTAAGCAAAGTTCTCTCCTCCCTAGTGTGCCCTACTACCCACACACTCACTCACACTGTTAACTCTCCGAAAACCACTTGCTGTTGGATACTGAAAGTAATTGTCATTGATGAAGGTCTGTAACCTGGAGAATAGGAAAACAGCCTCAAGTTCACCACCCCAAGGACTCGAGTTCTCACCAGCCTGTTAACCTGAAGAGAACTTAGAAACTTGATAGAGGCGATACCGAACTGCTCCAGGCTTTCAGGAATTAAATGTTTGATTTTCAGGACGCTCGCATGAAATCATTTTTAAAATCTTGAAGTCAAAGGAGATTATCAGGGTGGGAAAGGTAAGAATGGAAAGATCCATGCGTGGCAGGAGCCAACCTTCTCATCATCTTCATCCCACCCACTGTGGGACTGTTTCACTGTTGTCAAAGACCCTCGTGGGTTGTACACAGGACAGTTACAGTTCTCACGAGTTAAACTACACAGAGATGATCGGGAGCTTAACTAAAACAGCAAAATTACTGCCTACTTCCCATTAAAAAATTAAAATCCATGTAATTGACCATTTTGATTGAAGATTAGAGAGTACAGTGGTGCAAACATCATATTTAGTGCTTGCCATGGTTTATCTCTATTGTCAACTTGAGGTCGTGAATCACCTAAGAGATGGGATTTTTTTCTTTTAATTTTTGTTTTTTATATTAATTTGTATCCCATCTGTAGCCCACTCCCTCATTCCCTCCCAATCCCACCTCCCTCCCTCATCTCCTCCCATGCCCCTCTCCAAGTCCACTGATAGGGGTGGTCCTCCTCCCCTTCCATCTGACCCTAGCTTATCAGGTCTCATCAGGGCTGGCTGGTCCTCCTCTGTGGAGATGGGCTTTTTGAACATCCCTATGCATTAGGTGAGCTAGTATGGGAAGACCCGTCCACTGTGGGTGGCATCATTCCCTGGAATGGGATCTCTCTCCTTCTTTGCTGTGGAGATTCCTGTGGCTGTGGCTACCCATGATGGACTCTAACCTCAAGCTGTGGGCTAAAACATGACCTTCATTGTTAAGGTGCTTTTCCAAGAGTACTCTATCACAGCGATAGCAATGTAGCTATGACAGTGCCTTATGACTTTGGTGAATTCTGAACTCTTCTAGTCTCTCCACTAAAAAGTCAGGAAAATTCGGTATACATACCAGCTCTACACCCCCAATCTTGGTCTCAGTGCCTCTTGGCGAATCACAGAACTTCAGTGTCTTCATCTGTCAAGTGAACGTGTCCATAATAATAACCACTCAAAAGACTGTTACCAAGAGTAAGTATCCGATTTGGTTCAAATACTTACAGCCAGAGCTGAACATGTTTGAGACTCAATAAATATTAAGCCATATATCTATTAAGCCAAAGCACTCCACATACTTTCTAGACGCTTCTGTTCTTATTGTGTTCTATAGCATGTGTTTGTATGTCTGTGTGTATGCAAGTGTGTCTGTACAGGATTGCATGTGTTCTTGGTTTTGGGGGGTGAGTGAGGGATTGAGTATATAGGACAACCTCAACTGTCTTTGGGTGCTCTGTTTCTTGTTTTTTGAGATAGGATCTCTGATTGGCCTAGACTTGCTCTGTAGGCTAGGCTGGGTGTCCAGCAAGCCCCAGGAATCCACCTAAGTTCCACCACTTCTGGGTTGTTTATTTATCAGTGTGAGTACTACGAGTTAGAACTCAGGTCCTCATACTTACAAAGCAAGCATTTCACCAACCAAGTGTATTTCTTTATGAGCCTTTGCTTGCCCATCTGTAAAATGGGAGTACCAAGATTCAGTCTACCCAAGGGGCCTTTCAAAACAGGACAAAAGAACGAGTTTACTGCTGGTCACAGACCTTTAGCAGAAAGATGCGCCAAGCAAAGTGATTTTGATATTTAGTATGTTAATAGAATTTTCATCATCATCTGAGAATGCTGCTCTTATTTATGTACACAATTAGTGAGACAGCATGTGGGAACTGGTGGGCAGTGCTGAAACACGAGCCATTTCTCTGAGTGAATAAAGAGCCATAACTCACAAGAGATGGACTGAGATGTGAAGGTCACTACTTATTCCCAGGAATAAATTATATTATACCATCAAGTAAGTTTCTTCAGCTAGTCATAAAGAAGAATACGGCTAAGTAATTTACTCGCAAATGATGGTTATAAACCACTCACACTCTAACAAATCATATTACACCGCACAAACCACACAGTCATGCTTACATGGCTACCGGCCTCCATGGGTGCAGCGGAACATAGGCCCTGGCCGCATTGTCCACATCTTAGTTCGTGTAAAAGACCACACCCCGTAAGGGCTTAGGCAAACTGTCACTCTAGACTGAGCCTAGCCCTCTCTGGCTTCCATACTGAAAATGGAGATTCCCACCTCCAATGCTGAGTGCACACCAGGAGCAGTGAGTTACTGGCCTGAGCAATGGGAAACAGTTTTCAGCAGATGACAGCATCTTTGGTTCCGGAAGCAGAACTTTCAACCACTGCCAAAATAAGTCATGGCCTTAGTCCATTTGAGTTGCTATCACAAAACACCAGAGACCAGGTAAATTATAAAGCACAATTTTTATTTCTAGTAAATCTACAGGCTTGGAATTCCACAATCGAGAGGCCAGTGCTAAGTCTGGCTAGGGCTTTTAGCTGTATCGTCATAAAAGGAGATGCTGGCAGCTAGCTCACTGTCACCTGAAGTCTTCCTTGCAAATGTTCCGTTCACAAGGTCTTTGTGGCCTAATCAGGTCATAAATGCTATTATTTCCTGCTGTCACTTTGGCAGGACCTGGATTTTGGAGGAGACACTGTGAGTCATATCCGAAGTAAGGTAATATTTATCATTTACTCTCAGACACAATTCCGAAGGCCTAAAAGCCTAGGGAAAAGAGTAGCTAAGGTTGACTGCATGCTGGCTTATGAGCTAGCTGCTTGCCCCTCATTTTCCCACAGCAATTTCAAGAGATGAAGAAATATTATCCCTCATTTGATAGACAAAGGAGCTAAGCCTTGGAGTGGGTAGCCCACTTGCCTAAGATTGCACAGCTCAGGAAGGGGCGGTAAAGACCTTAAAGCCAAGTGTGTCGCCAAAGTCCACAGTCTTCTCTGTTATGCCTCTTTAAGTAACCTGTGATGACAATACCTTTTTTTCTGGGATGCCAACTTTGATTGGCAGGATTTGAGTTTTCAGCAAAAAGAGAGAGATGGTAGGTCACCTATAGTTAAAGGTCCGGAGAACAGGACATATGCTAACTGCTTGTCACCCCTCTCTTAAGCCTGGACTCCCAATGCGACAGACAAGGACTTAGACTAGAGTCACTGCCCAGGCTCCCAAGGCATAAAGCAGCACAGTTAAGGCTGGAATTTACACCCAAAATCTGAGCAGGAAACTTCTCCCATCACCCAGTGCTGACGATAACAAGGAATGAGATGCTTTGCACAGTCCCAACTTTACCATGCCCCTGGTGGTCACTTCCACTCGCTCACCAATAGTTAACATATTGCTCTCCATCGGGATATGAAGTCAGTCTGACAACACTATCAGTGTGCTAATGGAATTTTCTTAAGTGTAGATGTATTATGTTTCCATTATCAAGCAATCAAACACAGAGGTGCTAAGAGAAAAGTCTTCATTAGGTACCTTCCTAGGCATTCAGACACAACACAGTTGTTCATGTTCAAATACAGTTTTGAGGCTGCTTTCAAGTGTGGCTCGGTTACAGAAATCACATTAATGCAGATGTGTGTACTATCATGATTTCACTTTCTATTTCACTGTGTCAAGCCTTTCAGAGGCCTAATGTGTAAAGCTGGATGTGTGGGTTCTTTGTTTATTCTAACCTATGTAAAAACTTCCATTTTTCTTTCTTTTAATATATGATCTCTATTTTTATTTTTTTAATTTAAAACATTTGTTTTCTTTATTTACTTATTTTACATATATAACTGGTCTATCTGCCTGTACTCCTGCATGCCAGAAGAGGGCATCAGACCCCACTATAGATGGCTGTGAGCCACCATGTGGGTGCTGGGAATTGAACTTGGGACCTCATGAAGAGCAGGCAGCGCTCTGAACTGCTGAGCCATCTCTCCAGCACTAATTTATCCTTATTTTTTTATTCTATGTTCATTGGTGTTTTGACTGCCTGTGTGCCTATGTGTGGGTGTCAGAAACCCTGCAAGTGCATGTGCTGGGAATTGAACCTGGGTCCTCTGGAAGAGCAGCTATTTCTCTTTACTGCCGAGCCACCTCTCCAACCACAGTTTCATGATTTCGACACAGTCCTTTTCATGTTTCCATGACAAGAAGTACATTCTCTTATCCTTCCAGGACTGTGTCTGGGTCCCTGGCTTTGTGGGAGACAGTAAAATGCAAGAAACTGGCTCATCACTTGTGATGAGACACAAGTCTGTCCCTGAGCTTTAACAATTGTTGGTCCTCAGGGAGTAACTAGTTATTTTATAACATTTCTTTCTAACAATGTGAATGCCAGTTCCTCTTCTGAAGTGCTAATTACAATCAAACCCATTGTCTGAAATGGCTGAGGCAATTATATGTATATGTATAAATGCACACAAACATGCACCAATTATTGTTTACATATGTCATTGATTGATTTTTTTTTCTCTACACACATCCATAACAGTTCACTTATTCCCACAAACTGACAGAATAAGAAAAGGAACAGTGGGTTGGTCGTGTCTTCTTTTTCCCAGTGGCGAGATTTGGGAAGTTCCATTTTCTAATTTATGGCCTTACTCCACTAGGCTTTGCTTCATGTTCACAGTGCTGCCTATTGGGGCCACAAAAGGTGGTATTGTCATGATTGATGAATTGAGCTATGCTGTCACTTGAAAACTAAAAGTGGCAACAGGAAACTACCAAACAGCTGCCCAGAACCAGCAAAAGCTAGCAGGGCAGACCTGTGTTTAGAATGTAATTTATTACATCCTGCCAAAACTACTAGAAGTAGGAAAACGAAGCCATTTTCCCCCAACTGATTGATGCAGTGTCCTCTAAGACCCTTTAAGACAGATTCTAATCGTCTGGACACCCTAGAAAGTTACATGATATAGGGGTTTGTCCTAATTCATTATCAGGTTGCCCAGTACACAGTCAGATCAGATAGGATTTTATTCTTGCTTTTGGTTTTTATTTTTTATTTTGAGATAAGCTCTCATGAAACCCAGCCTGGATTCTAACTTTAAGGATGGCCTTAAACCCTTGTTCCATACAGCTCCTAGAATTATGGGGCATGTAACATCATGCCTAGCTAGAGTAAATGAGCAAATGCATTTTAATATTAGAAGAAATGATTAACTGTTTTAAAGAAAACACTATCCTTTATAACAGAAGCTTTCAAATATTTTCCTCTAGTATTGCCAAATTAGTGTTATTTAATTATACACATCATAGAACATTTATGATATATAATATAGTTCCATATGATTAATTGCAAAAGATTCTATTTCTGGCATGTTATAAATATTGATAGTATAGAAATAAAATGTTGCACAATTCTTTGAGTGTGTTTAATGTAATAAAAACATTATAATAATTTGAGATCCTAGTTACTCATTTTTTTAAAAAGGAAATTTTGCAATTCCTTTTTATGCTTCTTTTTTATTCTTCTTCCACTCATGTTACCCTATTGCCCTATAGAATGCCACATCATGAATATAGTTAAAACATTTCTTCTGGTTTTAGTTTATCATTTAATAAACAATTTAGTGAAACTTCAAAAATGTAATTATTGATCAGTGTTAATCCTAAAAAATAAAATGTTAGTGTTACTATCTCTCTGAGTCTGTAGGTCTTAGACTGCCTCTGTCAAAGGAATTATCTATTTGCCTCTGGTGCAGTTTGAAAGGGTCTGTACTCGGGATTCTTTCACTATGAAATTCCAGATGGCGTCAAGCTTTCTTTTGGAGAGTGTAAGAAAGAAAAGTGCAAGATGGATTCAGGCAAATCAGACCAGCAAGTCCCTGGCAGATGTGAAGTAAAAGCAAACTGAATATTAAGATCTGAAAGCTGATTCTGTTGAAATATTTATGTTCATGCTCCCTTGACCATCTTGTATATATCTGCAATTGATGACCACTGCTTTAAAATATTGCTGGTTCTTCCTCAGGAAGCTTTTCCCAGAAGAAGGCCAGGAGGCTGTGCAATCAGATGCCATCTTTTTTTTAAATTACTTATTTAATCTTTTTGAAATTATAATTATATCATTTCTCCCTTCCCTTTCCTCCCTCCAGAACTTCCCATGTAGCCCCTTCTTCCCTTGTTCTCTTTCAAATGCATGGCTTCTTTTGCTTTAATTGTTGCAATATTTGTGTGTACAAATATGTGTATTAGAAAGCTATATATTTATAATATATGTATATATATCTTAAATCTATACATACATCATGCTCAGTCTGTGTAATGGTATATGTGTATGTGTGTATTTTCAGTGCTGATCATTTGGTATGGGATAACTAGTTGGTGTACTTTTCCCTGGAGAACACGATTTCTCCTGCTCTCAGCATTCAGATGAAGTCTCACCATGGTCTAAGTAGGGATGTGAACAAGGACAACAACAGACTTGCTAACCTGGATGGGGAAAGCTTGTAAGGCTTCCCAAGTCCTCAACCCTAGACAAAGAACTATGGGCAACTATTGATACGCATCTACCTGAATGAGACAGACCATACTCGCCAAGAAACACCTCCTCTCCATTACTACAGCCATTCCACACCATTAGTATGAAGCCACTCACTTCATAGACATGAAATGATCGATCAATAACTGTTTGAGAGATAATTATATTATTTGAAAACTTACCGTCACAGTAATGAACATAGGGGGGAAAAAAAGCCAGGAAATCAGAATGTGAAAGAACCCTTTGTGAAGGTGTGAAAGAAGAAACAGGCAGGTATGTAATACATTCAGAATCACTTGTCTGCTCTAACTGACGAACGCACATCATTTATTCACACATGTACACTCATCCCTCAAGTTGGGTAGCTCAGTGTCAAGCAAAGTGAAGAAGTCGAAAAATAACAGGGCAGACATTACAGCAAGATTTCAGTTGGGGGAGGGGAGAAAAACTACCACAGAATAATAGGTTTTAAATTGGAGGTCTTTACTTAAAACCCCTAGGAAATAAAACAGGCCAAAAAGAGGAAGTGAGAGAGAAAAATTGCACAAGGGTTATATTACTTTAAAAGACAATCTCGTTTCTCTTTCAAAAATTGCTGTATTTTTGGGAAGATGCCTTTGAGAATGGATGTCATCACTTAAGGACCATTGCTCAATAAAAGGGTACTCAGAAATTCTGAGTTCTATAGCACTTAAAATGTTTAAGCCAGTTTGCAAGAAAATGGTCCAGTTTTGATAAATTTTCTTGAAGGAACTAAAAGTTCAGAAATATAAAAGACAAAATTAAACAACTAATTCTTAGTTGGTGCTTTTTTTTTTCTTCCTAATAGCAATACATTTTTAAAACATTGCTTTGGAAGAAAATAGATTAAAAGTTTGTTTATTCCAAATCTCAAACAGGCATTTGGTGTGTTCATAAAAAAAAGGGTATAGAAAAAAGAAACAATATGTCATCAAGGCCAGTGTTTGACCATTTCATTTTTATATACTCGCTAATATAAAATCCTCTTAATGGTGGTAGCATAAGCTAAAATAACGGTCTGTGTTCATGTGTCTCAGTGTCAATCGGAAAGGAATAATATGTGTCCTGGCTGGTTGCTGCTTGTCAAGCTGCAGTCATATAAGAAGAGGAAATATCGTTGAGAAAATGCCCCCGTCAGATTAGCCTATAAGCAAGCGTGTGCAGCATTTTCCTGATTTAGGTTTGATTACTGTAGGAGGGCCTAGTCCACTGTGGGCAGGGGCACCCCTGAGTCGTTGAGTGAGGTATATCAAACAAACGGAGCAAGTCAGGAGGAGCGAACCAGTAAAGCTGCATTCTTCCATGGTCTGTGCCTTGGCTTATCTCATTGATAGACCATAATCTGCAATGCATAGAAACCCCTTCTTCCCCAAGATGTTTTTCATGGCTTTTATCAAGGCCATAGAAAGCAAACTAAGACACTGTGTTTAAATTATTCTGCATGGATTAAATAGGTATTACTTTAATAAGAATTCAAACATCCACAGTGTTCCATTTAATGATAATTACATGAAAAAGACATGGATATATGACACCTTAAGCATTGTTTCCTCAATAGGTATGTAAAGGCTTTCTTTTTAAATGTTGTTTCATGAATCACATGCCTCATTCATTAATAAATTATAAAAATATAATCATTAGCTATAATCATTAGCGTATTGTCTACTATAGTTGTAACCATTCAAAGGAGTCACATTAACACAAATGACTTACTAAAATAAAGTAACTATATTTCAATTAGATATTTTTTCCTATAGTTAGTATGTTATTTATTCTGTGGCTTTGAAGTTTGCATTAAGATTGAAAAATGCAGGAGACAATAAAAATGAGTTTCTTGTGAATTCACACTTTCAGGTCTTATAGTGTAGAAACAAAAGAAGGAGTTAAGTCAGCAGAATCAGAAAGGGAGCAGAAAAGTGTGACTGGTGAGACCGAAGCTCCAAGCTTCAGGATAACCTGATACTTCCACTCCCTAAGGAGGCAAAATTGGACTATGTGAATGACACAGGCAAACTGAAAAAGCCTGAGTGATGTACAAAGAAGAGGGGCTCCAATTAGGTAAAGAATCATCCAAAGGTCGCTCATGAAACACAACAACAAAGGTAGAACTTGACAGTTATTTTAGTAGCTATTCAGAAATTAAACTCAAACCACTTTATTTTGTTTGTACTTTATATAAGTTTTGTTTTTCAGAGATGGCCTACGAATGGCATTAAATGTGGATGGCTGCTTTTTTCTAACTGCAATGGCTAACATTTGAGGAGAGCTTATAATGGACATATACGGAGATCATTATATAACACGCATTGTCTTATTTGATCCTCGTGACAGCTTGAACTGGGAGACAGCGTTACTTTTCTTATTGTTCTTGCTACTATTACTTTGGCTTCTTGAAACAGAGTCTCATAGGTAAGACAGTCTGGCCTTGAATAGGCAACCTCCTGCCTCATTCTCCTGAGTGTTGTGGTTATGGGTCTCTACTCCCCTCTTATTCCCAGTTGTCAGTGAGGCAGCTGAATTTAAGTGTTAAAGAAGCAGCACAGATCCGGAAGTGTTTGCCATACAAGCCCGGTGAACTGAGTTTAGTACCCTGAACATATACACACAAAGCTGGATGAAGTGCTTCAATTCTCTCTCTTTAAAAAAAAAAAAAATTATGTATATGAGTGCTCTATCTGCATGTACACCTGCATGCCTGAAGAGGGTATCAAATCTCATTATGGATGGTTGTGAGCCACCATGTAGTTGCTGGGAATTGAACTTAAGACCTCTGGAAGAGCAAACAGTGCTCAGCTCCAATGAGGCACAAATCTCTAACACCAGCACTTTTAGACCAGATGGGAGGCAGACACTGAACAATCACCTGGGAAACCATGGGCAAGATGAACTGGAGTAAATGGAGCCGCAGAAACAAGAACCCTTGCAGCAATAAGGTGGAGAGAGTCCCTCTGAAAGTTGTTCTGACCTCCTCACACACACCACATCCATGTGTATGCCCCTATACGCAGACACGCTTTGAATGAATTTATAAAGATGTTACTTGAACTTGGTTCATTACATAGCGGTGAAGCTAAGAAGCAGTGAAGGCAAAACTTGAGACTTGACTTTTCTTCCCATCTAAAGCAGCTGACCTTCTAGGCAACTGATACCTCAAGACTCATGGAGTTCAAAGGTGCCTTAGGAATGCAAGGAAACTTTCATTCAACAATGGCTGACCACTCATCGAATCCAGGTACAAACTTCTCATTAAACGAGCACATAGAAGTCATATCAGTCAATGATATTCCATGATTTCCACCATTCAAAGACACCTAAGAGTTTAGGCTCGATAGATGTCATGTGAACCTAAGCCTGGTCATGGGCACTTTCACATAAGTCTATATCAATACATGCACATGAATGTAAATAAATACACGTGGGCACTCTATTTAAAATACAGATACACATACAAGTTACATCTGTCGGTCTACAGATTAATTAATGTAATGCAAACTCAATTTTAAAAGCCTGATACGATATTTGAAAGAAATCATCAAAGCCGTAATTTTTTTTCCAAGTGAATAAAAGAAAAGAGTCTACTTGCTTTATCAAACGTTTAATTGGTAGCTTAAATAATTACCACAGTAATGAGAAATGTCAGTGGATAGAGACAGTGAGATGGCAGTCCCTGGTGTTTACTGACCTCAGATCAAGGAAGGATGTGAAAGGAAGGCCCCAGATACTCACTGAGAAATAGAGAAGAAAACAAAAACAGAATATTTGTGGGGAAAAAAAAATGACCTTAATTGAGCTATTGCTTTAATAAAAATACAGATGGGTCAGAAAACTCAGGAAGTATCACGGTAGTGTCTCTAAAGCATGATCAAAACCCACATTTTTAATATATTTATTTAAAATTTAATTAATTTATTTATTTTTATTTATTACAATTTATTCACTTTGTATCTCAGCTGTAGCCCCCTCCTTCATCCCTTCCCTACCCCACCTCCTCCCTCCACTCCTCCCATGACCCTCCCCAAGTCCACTGATAGGGGAGGTCCTCCTCCACTTCCATCTGACCCTAGCCTAAAACCACATTTTACAAAACAACATTGATTACACTTTTAATTGAAGCATCTAGTTCTCTTTTTCCCTTTATAACTAAATTCTCACTGGCATCCCTAATATAATGTTCTGCATAAAGCTTGGACTCACTAAACAATGTTGACAGTTTATGTAAGAATTAAGGAGTATTAATATTAGAATATTGCAAAATACCTTTCCCTTGTGATAGAAAGCATATGCCCTTTGCCTCTGACACCTTCACAGGGAGGGGTCGTGTTCCCTGCTCAGAGGTTGAGTTGGGATGTTAGGAGAGGTATTAGCCACCCTTTTTGCAGGCCCTTAGCCTCCTGGAGGCAGTTACTTTCCCTACTACAGCTACAGACAAATGGGGCCAGGATGTGGGTACTCAGCTTACACTTCCCAGATAGGCACAAAGCCATTAAAATACCATGCTTTGGGCAGGAGTATTATCTCTGTACTGACAGTCTTGGGCTTATAATGGTTTGATTGATGATTGTTTTATTCCTGGATGTTTGGTGCTTGTCTTTTCAATTGCTGTGATAAGACACCTTGACAAGGCAACTTATAAAAGAAAGCATTTAATTGAGGGTTTACAGAATAAAGAGGGTGGTTCCAGGCTCATCATGTAGGAAGAATGGCAGCAGGCAGGCATGGCACTAGACCAGTAGCTGACAGCTCGTGTCTTGAGACACAACCACAAGGCAGAGAGAGCTAACTGGAAATGCTGTGGGCTTTTCAAACCTCAAAGCCTGGCCCCTTGACATAGCTTCTCCAATAAGGCCACATCTAATCCTTCTAAAAACGTTCCACCAAACTGGGACCAAGCATACAAATACGTGGGTTTATAGGAGCCATTCTCATTGAAACGACCATACTGCCAAAGTAGTATGTGTTCTGTAGAAATTTTGTTGAAGGTTTGAATTTTCATTCCCCCTTGGGTGTGCTGTCCTCTCCAGCCCCCGGTCAGTTTAGTGGTCACAGGCTTGCTGTTATGTTGCTCTTTCCTCTAAATTGAAACTGTATCCTAGAGGGAAGCTCCTTAAGATTCAAGAAGTAAATGGCGGCGCCAAGGCTCAGGAAGTAATCAGCTCACAGGTGTCAGCAAGTTCCTAAAACTTAGAAGATTCAGAAAGCTCCTACCTAAGATTACGTAAGCAGTAACAACTGTTAGGGGCTGGAAACTTCCCAACCGGCCCAGCTGCCTACAAACCGTGCAGTCTAAGGAGGAAGCTTTCCGACTTGTCACCCACGCCTGGTTTGCCTCGTCAGTCATGTAGCCTTCATGTGGAGAGTCATCTACTCTGCAGATGGTAACCCCCAACTCATTTCTCTTGTAAGCAATTTCAATAAACTCACAGATTCGCCAAGCCTGATGTTGTTGGAATTGCTCCTTCAGTCTGTCCTAGGTGCTCTCTATGGAATGAATGGATATTGTTTCGTGTCTCCCTGGATAAAGACGCAGAACAGTTCCTCAATAAGGTTAGGCTGAGTGGACGCATGTCCAGATGTTGACGGGCTGACGAGCATATGACCCCATCATAAATTGAGGTGAACCAATACTCTCCCTCCCCTGCTGAAGCAGTTTTTCAAAGTAATTGCCACTGGGAATAAATGTTACTTTGATTTGCTGTATTGGAAAAGGATTTATTTTAGCTAAACTTTCATGCCTCTCACATCCCCCACAGAAACTTCCCTAAATTAGGCTGGTAATTTTAATCCTGGTTTCTGAACATAGAGAGCATATGTTATAAATATATTTCTTCAACTTAACTTACCATCTTCATAAATTTTATTTTCTGCTTATTGGCATGATGGTAATTTTTTATTATGAAAAATTCAAACATATGGAAAAGATGAGAGAACTGTATAATGAACATGCATACATCCATAATGTAATTCATTGTGGATTTTTAAATTAAAATCGACTTTTCTTTTATTTACTTATTTCACTTTATCTTGTGTGTATGAAGCTATGTGTTTTGTGTGTCCATGGAAATCAAAAGAATGTATTGACTCCCCTAGAGCTGGTTACATGTGATGATGAGCCACAATGTGAGCGTTGGGAATTGAACTAAGGTCCTCTGCAAGATCTGCAAGAGCAGCTGGTGCTCTTAACCCTTGAGCCGTCTCTCCAGCTCTTAGTCTGCTTTTCTTGTTGGCATATTTTATATTATCCCTTCTGAACTAGTGTGCTCACAACTGCGCCCCGTGAAATAGTTTTCACGGGAAAAGACATAGTTGAGACTTTCTGTTAAATTACTGTATTTTAGCTAGACATGGTGGCACATGCCAGTATTCAGGACGCTGAGTCAGGAGGATGAAGGTCAGCATGAGATATACAGCAAGACCCTGCCTCAAGACAGAGCAAACCAAAAACAAACACACCATGGTGGCAGACACATGTAATCCCAACACTTGGGAGTGTCATGTGTTCAGGGTCATCCTCAACTCTATAGTGATTTAGAGGCATCAGATACAGGAAACCCTGTTTCAAAACAAAACAAAAGGAATCAAAAGAAAGAGCGTGGAAGAAAGAGAAGTGAAGAGTTGGTGCTCGATCTCATCTGCCATAGCTGGATGGAGAACAATTTGCTTTTTGTTAAGCACCATTATAAGCTTACAGATTTTAGAATATTAAGTTGCCCAAATCAGTTACAGTTATTATTACTTTAATGCTCCAATTGTTGAATTAAGCAATAATGGCCCACTCTTTTTTTTTTTTTTTTTTGCCTTGCTCGTCTGCTTTTCATAGGGTAGAAGGCATGTTTTGCCAGGGAGGGCCGTAGTCACTGCAAAGAGGAAATTAGGCGTGTGGGAAAGGCTTACAGGTGGAGTGATACCAAACACAGTCGCATTTACCAAACAGATGGCAAGGAGAGAAAGCTGAGATGAAAGCAGAAGGGGACATGAAGCTTTATTTTGACATGCTGCTGTCATTTTTAGATACAAAGAATGATTTTAATGGCTACCTATAATTATTTTGTTCTGCTACCCATTCATTTGCAAAGAGCTGCCCTGAGCTCAGCTCTTTATGCGTGTTTCTACTTGGGTAAAGAAAGAACTATAAACAGTCTCAGCTTTATGGTTTCACAAAGCAAAGTGCTTTGCAATAGAATACAGCTCAAAATAGTGGTAAATACCCCTCAATAAACACAAGCTTATTCTCAATCTATTCGTAAATGAAACAAGTATATGCTACATTTCTCTCCTCATTAAGGAATTTATGTATGTTTGCTTTCAAATCCTTTATCACAGTGACCAGTTTCCAGTATGTGGACCAGAGAATATCAAACTACTAGGTCATTTTACCTGTCGGTAGTAAAGACACAGATGTTTCCACTGCTGACAAATGTAAATAAACTGTCTGCACAATCCAAGTAAATTCTATGACTAAGAATTGACAAGTAAATACCAATAATCTTTATCCTAAGTACTCAAATGTTCTAAGCCTTAAAAGGTAACTAGGAATAGTTGCTAATGCTTATTAAATTTGCTTTGGTTGTTTGTTCTTCTATGGGACGTAAGATGTTGCCCTTGCACTATCAACTAAGTGCAATGAATGACTGGCAGAGTCACTGGAATCGCTTGACAGGTAGAACTTCAATGAACTTGAATAAGATTGGGACAAACTCATCTTAAAAGGAAGGGAGTCTGCCACAGGTACACTTGAAGGTGGAAGGAGTTGGTCCCATGAAGCACTGACCTTGCTGTTTCTGGAGGCGTGTGTCTGAGATGTGGAGAGAAGGCTTGCACTCGTTATTAACAGCAATAGCAAATCGTTTTTAAAGTGTCAGCACGCTGTATCACCACATTCTGTTCCTAACATTTATAAACAGTGTCAAAATTACAAATAATTTACCCTACATTGAATGAAGCTTAACAAAACAAATAAAAACAAAAGATATTTTTAGTTCATTTCTTGACTTTCAAAATTCCTCCTACTTTTAAAACAGCACATGAATATAAGTGGGGTTGACTGGATAAAAAGTACTAGTTGATTTATATATTTAATACGCTTCTTGATAGGAATAGGAGGACTGCAGAGAATTAAGGGAAAAAAAATAAAGGCAAAAAGGAGCACTGCCCACCTGCCAAAGGTCAATAAGAAGGACTGCTCTCAATAACTTTTGTTCAGTGACACCTCCGTAAAGTTCACCACTACTTTTTTATTATAGCACATTGGTCCTTCTAAGAACACTAACGGTGAGAAATAAATGAATATGGCTTCAGATGCTATTGAGGACAGCAGGAGACCAGGTTTAATTCACTCTTATGAAGTCTTCCTGAATTGTGTCACTTGAAGAATTCGTACTTGACTTTTGGAAAACATAAAATGTCCTTGCTGGTGAGAACTAATTAAGAAGTCTGGCCCTCTGTGCCTGAGCTCATTTCGTTCAGGTCCGCTGCATGCTCGAGTCTGACTCAAGATGACCACGCAGTGTGCATTGTGCTCAACCATTTCAACTGGATTACAGAAATTGCCCAGCTCAACACTATCCTGATATATTCCACGAGAGTGGCGACGTTGGAAAACCATTAAACAAGACCTCTGCCAAATCACCTCTCCAGGCCGAGAGAAGCTTCAAGTGCAATACTTCTGCTTTGGAATGAATGCAAAATAATCCCAGGAGACCATTAACAGAGAGAGAGAGAGAGAGAGAGAGAGAGAGAGAGAGAGAGAAAGCTATGCTCCCCATTCCCAGTGAGGATGAGTCTCACTGTTGGGTTAAGTGAAAGGAGCCATACTCAAAAAGTAGAAACCGGCCTCTTCTTTGTATTTCAAAAACTAGCAAATCTAATCTTCAGTGACAAAAGCCATAATAACGGTTAGTCTGAGTGGTAGGAACTGACAGAGAGCGAACATGAAACAGCCTTCAAGGGTGCTGAAAACCTTCCATAGGTGGCTAAAATTGCTTTCAAGCCTCAAGCGGTAATTTGGCAGAGGCCTTGACTGATGGATGTCAAATGAGGCCAATCTGTGTTGCTGCCTAGGGTGTTTCCTGTAGATACAATCCATTGGGGTAGATATTTTGTACATTTTATTGCGAGGAAAGTTACACCTAAATGAAAATTGAAAGAATTCTGAGAATGTACCCGACTATGCTTGAACTTATTAAAAAGAACAGAATCTTTTTAGGTAGTCCAAAGGCTCCATTCAGTCTCCCTTTTTCAGTGCTGTTCTTTCATATTGTAACTACATTGCTAGTTCTAGAGTCTAAATCTGCTTTGATTTCTTGTTTTCCTTTTTTTTTTTTTTTTTTTGGAGGGGGGCTTTTTCTTTTTATTTATTATTATCATTAATTACAATTTATTCAATTTGTATCCCGGCTGTGTCCCCCTCCCTCTTCCTCTTCCTATCTCACCCTCCCTCTCTCTTCTCCCTCTATGTCCCTCCCCTAGTCCACTGATAGGGGAGGTCCTCCTCCCCTTCCATCTGACCTTAGCCTATCAGGTTTCATCAGGACTGGTTGCATTGTCTTCCTCTGTGGCCTGGCAAGGCTGCACCCCCACTCCCTCCCCCCCAGGCGGAGTGATCGGAGTGATCGGAGAGCCAGCCACTGAGTTTATGCTGATTTACTTTCTTAGTGATGTGACACCAAAATCCAGGCCATCTGAGGAAGATGAACCCACACCATGGTATTAAGTCTGTTTATAGCAAGAAAAAAAGAGAAGTCTGGTCTTTTTTGGGGGATCATAAGCCTGAGCCTTGGAAATTTGCTATTAAGCAAATCTGCATTGTGTGCTTTCTGTGACACTGCATCTGCGACCTGAATGAAGATGTAGCGCCACCTGTACAGAAAGCCAGGCAGACAGAGAACCAGGTAGACAGAGCATCAAGTCAAAGCCCTGAAGCAGGGACAGGCTTGATATGTTTCTGTGCTTCACAAAGAAGGCGAGGGTGTCCTGACCCCAGTGGAGACACTACATGGAAAAACACAAGAGATAATCTTGGGAGCCCTTTGAAAGATTGGCATCTGGGTTCAAGTCGTTGGAAGGGCTTAAGGGGGGATATGGTTCAGAGAAGGTATTAGGTGGCAGGTGCCCTCCCTCTGAGGACTGATTGGGCACTTGCAGTTAGAATGTTGAAAGGAATGCGTAGAATTTAAAACGCCATCTTGGTCTTAGCCTTGGAGAAACAGCGGTGGGATAGTTTCAATCACCAAGTTGTAAGAGATTTGCAGCCAATTGGGGGGGAAAAGAAGATGGTTGTGAGCAGGTTGAGTTTAAGCTTCTTTTAAAACTCATGTCACATGAGTTCAGCAGACAAAACCGTAGTGACCTGATGAAGTTCAAAACCATCATTCAGATGGAAAAGCAGTTTAACCTTATGCCTGAGGGTGGGGTAGTTTAACTGCGGAGCCAGCTTTAAAAAGAAAGCCAAAGTATATGCAGACAAACAACGCACACATAGTGGGGGTACTGAACCCAAGATCTCACGCATAGTAGGGGTCATTCGACTACTGGTGAAACTGTTGAGAAGGGAGTATTTCTAACATCATGCTGCTGAAGGAATCCCTTAGAAAGGGTTATTAAATCATTTCCTATCCACACACTTCATTGTCTTATCATCTATAGCAACACATTGCGTGCTTTGGCAGATGGCTAAGTGTAGCGTTCTGAAGTATTTAAACCCTAGAAGTAGTGATGGTAAATCACCTGTTGACTGGCGATACACCTCAAAAGGCCAAGACGTTGCTACAAATTCAAATTTAAACATGCAGGACTTTTGGCAAGGTGTTTTCCCTTCCATTAATATTTGCACAATCATTTTGGAATTCATTAGGAAACAGTTGTAATGTACATAACTAAAGTTGAGACTAAGTAAGTTGTTTCTTAAACACAATAATGTGGTAAACAGCCATTAAAAATTAGTACCATCTAAACTTCCTAGCAGTCATGTACATATACTCATATAGCACGTAGGCATAAGAACATGTGGGATTCAGAAAAGAGTCTAATCCCATTTTAAATGATAAAAGCAAAAATTGGAAGAGCAAATCATGGTGTCTTCTTTTCAAAGTTGCTTCATTAAAACTTTTCTGTCTTGTATAGATTTTTGCAATAATCATGAATTCTCTTTGTATTAGAAATAAACCATAGAATATACTTCAGAGTTTTCCAATGCAGAACTTGTTTGAGGTATATGAAACAAACTTAGCCTTCTGGGGTTAGGTAAGCAGGTAGCAAAAAAGCTATAGGATCCAAAGTAGTTTTGAAGAAATTGAAGCTTTTGAAAACTATGAAGTTGGAGCGAATTTAGAGAGGTTTGTTTGAGTCCTAAGTTTGGAACTGGGTCTAGGAGGGTTGTGGCTAGGATGCATGCCTACCAGCACCCTTCCTTTCTTCTCCTCTGACCATTGTTTCCTCCGACCAGACTACTGTTATATAGAGATGCTACAGGACACATCAATGTCTCTCAAATACTCAGTCCCTATGAGGTGAGTGTTCACTGTCTCTCCCCTCTCTCGTGTCTGAGTGGGTGGGAGGTGTGGGTGGATGTGGGCGTACATGCAGCATGTGCATTCCACACATATAGACACACATGCATAACCATGTACAAGCCTGGATGTGGAGGCCAGAGACTGATACCTATTTTCGTGCCTCTATCACTCTCCACTTTTGCTTTTGACACAGGGTCTCTCTTTGAACCCAGGGCCGCCCAGTTCCTCAGGCCAGCATACTCTGGGAACCCTCATGACTCTGCCTCCTCTGAGGCTGAGATTACAAGCCTGTGCTGCTATGCCCAGCTTTTAAAAGCAAAGTTCAAGGGATCCAAACTCGGGGCCTCATGTTTGTGTGGCAGTTACTTTATTTGGCTAAGCCATCCCTGAGCCCTTAGTTTTTAGAAATTATTTGATACCAGATTACAGAGGTGAATGAGAAAAAAAAAAAAAGTTACCAACTTCACCTGAACGCTTCACTTAATGAAAGATGTTTTCAAGAAACAAATCATAAGAAATGTCAGTTCTCCCAAAATTCGTATAATATATCTCATGCAACACTACTGAGGATCTCAAAAGAGCTTCTTTTCACTAGGTTGCGGTTAAAAGAGTAGATCTGTGAGAATAATTAGAGCCAATTGTAAATGATTTTTGATAATCAACATTCTATACAGTGATTATATTCAAGAGTATTTTCCTGACTTGGAAATGAATAATACATTACTGGAACGAGAGGGGGGAAGAAATAAATCCCAATACACTTCATTCGTATTTCATTTCAATATGAAAAAAATGTGTTATACATTAATAAATGGTACTATCACAACTGGCTTTTCACCTGTAAAAAATAAAGTTGGATCCCTACCTCACCACATGCACAAAAATAAGCTCCAGATGGGCTGAACACTTAAATGAAGAGGAAAAAAAATTTGCAAGTTTAAATAAAGTTAGTATATATATATATATATGTATTAATTAAGTGTTGGAGAGTTTTACAACAAAATGAAAAATCTATGAACTACAGAAGATCTGTTTAACTGCATAAAATTAAAATATACTATATATTGCTCTGGTGGCTGCCCCACACCCATGAATGAGTATATGGGCAGCAAAGATTGGATTTGGTGGGTCTCATAGGTAGCCTTAGTTGTCCAATTGATATACATGAGGTGGTGGAACCCCAGTATTGCCTCTACCAGATAGCTTGTGACCATGTCTGTTTGAGCATTTTCTTGACTGCTCGTTGATACAGGCAGATGCAGCCCACTGTGGGTGGTAAAATTCCTAGGCAGCTGGACCTGGGCTGTATAAAATAGGTAGCTGAAGGTGAGACATAAGCAAGCCAGTAAACAGTGTGCCTTCCTGATTTCTGCATCAGGTTAATTCTGAGTTCCTGTGTCAGCTTCCCTCAACAATGTAACGTAACCTTCAAAATGAAATAAACCCTTTCCTTCAAAGTGTTTTTTCGCACGGTGTTTGGCACAATAACAGAAAGAAAAGTAGGACAGTGCATTATTGAAAAAAAAAAAAAAAAAAAACAAACCCCAAAAGTTCAACCAGGTAGTAGTTGCAAACACTTTAATCCCAGCGTTTAGAAAGCAGAGGCAGGAGAATCTCTGAGTTCAAGGCCAGCCTCGTCTACTGAGTGAGCTCCAGGACTATGCAGAGAAACCCTGTCTCAAAAATAATAAAAACAAAAACAAACAAAAACAACTGAACTAAACTAAAAGGTCATGAAGTTGGGAAGGGGTGGAGAAATGACGGGATTGATCTGGGAGGAGTTAAGAGAAGGAGTTCAGAATGGATGTGATCAAAATACACTGGCTTATCGGAAGAGGGAGGAAACAGGGAATAGGACAGGAGCCTATCACAGAAGGCCTCTGAAAGACTCTACCCAGCAGGGTATTAAAGCAGATGCTAAGACTCATAGCAAACTTTGGGCAGAGTGCAGGGAATCTTATGAAAGAAGGGGGAGGTGAAAGACCTGGAGGGGACAGGAGATCAACAGAACCAAAAAATCTAGGTCTTTTCTGAGACTGATATTCCAACTAAGGATCATTCGTGGAGATAACCTAGAACTCCTGCATAGATATTGCCCATGGCAGCTCAGTATCCAAGTAGATTCCCTAGTAAGAGGAACAGAGACTGTCTCTGACAAGAACTCGGTGGCTGGCTCTTTGATCACCTACCCCTGAGGTGGGGAGAAGCCTTACCAGGCCACAGAGGAAGACAATGCAGCCAGTTCTGATGAGACCAGATAAGCTAGGGTCAGATGGAAGGGAAGGAGGACCTCCCCTATCAGTGGACTTGGGGAGGGTCCTGGGAGGAGATGAGGGAGGGTGACATTGGGAGGGAATGAGGGAAGGGGTTATTGCTGTGATACAAAGAGAATAAACTGTAATTAGTAAAAATATATATAAATATTAAAAAATACACTGGCTTAGTTACTATTCTATTCCTGTGAAGAGATGCTATGGCCATAGCAACTCTTGTAAAAGAAAGCATTTAACTGGGGTTTGCTGACAGTTTTAGAGGCTTAGTCCATTCTCATCACAGTGAGAGCATGTTGGCAGTGAAGCATGGTGCCGGAGAGAAAAGTAGCTGAGAATTCAATATCCAGATCCAAAAGCAGTAGGAAGTAGAGGAGCCTTTGGACCTGGCTTGTGCTTTTGAAACCTTAAAACCCACCCTTAGTGACATACTTCCTCCAACAAGGCTATACCTCCCAATCATTCTAATCCTTCTCAAAGTCTCACTCCTTGATGACTAAGCATTCAAATAAATGTACAAGCCTATGGGAGCCATTTTCATTCAAACCAGCAAACACTAAGAAATTCTCAAAGAATTAGTAAAATATTTTATTTTTTAAAAAGCAGAGAACAAACTGGAATAAGTAGTTTGTATTGCAAAATATCATTAATATAGCCAAAAGGTGACATTTGAATGCGTTAAGAAGAAAAGCTGTCACAAATTCATGTTTTAAAGAACTTGAAATTCCCAATAAAATTGGAGGATGATGGATAAAGAATGCTAGGTTTGGTGGTTCATGCCTTTAAACTTGGGAGACAGGATCTCTGGATTCAAGGTCATAATGAGTTTGAGATCAGCCAAGACACACACACACAAATAAACAAAAAACAAGCACACACATAGTTAAAAAAAAAAAAGGAAAAGAAAAAAAAGCTATTCAAGCTGAATTAAATCTAAATCGACAATGATTATATAAAAACTGCTTTAACAGGCAAGCTACTATTTGGCTAATATTACAGAATATAAGAAATGCCTCTTCAGAAATATATTATACTAGATTTGTAAGGACAGAGTTAGTTAAAAAAAAATGCTTATGATAAGAACAATGTGTAGAATACATAACTCAATAAAACTTTGCAATAGAAAAGTGATATGTTGAAAAGATGGTCACTAGTCTACTGTGTTTGGCTCCAGACAATAGGATTTTAATAAAGTTTTATTTATTCTTTTAATTTATTTTTTTTAATTTTAGAACAATTTTTATAATAGTATACAAGAAAACAAATGATTTATATTAATTTTTTAATTGGATAAACTATTCCTTCAGTCTTTTCTCCCTGCATTCTAACTCTAATCCTAGTCTGTTTTATTTTCATGTGAGTGGGCTTGAGGGAAGAGTTTGGGCTTAGAAATAGCAAACAGATCCAAAGAAGTGAGAGGGCAGCTCTGCCTCGCTGAGTGAGATTCAGATGCAATGACATAGTGCTCTGCTCCCCAAGTTCCCATTTCATCTTTTTTCCTCATTTGTGTTTTAGAATATCTTAGCAACCTTTGACATTTGGTGAAACAAAAGGCTACAGTCACTTTGGCTGTTCCCTCTCCAGTTTTAGAGAATATTCTGCTCTTGACAGCCTTTTTACTTGTCTTGCCTTCCTATCACTGAGTTCGAGACAACACCACAGATTTGGGGAGGAGGGGTCTTTGCCGTTTAACTGAAGACTCATCCTCCCTGAGACTTAGGCTGATAATTCTACTCCTTACCCGATGACCATGTGCAAGCCAAAATCTGAACTGACACTATCTACCCAGCTTGCTTAGTTGCTTATAAAGAATAGCTGTAATTAGGCACGATGTGGGCTACAATATAAGCCTGTGTTGCTAATAACAAGTGGGATGCAGAGCCTCAGGAGACAAGGAGTGCCCTTTATTCCCATTTACGTTACCAGGAAAAAAGACAGACACAGAGCCACTGTCACGTTACGTTTTTTAAGGCAATAAAAGTGTTTTGAATTCCTAGACATCCTACGAATTTCAGTTTTATAAAATGTGCCGTCTATTTTCTTTCTTTTCCTTCGAATCCTTCAGCATCACACATTGAGCCTGGCTCTTTCCCTTGTCTAGAGGCCAGGAGGGTTCCCAGCATATGCTTATGCAATAGGAGGGATGTCTGCCTTCTTCCCAACCTTGCCCCCACCGTCTCCTCATCATGGGGAGCTGGGAAACAGAATCACTACATAGAGCCGGCAGAACCTCCTGCGTGCAAAATCCAGAGGAGTGTAGAGTTCTGGTGGGGGGTTGGAAACAAGCTCTTTCCTCAGGAAAGTGTTCCCAGGGCAAATCCCTGTCTCCATGGATACCTTTCACTAAGCCCAGAATGTGACCCTGGGGCCTTTCTTCCCATTGCTGAACAGAAGCCCGTGCACATAGCAGCCAAGATTGTACTTGGGGAAACTGCTGCTCAGGCACCTGCTGCTCTAGGATCCCACCCAAGCTTGTCTAAGTTCGGGGCACATTTCCTGAGCAACACCACACTGAGGCTCTTGACTGGGGGTAGCTGGATAATCCAAGAAAACATGGTTTCCTATCACAATGGGATACAGTCCAGACCTGATAATTACAACAATAACAGCAAAATTAATGGGGTTTTTTTCTTTGTTTTTTTTTTCTCCAAAATCAATGTTTGATAGGTTATAAGGAAGGAAAATTTAGTAGGAGAAAGAGACTTTGGAGTAAGAGGAAACATTTGAGATGGGATTTAAAATATACAAATTTATATAATACAGACAAAAGGAACCGCTTAATCTGCATGAACGATGTGCAAAGACAAGCAGGATAGTGGTGTGACCTGGCTCAGTGGTGATTCTGTGTCACTGTGGTAAAGGGCAATTGAGGGTGTCTGGACTCAAGAGTCAGATAGCAGACTGCAAGCCGTCTACACCTTTCCTTAAGAAAGTGCTACAGGCTTCCGAGGGTATGAGAGACCTAAATAGTTAAAAAAAAAAATAGCCATTCTGAAGGAGGCTGGCCTGAGCAGCCACTGTGGTAAGGTGCTAGTGTATTTAAGTGTTATAAAAATAGTAATATGGACAGCAGATTTCCATCAGATAGAGATAATGGGAGCACAGAGAAACCCTGGATTCGAACAAAGGGGCAACCAGAGGGAATATTTACATTAAGAATTGGTTTAACACACCAACAGACTATAGGGCTTTCAAAGGAGTGGAACTAGAAAGCAGCTTTATTTCCTTTGCTGAATTGGCAGAGTTTGAAAAATATTGCAAAGATTTCATTAGCTTATGACACACTACAGCTGCATCTGTCTTGGGGATCTTGGAGACTTATCGAGAGAGAGAATAATCTTGAGGATTTGGTCAGATTTTATCTACTCTTTAGTTGATGCAGAAATGTGTATGTATAACTTGGGGGTATAATGTATTTCCTCTGATGCTGTACCCCAAATAAAAAGGGAATGTTCTGTTTGCAAAACTGCACAGCGCTTAAGTGAGATAGCTCCAAGCATTGCTGTCTTCAGGACTACTGAAGGGACTGCAGTTAAGCTTAAAGTACCCCATGCAGAAATGAGACACCATGATCATCAAATTTCAAAATAAAGAGTGTGGTGGTGGGGGGTGCTGGTTAGCTGTTTTTTGTTTGTTTGTTTGTTTGTTTGTTTGTTTGTTTTCAATGTTATTGTTTGTTCCTTCCTTTGTCAACTTGACAAAAGCGAGAGTCATCAATGAAGACGGAACCTCAATTTGTTTTGTTTTCTTTTGTTTTTTGATTTTTTGAGACAGGGGTTTCTCTGTGTAGCCTTGGCTGTCCTGGACTCACTTTGTAGACCAGGCTGGCCTTGAACTCACAGAGATCTGCCTTCCTCTGCCTCCTAGAGTGCTGGGACTACAGCCATGCTTCTTTGAGCACTATTTATTTATTCACTTTACATAGTGATTGCAGCCCCACTTCCTCTTTTCCCAGTAGCCCCACACACACACATACACAGTCTCCCATTCTCCCCTCTCCTCCTTCTCAGAGAAGGGGAGGGTCCCCCATGAGTACTAACCTGCCCAGGCACATTAAGTCCCTGTAGGACTAGGCACATCCTCTCCCACTGAGGCCAGACACGGCAACCCAGTTAGGGGAACAGGATCCAAAGGGAAGCATCAGAATTGAAGACACCCCCGTCCCATGCTCCAGTTGTTGGGGACCCACATGAAGACCAAGTTGTGCACCTGCTACATACGTGCAGGGGACCAATCCATTTATACCCATTGGTTGGTGGTTCAGTCCCTGTGAGCACCCACGGGCCCAGGTTGGTTGACTCTGTAGGTCTTCTTGTGGAGTTGTTGATCCCTCCAGCTCCTTCAGCCATTCCCCTAACTCTTCCATGTGACTCCTTGAGCTCTGTCTATTGTTTGGTTGTGTGTCTCTGTATCTGTTTCCATCAGATGTTGGGTGGAGCCTCTCAGAGGAGTTATTCCAGGTTCTGTCTACAAGCATAGCAAAGTAACATTACTAGTGTCAGGGATTGCTTCTCTCCCATGGGACAGGTATCAAGTAGGGCCAGTCTTTGGTTGGTCATTCCCTCAATCTTTGCTCCATCTTTGTCCCTGCACATCTTGTAGGCAGGACAAATTTTGGGTCAAAGGTTCTTTGGGTGGATTGATGTCCTTATCCCTCCATTAGAAGTCTTGTCTGGCTACAGGTGTTAGCCACTTCAGGTACCATATCCCCCTTTGCTAGGAGTCTCAGCTAGGGTGACCCTCATATACTTCATGGGGCCTCCCCGATCCCAGAAGGCCCCATTGTGATTGTGATTGTTGGGGTCTGAAAAAAAAATGTCCTCCATAAACCCATATATTTGAATGTTCAGTCATCAGGGTGTGGTACCACCTGAGACAGATTTGAAGAATTACAAGGTAAGGCCTTTTTGGAGGAAGTTTGTCCCTGAGGGTGGGCATGTTTCAAAAGCCCAGCCTTACTGTGGCTCTCAGCTACACATGCTGCCATGCTCCCGACCATGGACTAAGCCTCTGAAACTATAAGCAAGACTGCAAGTAATTGTTTTCTTTCTTATAATAACTACCTTGCTCATGGTGTTTCTTCACAGAACAGTGACAAAGACAATGACTGATGTGGGAGGACCAGCCCACAGTAGGCAGTGCCATGCCAGGAAGGGTGGTCCTGGGTGGTATAAGAAAGAATACTGAGAGAGCCATGGATACCATGCCAGGAAAAAGCATTCCTCCATGGTCTCTGCTTTAGTTTCTGCCCTGGCTTCAGGATGGACTACAATTGGCATGTGTAAGATAAGCAATTTTCTCCCTGAATTGCTTTTGCTCCTACTGTTTACATCAGAAAGGAAACTAAGACAAGATGAGAAAGCCGGACAATGACACCAGCATGAACAGAGCTTTGGCAAATGAAATCTTCCATGCAACAGTGCTGTGTTAAGAATGTAATGAGCCAAGTAACCACACCAGACAAAAATACACGTCGTCCCTTGTTCCCTTTATATGGTTCTGGTCAAGGAAGCATCAAAGTGAAATTATGTACAATTTAAAAAACTGGCCCTAGCCAATCGGTAGTGGTGCATGCCTTTGATCCCAGCACTCAGGACGCAGAGGCAGGAGAATCTCTGAGTTCAAGGCCGGCCTGGTCTAGGACAGCCAGGGCTGTACACAGAGAAACCTGTCTCAAAGACACCAATAATAATAATAATAATAATAATAATAATAATAATAATAATAATAGCCCTAGATATTCCTTAGAGATAGTAAAATTGGGCCACAGCCATCACATTTCTGCCACAACCAAGCATAATTCTTTTCAAAGAGGTTTATGTTTTTTGGTATTAGAGTCACAACAGTCTACTTTTTCATTTCTGCCTGACAACTTGATGCTTCCATTTTCACTGCTGTAAAAATACCATAGAGTGTACTGTCATGCCTGTGATGAGGCAGGCTTAGGGCCTCCTCCATCCCCCAGTCACTCCTCCCTACCTCAGAAAGAACAAAGAAGACCACCTTGCTTTGGCACTGGGCACATTTATGACCAGCATCACTCAGTCTCTTTGCACCTCATGTCCTTTACATCTGAACAGGGGCAGTGATAGAGATAACGATTAAATGAGCCAGGATATGCAATCCCATATATAGACAAGCGCTCATGTGAGTGATACCATGTATAGCAACTGACTTCATTTTAAACTTTCTTGTTTGACCAGTCCAGCAGGACTTTCTGGGGTTGAAAGATAACTCAATAATAAACCATTAGCAATATTTATTAGAAAAGAAGAAAAGCAAGTAAAGAAGGACATACTAATGCGGCTTCAATGCACACATTACGGAGGATTGAACCTAGGGCCTCATACTTGCTAATCAAGTGGTAGAGTTCTACCATTGCTCTTGGCCTAGGTTTCTGTTTGTTTGTTTGTTTATGAATTGGAGTTTTTCTTTTTAAAAGATATGTTTTATTTTTAATTACATATGTATGTGTCATGTTTTGACTATGTGCACAGGAGAGCGCATATCTCCAGAAGCCAGAGGAGGATGTCAGATCCCTTAGATGCCTGAATCAGGCTTCTGTGAGGTACCCTGTGTGGGTCCCTCTGCAAGAGCACTGTACACCAGAAAATGTTGACCAAGTTCTCTAACCCAGCTACCCCTGGACGTTTTTCATTCTAATCCTTGGGGCATGGTGTCTGTCCCCATAGGCCTTGAACCTACCGTCCATGAAGACAGAAACTCACCATCTGCAGAAGCCATGGGCAAACAGTCCATGCCTTGGCCCAATTTAGTTCCCCTCAATTTCTCTTAATTTCATTTTGTAACAGTATAACTACTCAAAATGTTTATACAGGAGAAACGTCTTAAAAACACATTAGAGGGTATGAGATTTTGGTTTGTGTAAGAGGAAAAAAAAAAAAAGTATCCTTCCCTAACCATTTAAAAAGAATTATCTTTGTGAGCTAAAATAAAAATTCTGAAACAAGGGAAAATTATGCCAGCTGTGTTGACATATCACAAAGCAGTAAGGAATCTTTCAAGTATGAATTTCACATTTTTGTTTTACGGTTACAAAAAATCTATGTATCTGAAAAGTACTATAAGTAAATTTTTATAAGTTGTCTAGCCACGATTGGCTGATTATATATGTGTTATCTCATTCAGAATTCTATGCAGTTTTATGATAGGAACACAAACACCCTTCAGTTCCTCTGAAGAACCCTCGACAGCTTGAGCAGGAGCCTGAGGCCATGGCTGTAGCTGGAAGCTCAGGGGCTAGCCCTGGCTTTGGTTCCACCCTGAGCAAGCTCTTGATCTCACTCCCCGCCCCACCCCCTCCAGGAATACAATGAGAATTTCAGGGCTCACAGGGGAGGTGAGTGCATTAAGAAATAAGCAAACTAGTGTCTTCCAAGGTAACCCTTTAGGAAATGAGTTAACTAAATGGTTCTTAAGTGTGCTAAAAACAAAACCAAAAGTAGTAGTGAGGGGTACACAGAACCAAAATTGTATAGCATAGAAGAATAGTGGAAATTACTTATTTTTTTTTCCCAAGGAGAAAAAAAGAAAAAAAATCTAAGATATATTATTTTAAAACAAAGTTCCTCCTCCACCACCACCCTCTCTCCTCTCTTACCTCTCTCTTTCTCTCTCTCTCACACACACACATTTCTCATTCATCTCTATTTTAAAATATTTTGCGAATTTGGTCTCACAATAGAACTTCTCCCCCTCCCCAAAAGAAAATCATCAGCCTTAAAAAAAAAAAAAGTTTGAAATAATCAGGTTGGTTACAAATTCTGAAGCCCTTCACTGTGGCTACAGCTTTGTGGCTATCTGTGCATTCCATGTATGGCCCGATTAAATGTACCAGGCACCAATGCTGCCGGCTGTCAAGACGCAAAATGAAAAATAGTTTTAATAGCTGCTCTTTGACCTGTTTTATATTTTATGTCAATTATAACAGCACACAACCATGCATAATTATGAAGCATAGATGCATTAAAATGTACACATAATTTGTGTTCTTATGGCAACCACTGCATTAGGCTCTAGAAAACAAACCTATTGTTATAAGTCATTTGCACATTAATATATTAGTATTAAATATTGGAGACAGATCTGTCTGTCCATCTGTTTTGAGTCATTGTGAGTAAATATATCTTTTTTGGAGGGGTGGACAAAATCTCTCTATGAATGCACTGTAGGTGCCATCTGTACCATATATTATAATACAGAGCTGTGCACCATCGTGCATAGCAACTCAAGCAAAGACAGTGCCATGTGATTGTCATTTGAATGTCATTTTTAAAAAATGATCTGGTATATGGACAGAAGGAGGAATTTTTTTCCCCCTGGCACTGCCATGAAAATTCCTTCATTTGACTATCCTGTGGCTTTTGGATTTCTTTCTCAAACACTTATAGTTTCCAAGGATAAATGGAAATAATTACTGTGATACTGGGCAGCTAGCAACAATAAACGTCTCCTTGTTTTATAGATAGGAAGAACTGACTTAAGATACTGGATCCTCATAATAGTGACCCTGTGGAGCAAGTGGCAAAACCAGAAAATGACCTGTCTCAGCTGCTCACGAAGAAGCTAATAATTGTTCAACTCAATGACCCAACAGAGATATCAGGAACTAGGAAACTACAGTTTTTACTTTCTAGTATTTTTACGATTTTGTGAGGAAGGGATAGCAGGCCAATGCCAGATAAGAGACAGAACTTAATCCTTGATGGAAAGGATTAGGGAAGAAGTGAGCCCCTTCTGAACTGTACCTTCCAACCCTTTCCTTCCTTCTGGGCAACTAACCTTAGCATCTGACTTCAGCTCTTGTGAAGGTTGGTCTGAAAAGTGAGAAATCAAGAAATTGTTGGAGGGCTAGGAGTCATAATTAGCAATTGGCCATTCTCCTAAAACTTGTTGAACTCATGGCAATTCTCCAGCCTCAATTCCCAGTGGCTTACACCTGGCTTGGAGTTAATTTTTAACATTCCTTCTGAAGCCTCTTCTGAGGTGTTTTAGTCTTTTTGTTTCTTTCATTGAATTGGAGTAAGTGTGGACATTAAACATCTTTATACAGTTTTCTGTCACTGAACATTGAGTTCAGAGATATTTTGCAGGTTGACTTCAATTCTAGCTATGGTCCATTCACCTACACACTTACAGGTGTTTTTTCCATTGAAAGATATTGCCCAGTTTTTAAGCTTTTATGTGGTTCATTTCTGAAAGGTTTCTAACATCATTAAATAATTGTCTCTAAATGCAGTATTTCAGTATTTAAATAATAATATAAAGCTAAAGTACTTGGAAGGAAACATCTGATTTTAATAAACTTAAAAACAAACAAACAGACTTGCGACATGGCCAGGTGTGATCACTCGTACCCGCAATGCTAGCACTCAGGAGGCTGTGGCTAGAGAATTATGAGCTTTAGGACATCCTAGGCTGCACAGTGATATGCTAACTTTACAGTAAACAAACATAGTACTGAAAATAAAACCCTACTATTGTGCACCAGCGTACCCCAGAATCAGAGAAATAACTTCATGAAAAGAAAAATACCAAGCGTAGAAAACAGAAACAATGGGTGAATGGTAAACCTATGAATCTGAGCAACTGAGTAAGAAAGAGTACAGTGAATCTGAGGCCCAAGGTCCGAGGAGCTGGGGAAATCCAGATAATGGGTGTGTAGGTAACTGAAATTTGTGCCTCCTTCAACCCAGACCTGCACAGCCCACTATGAGTGTTTAGGAGACCAGATTTTGAGTCCCAGAGACACTAACAAAGAACTGGGGGATGAAAGGTGAAGAGCATCACATGATTAAACAAGACAGCCAGACATACTCTCCTGAGAGAAAACTAAGATGCGCTTAATCTTAAATTGCGTGCTTCCCAATATCAACTGTTGGGAGATCGACAATTTATGGAGAACAGGCCGATGAGATGGCTCAGAAGGTGCAAGTGCTTGTGGCAGATCTGGACAACCTGAGTTTGACTCCAGAGCCCACACAGTAGAAAAACAGGACCAATTCCCACAAGTTGCCCTCTGACCTCCACGTGTGAGCTGTGGGCTGGACACAAATAAGCATAGGAGTTTATTGAAAATTGCAAATGGTTAGTTCCCCATAGAATGAATTATTGAATACTGTCTTCAGGGTATAAAGGACACAACCCATGCTAGCGTATTCACTTCATTTGGACACTCCTCAATTTCATTTTCCCAATCCAGTTTTCTCGTGTACTTAACCTGCGGAGACTGGGTAACTATGGTTTGCTCATACCATTGACTGAGGTGGAAGATTTAAGCTTTTCAAAACTGTCACTACTGACTCATTTGAAACATTTCAATCTTTACAGGAATTGTCTTGCCTTCTATTGTGCCAGGATATAGCATGTGCCAATTTGACAAAACAATTCTCTAGCTTCCAAAGCTGCTTCATTTTCTACACCTAATTATCCAATCTAACTAAAATTAACTTTTCAAAATAACATTCTTTCACATGCTAGCTATAATGCTAACTACAAAGAAACTTCTATCCTTTTTGGTGGGTATTTCAGACCAAACTGTTTAAGCTGATAGGACATCTTTGCCATCATATTTAAGATTCTTGCTTTTTTTTCCCCCTTTCAATTTGTTTTCTTAGCATAAGTTGTTTTTCTTTGCTGAGTATTTTATTCGTCTATCACCATTTCTACCTTTGATCACCAGGAAACAGGACAAAGCAACTTCATCTTAAACACATCTCTGTTACTGGTTCTTGTCCAAATGCTACATTCTTAATCTCTAATTCTTGAAATCTAAAAATCTTCAGTAAGAATTTTTTATTTCAAATACTGATTGAGGCCAGGCATGGTGATTCACCCCTTTATTCCTAGCACTTAAGAAGCAGAAGCAGTAGGCTCGCTCTCTCTTACACACACACACACACACACACACACACACACACACACACACACACA
>NW_026585895.1:26090586-26093086 GCF_907164565.1 Psammomys obesus
CACACACACACACACACACACACACACACACACACACACACACACACCTCTTTCTTACCAATTGAACTTACCCATTCAATGGTGGTTTATGCATTTATCTTTCCAGAGCTTACCTTCAGGTTGAGAGTAGGAGCTCCTATGGACAGGTCTACTCTTCAAGCATGCAGCAAACACTTCTTTGTACTTTGAGGCAGAGAAGGGATACAGTGTTGTAAAGCATATCCTAATTTCATTAAAAACTACTTACCATACAATTTCTGCTGCACTGAAACAAGAGGCCAGAAGAAGGTGTCAGATTCCCTGGAACTAGACTATATGACAGTTGTGAGCCACTGTGTGGATGCAGAAAACAGAACCCAGGTTCTCTGGAAGAACACAGCCAGTGATGTGAACAGCTGTGCCATCTCTCTAGCCCAACAAAGAAGACATTTTTCTAAGATTACATGTAATTTGATCTCAAGTGATTTTGACCTTTGTTATAGAAACAATGCATGTATTTGTACTGACACCTTTTATATTTTTATTTGTATTTGTGTTTTGCCTACATGTTTGTGTGTGAACCACGTGTATGCAGTAACCCCAGAGGCCAGAAGAGGGTGCTGGAACCTTGGAACCTATGTGGGTGCTGGGAAGCAAACCTGCGTTCTTCTTCAAGAGCAGTCAGGGCTCCTATGAGCAAAGTCCTCTTCCAGTCCTGATATGTGCGTTTTACTTGTATCATTACCTGTGCATCTTAGAAATTCCTCAACGTTTAAACTGAATGAAGTATTTTCAGTAGCTTCATTTACTTCTTAAAGATCAAAAGCTTAGAGCTGCTGGTCTAAGGAATTCTATCTGGTTCCTAAGTGAGAACATTCTGAAAACTGGAGCTTTACTTTTCTGAGATAATACATCAACAAAGCAAAACAAACCGTTGACTATCAGTGTGTCAAAAGAAGGGAGTGAGCTTATTCTGACCAGGTCTTCCACCCAGCTATCCAGCTTGACAAAAAGACAAAAGTAGTGTTGAATGACTATGAAAAATAGCTTTCTGGTTAGGTGCTGTTGAAGTTTTACAGAGATAGAAATTTCCAGGATTGATCCAAGAATAATTTGATCCTGATTTACCTAGAAGGTGCAGAAAAGGCATGAATCCCCTACCTAATCTCCACATCTCTGAGACACTGCCGGGTAAGAGGAATGGGGCAGACTGGTCTTAGATACATACTAAAAGTCTGCCTACTCAACAGATAGCCAGTCGTGTCTGATGAGTCAAGTATAAGGGAGTATTTGGAAAAAAAGAAAAAAGAAAAGTATTTCGTGATACTTTGCACTTTCCTTGGGTTTGAACCTAAAAGGGGCAGGTGACAACTCACTCCTGGCTCCCAGCCAGCAGACTGATCAAGGAGAAAGGCAGCAGCCATTGTAAGGTCAGACTAGGCTGGGCCAGTCCCTGGCACTCACCACTGGCATTTGAGAGCTGTGGTCATGGGCTGCAGGACGATTTCTTCTTTAACTTGGCGCCTGGCCTGCAAGCGACTGCGGGAGTCCTTTCCCCCTAATCCATACTGCTCAATTGTCAGGAAAGCTTGTAAACAGGAGCCTCCATCAGTTACCTCAGAGTGGTTTGAACAAACTAACATCATAACAAGAGTGTTTATGGAGAAATGCTTAAGCACTGAAGCGGAAAGGGCTTAGCACTGATCAGACCCCTCTTCCACCTTTATTCTTCACTGTTCACATTGAAATGCAAATATCAGCGCAGGGTTTCCACTGGCGCGCCACTCACAAATTGAAAAGCAGTTTTTATCTATGCAAATGTAAGCATGGTAATTGAAGTTAATCAATCAATGCTAGCTTTCACTAAAACCTTGAACATGATTGAATAAAGTAATTATCATTCAGCAGAAAATGATGAAGTTGTAGACAGCATGAACCTTATTAAAGGAGGATTTTGAGTCACAATGGCTTAATTTAGCTAACAGCCTAGCCTTAGCCTAAGCATCATACTACTCTTGCTGCCTAAAATTGTTTTAAGACGAAGCAACAACAAAAATGAGGGTGGGGGAAGGAAGGTGGAAATGATAGTATGGGAGGAGATCTTCTTTTCATACAGCTTAGATTCATTTTAAAAGAATACCTGGCATGCTATAAGGGGAAAGCCATAATTGATAAACCTCTCAAAAAAAAAAAAAGAAAAAAACATCAAAATACATCAGCAAAGATTGCTATGACATTTTTGATATGCCCAGCAGCAACAACAAAACAGCAAATCCTTAACGTTACTGTGTTTGACACAAATGCATGAAATAAAATGGGCAACTGAGAAGTTTTTATAAAACATTATAAAATCAGAAAATATTTCTGCTACATGTAATCTATTGGTATTTTATGAAACAGCTTATTCCTAAAAGCATACTATCAAACTTATTTTTATCTTTTTTTAATTCCATGAGTTTCAGTAATAGAACAGATACTGCATTTTGCTCGGTCTTTCAATTGTTTCATTTTTCTGAAGTTA
>NW_026585895.1:26098086-26108685 GCF_907164565.1 Psammomys obesus
TCGATGCCAACTGCGGACAACAGGGAGGTCACGCTGCTGCTTCTAAGGCAGTATTTTTGCTTTGCTCACGTCGGTTCCTGAGCAGGTATATTTAAGAGATTAAAGGACAGCGCCCGCTTTTGCGCCATACCTCCCAGCACAGGGCCTGCGGGGCTGTCTTGTGGCGTCACCGAGGCTTACATACATCATGTTCTGTGCCTGCATTTCACAAGTTAGGTAGCTAATTAGAGACCTAAAATACAAAGTACGGGCATAAAAGGCTCATCATTCCTGCTGCTTATACAGAACTGGTCTCATTACGTGGGTGCCAGATCAGTTTAAAACTCCTGTTGCTTCTTTCCATCATAAGTCAAATGTCATCAGATGCGATCTGACACCAGTGACAATGTGCCTTTGACAAAAATTGCAAAATACTGAGGCCATGCTTCCTTTTTTTTTTTAAAATGAGCATCAATTTTACATATTTTGAAACATAGGAGCAATACTTTGACAAAATTTATTTAAGTGCTATCAAATTTCATAAGCTGGATCAATGGTAAAGGTTTTGAACTGCTATGTATTTTTTTTTCCCCCTGGACACAGAACAAATGACTATTGTTCCAAATCTGTCCGGGAGGGACTCTTCACTTGGGATACAGTTTCGAAGGACTATGAGAAACTCACAAATGCCTATGAACACGCTCAACCTGAAGCCAGCATGTGTGAGCCGCAAATGGAGAAAGTGCTCTCTGTACGTGTGCGAATTAAAACCTATAAAATAACATGGGCATTATAAAATTTGGCCAGAGTTAAACTGATAACAGCTTTACTGATTTACTGACAATGAAAATATATAGCATTTTTTTTTTCTGTCAGAGCATTTATCAACGCTTGGCAACCCTGCACTAACTTGACATGTAAGATGATCAAAATGGATTATGTAATCTTTCCCATTCATTTCTATTGATTTTAGTTATGATAAAATTCATCAGCATGCCTGGGAACGTGGAGGCTGAGAGGTTTTGGTTGACAAAAAAAAAAAAAAAAAAAAGGAAAGGAAAAGAATTCTATTGAGTTGTAATGGGATAAATGTAAGCTAGGGTCACGTAAAGCAGAAACCATGTCCTAAAAGCTGAAGCAACAAATTAATACAAGTAATTCTAGTAGTGTCATAAAAAATACATCTGTCAATACTGATACTATAGATACTGCAAATAAAATTATAAAGTTCTAATGTAGCAGAATTAATGTATGTCACTTAATATACAGTGTCTGAAAATATTTTCAAACTTTCAAAACTTCAGTAGTAATTAAAGTTATTTGTCTGACCACGAGTAACATCAAAATGTCAGCAAACGGACCATTTTAATCAGTTTTATTGATTCATGCTTTCGGCTCTTAGTTAAAAACAAGGCACATTAAATACATCTTCTTATTGCTCTATAAATGCATGCAGCTCATTCTGTATATCAAAAGTAATAAATAATGGCGATAAAATACCAAGACAGTTATAAAAATGACAACCCAGCCTCAAACATAGCATTTAACAATCCAGTCTAGAACAATAATCCAACACAATACATAAAATTGCAAAAAAGTATGAAAGCATGCAGTGAGCGTATCCACTCCAGTACTGGGTGAAGACAATATTATTTTAAAACACAGTAGGGCTTTTTAAATCCCTAGAGTAAAATGCAGTGCAAGTTTACAGCGTCGGTGACATCAATGTGTGATTACATTCATATGCAAAAGACCTTTACAAATGCACAAAAAAGTGGGAAAGAAAAAAAAAATCAGTGACAACCGCTATGTTTTATTGAGTCAAAATCAGAATGAACATTTTTGTTGTACATATTTTGAAATAGACAAAATCAAGCCATAAACTAAGGCAGAATACGAAGCATGCACTTGATAGCAGGAATCTGACGTAACGCTCAGAACGAGCAGACTGAAAGCAGGAATATGCAGCATGATGGATATGAGGCAGACAACCTTAGCTAAACAAGTAATCCAGCCTTATCACTGTTATTACGACTGGGGCGGAGGCTAGTTAAAGGCGTACACGGCTCTCCAGCACAGATGGGGTTCCTTCACCTGAATCCCCTCAAAGGCTCTTGAAATAAATCACTTGATAAAAGGCAATCCCTGCATACCCACTCCCACAACCTACAGAATCAACAAATGCCAGGCTTATGTGGAAAGAAAAAAAAATGTTTTATTCCCTGAATGAGTTTTAAAAGGGTTCCTTCCCATGTCCGTTTCCCTTTGCTTAATTCAGATTTAATTTTTTTTAAGCTGTAATGTTTAATTAGGAGCTGATAGAAAAATGCTGGGATGCTTTACTTACTCACAGGAATGTCATAAAAGTAGCTCGTTTCCAAAATGAGTCTCTGGGATTGGTGAAGGAGCATGTTTTAGAATGAGCAGAGTTTAAGCCAAAGCAGAGATGCTCAAATGAAGAAAAGCACACTTCTCTTTGTCCTTAGAGGAACTTCATTCATAGCAAAGCATGTACAAACAAGACCTGCTTTCCAAACACAGATCGGCCTGAACATGTCACATTCTGAGCCCAGTCCCTACTGTAAGAGAATCAGGGAAGACACAAGCCACCGTTATCTTGATCTAACTAGAAAGAAAGAGAGAAAAAGAAAGAGGAGGGGAGTACAGATATAGAATATTGTGATATGTCATGGGATGTTTTAAAGGACAGCTTTTCTGCCAACTTAACTGTCACTAGGTATAAAGTGAATTTTATTGTCATGATGGAAAAAGCACTAAATCACAAAGCCATAGACTTCCATTTATTTAACAATAATAATAAAAACTAAAAACCAGCGTGAAAAATGCACACTTTGAAAGAAGAACTTCACAGTGACACCTGCTGTGCCATCACTTGCTCTGTGTCCGGTTTCCCGGACACAGACGTGGCAGCGACTTAACTTCACTTAATAATGAATCGAGTTCTCTCTCTCTGCAGTTTCTGCACATTTCAGGGGTAGGGGGGTCGGAGAGGGGCTGAGGTCTGAGGTAAGACCACCTCCCAGTTTGGATGATAATATGCAGACTCATAACCCGTAATGAATGAGGCACAAAGACAATGTTTGCATTAACAGAAATAGTAGCACAAAGGTTTTTTATGTACCAGGCCACAAAGCTAGAACAAAATCTGTGCAACAAAGCCTGCCGGGATAGAAATGTGAACAATGGGCTACAGTTCCTCTTATGCACAGGAAACTGATCGTTAGGAGCGTCAGAAAATGGAGCACAAGTAATAAATATTAAGATTACTAGTTATAATGCCAACAGAATATAACAAAGCATCTCCCAACTGGCATCTCTATTCTATGGACTATTTGCTGAGTTCAATGCACACTTTAATATACGTTCAATGTATGTGTCTGGTGTCTTTCTTTGATTTATTTTTGGTAGAATGAAAATTTCCCATTGGGTACTTAGAGAGAAAGGCTTTTGGCAAACAAACTGATTTCGGATAGTAAAGTGGCCTACCTTATTCTAATGTTATAATTAAGGTTAACAAAAGTCTGTCCAATTTCTTTTTATTGTTACCTTTTTGCAAATAGCACTACTGCTGCACACCCCAACAAGGGCAGGCATGACAACACCGCAAGATCCAGGACTTGTGGGATTGAAAATTGTGTTATATCATTCCTCCCATGGGGAATGGAAAGATTTGGTCCCATCCCATTATATCCAACTTGCCACTCAAATGCTGGTTTTAAAGTAAAAAAAGCAAGGATTTTTCTGGCAACTATAATAGTCAAAGAAAGCCAGCAGTGCCTGGGGGAAAAAAAATGAACTGCTGAGAAGCAACTATCACTGTACCTCCCGGCAAATGTCAGTGCTGTCTTTATCTTACTCCTGCGATTCTGGAAGCTTTCAGAGTTTCTCTTTTAGAAATGTAACCAAATCTCAACCAGATCTAAACTTTTGTCTTCCCTCTCCGGATGAACTAGAGTTGCTCTAGACAGAAAAGGGAGCAGTATTATTAGGGAGGGGGTAGGTAGCAAGGGCTGAGAAGTCTCCGGACCTCTCTTTTTTGTGTCAATAGGTCAGATGCTTTTCTGGAAAAAAAAATAAAATAAAATGCGAACTATAAGCTCAAGCTCCAGAGCTCTGGTGCTCACAAAATCTCCCTAGCTTCTTTCCAATCTGTTCAGAGTCCGCCTCTGAAACCGATTCAAATGCATGAATGGAAAGGCAGAGTGGGTTACAGAATGGATACAAAACATTAAAATCGATGTGCGCTAAAAATGAGAATAACACTTTTCAGAAGCTAGACTGAATGACAAATACAAATACAGGATTGGCAAATTAAGCTGGCAAATACACCAACCTCTTAAAAGTTTTGGAATGTTTTCCAGGGCTTTTTTGCGTTTTGTTTTGTTTTTTTGTTTATTAAAAAAAAATGCAGCTATCATAGGCACTATTTTAGAGTGGTTTAAGTCATCTCTGGTCGGAACATAGTGCCAGCTGTGGATATACTGGTCAGACTCACAATCCTCCACAGCTACGATCCACAGGAATCGGAACTCTGCGGTCCAAGTTCTCCTCAGCAGTTTTCATCAGGATGGCAAGGCGGCTTCCAGACACCCTTCCTTTCTGAATTGCACTCATCAGCTTTAAGAGAGAGAAAAGATGGAAGACACTCAGCAGCCAGGCCAGCTTACTCTACTCTCTTCTTCTTAGCTGCTACACATTGCCTGTGCCATGTGGAGGAAAATGGAGTGCTCCGTCGGCTCAAGAGCACACTCTCAGCTTTTTGAAGAGTTTAGAAAGAGGTGATGGGCAGCATGTTTCACACTGCTGACAATGATGGCGTCTGCCCAGTAGATCAGGCTATCCTAAAAGCAAATTTAATGGACACCTTTGCCCACCATATGCAATTTGGGTCACGTTTTTGAAGTTACCTTCAAATATTGGATCTTTAATTCTATTTTTAAATCCCGAGAAGGAATCTCAGGGATAGAGCAATGGCAAACCATGACCTCCTAAAATTACTAAAAAATTTTATCATTTTTCAGTGTTACCTGACCATTCAAGTCCTCTAAATCCAAGTTCCTTAAAGTCTTTCTACACAAATTTATATACAAGTCATTGAAAATGGACTGAGAGATCTGCCCTAAGAATAAAAGTCCCCAACCTACAGATTTTAGCTAATTCATTTCTATCCAATGGACAAAATCAGAAGCAGAAAGTGGGCAAAGGCCTTTAATCCAGACAGCACCTTGCAATTCTGAGTATAAGGATTGCCTCTCCTTTTACATCAATATGGAACTAACTAGTGGATTTTTAAAAATCTTATTTCTTCTATTTTAAAGAATGTACTCAATAGAGTAAGTTATATTAAAAAAATGTGGAAATAGTTAAAATATTTCAGAGTTAGGGTTTTAGTTCACAGAGATACATTTCGAAAAAATGTGCTGCACCTGGGAGTCTAGGCACCTGGTCTGGGCATCAGGTCCGGACCTGAATCTCCTGACCTTATTAAAAGCTGCTCCACAGGTGACCACTTACGAAAGAGCAACTCCTACATGCCTAAGTGTCATTAAGGCCAGACTCAGAGACAACGTCATACATCCAGGCAGCGTCTGTACTGAGTGTCCTCTCAGGATGACTGAAAACGGACACCCATACCCCAAATCAGACCTTTCACAGGATAAATGTGGGCTCTTAATCATCAAAAAATGAAAAGACTTCATTAAATTATCAAATGTGGAAGCACATTTTACATCTGTGAAATATTTTACCTAAGGAATGCTGACATTTAAAGACAGAACAATTTTCTGTTTACTGTTTTCCCTCTGATTCTGGGAGAGCTTTGGAATTCAGAGGTAAGAGCTGTCAGAGCTGGGCTTCTGCCTGAGCCACCGAGAGAGTTTCCTGTACCAACCTCAACAAACTAAAAGTTTTCCATTAAGTATTATGTGTATCTCAAAACTATATTGCAAGAAAAAAAATAATTATCTAGGTGTGAATAGATTTCACAAGAAAAGGGGCCAGTGTTTTATAACTTGGAAAATATGCTGTGTATTTATTGAAAGCATGAATGGTTGCTTTCATTTAGAACTGAACAGGAAATACTCAATTATTTAAAACCTCTACAAGAAAACCTGCAGGTGGTTTAAATTGTTTTCTATGTGTTTAACTTTGCTACATTCAAGAAAATTACTTAAAACCCAAGCCACACAGCATATTCCCTAAATTAGATTCTTATTGTTTCTAAAACCCTGGGTTTTTCAGGTCTAAATGCTGTTGTTTCTTTGCAAAGCACAGGAAATGAAGCATAAGCTATTTATTTAAAGAAGAGTTTTCTAAAATTCTAAGACAATAAAATGTTCTCCTGGAAAAAAAAAATATACAAGGAGGCATTAAAAGTTTTCGAAATCCTAACCATAAATCTCAAATTCAATTTAAAATTCGCATTTAGTTAAACAGTTAGTTAAATAGCTAAACATTCTTTTTTGTAATGCTGGACACAACCTTCGAAATTTTTCTGCATTTAGATTCAACAATGCTCTTATCTGCAGCTCATCTCCAGAGAGACAATTACCATTTCCTTTGCCTTGATCTTGTTTGTTTAACTTGACACAGTGAAGAAAGGGCTGACATTGACCAAAATCCCAGCATTAATTTATTTCATGTTCAGCATTCATCATTGCCATGGTGCAAGCAAGACCTGGCATTCATTTGAAATACCTGACCAAGAAACACTACAGAAAAAGAAACAGAAAAAGAGAAACTGTCTGCCTGGAAGCCAATGAGCCCTTCCAATGATCAGAACCCTATGGACAGTTAGGGATAAATTAATGAATTTCTTTCCTTTGCATTAACTACTAAGGGGTAATGCAGAGCATCTAGTGTGAGGTTACAGTAACAAAATAGATTCCCTTCATGGTTACAATGATTGAACAATTGAAACTTTGGTTAGTTGAACGTCAGAAATGAATATGCTTAAATTTGTGGTCTTCATCCCAGAACTTAAGTTTCTTCTCATTTGCTTTTCCGGTTCTTCAAAATGTAAGAATTAAATCAACTGCATCCTTAAGTGAATATGATTACTCAATGAATAAAACTACAGATTATAATTTCTCCCATTAAAAAAAGAAACAATGACTCTCCATACTAGAAATATTATGTTGCCTCTCATCATAGGCAGTGGTCCAGCAATCACACTCCATGGCTTACTTTTGCAATTCTGTAAGCCATAATTAACTCGGATTTAATCTAAATTAGCCAATAAAACAGATGCCTCTTTCAAAGAGAAAGAAAATGACCAGGTACCAACAGAGCTCATCCTCAAGGGCAGACAGATCAAGTGCTGCTGGCTCGGGCTACGCTTTCAGAATGAAGTGAGTAATGGATAGACCTAAGAAACCATTCTTAGCTTCATGACAAGCAAAAGTAAAAACACAAGTACATCTGTCTCATCAAAACTCACCTGCAGAAATTCATTGAGCTCAACTTGTCCGTTTTTGTTCAAATCGACTTCATTGAGAATTTCATGGAGTGTGTTTTCATCCATCTGTATGTTGATACTCTGGACACAAAAGCACAGAGAAGTGAGGCTTTGAGTAAAGACAATGGATAGCCATCTTCTAATCTGACTAGACTGTCCAAAACTTCAAAAATATGACTTGTAAAGGATGCTAATCAATATTATTTTTCTATATCCAAATACTGATAATGAAGAAAAATATATGTATTACCTCTAGAACACGCTGAACATCAACAATAGTAATGAAGCCTTTTTCATCTGCATCAAACTTATGAAATCGTTTCTTGTACCTGCAACACAAAATTGAATAATAGCAAATAGTCTTACATGCAAGAGGGGAGAGAGAGGAGGAGGAGGATATGGAAGAAGAGCAGCAGAAGAAGGAGGAAGAGCTATTAGAAGTACCTATCAATGTCTGAAGGCAGCAGACAAATTTCAGTACGATCTGTGAGTTGTTCTGTTCGAGACTTATAGCCCATTTCATAGTACAGAAACTTTGTGGCCGTTTCAAGTTCTTCCTGAAAAAGAAAAGACACATACAAAAAGGTGGCAGTTTCATAGGCGGGCTTGACTTTTCTATGTCCTTTATCACCAGAAACTGACTTTCACTGAGCCAACATCCAGCTTTACTTGAGAATTACCTACCATTCCTCCTAGGTGGGCAACTTTCAACACACTCTAAGCACAGATACAGAACCTTATACACTGTAACCTTACACACCTGATATGTCCGTCCACCTGCATTTGCTGCCTGATTCTCCCTGAGCTCTGGTTCCAGGCACCCTCGGGTGGGCCTTGGGCTCAGTTCATCTTTCTTAAATTTCAAGGAGCATGTCAGCACCTGTGTTTGACTGCTTCTCCAAAATATAAGGATGTTCATTCTACATGTTTCTCCTTACTGTAGTGTGCTCTTGTATGCTACTATCAAATTCTACAAGAAGAAATTCCTAAAGCTTGATGACAAGCAAAACATCTCCTTAGCATGGCTGGCTGTGCCCATGGGTCAGCTATGCAGAAGTTCTGCCAGCGGTTTCTCACAGCCAGAGTTAGCATGAAGCTGGCTATCCTCTGCAGTCATTCTCACTATTTTCAGTATCCCAGGTCAGTTACTTCAATTTTGCCACTCTCCATCTAACTATATCATGTGACTACATTAGTGTATATTGTTCCCAAATTTCTTTCCTCACACATATAAATACACACACATAGCCTGCCTCTGCTTTTGTCTGTCTGTCTGTCTGTCTGTCTGTCTGTTTCTGTCTCTCTCCCTCTCTCTCTCTCGATACACACACACACTAATAATATATTTCTTAATGCCGTCTTTGTGAGTTTTGGCCATCTGACTTCTTTGGCCAGTAGAACATGAATGGATGTAAATTATTCCACTTCTGAGTGATGGCTTAAAAAGACTTCCTAATTTTCTCTGCCTCTCTTGTTCCTGGTCCTGAGAACAGTCATAGCTTGGTCAAACATAAAAGAGAGACATCAAATGCTGGCTGATCTAGGTATGGTGTTGCCCACCTTCAATCCCAGTGCTGGGAGGGTAGGGAGCAGAGGTAGGCAGATGTCTATGAGTTTGATGGCATCTTGGTCTATTTATGGAGTTCCAAGATAGCAAGGATGCATAGAGAGAACGTGTCTCAAAAACAAAAAGCAAAAACAAACAAACATGCTGGATGTGTCAAGCCCCTGAGATTGGTTTTTAAGATTTGTTTTACTGTATTTTAATTTAGCCTATATATGTGTGTGGGTGCCTATCTATGTGTGCAGGTATATGGACATGTGGGGTACCCATGGTGTCCAGAAGAGAGCATCAGATTCCCTAAATCTGGAATTTCACAAGTTATGAAGTGTCCAGTGTGGGTGTGGGTGTTCTGCAAGGATTGACAGCCCTCTTAAAGACTAAGTCATGTATACAGCCTAAGCTGCTGAGATGCTGTTTTTCATACACTATCATCTAGCAAAAGCCAATGTATATCTTGATTGTTTTGTTTTGTTTTGTTTCTCAAGACAGGGTTTCTCTGTGCAGCCTTGGCCATCCTGGACTCATTTTGTAGACTAAGCTGACCTCAAACTCACAGAGATCTGCCTGCTTCTGCCTGCCTGAGTGCAAAATGCATTTTAAATTCACAGCTTCACACCAAACAATGTTACAAACTCAGCTAGCCTCAAACACCGAATATGAAACTGAAATGACCATGCAGTGAGGCATGGCTACTAAGCCATGGTGCAGACAATGGCAGTGCCAAGGCTTGGTGCTCTGTTTCCTTACGAAGACAAACTGTTTTTGGAGATTATCCCTTTCCCACTTCCTTTCTCTTCGGAAACAGATGCAACAAAAGAAATAAAATATCATAAATGCTGTATAATGATAAATTTGAATTTGAAAACTTAAAAAAAATGTGTCTATATCTACATCTGTGAGGTTAAATAAAACGTAAAGTCTCATCTGAAAGCCTCTGCCCTGCAGACTATCAAAACAGATGCTGAGCCTGATGGCCAACTGGTGGGCATTGTACATGGAATCTTATGTAAGAAGTGGGAAATAGCAAGAGCTGGAGAGGACAGGAACTCCACAAGGAGAGCAACAGAACAAGAAAATTTGAACACAGGGAACTTCCCAAAGACTCATACTCCAACCAAGGACTATTTATGGAGATAACCTAGAACCCCTGCACAGATGTAGCCCATGGCAGTTTAGTGTCCAAGTGGCTTACATAGTGATGGGAAGAGGGACTGCCTCTGACATAAACTGATTGGCCTGCTCGTTGATCACCTCCCCCTGATGGGGGAGCAGCCTTACCAGGCCACAGAAGAAGACAATGCAGCCATTCCTGATGTGATCTGATAGACTAAGATCAGAAGGAAGGAGAGGAGGACCTCCCCTATCAGTGGACATGGGGAGGAGCATGCATGAAGAAAGGGAAGGTAGGGTGGGATCAGGAGGGGAGGAGGGAGGGGCTTATGGGGGGATACAAAATGAATAAAGTGTAATTAATAATAATAATAATAATAATAAAAGAAAAAAAATTAAAAAAAGAAATAGATGACCAATACACACACACACACACACACACACACACACACACACACACACACACACA
>NW_026585895.1:26108695-26118173 GCF_907164565.1 Psammomys obesus
ACACACACACACACACACACACACACACACACACACACACACACACAAAAACAAAACAAAACAACAACAACAACAAAACCGTAAAGTCTCTATTTCCAATGGCATTCTTCACCAGCAGGCTTCTCTTCACATAAGAAAATCCACCAGTCATGGTTTTAAAATGGACTCTCTTGTTCAAGGCATTTTTTTCCAGCCATTTTACATAAGCTATTGCAAAATCCATGTCCTTGGACATGCTGCTTGGAGCCTTCCCACCAGTGACAAGCTCTTCCTCAATTCACATTCCTTTACTGCTTGTGTTTATCCACACTCCATCAAATAATTGCGACATTTCAAAGAAGGGAGAAATCTGTCCATCCAGATCAAACAGAAACCTGGGGTGTCTGTCTGTCTGTCTGTCTGTCTAAATCACACTGCTACTTGCAATATAACTCTACTCAAAGTGGTTCAAGAAAGGTTGGTGTACCTATTAAAATATTTTATGCTGAGATTAAATATCTTCCAGCTTTTCCAACTTGCTTGGGATGACTTCCTATGTTTCTGTATCACTAGTTACCTCCTGAAAGCAGCATCAAGTACTTTACTCCTCAGAGATTTGTCAGTCAGCAGCTTCAGCAGAAACATTATTTCAAAGCCCTATACCCTGTCAGAGGTTTTCTTCCAGACCACAAATTCTGTCATATAATTCCACTGTCAGAATATGCTCCTACAGAGATGAGGCAAGTACCTTCAAAGGAGTAACACTCAATTCCATCTCTCTAGATACGTGATCTATATTAACACAACTGAAGAGTACACTGGAGTACGGAACAATCATCGTCCACTGTTAATTTGACTGGCAGGCATGGCGAACGAAAGCCACTCTTCTTTTTCACGCATGCTATATTGATAAGCTCTGCCAAACTTAGCTTGAATAAATGAAGTCAGTCTAACCTAGGACAAGATTTTTCATTTGCTTCCGTAGAAACACACCTGGTACACTTTTGGCTATCGTTTCAATTTATTAGTAGATATTCACTCACTCCTCTGCTTACTGGCACACCAGGAAAGCATAGCAGCAGCACTGTAATGTAAACACTTGAACCAAACTAGACTAGGTCAAGGGGACAGAGTGCTTGCAACCTGCTATCAAAGATCTCTTCACAGGCCAAAATTGGTGATTTAGTTAAAAAAATATATATTTTTGCAACAATTCATACTTTATTGAGTCCCTAAATACTTCCATAACATTCTCCTGATCCTTACTCTAATATGAAAATGACATGTATGAAACATTTTTCCTTAGTGATGTCTTATTAGTCTCCCATAGCCTACACTTCTTGCTAAATAATAATAATCATAGTGAACTTAATCTCTTATATTTATGAACATAATTTAGAAAAACAGCCAGAATCAATGTGAAGACTGTTCCTACATCACAAAGACATAGTTTGCTTTCTGGTTTTTGAAATTGGTATTGTATTTGCTACCTTTTGTTTTCTGGATCAAGAGTAGTGAAAGAATCCCAACAGCAAATTCCCTGACTGGAATAAAATTTATGGAGTGTCATCTCCTATCTGAGTATGTCTTCTATATGTTTTAAATTTGAAATTTAAAGTCTCACAATGAAAATAAAAATGTACCTTATATAACAATTACAGAATTTCCCTTCTTCTCTTCTGGACAGCATTTCCCTAAATATGTTCTGAGTTATGCTCATGCCCTTTCCTGCTCAGCCCTCCCAAAAAAAAAAACAAGTTTAGACTGAAGTCTCCAAGGAAATTTCTCTGTTGGAATTGACAATACATGTAGCATTTCAAAAGTTTCAAGTCACCTGAACTAAAGCTTCTTTTACTTATTTAACACCAAATCTCCTTTTTGACCATGTTTGTCATCTTTGCACACCTTTAATTCATACCCTAGTGTAGACAGTTTGGCAATGCTACTTTCCTTCATCTCTTTTTCTGTTCTTTAGTCATTCCCCAACTCCACCAGACAGGGCTGTCCTGCCTACTTCATTTTTCTCTATTAGTTGACTTTCAGCCTCACAGAATGATGTCTCCAAATGCATCTGTAAACTCTAAAGACACAGAAGCATTTCTGACATATGCGCGTGCGGTATGCACCCAGTTAGAGTTGAAGGTCCTTGAAACTCTGAGCTATTTATTATTCCCTACACTATTTGGCACCATATTCAGTATACGGGTCACTCATTGGGTATTGACCGTAGAAACAACACAATTCATCTATGCAGAGTTATTTATCACCCTGTTCCTCTTTTGCTTTTTCGAAATAATCCCAATGCTTTTAACCTTTTCTCAGAAGTACAACTTTCTAACCTTTTCATTCTTTTTTTCCTTCTCTTTTGTACTCTCCAGACTGCTTACTGTTCTCATTAAGCTCCTGTACCTCAGAAACTGAATAATACCTTTAGTTGCTTTGTTTTGCTCTGTTACTTTAAGGAAGTTAGGAGTAGTCCTAAGACTGCACGTCTGCCTTAAGTTTGAAATAAAGTTAAATCTCTCTTCACCTGGAAATTCTAAGCACAACTGGTTTTTAGAATATTTTCCTACTTTCTAGCACAAACTGTATTATTATCGAATCATTCCAAGTATGATTTTTTATAAGTACATAAATTTTATAAGAATATAACCTACACCTAAAAATGATAGACAATGATATTCTTGTGCTGTCACCATGAATACCTCAAGCACAAAACCTCGAAGATTTATAAGTCAGTACAGAGGCAGCAGGAGGGGGTCAGGGGACAGGTTTTGAATGAAGCTTCACGATTTACTGCTTGTAGAAACTGGGTCATCCCTTTGTAGCTGGGCACCAGGACATGCCTATAATGCTAGCTCTTAGAGGCTGAAGCGGTAGAATCATGAGTTCCAGGCCAGCCTGGGCTAACTGTTGAGACCCTCCATCAATAGTCCAAAGACAGGTCTATTCTTTACACAAGGACACAAGGAGGACATCGAGACACTGACTAGAGATTTCTACCATCGATTCACTAAAGAGCATGATAATAGAAAACTTTAGTAGAATTTTAAAGACATAGGGACATTGTACCTTTGAAGAATGTAATGAAGTCAAGCCTATAAGCCTACCCTTTCATACACATTTCCCAGGAATTCCACCTTCAGGAATCTATAGAGTAATATGAATACTTAGAGGTTAGACTACATACCCAACACTCATCTGCATTGTCTGTACATGGCAAAATGCTCAATGACACCCATATGAATATGCCAAAGAGCCATCTGCCCATAAGCCATAAAAACTGGTTAGACATGCTGGTGCCCTGACCTTGAGCTTCACGTTAGAAAGCAAAGAGATAAATATTTGCTATTTGGAGCACCCCACTGGTAGTTTTTCTGTTACAGCACCCCTCATGTACTGTTCCCTTCTAAGTCACAACTCTGTCTTAATCTTCTTACAACTCCCCCATCATTAACAGCTTTTCCTTTTGTTTCTTCTGTATCCTTCCTTATTGTTCCAGTTTCTATACTTTGAAGTGTTTCTAGGCCTAATTTCAGGATCACTTTCCACACCTCCCAGCATTAAGTCCTTCCATGATCATATCTAAGACAATGGCTCAAAAACCAATTTAGAAATGTACTTTCAGCTAAGTCCTGTAGAGAGAGTCTGTATTATATTCTCATAAAATTCCCAAAGTTGTTAAGATGGGAACACTGGATTACTGGAAAGAAGCCAGTACAATGACACAAAGACACACCTGTAGCCTACATCAAGGTGACAATAATGAATATAATAAGAAAGGCTGACGCTCAATCATGATTTGAAGATGACTTTGGTAAGACTCTGAGTAGCTTTGGATGGGCTATGAATGAATATGCAAAGTACGGTGGCAAAGTTGAGACCTAAGACCTGAGTAGCAAGAGCCATTATGAAATGGAGATGGCTCTAGGGACAGTATTCACAGGAATTATGAACTGACTCAAGTCAGAAAGTCTTTCGAGCCAGGCATTTTGGATACACCTATGACCCCAGTACCTTTGTGGTAAAAGTGAGATAGAGATCTCAAAGCCAGCCTGGGCTACACTACAAACTCTCTCCCAACAAACAGTTCAAGAGGGAGAGTTGAATCAGCTAGGCAGAATAAAATGAGTACTAAGAGCTGACAAGTATGTCCTGCCATGAGGTGAGGATATCCTTGGTGAGTTTGTCCAGGATTAATTCAGTGACATGTAACAAAAAATTGCATGGATCCAGTTAAAAAAGGAATATGTGAATGAGGAAGGTATTTTTATCAGTGCATCCCTATGATCATCAAGAGTTTGGGCTAATTTTAAAAAAGAAGATTTTCTGTGTATTATCAGGTTTGTGTGTGGAGGTTGGTGTGTATATATATATATACACGTGTGTGTGTGTGTGTGTGTGTGTGTGTGTGTGTGTGTGTGTACGTATGTTGTTTGTGTATGTGCTTACGCTCGCATGCATAACCAAGCATCGCTGGATTGGGGGGGGGGAGGGTGCTTGGGACAGGGTTTCCTGACTGTCCTGGAATGCATTCAGTACACCAAACTAGCTTCAAACTCAGACATCCACCTGCCTCTGCCTCCTGAGTGCTGTGCTTAAAAGTGTGTGCCACCACTGCCTGGAGAATTTTTGTTCTGGGGGTGGGGGTAATAAAATGAAGGCATTAAATGATACTTTGGTTTTTCCTCATAGTGTAAAGGTCTCTTTTAAAATATTAAGTGATACAAATAATAATCCCTTGGTGGTCAGGCAGTGAAATCACTATTTTTAGCAAATAATTAATCAAGAGCAGAAATTAAGAGTATTTTCAATGAGACCTTGAAAAGGCTATACTCAACTTTTAAACCTCTTGTATCTTTTGTGTCTTTTGTATCTTTCTTTAGCAGGAATTATAACCAGGAATTTAAATCTAGATTTCTGTAACAGTGAAATTTTGACATAAGAATACCTTTCCATTTTCTAAAGACCTAGCAATATTAGATATGTATAACACAGAAGTTAACAGGAAACCTAAAGTCATCATCAAAAATTATGCAAGCCTTTACAAACATAACAAGCTATTTCACGTTTATAAAGGAAACTGTGGTTGTTAAGGCTTTTATACAATACCTGTTTCTTCAGTTCACTCCAGTTCAGTTCTCTGGCCATCAATTCAACAATCCTGGGCAGGGCTTCCTCTGCAGCCTGGACATTGAGGAATGCCAGGCGGGTGCGACGTGAAATCATGTCAACTGCGGTGCAGGCATATTCCTTAATCCCATATTTCACCTAAGTTACAGAAAACATGCTGGTTTGGATCTTTCTTCTAAAATAATAAAGCTTCACATTTGAAAAGTAAACCTCTGAGAGAAGGTGATGTTTTTCCCTAGCATGTGCGGGTCTCCGTCAGACACAGGCACACTTGTGGCATGGTACAAACCCCCCCTCTGCTTGCTGCAGTAGGCTGGAAAATGGAGTGGGCTGGGGAAGACTGAATGTCACCTTACAGAACAGTACGAGGTGTAGACATGCAAGCTGCGTGGCTTCTCACCATCCACAGGAATCACTTCTCTTTGCTAATGAATAATGGAAACACTCATTTGCATGCCTGACTGTGCAGAGGACTGGGACAGAAAAGTTGTGGTTTCAGCTCTTTAGGCTGTAAAGTTTTTCCTGCCTCAGAGAACAACAAATGAAGTTTACTGGACACTAGTTATTTAAGGCACAACGGAACCACAGCGTGGCGTCTGGTTTCACAGTGCCAGAAAATAATTTGAGAAATAAGACAAATCCCTGAGAAATTATCAGAGCTCGAGGAGGGCCTGGAACCAGTCCAGATAGAAGCGATATGAAATTAAAAGATCTACAAATTCTAAGACAAACCAAATTTTCAGACATGTGGTGCTTCCCTGAACAAACTCTGGAATTCACACTCATAATGACACTATTACCATTGTCAACATCAGAATTCAATATCTGTGAAAGCCCAAAACTTCACTCTAGACTTGTGGCTGTCCTGTATGCATTGAAACTTTGCAGCACATAACTGGTAAAGGTAGGCAGAGCACCAGCATACAGGAAGTCCCTTGACCACTACCTACCTCTGCTTCAATGTATGGAAATTCTGACACAAGACGCACACCAACGACAGGCCATCGTTTTCCAGTCACACTTGCCATTTTGGCCACCTCGAAAGCCTTGTCACCATAGGTGGTAGCGAGATGCTGTGCCACCTACAGAAATAAAATAAAACTGCTTTATTCAGGCAAGGCACTCCAGATGCCATTCCTTTTAGGTACAGAACAAAGAAACACTATCTTCTTAGGTTGACGGTTTTCCTACAGCTTGTAACTAATAGTTCTCAGGGAGTATTAGGTTCGAACTTTGTGGGAGGAAACCACTTGGGTTCTGAATGCTTACACCAGCACTGACTCAGCATTCATGTAGGATCGGATCAGTGACGGATGAAGCTTCAGCTTTCTTTTGTTCTTGATGTCACTTCTGAAGACAACCCTTCCTCGCATTCAGGATGCAAAAAGTTTAGGGAAATTTGTACGCTGGAAACAATCCAAATAAACCACAGATTTCAAAGAGAAACTAAAAGTGCACCACTTTTAAGGCAACTATAATAAAGCTGGACAATCTTTTCTGTTTTTCTTTTGCAGTATGCGAGAGCAATAAGCCACGCAAAAGGTCACTGTAACTCAGGGAGGCCACACCACGGCTACTGAATGAGATCTTAGCAACATCAAAGCAGTGTAGTGAGTGTGGCAATGCACACGGACCTCGCTCTCAAGCCCGTAGTCTTGGACAAGCCTGATGTAGAGTGTGGGGCTCCAATCTTTGCCTCCTTGAAGGAACAGCCCAACAGTCCTACTCGGCCCTGCTTTCAGGTTGTGAATCTTGATCGCTGCATTCACAGTGTCTTCTGCCATAGAACGATACGTCGTCCATTTCCCTCCTACAAAGAAGTTGTTAAGCCATTAAGCTGGCATTCTGAATTAATAATAGCAAAAGTCACCTCTTGGCAAGAAATATGGCAAAATAAAACAAAACGCTGGTTCATTAGAGTGAAAAGAAACAATCCAAATAGGGAGTCAGCCCCCCCATACCTGCTATTGTGATTAGGCCACTCTCACTGACATCCACAACATGATTTCGTGAGATAGATTGTGTGTCTGCAGAGTTGGGATCGGTAACGAGGGGACGAATACCGCTCCATGCTGCCAGGACATCCCCTCTTCTCACTAGCAGAAATCAAAAATATTTCATAAAAGATGAATGTACAGGAAAGCATTCAGCCGAAGTATAAAGGCACAGGTGGGATCAGAGAAAGGAACCTGAAACATGACAAAGAACTATCAGGGTGTCAGTTCTGTGGCATAAAAAAGAATTTGCCTGGGGGAGGAAAGGACTTGAAGATCTGGGCGAAGGTGTCAAAGAGGAAGCCGCGGAAGGCAGTGTCACCAACCCCAATGGGGAAAAAGATTACCACTGAGAGAAAAATAAAATATTTATGAATTGCTACATTTCCTTCTAGAAGAAACCTGACTCTCTCCATAGGAATGATAAAGACCTTCATTAACAAGCCCTGTAGCCAGATGTGCTCTCTCTCCAGTCCACTCAGCCATGAGCATCTACAGCAGGCCCAACTCTGTAAAAGACAGTTGCTAGTCCCAGCCATTTCATTTCACCTCAGAGATCCCCGCTCCCAAAGCTTTGAGGGTTACTCTCCTTAACCAGCTGTCATTAGTAGCTAACTTGTCACAGGTAGACATCTGGTTATGGTGTACCAACATCTGACCTGGTTCCTTCTGGCTTTACTTTTCAAACTGAGTTGTCCCTCAATGGCTGACAATTTCTTTTTTCTGTTCTTTTCTCATCCCTAACCTCTGTAATTGACCCAGGGATGTGTGTATTGGCTCCTTCTGGTAGCTACGTAATACTTGTATTGTAAGGTATGAAAATTCTCTCAAATTCAAGATAATATAAAATTATTTTCTTATCTCTGGCACAATACTATTACCGATACCAAGAAATCAGATAACAGCTGAAAAGCGTTTGTTACTGCTCTAACAATGGCTGAGGGATACAGATCAATGTGTCTACAATGAGGGCAAGAGCACCTGTAATCCTTGCTCAGGAAGCTGACACAAGAGGATTAACACAACTTAGAGGCCAGCCTAGACTACTACATATTATGTTAAGTTTCAGACACACAGCAGCTACATAGATCCTGTTTCAAAAGCAAACTAGTTTTCTGGTAGAGATTAATTCAGCTAAAGTAAATCTACATATTTTAATGTAGTTGATCAAGGGCCAGTCTTAAAATGACTATAATCTCAAAAGGGGGCTATACATCCAACAGCTATAATGCAACAGGGAAGCAAGAACATAATGAGCTGCAGAGCAAGCCCACAGCTTCACAGTTTGGTCAGCTAGAGGCCATGTGAGACCTTATGCTAGGGCTCTGGCCCCAGATCTAGCCCTCTGGTGCTTTTATCCTCTTAAATAGGTGTGATCTTGAGATTTCTGTGGCCTAGGGGTAACCCAGCGTCACCGAGTTCTACAAGTCTTAAAAACTTTCAACATAAATAGTCTAAAGTGCTTTAATCTTTATAAAATGCCTAAATAGGAAATTACTATTATTTTCCATTAGCGTTTACACAGCCCTCAGAGTCAAAAATAAAGCAACCTACCCACTTCCGACGTCACTGTGGTCAGTGAACAGTCCCTCCTGTGCCTGTGAAATTCCTTTGGTAGCCACACTGATCAGGAATCTGGTTTAAACTCTTGACGCTCCATGACTAATGTCTAAAGTATTTTAGAGAAAGTTAAGAGTTTCCAGAATAAATGTAAAACACATGCAAAGCAACTATCTGGCCAATGCTTCGTCTTTTCCACTGTAATGGACACAAAACAACACATATCCGAGGCTGTGCTGTCTGGAACAGAGCCCTGACACTCTCAAGTAGTTCAGTCATGAAAGAGCGTGGAGTGAAAAAGAAGAGAGATTAATCTCATCTCCATCCTTATAAATGAGACTGATCCTGTGGCTGGACATGAAGAAGAGTTCAGAACCAGGAAAGTTCTTTCTACTTCATACCTCAGCACTGGGCTTTTAGCCTGACATTTTCAGCCTGAAGATGTTGTCAATTTGAGAGGGAGTAGGCAAGATGCATAGAAGTGTGGGGGGTGGAGGGTTGGAAATAATGCACCTGCTATGTATAAAATTCTCATAAAATACAATGGAAGCTTCAAAAAGGAGACAATATAGATTAGAAACGACAGAAGTTTTATCAGATGGGTGTTAGAATCAAATTATTGAGAAAATATATTTTAAGAAAAATAAAAATGTATTTAAAATATGAAGTATTCTGTATGGCCTACAGTACTTTCACACTACTAAGCCAGAGTAAGGTCATGCTATCTATCTATCTGTCTATCTATCTACCTACCTACCTACCTATCTACCTATCTATCTATCTATCTATCTATCTATCTATCTATCTATCTA
>NW_026585895.1:26118183-26147758 GCF_907164565.1 Psammomys obesus
CTATCTATCTATCTATCTATCTATCTATCTATCTATCTATCTACCTACCTACCTACCTACCTATCTATCTATCTATCTATCTATCTATCTATCTATCTATCTATCTATCTATCTATTTGTCTGTCTTTCTGCCTGTCTGCTTGTCTCTCTGTCTATTTATCCATCCATCATCATACCCAACCACCCATGCACGTATATCTATTTTCTACCTTCCCACCCTGTCCCAAACTTTACATAATGATTATTACGGATTACTCAAAGTGTTACTTGCTACTGAAGTCTGCAGTATGTAGCCCAGTACCACACAAACTCGGCAATGTCAGCTCAACCCCGAGGCTGCAGCTGTATGCTCTGTCCAGGCAGAAAGAGCAACTACACATAGAAACATCAATTCTAACTTTCAAGGAAAAGAAATGGCAACTTACTGAAGCTGACAGATTTCTCCCTTCATGACCAATTTAATCAACATGTAACCCTTGCATAGCTATGAAACAAACCTTAAAGTTCACTCACGAAGGAGATTCAAAAAGAGATGGATGTTCAGAACAACAAACCACCATCACGTCTTCCCATTTTCCCTAAACCTTTGCAGCTTTGCTTATCCACCAGGAAAGAGCCCTGGGGTAGAACAGGAATCCTTAGAGGTGAAGAGCAAAGAAAATGAACATCTACCTAAGTCATTGCTCAGTCACTAAATTAACCACCTCTTCTGCCTTCTTGCATCTAGAATTCCTGCCTTATAAGATAGTGAGTTGTAACTCTCTCCCTCACCTCCATGACCCCATTAAACCAAGCATTTCCTTCTCTGCAGTATTTAATGCCCTAGACATCAACGAGCAGGACAGTTGGGCAAAGTCTTCTATCGGCACTATTAGATTCCCTAGCCAATAGCAGCAGCAACTAATCCCTGTTTTAGGCAAGCGAGGAAGTGAAATTGCATTTAACTTAAATTGTTAACATACAATCTCTAAAGGCCCCTGAGAACACAGGCAGGCTGATCCCATTAGATCATTGAGATGGCTGTTCACATCAAGGCCGCCTTGTCCTCATCTCTAAGGCACAGTCTCCCACTGACATTGGACTAGCTTGCTTTGCTCTTAAGAGACGCTGAGACTTAAGGCCAACTGTTGGGCAGAGTACATGGAATCTTATGTAAGAAGTGAGAAATAGTAAGAGCTGAAGAGGACAGGAACCCCACAAGGAGAGCAACAGAACCAGAAAATTTGAACACAGTTATCTTCCCAGAGACTCATACTCCAACCAAGTACCAGGCATAGAGATAACCTAGAACCCCTGCACAGATGTTGCCCAGGACAGTTTAGTGTCCAAGTGGGTTACATAGTAATGGGAAGAGGGACTGCCTCTGACATAATCTGATTGGCCTGCTCTTTGATCACCTCCCCCTGAGGGGGGACTAGACTTACCAGGCCACAGAAGATGACAATGCAGCCACTCCTGATGTGATCTAATAGACTAAGATCAGAAGGAAGGAGAGGAGGACCTCCCCTATCAGTGGACTTGGGGAGGGGCATGCGTGAAGAAGGGGGTGGGAGGGTGGGATTGGGAGGGAAGGAAGGAGGGGCTTATGGGGGAATACAAAGTGAATAAAGTGTAATTAATAAAATAAATAAATTAAAAATAAAAATATTTTTAAAAAAAAGAGTGCACTTTCATAGCTAATGCCTTCAGGGTCCTTATTTTCTATCCAAACAATCCCCCTTTCTTACCAACCACATGAGATCAAGAAATGAAAAATACGTAGACTCAACCAAATTTTCTCCCTCTCAAATTATTGTTCTGAAGCTGGTTCTATCATATATCTTTGTAGCCAAGAGAAGGTAGTAAACACAAACTATTTTAATTCTCCATGGGAAATTGCAGGAAACATAGCAAACTAGACTTGTGTGTCTTAGAACTCAGACTCACACTGCTCACATAGCTAAGCAAGATTTCATTACCTTTTCATCTCTTTCTTGTCATGTCTTAGCAGCAGAGATTCTAAGATCTCTTAATACTCTCTGATCTGCCAAGTAAAAGACCACATACAGTCAGAAGTAAATATTATACTGGACTACTGAATGGTACTCTGAGCCCAGGGTGGTTGGTATCTTAAGCTTGGAATCCCTGAACTTGGGAGGTTGAGTCAGGAGAACTGTCTTGGGTTCAAGACTAGCCTGGGCTACAAAATGAAATCCTGGGTGAGGGAAAAAAACAAATGGAAGTGGTATATACTTTTAAGCCCAGCACTGAGGAGACAGAGGCAAGCAGGTCTCTGAATTGGTGATCAGCCTGGTCTACACAGAGAGTTCCAGGACTCTCTATGCTACACAGTGAGACCCTTATCAAATTCATTTCTGTTACAGCCTCAATAAATCACTGGTTCAGTTTACTCTATGACCTAAAGAGTAAGATAGAAATTATAAAGGTGAACAAAACTTTTCACAGCTCCTTGAACAAAAGCTCAATGTGATTATTTTAGATTACAATTAATACCTTTTCTCTCATATCCTTGGCAGGACAAGTGTTTGCTTTAAAATTAATAGAAAATGAAGGCCACAGGAAGTGATAAGCATAAACGTGCGATTCGGCTTGGTGTCAGTTATTTAGGTGTGCATTTCAGGGTGTTCTTTCTCATGCTTGCCACTTTCAAAAAAAAAAAAGAGAGAGCCATGTGAAAATATCTAAATGAATGCGGGGGAAGCAGTGTCAGAAATCAATACTTCTCTCCCAGCGTGTTTAACCTGCTGGAATGAAGTGTTAATCACAGAAATAAGATACCATATTACATTTATAAACTAATGAAACTAGAAAAAGCAAGGCGCGTGACACTCTAATTAAACACCTGGAAGACAGCCAAGCCTGTGTAAGTTGATAACCCAAGTACAATCTCTGGCAGGGAAAAGGCAGGTCTGCAGTGAGTTGATATGGCCAGCTCGGCTGTTAATTGAATAACAGGCAATCTATAAACATCACTAATTGCACATGTGTAAGCCCATGTGCAAGTGCAGAGGCTGCCTCAAGAAGCACCCCAGAACACGGTGCGCCCAGATGAAGCACCCGGAAAAATCTTCTGTCTCTCTCAAAGCACTGCAGCCGTACCTTAGTCCTCACCACAGCATCCCTCTGATTAGCCTCTGCACAGTAACTTAATGATACATTTTTCAGAAGATCATTTTTCTTCCTAACTCAACATGAACTGCAGAACTATCAATTACCCATTTCAGCAAAGAACAAACAAGTAATCTAGAAATTCCAGCCTGTGAATGAAAAGCTTTCTAAATTGTAAAGAAGACATGGGCTTATTCCCAACAGGCAAAATGCTTTTCAGAATCGTTCCCAGGTATTCTGCAGAAGTGCTACAGCTACTGCGAGCAGCACTGAGTGTTAGGATTTGACACTTTCCTCTCTCTCTCTCTCTCTCTCTCTCTCTCTCTCTCTCTCTCTCGGATAGAGCCATCTGAGGAGACTCAGAAACTGTTGTCAGAACTTACTTATCCATTTAATAAATCCTTTTTGTAGGACTATATCAGCCTCAATGAATGCACAGCATTTTGAAACTGCAGCTCTGGGCTAGTAAGACGGCTCAAAGGTTAAAGGCAATTGCTGTGCAAACCAGGGAATCTAAGTTCAATCTCTGCAACCCATATAAAAAGACAGAGAGAGAGAGAGAGAGAGAGAGAGAGAGAGAGAGAGAACCAGCTTCACCAAGTGGTCCTCTGCCCTCCACACTCATGGCTGCTTACCTACCTACACACACACACACACACACACACTATAATGAAGAATTGAATGCTATAGAGAGCACTTGGATAACCATGAGAAAAGAAAAGAGAAAAATGGAAAGACTCATTCCAAGAAGGCCCAAAGTAAACTTTGTTCTGAAGGCTAAGCTCTACCATAATCAATGTGCCCATTCCAACATGGTTCCGCATAAGCAGAAAGAGAAGGTGGGAAAATGAGAAGTCTTTCTGCTTATGTCCTGGGCAGAAACCAAACAAGACAGAAAAGGGAGGGAGAGAGCATGAAAAGGGTGGTTATTAAAGTCTGCCTTGTTGGCAAGGGTATTGCAAGAAAATCACCTAAGTACAAAAGGTTTGATGGGCCATTGAGCATATGTTTCAAAATAGACCATGCAATGCATACTGAGTTCAGAGATACCTGCTGCCTACCAATATTAAGTGTGAAAAAAGAGTCACTCACGCCCACTATACATTCCACAGGGTGTCATTACCACAGATATAGTCACTGAAGTGAACCTGAGCAAAATGACCCTTGTGACACAATGAAGTTTGGGGTTTGGGGGCAAGAAGTACGCCCAGTCCCCCAATAATCCTGGATACACAGAACACTGTTTCTTTAATTTGACAACTGTTTAATGCAAGCAACTACTGATCATTACAGAAGACTACAAACCCCTCAGGAAATCCACCATTGTAGTAGCAGCAACAATCGAAGAGAACTACTTATTAAATTGTAAAATAAATTCCCTGAAACCACTAATACCTAACTAATTTACTTTTCTTCAAAAAAGTCAGAAGTAATAGAATGTCAATTATCTAACAAGCTTTGTAGTTGAAGACTCCCTTCCCAAGGTGAGCTCCAAGAACACATCTTAGACTCATGCTAGAACATACTATCTTGTCTTTTTTTGTGTGTGTGCAGGAAAGAGATGTCTACACATGTGCTCTAGTAACTGAGCTCTAACAGAAGAACAGATTAGTTGAGGATTAAAAACCTTACATGAAAAGGCCATTTAAGGACCATTCCTAACTGTCTAAGTAGAAAATGACTCCATTGATCCAAGATAGCACACTACTTTAATTCTACTTAAGGAGGATTGCTATGAGTTGAAGGCAAGCCTGGGCTACATAAGACTCTGTCTGGGGGTGGGAGGAGGCACAGGCATGAAACTGGAGAGATAAAATGGGAAGATATATTCATAGTGTTCTAAGTGTGATGGCTAGTTTTATGTCAAATTCACACAAGTCATCTGAGAGGAGGAACCTCAAATAAGAAAATGCCTCCATAGGACTGAACAATAGGCAATCCTGTAGAGCATTTTCTTAATTAGCAACTGATGTGGGAGAGCCCAGCCCATTGTGAATGGAGCCACCCTGGGCAGGTGGTCCTGGGTTCTATAAGAAAGCAGGCTGAAAATGGCAAACTCACAGAGCTGGGTCAGGCCATCTCTCCTCTTGGGTCCTCTGTTTTCCACAAGTCCAATAAGAACCCCAATTTTAGAATATTTTAAACAGGTTCTAAATCTGTGTTCATATGTGACTTTGGAAACTTTGAGGTAAATTAAATCAGCCAGGAGTGTATTACTTATCTAAATTATGTTGAATTATATTAAATTTTGTTTTGAATAGCTAAAAGAAAAAAAAAAAAAAGCAGGCTGAACAAGCCATGAGGAACAAGCTAGTAAGTAGTACTACCCCATGGATACTGCAAAAGCTCCTGCCTCTAGATTCCTGTCCTGTTTGAGTTCCTGTCTTGGCTTTCCCTGGTGGACTGTGAACCAGGATATGTAAGCTAAAATGAACCCTTTCCTTCTTAGTTGTTTTGGCCATGGTGTTTTATCACAGCAATAGAATCCCAGGTAAGAAACATGAAGAAAGCACAAATGCTATTTCTGCCTTGGAAGATGAGGTAACTAATCAGGCTAGGACCCAGAATGACAAAGCTAGGAAACTTCTGAGACTATAATACATAAGAAAGTTCAATATACAACTTTATGACATTTATGACATCCAAGTTAAAATGCCCAGGTAAGAACTAGAAAAAGTCCAAATTAAGCTTTGCTATACCTTGCCCACTGAACCAGACTGCTATGATGTGGAAATTGGTTTCTTTCTCAAAGGGTCAATTTCTAGAAGTTAGGTCCCAATTTCAAAGATAATGGGAACTTTAAGGGTTGGGCCAAATAAAACTCTCTGCATTGAAAGCACCCTCCAGACCAAAGCTGGCCTACAGAAGGGCCTAGGTCTCCCTACCTAGTACTTCATCAGCTCCCAAGAACAATATATCCTAAAAGACCAAGCCAAGCCTGGCCCAGCCTTTGGGTTCCCTCGCCTCTTCTTCTCCTCTCCCACTCTCTTATATATTCTTACCATGTGATGTTTTCCTCCATGTAATAACTGAACATGACCAAAAGACCCTCCCCATGGGGCTGCTGGATCTTAGTCTTTCCACCTTTAAAACTAATAGTTAAATAAACCTTTTAAAAGTACTTATTCGGTAGTATATTATCAGGTCAACAGAAAGACAACAACACAAGCTAATATATCTGTGGTACAGGCTTGTAATTCCAGCACTTAGTAAGCTGAGACAGAAGGTTAACATTAGTATGAGTTCAGCCTGAGTTATGCAGTGAGATCTTTTCTCAAAATAATAATAATAACAATAATAACAATAATAATAATAATAAAAGTAATTTTTAAGAAAAGAAAGAAATAACTTTATTCTATTAAAGGTTTCCTTCTCTGTTTGCTATGGTTATCCTGTGTCTGTCTGGAAACCATACTTTCTCAAGCTACAAAATCTGTGACACAGTATACTATAACATGCTCAAAGTTACAAAAGTATCTGGGGCACCCAATGCACCCCTGAAGTTTTCCTATTAGAAACCATCAGAAACAGGCTCCATAAGTCTCAAATGGATGAGCAGAGTAGAGAAGGAAGGGCAATTTATTCCCTGCGCTATAATTTGGCCCTCATAGAGCTTCCAGAAGTCTCATAAGAGTTTAGTGAGGACTGAGAATAAAGGTCAGTTAGTAAAGTACTGGAGTAGTACGAGGAGGGCTTGGGTTCTGTCCCCAGTGGTACATACACAGGACACATGGGTTCTATCTTCAGCAGTACATACATGTGTCACATGATACACACCTATAATCCCAGCACTCTGGAGGTAAAAGGCAAGAGGATCACAAATTCAAAATCATCCTCAACTATATAGAGTTCAAGAATACCCTGCAACATTTAAAACCCTGTCTCTCCTCCCTCCCACCCACCCTTACGAAAAAGAAAAAGTTAGTAGTCTGCTAGGAGAGAGAGCACTTCCTGGCATGTGCAAGGCTCTAGGCTTGCCACAGCAGAAATGAGGACTGGAAGCTAAGGGTTATGGCATGCAAATGTGGTCATGTTACAGGCTGTAGCAAGAAATGCCCAGCAAGTTGCTGGGAAAGCCTGGTAGATACCAAGAAGGAAGAAACATTGAACTGCAGAAATATTTATGTTACCTTCAACGTCACAGCTCAAGTAGTTCCGTACTTCATTCAAGATGAAGTTGATGTCTTCTTCAGAAGGAATAGGGTGTGGTGTGATGTCAGTTGGTGTGTCAGTAGTGCCAGCAATTGTCATCTTCTCCCAAGGCAAGAAGAAAATAACTCTTCCATCACTGGTTGCAGGGTCAAGAAGTCCCATGTTCTCAGGGCTGGAGGACAAAAAAACATTTCTGTTTGGCACTCATGCTCAAATACACAAAACAAGAGAGAAGTTAGCTATTATTTTATTATTTTATCCTAATCTGTAATCCTAAAATTTCAAAAAAATGGTAAAAAAAAAAAAAAAAAAATAAGGAACTGAGCAAATGTGATAATACTATCCTATGATCTTCTCCATCTAATAATGCAAGGTTAATTAATTGTCTTTCAACTGTTTTGGTATACTCTGGACCATTCACATTAGATAATGTCAGTGGGGAATAAATGCCTATAATTTCTTTTATTATGGCCAATTAACGATGACTCTTCAACCTTTCTTAGAGTCTATGAAAAGTATTTTCCTGGGACATTTGACATTTTGTACATCCCACAGTGGACAGCCTGAGAAGTCAATGAGAAAGTGAAGCCAAACTTTCCAGAAACTGAAATGAAATCGTGAACCCCTTCCTTCCTTGATGCCTACATGAAAATGTGCCACTTTGTCAAATATGAGATTTCTTACCTTGTCTCAAAGTGACGGGACAGTTAGTTAACAAATGCACAAATGCACGGAGGAGAAAAGAACGCAGCCCTTTATTTGTTTGTCTCTTATATTTGCTAAATAACAGTGCCATTGAATGGGTCAAATGGAAAATAGGTTAGCAATAAGAATCTTTCAAACAACAGACACATGCATTACATTAATAATTAGAGTAAGAGACAAGCACCTCACACGGATGCAAAAAAATCCTTCTAAACTTTAGCCAAGAATTTTCACAAGTACGTGCTGCTCAATTTAAAAGCAATATCACAAATGCACTTGAAAGAATGGGCAACTGTAAACAAGCATTAACAAAAACCCAAAGTTGGGGCTGGAGAGATGGCTCAGTGGTTAAGAGTATAGCCGTTCTTTCAGATGACTGGGGTTTGATTCCCAGCACCCACATGGCAGCTCACAACTATCTGTAAATTTAGTTCTAGGGTATAGGATGCCCTCGTCTGAGCCCTTTGGGCACTAGGCATGCTCAAGGTGTGTATAAACATACATGCAGACAAAATATGCATCCACATAAAATAAATAAATTAAAATAAAATCTATGGATTGCTGACTAAAAACTATTATTTGTGTGTACATAAGTATATAATTACACTTTCAAGAAAATGTGAAATTGTTAAAAAAAAAAAAAAAAGAGTGGGAAGGATCCAAAAGGGTCATATTCAAATCGAGTAATAGAAATCTTTAAAGAGCTGTCACATCTGACTGAATTCTCAGAGGGCTAGTGTTAAAGATATGTTCTGCGATGATATTCCTTAGAAAGGAGACAATCACACTTGGTTTAGAGCATGCAGTAGACTTCTAATGTCTATTATACCCTTAAAGATTTATACCCTTCAAAGATTTATCTAAATGGGTAAGGAGAAGAGGCTAAAAACTGTTTAAAAGAAAAGCAAAAATGTACATAAAACAGAAATCTCTGATCAACTTCATTAGTGCCTCTTTATGTAAACCACAAGAAGGTCCAGTTATTCTCAGCAAAGCTGTTAGCCCTGCAAAACTCTGTATCCTAAATTCAAAGAGCCTGAGAGAATGCCACTCATTCAGAGCCTTTCCCTTAGGTTTCCACCACCATCCAGAGGCCCAGAGCAGAAGGGAATTTCACTCTAACACATTGAAAACATGCCCAACATTTTCTGGTCTCTAAAAAGGACTGAATCTTATTTGCCATTAAAACTACAATTCCAATCCAATTGCAAGTCATATAATTTGGGGGAGGCGGGTAGAGAAGGAGGCTCCAAATTGATGTGCCCTTAGATTAAGCCTTCAGTCACTTTTGGTTGGATACTAACACATTCAAGTTCCAAGCTTTGATTTGATAAATGGCTTTTTGTTGAAACAAAACATTCAAGAAACTTCAAGAAATTTTATGTTGACGTAATTTATGTACGGCCATCTCATGGACCAGAAAACTCGTGATGGGTTTCAACAATACACACGAGAAGCCTAGGCCTAAGATTCTAATATTGAGTAATGAGGCAGGAGGTTCAGTTAGATAAGTGCAACTATACTGAGACCCTCAGAAACCTCCACTGCAATAAAAGCCATTTAAAGGGTGAAGGTGACAGCTACCAGCCGACATGTACCTGGAACCTGTAGAGAGTCAGCTGCTTAAGTAAAGACATATGTGTCGGGCATAAACTTAACAAGCACAGTGGGAAGACAGAGCTACTAACAAATGGTATAAAATTTTAAGAATCCACTTGGAAGTATCTTTCATCAGTTCCAAATTACCTAATTCATAGTCTCCCTCGAGGAAAAGTTTGTTTTCTTACGAAGGATTAGTTCTGCAAGGTCACCCTAAAGAGTCAGTGCTGGTGACAGTCAGCACAATGCGAGAGCCGCACAGCCCTTTTCAATCTGTATGATTCATTTGGCATCAGCGGGGGGAAGCTTGCTAATTTATGTGTGTGTCTAGGATTAAAGGTAATGAACATTTTTCTCATGCAGACCATTGCTTTCCTGAAGAACCCTTAGTTAAACTGAAATCAATTTATTGTTAACCACTTAGCAATCAGCGTTAGAGCTAACAGTATGTACACACACATTACAGGGAAAAAAATTGACCTCTTGTCAGTAGTAAAAAGCAGGCTGGAAGGAAGAGGTGATTACATTCATGTTCGGCAGTCAGTGGGAGTGCCAGTGTGGCTTTTGGAAGAAACCACAAATCTGAGGAAAATTCCAGATTGGTTTTTAAGAGTAAATTCACAGAAATAATTTTTGTATGCTGGGTTTTCTGAAGTTAAGATAATTCTCCTGGGGCTGGAAGGATGGCTCATCGGTTAGGAACACTGGCTGCTCTTCCAGAGAACCAGCGCTCTATTTCAAGCACCTTTGTTGGGCAGCTCACAACAACGTATTTCTACCTCCACAGGGAGGCAGAGGCAAAAGGATCGCTGTGAGTTCAGGCCAGCCTGGTCTACAAAGTGAGTCCAGGATAGCCAAAGCTACACAGAGAAACTTTGTCTCGAAAACAAAAACAAAACAAAAAAAAATAAATAAATATAATAATAATAACCGCCCCTGCTTCCCCCAAACACACACCTAAAAGCTGTTACCATAACTTATGATCATTCTAATTTTGGAATGTTAGTTAGGGTTACATCAAACTTGACTATTCTATAAAGATACTTCTACCAATGATGCAACATCAAAGAAAGGCCTCCAAGCTTAACTTTTTATCTACTAGCCTACACTCAAAAAATTCCTTCAACTTGAAAAAAACCTCAGGTGACAGAGTCAGAACAGAAGGCTGTTACCTATAGTACCCGGGCATCACAATGTGGACGCCCGCACTGGGCTGGCAGATGGGGGCAGCACTGTTATCGTCCATTTTGCGCACGGAGTCTGTGAAGGGGCCGGTGGCATTGATGACACATTTGGCTCTCACGTCAAACTCCTGCCCTGTGAAGAAAAGCAGCAGCAACTGCATATTCTGTCTGTTCTCTGCTCAGTGGTGCCGGCTTATTAGTTCATCTATTAACTTAACCTGCGGTGACGTGTGGTACATAGCACCCTAAGTGACATGAACAGCCAGTTATTGAAGAGCCAAACAAAAGGCTCACTTCTGAGTAAATTTACCCAAAACAAGTCCAAACTAAAAGGGAAAAAAAAAAGCAAACCACTTTTTCATTGTGGTTCCCGGTCTATTTATAAAGCGCCTCTGCTCGGGAGGCTGCGGATACAGCTCCACGGGGGGGGGGGGGGGGGGGGTGGATAAGAGCTCTTCCCAGCATGCGAAAAGCCCTGGGTTCAGTCCCCAGCACTGGAACCGAAAATCCTATACAGCGATTGTGAACTAAGTGCTAAACAAAGAACGTGGGATGAGTAAAGGGTCTGTCCTTAAAACCCAAACGGAAAGAGAAAGAGGAAGAGAGGAAAGAAGGAAGGGAGGGGGGGAGGAAGGGAGAAACAGAGAGAGGAAGAGAAGGAATGAAGGAAAAGAGTTCACAAGTTCAGTGGATTAAGATACTTGACATCAAGCCTGAAAACCTGAGTTTGATCCTGATAATCTACATGATGGAAGTACAAAATTGACTTCCAAGTTGTCCTCTGACCTCCACATGAAGGTTATGACATGCACATGTGACTGCACATTCACACACAATTAAATCCTTCAACTCCAAAAAATATATATCTATATCTAAATGCTTAATTACATTACTATGAGAAACATATTTCACAAGTGCTGCTTTTGTTCAAGGAACGATGCAATTTTGCAACTGCCTAGCAGTAGGGCCATGGCAAGAATGGAACTCTGGTTGAGTTATAAGTGATTGACTCAAAGGACGTGTAAATGCCCTGCCTGTGCCACCTAAGTGATGCTCGGAGACTTGGCACATTGATTTAATTTTATTAATCACATGTTTCTGTGAAGGGAATGAAATGCATTCACAGCTGCGAGAGTTCTATGGGCATTTATTATTATCCTTATCATTAGTGTTACTATTTAACACAAAGGGAAAAAATTGGCCAAGTCCCACGAGGGAAAATTTTCATGTTAAACCAGGCATTGTTGACAATAAAGAATATAATTAATATGACTGAAGTCTGCCTTAGCTGAAAGAAAAGCGACAGGAAAATCCTCATTCAGGCATTGTACAAGCACAGCAGAGTGAGAAGAAATGCCTCCCTGGTGGACCCTGGTGTACCTGTGAGGACATCCTTGCACCGCGCGCCGCTCACACGCTCCTTCCCAGTTTCGGGGTCTTTCTTCTTGAGCAGGCTCACCACCTCCATGTAATTGGCAGTGGCAGCCCCATACCTGGCAGCAGTGAGGGCAATGGCAAGGTTCATCCGTGCGTCGTTGTGTTGTCCTGCAGCGGGGAGAGGCACAAGGGGAGGGATGGGAGTCACCTCGAGCCACGGCCTGGTGGTACAGGAGTGTGTCACAACAGATATGTCACATGTGTCCCTGTCACCTGGGATCTACGTGATGGCTGGGCAGCTCTACGGGGCACAGTCTGGAAACATGGGGTCAGCCTCGGGCGACATTTACCTGCTTCTTCAGGAAGCACGTTTTGTAAAGATAGGGATGATGGAATTATTCCTTTCCTACAGAACTGACATCAATTATCTCAAAGTTTCAAACTTATTTCTCAAATAAGTAATTATTCTCTCTGTGTGGGAACATATGTATGTGTCAGACTTTTTTCCAGTACAGAAAAACCATAACCATGGAAGCGAAGCAATTCAAAAGCTTGGAATATGTGACACCCCAACTGGTGTTGATGAACAATTTTTTATTAGTGCATGCCTATCTAGCATTCAAAATCAAGACTTTCCTCTTCCATAGAGAATCTCAGTATTCCATAAAAGGCTTTCTCTTCTTTTGAATTTTGATCAGGGCTCCTTAAAATGTAACATTTTTTTTTAATAGCACATAAAAGGTAAGAAATTAGGCAGGGCAAAATTTAATTACAGAACAATTCCTACCTGTGTTGTTAGAGATTTATTACTGAAAAATCCTAGTTAAAGAAAACTAAGGGGGAGGAGAAGGGGGAAGAGATGATTAATCACTTTAAAATACTGGCATCACTGGAGACTTTTCCTATTTATTATTGCCAGTGGAGTTAACGCTGACCAGGGAGAATTACTCTACATTGCAGGGCCAGGTTCTCTGTGCCCTGAATAATTAATTATCCGGGGCTAGATGTATTGAAGCAGAGTTCAAATTCCCACACGTTGAGATCAGTTCTATCAAGATAATACTGATACAGGGATGAATCTAATGGAGATTGTTGTTGATTTATGCCACCAGCATACCAAACGTGTAGTATAAATGGTTTATGTAAAGTTTCTTCCTTGTGATTCAGTCTGGGAGCCCTGAACGAGTCATATGTTCCAGGGAAAAGGGCAAAGTTATAAAGAGAGAATCGATGACTGAAGATCCTGCAACCCCTCCCCACAAACATCTTATTCGAAAGGTGCCTAAAGAACACCAGCCTGGAAGAAACTCTCCTCCCAAGTACATGCACTTTAACAAGAGACTGGCTACTAAGGCCTGGTGTGAAAATTATTTTATGGTTCTGGGGTGGCTTTATCCAAAACTGTGTCATTTATTACCCTTAAACTATCACATTGTATTTACTTTATCAAAAACTTCACAGACTGAAGTACTGAAGTAGTGAAGCAGGAAGCTGGGAAACAAGCAGATTCTATCGGCTTCAATTCAGCATGACTCTAAAGCGGCTTAAAACAGGAAAGTTTGAGACACCAGCTTTCATTAATGTAAGTTCTTTAAAACTAGTATATTCTGTGCTAGATGAATATACACTTCCCAAGCAATAAAAATGCATGTCACTTTACAGTTGCTTTTTCCCTGGGACAAAAAGATGGCAAGACTGATGGTCGTGCGGCACACACCTTTAATCCCAGCACTGAGAAGGAAGAGGTAGGTGGATCTCTGTGAGTTTGAGGCCACAGTGAGTTCCAGGACAGCCAGGGCTACATAAAGAATTGTCTCATAGATAGATAGATAGATAGATAGATAGATAGATAGATAGATAGATAGATAGATAGATAGTTTTTTTTCTAACTAAAAAACTGGTACATTTCCTTCTGCTTCTATGTCTTTTTCGGCTCTGCCCTCCACACCAAACTGAAAGGCACCACCACTTTTCCATCTCCCTCCTCCCTGCAGCTGCTGAGACTTAGACTTTGCTTTCCTGTTGTTTTCTTTCAGACTCTAACAGAATTGTCCTCAAACAATGCATTCTTGTATGAAGTAGCAAAGCAACATCACAATCATTACCAACTCCAAGCTGATTTTGATAGCATCCATTTTTCTTTACCCAATTTTAAAAGTATAGCCTCAGATTTCACCATACACCCATCAGAATGTCTAAGATCAAAAACTCAAGTGACAATACATGCTAGAGAGGATGTGGAGAAAGGGGAACCTCCTCTATTGCTGGTGGGAATGTAAACTTGTATAACCACTTTGGAAATCAATCTGGTGCTTTCTCAGACAATTAGAAATAGTGCTACCTCAAGATCCAGCTATACCACTCCTAGAAATATATCCAAAAGATGCTTAAGTATACAACAAGGATATTTGCTCAACCATTTTCGTAGCAGCTTTATTCATAATAGTCAGAATATGGAAACCCAAATGTCTCTCAACTGAGAAATGGATACAAAAATTGTGTTACATTTACACAATGGAAAACTATTCAGCAATTAAAAACAAGGAAATCATGAAATTTGCAGGCAAATGGTGGGAACTAGAAAAGATCATCCTGAGTGAGGTATCCCAGAAGCAGAAGACACATGTGGTATAGACTCGCTTATAAGTGGGTATTAGACACATAATATAGGATAAACATACTAAAATCTATATACCTAAAGAAGCTAAGCAAGAAGGAGGACCCTGAAAAAGATGATCAAACCTCATTCAGAAAGGCAAATGGAATGGATATCGGAAGAGGGAGAAAACAGGGAACAGGACAGGAGCTTACAATAGAGGGCCTCTGAAAAACTCTACCCAGCAGGGTATCAGAGCAGATGCTGAGACTCATAGCCAAACTTTGGGCAGAGTACAGGAAATCTTATGAAAGAAAGGGGAGATAGAAAGACCTGGAGGGGACAGGAGCTCCACAAGGAGAGCAACAAAACCAAAAAATCTGGGCCCAGGGTTCTTCTTCTGAGACTGATACTACAACTAAGGACCATGCATGGAGATAAGCTAGAACCCCTGCACAGATGTAGCCCATGGCAGTTCAGTGTCCAAGTGGGTTCCCTAGTAATGGAACAGAGACTGTCTCTGGCATGAAGTCAGTAGCTGGCTCTTTGATCACCTCCCCCTGAGGGAAGAGTATCCTTACCAGGCCACAGAGAAAAACGAGGCAGCCAGTCCTGATGAGAGCTGATAAGCTAGGGTCAGATGGAAGGGGAGAAGGACCTCCACTATCAGTGAACTTGGGGAGGGGCATGGGTGGAGAGGAGGGATAGAGGGTGGGATGGGGAGGATATGAGGGAGAGGGCTACAGATGGGATACAAATTGAATAAACTGTAATTAATAAAAAAATAAATAAAATTTTAAAATTGCAACAATTATTGACAAAAAAAGAAAATAAAAGTATAGCCTCTCTTCTTACTTTGTCAATATGTAACACAATAAATAACAATAGCTTACATTGGGGTACAATGTGAGCATCAAGTGCTATTCCTTCCACACCACATAATGTCTCCTTATTGGCTTCTAAATCCCAATACAATTTAAAGATCATCAGCAACTGAAAGCATGAGGTGGAAACAGACCCCTTGCTCCTTATCTTTCCACAGCCCTCCAGTCCCCAGCCAGACCCTGCCTTGACTTGATTTCAGGACTGTCACTTCAGGATACAATGCTGGATCACCACAGTATAATGTCCAATTGCCAGAACTATCTGCACTTACCTGAAATTCAGGCCTTCTTGTCTTTGCCCTGCCTATTACTGTTCTTTTTGGGTACCACTCTGGAAGCTCCAGGAAAGCATCTCTTATGATCCAATTCCTGTATTAAGTCTCCCCCCATCTGCTTCTTGTTCTCTCAAAGCAAATTGTATACTCTTTCTCCTAGCCCAGCATTAAGTACCACGCATTCCTATTCTACTGTCTTTCTGATACTGTATTCACCCATATACTCATCTACTTCCTACTTAGAAAAATAACATACTCTTCTTATGCACTAAGCCCTGAGACAAATGAAGGGAATATAATGATGAAGACAGAAGACAGTGGCCCTGGCTGAAACTGAACCTCCACTGCAGCCACAGGGTCATCCCTCTGCCACAGAGCATGGTAGGAGGACATGTTTATCCCTCCCCCTTCCCTCTCTCAGCACAAAACAAATTTCTAATAAACTGTTAAATTTTCAGAAACCGGTAAGTTATAGCCAGACATTTGAGGGCAGTAGAGAAGCCAGCAACGCACAAAATCTGAACTCAACCCCGAATAGCCTTTTCCGGAGGCTGAATAAGTCGGAAAAGAAGGAGCAATGCTTATGGGTGTGTTCCTAAGGAATAGCCCACATGCTGCCCCTGCTCTGTGGAAAAGCACGCATAGCTGCTATTAGCTCCTAAAAAGCCGAAAAGCAAAGAGTTCGACTTCTTTCTGAGTCCAGAAACGCCCTGCCCAGTTATCTCCTGAGATCAAAAATTCAAATGACAATACATGCTAGAGAGGATGTGGAGAAAGGGGAACCCTCCTCTATGACTGGTGGGAATGTAAACTTGTACAACCACCCAGAAACGCCCTGACCAGTTATCTCCTCCGTGGCTCTCCTCTCTGCATCTGGAGCAATGCTTCGCCTCCTTCAATTTCAACTTGCCCTTTCTGCCCCGGAGATGCTGAGGCCTGCAGCCAGCACGTAAGGTGTGACGCGTTTTCGTTATTTTCAACTAAACCATCCCATTCTGTTTCCTGACATTTTGAAAATATCTCTGTGTCCTGTAATTTTATTTCTAGATTTAAAAAAAAAAAAAAAAGCTTTTGACAATGCTGCCGGTCATGAAACCTGGATAGGATAGTCTGAAATGCCCACCCAATTGATCTTCTTGTGAAGCTTAGATTCGTCCAGCCCTGTTTTCCTCAGAACCAGGCAATATCTCCTGTTTCGTTCATCAGCATCACCTTGGCACCCACACAAGGGCCCAGATGGCAACTGCGCAAATCTCTCTCCTGCTCTGATCTCGCCTACAGTTGAAATCTTACATGTGTGCACACACTAAGCTCACAGCTGCAGGACAGAAACAGAGGAGAGGAAAGACAGTCCAGAACATGAGAGGCACCCACCAAAAGGAACACTGTGGAGTGAGAGGTCTTCTAACAGACACATGTGAGAATGTGTGTTTTAGGGTACACCAGCTAAAGCAAAGTCCTTACACAAAAACTCTTTACAGATACTGTTCTTCTCAGAACTAACTCTGGCATCTAAGTTAAAGGACAAGTAGCTGAGAAAGAAAGAAGGGAGAAAGGAAGGAGAGGGGAGGAGAAAAGGAGACAGAAACTGAGGGAGGAGGGGAGGGAGAAAGAAAGGGAGGGAGGGAAAGGAAGGAAATCATTGAATGCATAAAGAACATAAAGAATAACTAAATATGAAAACATAAAAAGGTAATAAATTAGCTGGTAAAAGTCTATGAAGCTGGGATGATCTCTTCTAGTCCTTTTAGCACAGGACACCCTTACCTTTGGCTGTGTAAAGACCCATGCAAAAACAAGCAGACCTAACTCCCACCTACCCCCTAGTACAGAAGGTCTAAACTTTTAAGAAAAACAATTTATTAAAATAACACCCGTCACCATTTCATCACCAAACTGCAACTGCCGGTGTGCAATTAAGAGAATTTCCTCCCATCATCCTATGCCCTGACCTGAGTGTGAAACAATCATTTTGATGAGCAAAGGGGGTCAGATGCCTGCCACAAAGAATATCTTCTCCTAAAGCCTTAGCCCCATTTCCAGCAAAAATCTTCACAGCATCATGCTTCATTGTCTCTGGCTGCTGGTGTCACGGTGACCTCTCCAGCAGCTTCCCCTGTCCAGTTGGGCTAATCTACAAAAGTCAAGCTAATTTAACGCACCCATTACATTTAAAACTTCTCTTTCTGAAAGGAAGAGCACAGGAAACGGAGCAAAATAGGTGTGCGCCTGTGAGGGTTCTTAACTTCTGCTTTAAGTACATGTGACAAGCACAGTTAAAAAAGGAAACGGGAAATGAGAACCCTTTCACGGAGAATCCTGACAACACACAATTTCCAAAATCACTTACTGAAAGTGGTTATGGTGTCAGGACTGGTGGGTTCAGGATACGGAGAGGGAACGGTGCAGAGTGAGAGAGCAATACAGAGAGCAGAGTGCAGTGACGCTGGGGTTGAGAGTTTTGTGGTGCAACTTTTGAGGCTATCCCTCACCTGGCTGGAGGAATGTGGATGAGACGGTGCGTGCGTGCATGCGTGTGTGCGTGCGTGCGTGCGTGCGTGTCTCACATGTGTCCTTTAGAGAGGCTGGGTACTTCTGAAATTGCACAGCTCCTGTGATGGCCTGTGCCTCTAAAGGTATTGCTTCTCATACTTTGAATGAATGTCCAGTAAAAAAACAGACAAGCCAGGCATGGTGGCACATTCCTTTAATCCCAGTACGTGGGAGGCAAAGGCAGGGGAATTTCTGTGAGGCCAGCCAGGTCTATATAGAGAGTTCCAGGCCAGCCAAGGCTATATAATGAGCCAATCCCCCAGAATTTTTCATTATATTTCATCTATGTAACCGTGTAATATGTTACAAATATTGTCTCTGTGCTATCCCCATCCCATAGCCATGATTTTTGTGATAAGTCCTCAGTGTCCCCTTTCAGCCTTTTCCGGACTCCACAAGGGGAAATTGGTCAGAGGAATACTGGTAACCACGATAAAAAGCAGAGCTTCAAAGGACCTGTGCTCCTACTCTCTGCCACTACTGTGAAAAGGACATTCTTGGGTGAGCAAGACCCCGGCAGGGAAGATGAAGAGTGTGATTTGCCCCAGTTGTTATCTCAGCCCAGGCCACACCAGCTACCGGTCACTCAGCACCTACCTCACAAACAGATTTAAGTGTAGGCAGAGCAGAGAATCACCCAGCCTACCCAGACAAGAACAGACGAAGCACCTACACAAACGCCAGGGCAGCCGTAAGCCTTAATCCATTAAAGCAACTAGGAAGGGCTGAAGAGATGGCTCAGTGGCTGCGAGCACTTCATCTTTTAGAGAAACCTGTGTTCAATTGCCAGAATCCGTATGGAAGCTCACAATCATCTGCAATGTCAGTTCCAGCAAGATCTGACACCATCTTTTGATCTCCACGGACACTGCACCCGTGTAATACATACCCATACAGACAGACAAACCCTCAAACATATAAAAATAAGTTAATCTTTTTATTAAAGCAATTAAAGAAGACCACTTATGACTGCCCTGAACTGCTAAATTTGCACTGATATCCAAAGCTCATACAGAAGCACAAAGTACCAGGAATACAGGAGGTCTGGTATCAAATATGTTACGTAGTGCCTACAAAAATCACTTTTCATTTACTGAGACCATAACATATTCACCTATATTTTATACATGTTTACCAGAAATTAAGTTGAAAAAAAATCATCTTGGGCTGATGTACATTTTTCTGGAAAATGTCTAATATAGACTATAGTCTTGTAATGTAGAGAAAATCAAAGGCATAATATTCCAAGTTGATGAATTGGAGTAATTTGCTGTCACTTATCTATACTATAGTTCTCAAGAAGGGACACCTGTTAGCACTGAACATGTAATCATTTTTATTATTTAATACAAAGGTACAATTAAATGCAGGCACAGGATGTGACCCGCATCACAATTCTGCCTGGCCTTTCTCTTCACGGTATCTTTTTCATTATCCTAGGCCTTTTGTTCCTTCGTGTTTCTTTTGTCTCACCCCAAGTTCTCGAATAAGCTATTTACAATCTGAATAATTAGCAATCAGGGTGGATCTGCGGTCTTTGGCCCCAAGAAAAGGAAACATTGTCAAATGCCTTAACATGACATACTGAAGCAAGTAAAGTTTCTATACCCCTAGGACTTTTCCTTTCTTGAACAAAGTTTTAAATGAATCTAATGAGGAGTGAGTTTTCTACTTCTCAGACACTTAGGAATCTAACTAGAGTAACAAAAAAATGAAACTTAATTTAAAATGCAAACAACAGAATGCTTTGCGTATTCATTAGCTATTTCCGTACAAAAATGCTCTATACATTAGTTTACAATGAACACTCCCCATGCCTGCCTACTCCAGGACAATCCAATTCTCTCGAGCACAAACCAAGAGTAGTTCTTTTCTGTAATTTTTTTCTCTTCCTTCCTTCTTTCCTCTCACTACTTCTTAGGAGACCAAAAGTGAAAAGAGCCATGTGACAAAAATTAGCTAAAGTTGGAGAATCTCAAAAGACAGAAGACTGTTTAATAAATCAATTATGAGGCCTAAAAGCCCTGGTTCTCTCTTCATGCTTGGCAAAACCTAAGTCCTTTTGGAAGGCCTAGTTGTGCTGGAGAAGGGTTACTTTCATTGAGTTTTCATCAAGACAGCAAGGCTAGAGACAGCACTGAAATTGTCACCAAAAAAAAAAAAAAAAAAAAAAAAAAGAACCGAACATGTTTGAAATCCATTTTTTTTTATGGATATTTATTAAACAGCTATTAATGCTGCACTGAGAATCACAGTATCATTTATGGAAAGAGAAATCAAAAAGGTCAGATTGATCCAGCTGTTCTCGACTGTGAGCTGTGGGAATAAATTCACATATTCTTGACAGTCACTTTCTCTTTCCCCTGAAGTTTTCCTAAAATGCCACAAAACCCAATGCTCCAGACGTATCAACCCTCTTCTCCTAAGTCTGGGAAATATTTCTTTCACGGGAATGTATTTTAGTTCAAGGTCAAGGCTGGTCTCTATAGGCCAACTCCTAAACTCTAGTGTTCTCTTCTCTCAGCTACACAGGCAGAAAAAGTTCAGCATGGAATAGGGGACCTGGAAAGAGAAAGAAATCCTTCCATCTAGAGTCAGATGGAAGCTTTTTAACAAAGGAGACTCGAGTATCCCAGGACAATTAAGGACTTTCTTCCTTCCCAGGTATAAACATAGTTTTCTAGGCATCTCACAAGAAATCCCATGTATAGTAAAAGGGATGTCCCTAAGCCCCTTTCGCCAACACTTGTGATTTTACCTTATCAGATCATAAACCCGCGCAAGGCAAATTTAGAGCCACCACTGTCATCTAATTTATCAGGCAAGAGAAATGGGGGCAGGGGAGATGGCTGAGTAGGTAAAGTGCTTGCTCTGCAGCCATGAAGTCCGGATTCCCAGCACCCATGTAAATGCTGAGTAGGCTTGACAGACTGAAAAACCAGTGTAGAGGAGGTAGACGGGCTGGGGGTAGGGTCTAGCTCAACCAGAGAACTCTTTTTTTTTTTTTTTTAGAGATATACACATTTATTTTTTTTTCATTCTAAAAGTCCATGCAAATCTTCTCATTCCATCTTTTTTTTATTATTTTTACATTTTTTTCTTTATTAATTACACTTTATTCCCTTTGTATCCCCCCCTGTGGTTCCCTCCCTCCTCCCATCCCAATCCTTCCCTTCCTCCACCCTCTGCACGCATGCCCCTCCCCAAGTCCACTGATAGGGGAGGTCTTCTTTTCCTTCCTTCTGATCCTAGTCAATTAGGTCTCATCAGGAGTGGCTGCATTGTCTTCTGTGGACTGGTAATGCTGCAAGTCAGGAGCCTGACACAGAGGACCTCTGAAAAGCTCTGTCCTGCAGACTATCAGTGCAGATGCTGAGACTTATGGGCAACCTTTGGGCAGAGTGCAGGGAATCTTATGAAAGAAGCTGGAAACAGTAAGATCTGGAGAGGACAGGAACTCCACAAGGAGAGCATCAGAACCAAAAAATCTGAGCACAGGGGTCTTTCCTGAGACTGATACTCCACCCAAGGACTATGCATGGAGATAACCTAAGACCCCTGCACAGATGTAGCCCAAAGAAGAGAACTCTTTGCCCAAGTGAGAGCCCCTACTGCCATACATAAGCTGGAGAAAGATGGCAGAAGACACCCAAAGTCACTAGCACCTGCTGACATGTGTGCCTTCACACATATGAACACACACGTACATATGACACACATGAGAGAAAAGGGAAAGAGAAGAGGGGAGTTTCTTAGAAATGTACCTTAACAGCCAGTGTTACACAGTAAGATGTCTCCAAAAAGAAAAAAAAAATGAAAGAAAGGTTTAAAAGGCTGGGTATTTTTCAATTCTATGTGGTTCAGCAGGTAAAGGTGCTTGCTGCCAAGTCTGGCAACCTGAATTCAATCGGTGGGGCCCACATCATGAAAACCAAGGACTGACTCCTCCAAGTTGTCCTCTGACCCGAGTATATGTATTAATATGGCATGTGGGTGCTCCTCCCAATACACAAATAACAGTTTCACTAGTCATCAATCTGACAAACGTTCCCTCCCTCAAACGTGCAGCAACCCATCTCTAAATCTCCAAACTTCACTTTCCTCCCGTTTTCTTTCTTTGCTCTCTTTTAACTACAACAGTCTTTTTTTTTTTTTTTTTTTTTTTTAATAAATAGGAAGACATGAAAATGGATTTGGTCCCAGAGGAAAACCATACGACAGAACAGTATATCACCACTAAACTTATCAACTCTCTATCTAGGGCGCTTCATTTTCTCTTTGTTAAAAAAAAAGAAGAAAAAGAAAAAACAAAAGAAGGAGATTCTTCTGGTTTTTATAGAGGAAAGCAACACTAGCTATAAAATGTAGTATCCTGGGGGAGGGAGTCGGGGACGGGTAGGTAAAGCTGAGTTATATAGTCCCCTAAGCAGCTGTTAACAGCAGGCAGTAGCCTGATGCTTGCTGTGGTTTCTTGGCTGGCTTCCTTGCGTCTACTAGTTTCCGTGTCTCATCTATCAGCCTTGCAAAGAGGCTCCCTTCCTATCAGCCTTGCAAAGAGGCTCCCTTCCCACAGAGAAAGAAAGGGTGGCCTCTGGTTTTGCTCCCCATTCACAGGCCTTCCTCCATTCAGTGCTACAGATTTAACATTTAAAAATAATTAAAAAAAAAAAAAAAGGAGTGGAAGCTTGGTGGCAGCACTGTCCCCTTTCTAACTCTCTTGGTGGCACAGAGCCAGCCAGCAGCTGGGACCTTGTACCTGGTAACTTGCAGCAGTGAAACAGAGCTCAGGTCCTGAGACAGGGTTTTACAAATCACCTCTGGTCCACTGTTTTTCAAGCTAGGGATGCCTTTCCAACATTTCTGTTGCCACTTAAGAATCTTCCTAAGAAAACCTTTCCGGGGGGCGGAGCCAAGATGGCGACTAGCACACACAGTTTCCGAGCTGTGGAGGAGATAAAGTTCTGAGCTGATGTGTGGAAGAACTTCTGAAGCCAGGGAAACAACGGAGAGACTTTCTAAACAACAGGGAACATCGCAGGAGGTGAAAACCTTGGTCTCGGGTCACCCACGGACTTGATTGGGGAAGGTGAGAAACGATCCTTTGATCTCTCGGCACTCCCCTCCCCCAGACCTCCCTCCTCCTCGGCACAGGCACAGCCGACTTGCCTTTCTCAGCTCAGACCTAACTGCCTGGGGCCTGCAGCCACTGAGGCGGAGCCCCAAGCCCTTTATCGGCAAAGGCCAGCAGTACTGTGTCTCGGAGTCCCAGATTCACTCGCGGCGGCTGCACCATCCTCCCAGGGCCCGAGTCTGCTAGACGCCATACTAGCTCCGCAGGAGCGCCGTCACTGACAGTACGGCCCGCCCAATCCCACAGTGACAGAGAATTCGCTATATAATCACCAAAACCAGACAAAAACGCCATACAAGCTAGACACACCAGGCGCTGGGCCTCCGAAGCTTGGAGAGCACAGTAAAGAGACCCCAGGACTTCCCAGAAAGCATCTGGACTAGCAACACAGTCTCCAGTTACAGCGGGACTTTCTAACCTGGCGGCGGAGCAGCACTGAGCTGGCGGGGCACATCAGCCCTCCAGTTTAAGACTAACCAGGGCCAAACCAGAGAACAGAAAGGCTGATTACCCCGATTCCCACTGACGTGACCACCCTGAAATCTCCAGCTGCAGCAAGACCTCATAACCTGGCAGTGACAGCAGCACGGAACTGGCGGAGCACATCAAAGAAGCAGGGCCAAACCAGAGAGCAGAGAGCCCAGATACGCCGATCTCTGCCAAGTATCCTGCCTGTAAGTGAGCGCACCCTTGAGAATCTGCAGCTCCACTGATCCTGGGTTCTGCTAAAACAGAAGCCAGGCATCGAACCCCCTCCCACCCATATACCCACTTTGGGAAACAGAGGGGCACTTGGAACATTGAAGTTCCTGCTCTGTGGGTCTAATTGAGGAGTTAAGGCAGTTAATGCCAGAAATTGCGCTGCGATCATCACTAGCGCCTGCGACATATACATTGCAGAGCCCCTCCCACACACTCAAGGGTTCAACATTAGCCATCACTCTGTCCCTCGAGACACACGCCCACACCCACTTACACACACACACACATATACACACACACGCACGCACGCTTGCATTTGCCTCTGTTTGCGCCTGCGTACTTTCCTCCCACAGGTACAGCTAGTCCTCAGCATACGCTAAGGACACGGGACCTCTCTCAACTTCCTGAAGAATTCTCCAGACTCGAGAGAGAGACAGTACCAGTCTGATCGGCAGAATCCAAAAACAAACAGGGAAGGTCTCAGACAAGCCAATGGCCAGGGGTAGGCGAAAGAACACTTCCAACATAAATCAGGACATCATGACTTCACCAGCAAACCCCAAAATCGATGGATACTCCAATTCATCAGAAGCACAGGAAAATGACCTTAAAGCCATGCTTGCTCAATTATTTGAGGCTTATAAGGAGGAAATGAACAAATCTTTCAAAGAGTTGGCCAGTCAATTGGAGGTAAAGAAAGAAGAAATAGACAAAACCCTTAAAGAAACACAGGCAAACATAGCCAAACAAATAGAGGCACAAGTAGAGAAAAAATTAGTGGCATACAAAAAGGAAATGAACAAAGAAATAGAGTCCATCGTAGAGAGACAGGAATCCAAATTCAAACACATAAAAGAAATGGTGCAAGGCATGAAAACAGAATTAGAATCAATAAAGAAAACACAAAGTGAGAAAACTCTTGAGCTGGAGAACTTGGAGAAAAGATCAGGAACCACAAAAGTAAGCATCACCAACAGAATACAAGAGATGGAAGAGAGAATCTCTGGAGCTGAAGACACACTTGCAGAAATTGATACTTCTCTCAAAGAAAAAGTAAAATCAGAAAAATTCCAATCACAAAATATCCAAGAAATCAAGGATGCTATGAAAAGACAAAATCTAAGAATAATAGGAATTGATGAAAAAGAAGACTCCAGGCTCCAAGGTCCAGAAAATATTTTCAAAAAAATCATAGAAGAAAATTTTCCCAACTTAAAGAAAGAGATGTCCATAAATATACAAGAGGCCTACAGAACACCAAATAGACTAGACCAGAAAAGAAACACATCACGTCACATCATAGTCAAAACACTAAATCTACAGAACAAAGAAAAGATATTAAAAGCAGCAAGGGAAAAAGGCCAAGTAACATATGAAGGTAGACCTATCAGAATCACACCAGACTTCTCATCAGAAACTATGAAAGCCAGAAGGGCCTGGGCAAGCATCATGGAGACTCTAAGAGATCACAAATGTCAACCGAGACTACTATACCCTGCAAAGCTTTCAATCAACATAGATGGAGAAAACAAAATATTCCATGACAAAACTAAATTTACGCAATATCTATACAGCAAACCAACCCTACAGAAGATACTAGAAGGAAAACTCCAATCCAACGAAAACGAATTCACCCAAGAAAACAGGGCATACAGATAACATCCCAACAAAAATGAAAAGAAAACAAGCAATGAAACAAGGTAAGATCATCGACTCCATTACAAAAGGAACTAACATGCATTGGTCAATATTATCTATCAATATTAATGGACTCAACTCACCAATAAAAAGACACAGGCTAACAGAATGGTTACGGAAACAGGACCCAACATTCTGTTGCATCCAAGAAACACACCTATGCAACAAAGATAAACACTACCTCAGAGTAAAGGGCTGGAAAAATGTTTTTCAAGCAAATGGTTCCAGAAAACAAGCTGGAGTAGCCATCCTAATATCTAATAAAATAGACTTTCAACCCAAGTTAATCAAAAAAAGATAAGGAGGGCCACTATATTCTCATCAAAGGAAAAATCCAACAAGAGGACATCACAATTTTGAATATCTATGCCCCAAATACAAGAGCACCTACATTCGTAAATGAAACAATATTAAAGCTTAAATCATACATTGATCCTAATACCTTAATAGTGGGAGACTTCAACACCCCACTCTCATCAAGGGACAGATCAACCAGACAGACACCAAATAGGGAAATAAAAGCACTCACAGAATCCCTAAATCAAATGGACCTAATAGATGTCTACAGATCTTTTCACCCAAACTCAAAAGAGTACACCTTCTTTTCAGCACCACACGGAACCTTCTCCAAAATAGACCATATAGTTGGTCACAAAGCAAGCCTCAACAGATACAAAAGGATTGAAATAATCCCTTGTATACTATCTGACCACCATGGACTAAAGCTGGACATCAACAACAACAGAAACAACAAAAAGCCGACACGCACATGGAAACTGAACAACTTACTACTCAATGACAGCTGGGTCAAGGAAGAAATAAAGAAAGAAATTAAAGACTTTCTAGAATTCAATGAAAATGAAGGCACAACATACCCAAATTTATGGGACACATTGAAAGCAGTGCTCAGAGGAAAATTTATAGCACTAAGTGCCTACAAGAAGAAATCCGTAACATCACATACAAACAACTTAATGGCCCAACTGAAAAACCTAGAAAAAAAAGAAGCAGATACACCCAAGAGGAGCAGACGGCTGGAAATAATCAAACTAAGGGCAGAAATCAATCAATTAGAAACAAATAAAATTATCCAAAGAATCAATGAAACAAAAAGCTGGTTCTTTGAGAAAATCAACAAGATAGACAAACCCTTAGCCAAACTAACTAAAAAGCAGAGAGAAACCATACAAATCAGCAAAATCAGACAGGAAAATGGGGACATAACTACAGACACTGAGGAAATCCAAACGATTATTAGGTCATACTACAAAAGCCTATATGGCACAAAATTTGAAAATCTAAATGAAATGGATAACTTTCTTGACAGATTCCATCTACCAAAATTAAGTCAAGATCAGGCAGAAAGACTGAATAGTCCTATATCTCCCAAGGAAATTGAAGCAGTCATTAACAGTCTCCCCTCCAAAAAAAGCCCTGGACCAGATGGCTTCAACGCAGAATTCTACAAGACCTTCAAAGAAGTACTAACACCAATTCTCCTCAAACTATTCCATAAAATAGAAACAGAAGGAACACTACCAAACTCATTCTATGAAGCCACAGTCACTTTGATACCTAAACCACACAAAGATCCAACCAAAAAAGAGAACTTCAGACCTATCTCTCTTATGAACATTGATGCAAAAATACTCAATAAAATACTTGCAAACCGAATCCAAGAACACATCAAAGATATCATCCACCATGATCAAGTAGGCTTCATCCCAGGAATGCAAGGGTGGTTCAACATACGGAAATCCATCAATGTAATCCACCACATAAACAAACTGAAGGAGAAAAACCACATGATCATCTCCTTAGATGCTGAAAAAGCATTTGACAAAGTCCAACACCCATTTATGTTTAAAGTCTTGGAGAGATCAGGGATACAAGGCACATACCTAAAGATAGTAAAGGCAATATACAGCAAGCCTATAGCCAACATCAAACTCAATGGAGAGAAACTTAAAGCAATCCCACTGAAATCAGGGACAAGACAAGGCTGCCCACTCTCTCCATATCTCTTTAACATTGTACTTGAAGTCCTAGCCAGAGCAATAAGACAACTAAAGGAGATCAAGGGGATACAAATCGGAAAGGAAGAGGTCAAAGTGTCACTATTTGCAGATGATATGATAGTATACATGAGCGAACCCAAAGATTCAACCAGAGAACTTCTTCAGCTGATAAACACCTTCAGCAAAGTGGCAGGATACAAAATCAACTCAAAAAAATCAGAAGCCCTCTTGTATACCAAAGACAAAAAGGCCGAGAAAGAAATTAGGGAAACAACACCCTTCACAATAGCCACTAATAACATAAAGTACCTTGGTGTGACTCTAACCAAGCAAGTGAAAGACCTGTTTGAGAAAAACTTCAAGTCTTTGAAGAAAGAAATTGAAGAAGATCTCAGAAGATGGAAAGATCTCCCGTGCTCATGGATTGGTAGGATTAACATTGTGAAAATGGCCATCCTGCCAAAAGCAATTTACAGATTCAATGCAATTCCCATCAAAATACCAACTCAATTCTTTACAGACCTTGAAAAAAAGATTCTCAGCTTCATATGGAGAAACAAAAAACCCAGAATCTCCAAAACAATTCTGTACAACAACAGATCATCTGGAGGTATCTCCATTCCCGATCTCAAGCTGTACTACAGGGCAACAGTAATAAAAACTGCATGGTATTGGCATAGAAACAGAAAGGAGGATCAATGGAATCGCATAGAAGACCCAGAAATAAACCCACACACCTATGAATACTCAATATTTGACAAAGAAGCCAAATCCATTCAATGGAAAAAAGACAGCATCTTCAACAAATGGTGCTGGACCAACTGGATGTCTACATGCAGAAAAATGAAAATAGACCCATATTTATCACCCTGCACAAAACTAAAGTCCAAGTGGATCAAGGACCTCAACATAAAACCAGATACTCTAAATCAGCTGGAAAAAAAAGTGGGAAACAGCCTAGAACTCATTGGCACAGGAGACAACTTCCTGAACAGAACACCAACAGCACAGGCTCTAAGAGCAACAATCAATAAATGGGACCTCATGAAACTGAAAAGCTTCTGTAAAGCAAAAGACACTGTCATCAAAACAAATAGACAGCCTACAGATTGGGAAAGAATCTTCACCAACCCTTTATCTGACAGAGGGCTAATATCAAGTATATATAAAGAACTAAAGAAGCAGAAAAGCAACAAACCAAGTAATCCACTTAAAAAATGGGGAACAGAGCTAAACAGAGAATTCTCAAAAGAGGAACATCGAATGGCAGAGAAACACTTAAAGAAATGCTCAACCTCATTAGCCATTAGGGAAATGCAAATCAAAACGACCCTGAGATTTCACCTTACACCCATCAGAATGGCCAAGATGAAAAACTCAAGTGATAGCACATGCTGGAGAGGTTGTGGAGAAAAGGGAACCCTCCTCCATTGCTGGTGGGAATGTAAACTGGTTCAACCACTCTGGAAGTCAATCTGGCGCTTTCTCAGACAACTAGGAGTAGTGCTACCTCAAGACCCAGCTATACCACTCCTAGGTATATACCCAAAATTTGCTCAAGTACACAACAAGGACATTTGTTCAACCATGTTC
>NW_026585895.1:26157758-26171357 GCF_907164565.1 Psammomys obesus
GTCATCAAAACAAAGCGACTGCCTACAGATTGGGAAAGAATCATCACCAACCCTTTATCTGACAGAGGACTCATATCCAATATATATAAAGAACTAAACAAGCTGAAAAGCAATAAACCAAGTAATCCACTTAAAAAATGGGGAACAGAGCTAAAGAGAGAATTCTCTGTAGAGGAATATCGAATGGCAGAGAAGCACTTAAAGAAATGCTCAACCTCATTAGCCATTAGGGAAATGCAAATCAAAACAACCCTGAGATTTCACCTTACACCCATCAGAATGGCCAAGATGAAAAACTCAAGGGACAACACATGCTGGAGAGGTTGTGGAGAAAGGGGAACCTTTCTCCACTGCTGGTGGGAATGTAAACTGGTACAACCACTCTGGAAATCAATCTGCTGCTTTCTCAGACAACTAGGAATAGCGCTTCCTCAAGATCCAGTCACTCTCAACTTTTAAGTACAGAACTGGAATATACCACTATTACCAATGTTTTCACTTTGGTTTGATGATGAAAAGGTAGAAGGAATCAAGTACTATGTTTATGGGGGGGGGGGGTTTCTTGCCCAGGTCCCTGGCAATTCTCAAGGTCTCTGGAAATGCTGTCTATTTTGAACGAACAATCTTATTAGTTCCTAAGACAATCAAGGTGCCCTTCCCCTGTTGTTATGCTTGTCAGCTTTCAGCCCCGCAGGCTGTGCCCATGTAGCTGCACAGCCAACCTTTACCTCTCCTGGTTTATAAGGCGCCCCCATCTGTTCAGAGGTGGTACCATTGCCAGACCTTAGACCACTGCAGTCTCCTGGTCCCTACAGATACAGTCCAGTCCACCACACACAAACATCTGTCTCCCTGCCTCAATGCCTTCCATAGACCCTTGGACTAGAACCCTGGCCCCGTTGCCTCGCCATGGTCCTGGGGACCAGAACCCTGCATTGATGTTCCCGCAGATTAGAACCCTGTCTGAGCTCATTTGCCTGGAGCTGACCACCCTACCTAGTCTATCTCACAAAGTCTGGCCTCTCACCATGTAAAAGAACGGCTGGTGTGTCTTACAAGGACCCCCTGCCTCCTGAAGAAAGACTGCCTTGCACTGATTTCCCTGAAAGGACTATCATCCTGATTGGACAATGGTGAGGAGCAGGGTGGGCATCATCTGGAACAGGTGGCTACCACTCCGTCTACTCCCCATGGAAGGCTGCTCAGACCCAAATGGACATTAAACCCATCTCATGATTCGCATCTCTAACTTTACCAACCTGCCTAGCCTGAAGAGCACTGTCCTCAAATATCAAAGTTTGTCCACATTCTTAAGGCCAAGAACCTTGTTCATGGAATGACAGAGATGGCGTCATAGTCAAGAGTGCTGGCTCCTCTTGCAGAGGATCCAAGTTCTGTATCCACATCTGATATCACCTGCATGGGACTCCAGTGGATCAGATGCCTTCTTCTGGCTTCTGTACACACACACATACACACACACACATACACACACACACATACACACACACACACACACACACACACACACACACACACCAGGTATAAAATCAGACACACATACACGTATAAATAAAGATTAAATAAGTGTGACGAAGAAGAGCCTTGTTAGCTGACATTGCCAAGACTTGCTGCTGTCCCATTTGTGCTGCCCCAAATGGTTCCGTGTGAATTTCTCATCACCTATAGGAAATAGGAAGAGAGTGCCTTATCTCTCTCTCTCTCTCTTTTTTTTTTTTTTTTTTTTTTTTTGGTCAGCAGTATAGCTCAGGTTACAGATTTAAAGTCAGTTTACTTTGTGAATTCTTAATTCATCTGACCACAAATAAAATTTATATGTCAAAATGTTGAAGTCTAATTAAAAACCTAAGCCTAAGAATCAAGACTCAAGCAGACGATACTAGACTATTCACCTTAACGAGAGAGCAAAATTATAATATATTACACCATTAAAATGCAACTTAAAATACAGCATATTAGTCTTCAACTTAACACACGTCTCCAAACTTCTGAGGAGCACTGCACAAAGACGCTTTTGTAAAACACTCTCGACAGCACTTTGATGTGACCGTATGTTCATTAAAAGGAAGTATTACTACTTACATACATAAGGTACATAATGAATTCAGTATGTGTCTAGAGTTGGCTAATGCCATTAAAGCACAAGCCAAAAGCACAGACTATAAATCAAAATGCAATTTGTCAAAGTTAGATCTTAATATGATACAGGTTAAAAATAAATAAATAAATTACCAATGTCACAGTACGGGATGGGTGAGGAGAGCTGAGCCCAAACTGCAACCAGGTTGCAACTGACATGCCTTTGTTCTATCTATAGCTTTGGCTATTCCTCTCCTTCTTCCACCTGGATAAGTACAAAATTAGCATGCACCAGGCATTCTTCACTCTTCGGGGGGGGGGGGGTATATCACTAATACTGCTCTGAAGACTACTATTCTATCCAAAATGCTGACATAAACCAGTTGGGCAATCACAGATTTTTTTTTTTCTTAAGACTACATTATTGAAGTTTTTAAAGATCTAGATTATTCTTAAAATAGAACTTAGGAAAATGGACATTACTTCTTTCATTCATTCATTCTCATTCTGTTGATTTAACTGGAAACCTGAAAGAGCAGGCTCACAAATAAAGAGGCAAACCACAAATACAGCTTCCAATATCATAGGAAAATGAAGCTAGTGGACACCGGGAGTTGTGAAGAACGTGGAAGCAAAGAGGCATGCAGTACACCATGACTTGGCGCTCCTTGTCCCATTCGCTTCAGTTCTTTTTCTGTGCTCGGGTTCCTTCCAAGCAGCATCAATCTCTTTAAGGAAATCAGTGCCCCCCATTTTTTTTTTTCAGATATCTCTGTCAAACAATGTTTCTGTTCACCAGATCTGCCACCGTGGCAATACAATTCAAATGACATGTCTGCTTCTCCATGATCCGAGCTCTCTGTGCTACCCCACAACCTCTGGCCACCATCTTCTCAAGCTCCACACAGCTGCTTGCTTGCTAGATGGCCTGTGCCTCTATATCACTGGCCAACACGTTCCTTCTCACATCCTGCCCGGCTTGGTCACTTTTCTTTCTTAAAATTCAGCAAAGTACTGCACACTCGGCGAAGCTTTCATAGACCTCCCTCTCTTACCGTGGTGTATCTCAGCTGCTACTTTGTTCAGCTTCTCTACAGCTTTGTCAGAAAGCCTTTAGAAAATAGGACACATTGGATTAATTGATTCGGCACCCTGATACTGCCCAGCTGATAGATGGTGCTATATGCAACTACCGTACAGAAATACTATTACTAAATATCATAGAAATAAGTAAAGTTGAGAGCTAGGGGTAGCATTCCATTAGATCAACTTCCTAGCATGCTTGAGGCCTTGAATTTGATTCCAGTAGCTCCAAAAGTAGACAAAATTGATAGCCATATAAAAAAGAATGTCTAGGCATGATAGCCTAGAAAAATATGAACTACACAGTATTTCAAGTTACTATGCAAAATGTACTCCCATTATAGTCATCCCAATATTCCCAAACTAATACAATAAAACCAACATTGAAGAACAGAGTACAGAATTAAACAAAAGAAATCCTTAGAAAGTATTGATAATGGCTATGCTAACCATATAGAAGTTCTTTGAGACACATAGAGACTTTGAATCTGCTTATTTTTTGGTGTGTGATTTTCTTTTGCAAGAGCCTTACAATAAAATTTTAATTAAAGAAATTTCTAAAGAAAGAAAATACAATATTGATATTCAATTTGGAATTCACATAGATATATCAGATAAAATGTAAACTAAACTCAAGGGGTGAAACCTGTATTAATAATCATATGTTAATATTCAATCAGCTTCTTTTCAGGTCAGGAATCATTTCAGAAAGTTTATTGATAGTCACGTGAAAATGAGTTTATAAGACCTGCTGGGATCAGGTGTGTGCTGGGATCACAAACCCACACCATTCCCAATGCCTTGAAATTTTAGGTTTAGTATTTACAAAAATGATGGTGAACATGCCAGAATTCAAAAAGAATTAACATGCATACGCAGTCTGAAATCTACAGCAGAAAGTACACATATTGAAAGGACCGTCCCCAAACAGAGCAGAGGAACAGCTGGGAAGGAGGAAGGTCCACTCATAGATGATCCCCAGGTACCCTCAGCTACAGCCTGGGTGTGGTTAAGTGTTGGTGGAACTGAGAAAAATAGTAGCAAAAAGGGGAGGAGAAATACATCTAAATGAAAAATTATGGAGTGAATTAATTCTGTTCACATTTGGGTGGGATAGGAAGCAGATAGGGCCAAGGTTAAATTAAACAGCAAATGCAGCAAATTAAAATAATTAGACTTTAGTGAGTGAGGTATTTAATTGCATCTAGGTATTTATATTACCTTAAATATTACTCTAAATTGTATATGTATTTCATTATGCTTGTGTTAATAATGTTTATGCTTAGCTTTTTTTAAATTATGTATTCTGCTAGTTTAATATCTGACATAATTGAGTAAAGAAATGCATTATTTTTCTTTTTATATTTAAAGATCAGGATGATGTAAATTTTACACAAAGGTGTAATGAGAAAAAAACACTAGAAAAGGTTTTTTAAAATATTGATCTTGCTTTACATAAGACATTCATATTTCCTATAACTAGCATGCCTATATGTGGACAGTCAGGTTTAGTGAACAAAGCTGAGTTTTTACAGGTAAATGGTGTATGGGTCATGCTTCCTGTGAGTGGCCTGACACGTATGTTACTAATGTAAAGTGTGACCTGAGTAAGTACCACAGGCAGTAAGGAAACTGCTTCGAAAATCCACATCCTGAAATAGCAATCTTGTCAGCTCTGGAGTCCACCTGTCAAGGTGTTGCTCATGTTCACAGAAACTACGTGACTTTTCACAACTTACTTTTTTGTTTTAACTTAGTTTTATCCATAACTATTACGTGGGCTAGAGGATGCATGCCACACTTTGGGCGCGGTGGTCAGAGGACAACTTCGTGGAGTCGGTTCTCTCCTTCCACCTTTGTGTGAGTTCCTGGGATCAGTTTGGTCATCAGTGGGTTAGCAAGAGGCTTAACCAATGGCGCAGTCCCATTGGGCCCATTTCTCGTAGATTTCTGTTACACTTCTATGGCTTGGTTGTAGAAAGGTAATTAAAACTACAGTGTGGGGTGTTTTGCTGTTATTTTTTAATTGAGCTAATACTTTTATTATGGCTCTTTCTTTGGAGGACAAATGCATATTACTAGTCGTGCTTTCTGTTCCTCTGAGACAGCTGCTATCCACCATCTGCAGGACTCCAAAATGGATTGTTTGGTCCCCAACCCCCTTTCTGCCTTTTGCTAAGGATTTTCATGAGCAAACACAATGGATTGCCTAGAAATACTGCTGGCACAAATATAAAGGGTGGTCAGAACCTGAACACCTACCAATTTCACCAACAGGTAAGTAAACATTAAACTGTACAATGAAGTAAAAAAAAAAAAAAAAAAAAGTTCCTAAAAGACTAATCCCTACAGCTTCCTGATGACCAATCATTATACATTTTATCTATATGTGTCTTCAAATTTCAAAGTCAAATCTTTCTTTTTTCCCTTCTTTCTAAATGTGCCCCATACTGTATTTCTGAATGACTACTTTGAGATGAATGCAACTGGAAATTTACATTAAATTTCAAAATGCAGCATTCTGGGCTTAGCCTATACCTGACCATGCATTTTCCCCAAGGTCTCTAAATCAAAAGAGGAAAGCCTCTGAACCTTAAAATCTTAACTTCAAGCTACAATTAATTAGCTTTATCTCTAAAATGTTTTAAATGCACTATTATCTGATCCATATCAAAATAAGATTTGTCCAAGAAGTATATAATTTTATGTATTAATATAAGAACAGCCCATCCACTTAAAAGACTATAATTAACATGAGCATTGAATCTGAGTAAGGAGATTGGTATTCATTCAAGCAGATGCTATGAACTGGGTTTTAGCAAATTTAAACAAATCAGAGCATATTTTACATAATGATAATAGTGTTTCAGACTCACAGACTAATTTTAAGTTTTCTATACAGAAAAGACTGGTGGATGTACCATTTTTATGGAATCCAAAGAGAGGAAATAAGATTCATTTTTTTTTCATTTATCAAAGGAAAAATGACTGGGTGGTTTACTGATCCTGATCTAGCACTGGGTACGCTTTGATCTAGGCAATTAACGTGGTCACTGTGTGTGGCGTACCTGTGTGTTCTTGCCTGTGCAAGTACCGTCATCTATGAATTTGATTATGGAGGCCAAAGGTTGACAATGAATATCGTCCTCTATCATTCATAGTGAAAGGATATATTAAAATTCTAAGACAAAAACAATCATTAGGAACTTGGAGAGGTGACTCAGAAGATAAGAGCTCTTTCTGTATAAGCAATTAAAAACCAGAGTTCAGATGCCCAGCCCTCACATGAAAAGGCCAGCTATGACCACAAGTGCCTGTCACTCCAACACAGTTGCTGGTAGGCAGGAGGATCACTGGGGCTTGCTGGCCACCATCCTACGCCAGGCTCAGTGAGAGACCCTGCCTCAGAAGAACCAGGCAGAGAGCAATAGATGAGGACGCCTGAGTCCTCCTCTGGTATCCATATGTGTACATGGGCATGCATGTTTGCACATACATGTACACAGCCACATGACACTGTATGCATATGCCATACACACACACACACACACACACACACACACACACACACACACACACAATAATTATTACCTTTAGGGAAAAAGGAAAAATAAGAAAGAAAATCTGGCCCTGCTTGAATAATCTCTAGCTCTAACTCTTAAGCCTCTTTTTCATATACTTTTAAAATGTAACTTATGAAATGTAACTTTACATTTTTTTTAAAATGCAACATTACGGCCTTGTCTTATAGCCATAATGATCTAGGCAAAGAAAATGAATTTGTTAATTCACTTGGTAGCAAACCCGCAGTGACAAAAACTATGTCAAATATACTTAAGAAAATGATTTATACATACCCATTGACATGGGCTAATGACACTAATAGAATGGAAAACAAAATTAAATTTGTGTAAACTATATTTTTTTGGAAATATGACTGGTGAAATAAATAAAAACCATGCACTTAAATTTTAAAGTTGTGTTATATCTGAGAACTCAGCATATGTTTCCTCTTTGCTCAAAAATTTGCTGAGCCAGAAGAAAACCCTAAGAGTGCATAATGACACAAATGTATTAGCAATAACCAACACCTCTCTAGTTAAACTTAAGACCCACTCAGCAAGAGGAAAATCATGCCTGCTACTGGAAACCTAGCCAACTATCCCGGGTTAATGAAGTAATGGATCTTGGAGAAAAATTTACAGCCGCCACTTTGCTACCAGCATAATCTCTAACTATGTGTCCTTAATAGTTTGATCCACAGACAAGTTTAGTCCTCACACTGCTAAGAAACCTCTCTTTGCAACAGAGAGGTTGCAAAACAAGCCCGGCACAACGGCACATGTCTATGATAATTCCAGTACTCAGAAGACAGACATAGGAGCCCACATAGACATCACAGCAAGAGAATATCTATAAAACTAAAACAAAACCCCAATTCTTTCTATTGAAAAACCTAAAAATAAGAGCCAACCAGCCTTAATGAACATTCAGTTGCTAGTGAGCAGTTTCTTCCTTGGAAAAACAACTGCAAGGTGGCTCATCTCGTAAAGGTACCTGTCAACAGATACCATCCCAGAACCTTCATGGTGAAGACAGAAAACTGATTCCTGCAAGTTGTATTCTGTCCTCCAAATGTTACCATGGCATGCATGCATACACACAAAAAAATAATAATAATAAGTAAATGTTTTGTTTTGTTTTGTTTTGTTTTATAAAAAGTAGAGCATAGCTAAGTTTCATGGCAAGCCCCAAATAACTTGTCATAGAAGATAACATGTAAATTATGACAGACCAGTAACAGACTACCGGAATCACTCAGGACCACCCTGAGGGGCTGACAATTTGAACATCAGTATTTCTAGCAGATAGACTCATCAAATATATAAACACCTAATGAGCAATTCTTGATAATTCCTAAAACAATTTAAACACATTCACAAAAATGATGGAAAACTACTCTGTCATTACTTTTGAAAACTCAAAAATAACAAAAAAGCAAGCAGATTATACCTAGGTGTGTTTTCTAAAGGAAGCAAATGATTAAAACAGAAAAATTGTAATAAAAAATATATTTTAATTAATACTAACATTTATTAATTGAAATACTTTATTAATTTAACAAAACTAATAAATTGGAATTTATTAAATGAGTGAATAAATAAGGAAAAACAGAACTAGAAAAGAACTATTTTTAAATCCCTCAAGCTCTAGAGAAATATTGCAATTAGCTGTGCAATGAATACAGAAGGATGTGAGGTACAAAAATTGTGTAGTAGATACACATAGCCCTTATAAAGTATTTCTGACAAAACAGTGTGATTGTGCCTCCTTAAAGTTTGTCAGCAGGGCCACCTCCTCTCTACCCAATAAACTCTGCTACCTACTTTGCTTCCTCTTGTGTTGTCCTGACCCTTAAATCTGGCTGCCACTGGAACTCAATTCAATTAGCACGGTGTAAAAGTGACACCGTGTGATTCCAAGGTGATGGTCAGGAGAAACCTTCTATTTCTGCTTTTGGTCCCTTACGTGTTCTTTTAGATAAGCCAACTACTGATTAAGGTTCCTGACTATCCTGCAAGGAAATCTGTGCTAGCCATATGATGGAAAACTTGATGAGACTACAGATGAGTGTTCAAATGAGGAGAGAGATGGCAGCCAATGTTATAGCTACTGCAACCTTCCTTTCCCAGCTGCAAACTGATCAGACATCTTTGAAAGCCCCTAACCTCAGCAGCTAGGTACCATCCTAGAATTCAAGATCAGGTGAGGACCACAAGGCTGCACTCAAGTAAGTGCCTTCCAGCCTATGAATGACAATTGTGGTGGCAAGCCACCACCTCTAAATGCTATCTCCTATTCAGTAATGAGTTATTGCTACAGGAAATGCAGGGGACATGTTAAAGGAAACTATTAAAATACAAAGAAAGGCAGGAAAATCTAGAAATTTAAGACAAAGGAAAAAAAAAAAGATGAGGCTGGAAGTGATGGCACAGACTTGTAATGGGGGCAGAGGCAGGTGAGTCTCTGTGAGTTGGAAGCCAGTCAAAGCTGACACAGTGAGATCCTGTTTAAAAAACAAAGAGAGAGAGAGAGACAGAGACAGAGAAAGAAAGGAAGGAAGGAAGGAAGGAAGGAAGGAAGGAAGGAAGGAAGGAAGGAAGGAAGGAAGGGAGAGAAAGAGAGAGAAAGAGAAAGAGAGAAAGAAATAAAAGTAGACAGGGGATGGGGGTCATGATGGGTCAGTGTTTATGGTGCATGATGTCAAGCCTGGCCACCTGAGTTCAAATTATTTTAAACTTATTTTATGTGTATGAGTTTTCTGCCTGTGTGTATAGATCTGTACCACATGTGTGTCTACTGCCCATGGAAGTCAGGAAAAGGTATCAGATACCCTGGAACGGAAGTTACAGATGGTTATGAATCATCATGTGGAGGATGGAAACCAAACCCAGGTCCTCTGCCAAGAACAAGTGCTCTTAACCACTGACCCATCTCTCTAGCCCCATTTTTTTTAACTATGTCTTTCCAGAGTATAAATTTTAACCAAGATTTTGTCTGTTTTGTTTGTTTGTTTGTTTGTTTGAGGACCTTTTGAAACGGGGGGGCCTTGCTTTGTAGCGCAGATTGAGACCAAACTCCAGGGTGCTGAAATTGCAAGCATGCATAACACACCAGACTCTTTTAAGAATTTTCCCCTGCTTTCAGAGAGATAGTTTACCAAGTCTTTGTATATTTGACGCAAGTCCTCTGCTATTGGACAACATTCATGCCTTACTTTTGTCTATGTTGCCCATGATGGCTTATTTGCAACCGTCAGCCTTTACATCTTGAATGCTGAGATTATAGACATGTCCCCACTATCTCTAGAACATTTTGTCTGATTTATAAATTAAATTCTCATTCAAGGATCTATTAAAATTATGAGGCTACAAAGGATGAGTGAATTGAAACCAGATACTAGATATTAAGATATTACTGTTGAACACTGCAGCATAGTTCTATTTAAAATAGAATCTTTACCTTTACAGACATAGATTAAGGACTGGGCTATCCCTCAGAAATACAGGTCTTGCACAGCATACACAAAGAAGGTCCTGGGTTCAAGTCCCAGCAAGAAGATAAGGAACAATCAAGACAGACTATTCTTGGATTTAATGTTTGTTAGGTAAGTTACCGGAGAAGCGGACAGAACACAGGTGACGTCTGCCCCACGAGTTAGCTTGTAAGAGTTGAAAGTAGCAGTTGTTGTATTGTATTGTATTGTATTGTATTGTATTGTATTGTATTGTATTGTATTGTATTGTATTGTACTCATTTACTTTCTACAGATAATAAAAACATGCCTTGTTGAACTGTGGGTTGTTTTTCTTTCATTCTTTTTTTTTTTTTTTTTTTTTTTTTTTTTTTTTTTTTTTTTTTTTTTTGGTGGCACATGCCTTTAATCCCAGAACTCAGGAAGCAGAGGCAGACAAAAATGTGAGTTTGTGGCCAGTCTGTTTCACAGAGCAAGTCCAGGATAGCTAGGGTTATACAGAGAAACTGTCTTGGGGGGCTGGGGGAAAAATTTAAAAAAAGAAAGAGAGAGAGAAAGAAAGAAAGAAAGAAAGAAAGAAAGAAAGAAAGAAAGAAAGAAAGAAAGAAAGAAAGAAAGAAAGAACAGAAAGAAAAAATGGAAAGAAGAGAATGAAAGAAATATTATTTGATGTGGATGGGTGTTTTGCCTGCTTGTATATCTGTGCACTACATACATGCCCCTGGGTGCCAGAAGATGGCTCAAATACACTCGGACTGAAGCTCAGGACTAATTGTGGTTTGAGTATGGAATGTCCCCCATGGGCTCAACTATGTGAGTGTTTGGCTCTCAGCCTGTGCTGCTAGGACAGGTTGCAAACTGTTTAGGAGAGCCTCTCTGGAGGAAGTGGGTCACTGGGGTAGGTCTCGAGGCTCTATCGCCCTCCCCCGCTTCCCGTTGATTCTCTGTGATTAACCAATTTCTTGCCCCCACCAGCAATACTTCCCTCACCTATCATGTCTTCCATTTTTCCCCCCCACAGTTGCTTTTGTGGAAGCATATTATCACGGCAAGCAAGAAGAAAAAGAAGACTCAAAGATGGGTAGATAAGGTCATGATGGCACAGTCATCATTCTGTACGGCTCTTTTAACTAACCAAACACCTGCACAACTTCATGTATCCAAAATATTGACCCAAATAGTTAGCTGCATTCTCCCTTCCTCCCTGAAAAATATAGATCACCAGATCCCATCCCAGCATGCACACAAAGGGTTGAGTTGACTAAAATGACTTCTAAGAATTACTTAGAAATCATGGTGTTATCTGGCACATGTGTAGTATATTATCTCAAAACCTGCAGGCTCGTAATTTACAGATAGACACAACGATTGATTAGTGGGTTCCGTATTTACTTTGGGAAGAACAAGCAAACAGGGCAGGGGGAGGGGCAAATGCACAGGTTTTTAATGTAATGGCTTTTGCCTTTGATCCATTTTCCTCCCTCCAAGAAAGAAGCCATTGAGCAAGAGTGGGAGAGGAAAAGAGCTTTCCAGAGCCCACCAAATCTATCTTTTCAGACCACTTAATACATACCTTAACACCGGTGAGGTTTTAGCATTTTTTGAGCTTTTATAGGGTACAAAATGGAGAACTACCATCTTGGTCTATGTCTGTGTGATTTTTTTTTTTTTTAAATAACTGTAACAGAATGAAAGCCTGGTATTTAATGCACGCTTGCCAAGTGAGCATTAAAGAATTGCCAAGTCTCCTGGGGGCTCGGGGGCTCTGCCTCGTCATCAGGAAGCTAAAGCATATGCTGGATGTTAGCCTGGATGGACACACTGTGTCCTATTTATTCAAGGTCTCCTTTGAAGACACAGTTTATAAGTTTTGTTTCTTAGGGGTATATGTCAAATTTCATTTAGCATTAGTTGGTATCCAGATACACTGAATAGCAAAAAGGCAGCATTTGAGGGCAAAAGAAAAAAAAAAATGCCTGCTATATGAGCAATGATGTCAGCTTCATTTATGTAACCCAGAGAAAACAAGAAGAGAAATGCAACAGGAAAGACGACAGTAAGAAATAAGATTAACATCTATGCGGTTAATTTAGAAGTGTAGAATTGTACATGGACAAAATACTAAGAAAACAAATATGTTTTACATTGACATCTAAAAGGCAAATAATTTTTTTTTAATTTCTTTGAAAACATTTTGTTTTAAATCTTGAAACATTACAAACATTATCACTTACTTGGAACAAACTCATAGTCACAACGTTATTCCCTAAAAAGTTTTGGCAAATGTTTTTGGAAAAATCGTAAAAATTTAAATACATAAGCGGATGCTTATAGAACTAATACTCACTTCAGAACATTATCAATGAAAACTAAAAATATGGGGTAACCATAGAACCAACACAAACATAACAACACTTGAAAAATGACTTCTTTTCTTATTAACTTATTTTTTATTAATTAAAATTTATTTACTTTGTATTCCAACTGTAGCCCCCTCCCTCACCCCCTTCCAATTCCACCCTCCATCCCACTTCTCCCATGCCCCTCCCCCAGTCCACTGATAGGGGAGGTCCTCCTCCCCTTCCATCCAACCCTAGTCTACCAGGTCTCATCAGGATTGGCTGCCTTGTCTTTTTCCGTGGCCTGGTAAGGCTGCTCCCCACTCAGGGGGGAGGTGATCAAAAAGCCAGCCACTAAGTTTATATCAGAGACAGTCCCTGTCCCCCTTACTAGGGAACCCACTTGGACACTGAGCTGCCCCGGGCTACATCTGTGCCCGGGTTCTAGGTTATCTCTAGGTGTGGTCCTTGGTTGGAGTATCAGTCTCAGAAAAGACCCCTGGGCCCAGATTTTTTGGTTCTGTTGTTCTACTTGTGGAGCTCCTATCCCCTCCAGGCCTTTTATCTCCCCCTTCTTTCATAAGATTCCCTGCACTCTGCCCAAAGTTTGCTATGAGTCTCAGCATCTGCTTTAATACCCTGCTGGGTAGAGTCTTTCTGAGGCCCTCTGTGGTAAGCTCCTGTCCTGTTCCCTGTTTTCTCCCTCTTCCTATGTCTGTCCCATTTGCCTTTCTGAATGAGGATTGATCATCTTACCCAGGGTCCTCCTTCTTGCTTAGCTTCTTTAGGTATACAGATTTTAGTATATTTATCCTAATATTATAGGTCTAATATCCACTTATAAGTGAGTATATACCATGATGGCTCAGTGGTTAAGAACACTGGTTGCTCTTCCAGAGGTCCTGAGTTCAATTCCTAGCAACCACATGGTGGCTCAAAATAATGAGATCTGGTGTCTTCTTCTAACCTGTTTAGGCCAGCAGAAGACCGCATACATACATACATACATACATACATACATACATACATACATACATACAT
>NW_026585895.1:26171367-26177237 GCF_907164565.1 Psammomys obesus
CATACATACATACATACATACATACATACATACATACATACATACATGAGGGAAATTGCTTCTTTATAAAGCTTTTTCCATTTGTTTGCTTATTTAAACCTCAAAATAGACTATAAATTAGGTATCATAGCCAACATCTATCAATATACAGTGTGTCATTTAAAATAGAGTTAAGTTTGCAAAGCAGCTCTCCACAGTGACATTAACCACACCGTAGCATCATGTCTCTAAGGCTCATCCACGATGTTCAGTTCAGTCATAGTTCATCCAATCTCAGTGCTATGTAAACTGAAGCCAATCATTCATTTGTGTTTTGATGGCTGCTTCCTTATTTGCATTTTTTTCGGTCAGACATGGCACTTGGTGAACTTTTTCGTATGCATCTCCTGGGGGCCATATGCGAAAGTTTTCTGGGGCATATACAATGAGAGCTTCTGGACCTAGCTCACGCTGCGCATCCCACTGCACAGGTCTTGTGTCAACTTTCACAGCACACATGGACCACTGTACTCACATGCTTTACACATTCGAAGCACACAAAAGCAGAAACTTCTACAGAATTTGATGCTAAAACTCTAAACAGACATTACAGAGTATGCTTCTTAAAACATTGTAGATGATTCTGTGCTCTGCGCGAGGCTCAGGCACTCCTGGGAGACAACACTCCACTTGAAAGAGCTGTGTCAAACAGGAAAGTTAGTTCAAACTTGAAAACAGGCAGGGGAACTGTTCATAAACCAATGATGTTCAGTTGTCTATTCAACCTATTTCCATCACTCTGAAGACATCATTGTGTCCATCTGCGTTAAAGTAGGTAACACCCAATTAGATCAACTTCTTTGCTTTTAAGTTTCATAAATAAGGATCATTGACATCATCTTGGATTACACTTATGTTTCTGGAACTCACTGTAAACACACACAGACACAACTTTTCGGTGTTGAGCAACTGATTTTTTTTATTTTCTTCTATGCTTTCAGAATAGAAAAACAGCTTAAAAGACTTGTCTTTAACTTGGGCTTTCTTTTATTAAAGTGTACAGCCTTGGTGCATGCCTAAAGGAGTAATAGCCTGTTCCTAACAAAAGAGGCTAGATTCCACAGTCCGCCTTTCACCCGAGGCATCATTTCCCCAAAGCGCACGGCTAGCTACAATCTCCTGCTGTACCTGTAACAATTTAATTGTATACGTCAGCCTAGTCAAGCATCCTCAGCTCATGACTGGGAGACATGAAATTCATTGTCATTATTGTCCCTGTCATTCTGGATCATTATATCCTGCTGCAGAATTTTCCTCACTTCAGTGCATTTGTACCTCCAGGAGCCAGGGATTATAGCTGAGGTTGGGGTGGGGGCAGGACCGTGAACTACATTTACCTCAGGGGAGCCAGAGATTAAATTGGCTTTGCTCTCTCACCAGCTGAATTCATCTATGTATGCTGTGAGTTTTAGAGTGGAATAAAAATGAATATTCTAGTGAATGATGGTCCTTAATTCCCCTTTTGAAACATGGATGTAACCAACTTTTATTCACACTAGGAAAGCCAATAAAATTTCTTCGGGTTGCTATTTTCATCTGAGCGTAAGGAATACTTACAAGCATTGTTGGGTATAAAGTAACAGACATCTTCTCTGCCTGTGTCTTGACTGGCAGAAAAGAAAAATTTAAAGCTATAATTTTGTTCTCCAATTTCATTTTACAGAGTTTAATGGGGTTATTTAATGGCTGTAAATATTTAATGATTTTTAATTATATCTTTTTTTTTTCTGTGGACAGGATCGGATGCCTGAAGTCCAACTAGAGTGGACCAGGATTCTACTCTGGGAAAAGGAATTTTTATTTTTAAGGCACTATCTTGGGTATAATGGCACATGCATTTAATCTCAGCAGAGGCAGGCAGATCTCTGTATGTTCTAGGCCTCATCTACATCGTAAGACTTGGTCTCAAAACACACACAGAAGGCAGGGTCATATCTAACCCAGGCTGGCCGAGAACTGAGCTAAGTGCGGTCTTGAACTCCTGATCCTGGTGCCTCCACCTCACATGCTCTAGGATCCCCAGGATGTGGCACCACTGTGAGGAACTAGAAAACTGGACTAAAGCTCGTACACAACAAAATAACTTCCTCAGATCCAGGCCATGCCCGGGCAGCAGTCAGATAACCTAGGAGAGTCCCAACCCACCTGAGCAGGGAAGCTTTCTGCACCTTCCTGCTTTCTTGGAGCATGGCTTGGTCATCGCTCTTTCTACCTGGTAACCCCAGTGCAAACAGAGTGGCCAGACCTAACTAGTGAATCTCTAGTTAAGGACTGGGAGATCAAAGGAGACATGAGGTAATGGTTCAGAGAGAAAGCTGGTGGACAAATTACAAGTTTTCAATGGAGAATGTAAGAAATTGTAACTGGAGGGAAAATCAGGCATGCAACTTGGACCCTTTCATTTCATATGGATTTCACTGAGAAATTTGACAATGACTTTGTCTATATTTAAGATGATGGTAGTTATTCCTCCATATTCTCAGTTACCCGTGAAATACCACAGTGGGTTGTACTGATAGTGTACACAAAACCACCCATGAAGTTACATCAGGAAGTATGCAGCATACTGACAAACCAAGATGGGGAGAGGGTGGTGGAAGTAGGGAGAAGATTTCAGGGCCACAGTGAACTACATTGTAAGAACTCTGTTATCTCTGAAAACAAAAACAAACGAAATGCAAGAAAAAATGTATTCTACTACATGTAGGAACTTTTTAAGGAAAGTTTATTTTGCCTTAACCATATAAAGTAGCTATCAGAATTTACTTAGGAATTTAACTATGGCTCTAAGTAATTCAAAATCTTTTGAGCCAGGTATAGTGGTGCACACCTTTGATTCCAGCATTCAGGAGACAGAGGCAGAGGGATCTCTGCGAGATCAAGGCTACATAGTGAATTCCAGACGAGCCAGAGTTGCAGAATGAGACTCTGTCTCAAAATAAAATAAAATAAAGATACAACCTTCTTGATAGCTGTACAATTTATTCTTCTAAATGAACACCTTGTTTATTTAAAACTTAAAGCTCTAGCAGTTCAGTGGTGAAGAGACCTTAAGAGTTGCCTCAACCTCAACTCCTAGACCAAGTTCATGGCAGTTGCTAATTGCTCTGTGCCACTATGTTCCTAAAGTGCCATATTCATACTGGTGATGGCATAACTCTGTGATGTATTACTAATAAGAGTTTGTAGTTAATAAAACCTCTGATCATTCAAAATTTCATTTTATTAACATAACATGACCTTTTCATTAGAATCAAGTCTCTTTATGTAGAAATTACAAAAACTATTTTTCTTTACTTTAAAATAGGTGACTGCATATGACTTTAAGGTTTTTGTTGTTTGTTTGTTTGTTTGTTTGTTTTTTTAAGTTATTTCAAGCCTGAATTCACTTTGAAATGACGTGGGTTGTTTTACAGTCTTGTAATGGTTCTTTTTTTCTTTTCTTTGCATGTGTGTGTGGCATGACATCAGAAACTTCCTAGGTTGCCTTCACCTTATTCGCTTGAGTCAGGAGCTTGCTAAGTTTTTGTTTATTTGTTCTTCTTATTTGGAGTTGGGGGGGGGGAGTGTTAGGCTGGCCAGCCAGGCAAGCCCTAGAAACCGTTTCTGACCAAGCCCACTCCTACCTCCCAGCCCTAGGATTCCAGGGACCCAGGACTACACTTAGCTGTTTCCTTGAATGCTAAAGTTCTCAGGTTCTCTTAGCCAATAAGCTATGTTATAACTCCACATAACTAGTCTCTTACGATTAAGAGATTATTTCATCTCAGTAGTAAAACTTTTGTCTTATAAAGTATACACACAGATTTGACAAGTTTCAAAAAGATTGCTCTCTCTCCAAAATACTCTGAGTCAAAGATCAAGGCTTTCTTTCCTGCTTCTGAGAACATTATTTGCTGCATTTAATTCCTTTGCATTGGTGTTTCTTCCCTCATTTTCATGGGGACACTTAGTCCGCTCATAACACCATACTGGCTAAAACAAGAACTGTCAATATCTGTGAGTGCACTGTGAGAACAAACAACTCTACTCTTTCATATTTTTGTTTTGCCTCACCTTAAATATTACATGTTGAAGCCAAATAGTTTCAAAGTAAAAAAGCAAATATTTTATTTCAAATGGCCAGAGTAATGACTTTTTATTTCTTCAGTTCAAACCTTAATATTGTACTATTTACAAACATCACTTTTAAATTATTTTAAATCGTTTCCAATAATTTTTCCCAACTTCTATTTATGCAGCCTCTAACCAACTATAAAGGTCAGTTTGTCCTGAATTAAAGGAACTTTTCCTCTTAATTCTAGTAGGATAATGTTTCCTCTGCTTTAGAAAACACGGGCTTTCCTTGGATTCTCCACAGTATGAATCTGTAATTCATGCTAATACCAAACTAAGACAGTCATGAGCCCAGACATGACACTAATGTGCATCTATGGGTGATTCCAGCATACACAGCCTAACACAGAAGACTTGGTACATAACTCATGCCGTGCTAGGAACAAAGAATTTGGAAGAATTTGTGTGGAAGGGAAAAGTAAGAGAAGGCCAAGGCCACAAACATTTCCACGTTAGTATAGACAGGGTGCTCTTTGCAGAGTGCCTACTCCCCCTGGACCAGAAACCTCTTTACTGTAATCACCCAATAAACTACAATGGATTAACATTAAGGGTCTGATGCAGAGAAAGCAGATTCACGGGGAAGGTTGTCCTTTAACATAGAGGCTCCTTCAAGGGCACCAAAAAGTAGTTAAGTGTCCCCCCCTGTGGTGTCTCAGACGCTGAAAGGCCCTGCAAACTGTTAATTTTCTAGCTTTTAATGTCCGTCTAAGACCCTTAACATTTTTCTAATATTGTTGCTCCTAGGACATTTTCTTAAGTTTGGTCCATATTGCCCTCTCTGCACACATACATTCTGCATTTATATATAAAAGCCTGTCAGACAGCTGAATGGATTCAGAAAGGTAACACTGGAACAAAGCAAAAGGAAAAAAAAAAAAGAGAGAGAAGAAGAAAAGGAAAGATGGCCTTCAAAGCAGATATCTCACATAAAATAATATGGAATATATTCATCAAATATTCTAAAACAGCACAACGAAAATCTTAGTGCTAAGAATTTATGTGTCTGATTCCAAGTATGAAGACCACATAATGAGAGGAGCCTAATATATCTTTACATCATAAAGTTTCTAAACCTTTTGAACATATACCGTCACCTGTGTCCACCTTGTTTCTTATAAGTGAATATCCCTATGTTGTTTTCTAGTCCAGCACATGCTCTAAAATGACCAGTGAAGATTCACAAATGGTTTTGCTTCTACTGCTTTATTTTGTTGCTGTTTCACTGTGGTCTATCTGGAAATATATTGTTTACTTTCCTCAAACAAAAATGTGCAAGTTATATTGTGTACACCCCCCCACACACACACACAAGCAAATTCACACTGAATACATAACAAATATGCATTAGGTAAAGTCGGTCAGAAAACATCTTCCAGCAAGCAAATAGAGAAGACATGAAACTTTGGTTTACCAGATGCCTTGTTCATCTACCCTCAACACATAAATTATACGCCCAAGAATGATGTGTCCTAAACAAAACAAAAAAGTGTCAACTCAGCCCAAGGGGCATTTTTCCCTAGGCTTATAACCCCTTGAAAATAGAGGTTTCATCTAGAAAAGCTAACAGACCCTCAGCTGCTTGCAACATCATAATATATTCATAAGGCAAGGATGCACTTCTGCCAAACATATAACAAATTGAATGGCGTGGGGTGGGATGAAACTCATAGCCATGAGAAGTGAGCCAAACCAACCATGAGCCACAAGTAGAA
>NW_026585895.1:26177247-26206454 GCF_907164565.1 Psammomys obesus
CTCTACAGGTGTGGGTACATTTGTGTCAGATTAAAGTCAAAAGCAAGAATGCAAACCTATTTCACTGCAGTGTACTGTAAGGGCCAGTATACTCTCAGGGGTCATAGTTGAACTGAAAAAAATTCTTGTACAATGAAAAGAGATAAAACATACCATCATAGTAGACAATGGCTCCTACCAGCTTGTCCTTCTGGAGCATAGGGAAATGCTCAAGTGCTCTGGATTTGCTGAGGACGTAACTGCTCTTCAGGCAATGACTTCCTGCAACCAGATCATACATCTTGATTCCCACCCAGTAATAAGGTAACTGCCACCACCTACAGCATAAGCAGGGAGAGAGGTGTTTTTAGAAGCACAGTATAACATTAAGGAATGTCACCTTAAATTACAAGAAAAGCCATTTAGGAAAAAGTAAAGTTATACCTAGAAGTAGTGGGCTGCAAAAAAGAAAAGTGGGGGGTGGCGAGGTGGGGAGAGGCTGCATAGCTGCTTCTGACAGCAGCCTGCCGTAGAGAAGATAATCAGCTCTAGTTTATGATCACCTCCATGGCTCCTGCTGCATGTTACAATTCTTGAGATCTAGACATGGACTCAACTAGTGTAGGCTGGAAGCCTTAGCGATGTACTCTCCATCCACGTGGAAGAAACCCTCCGAGATCTCTAACTAAACAAGGACTAGACAGTTAAATCTGCTTCTAGCCCTATACCACCCAGGTGGCTAAAAGAATTACATAATCCACTTTTTTTGTGTTACTGGACCCCTCTTCCACTCAGGGCAACCCCACACACAGTTCTAACATTAGGGGAATGGGTTTGATCATGTATAGTCACACCTAATGGATGAATTTCATCTATCTTAACTTAGACAATAAAAATGACTCAGTATAGCTAAGCTAGCTGTGCTTTTAGTTGCTACATGGTAATGTCAGGATAATTTTGGGGGGAGAGGAAGTCTGCATTTTACACTGCACACATGACCTCATCCGACTGCCTTAGAGTAAACACAGCTGTTCACCTATGCACTCCAAGAAACTGGAGTAAGATTCCATTAATTATAAACACAGAACTCAGCCTGCTTTGCCTTCAAAATCTGGCCCTTAGACATAGGTCCACAGAGAGCATTTAAGAAAATCTACACTTTTAAATACACCAAAGAAAGTATTTGAAATGGATTAAAGATTAGGACCAATTAAAAGCACATTAAGAAATAGACACAGAAGGCTTGTTTCCATGAGAACCGTGTTGTTCTGCTGACCTCGGACAAGCGCATAGCATACAGGTGATGGCAAAGGCTTACTTGTAAATCGGAAGCATTATAGGCAACGGAGCTGATAAATGGGGAGCGATTTCTAGTAAGTTGGCACGTTCGTGGAGGGCTTCTTTCACCATCCTATACTGAAAATCAAAACAGAGGAAATTAGTTTGGCAGTAACAGATCATAATATTTTCAAATGGCAAATAGACACCCTGCCAACTGATTGATATACAGAACCCTTCTACCTCTGAGTGAGGAGAGCTCCCTCCTAATCAAATCTCTAATAATACATCATGCTGTCAACCTCAAAGATTTTTTAGAAACCTTAACTGTATTTGCATAGGAGAAAAGCATGCTGTCAGGGCTCCCAGGTGTCAGAGAATTTCCTGACTTGAGTTACAAGATTATTGTAACCATTTATCTTGCTTTCTCTGCACTGTCCCCGTTCTCACTTCCCCAAAATGTTTCCTCCAGCTTAGAGATAACAGATTGTTCAAATTCACGGAAAGTTCTCGTGTCTTCCCTAAACCCAACAAAGATGATGTGTAGCCCTGGACAGCTATCATACAGATGGTAAAGAAGCCTTTGTCTTCACTCCCACGGCCTTCATTATTCCTGCCTAAAGAGGTAGCATTATCATTATAATACGAATTTTACACATGACAATATGTTTGTAGGCACTGACAAAATAAGCCAGAACACATCTGAAATCAGCGCATCATGAATCCTGTGCCGTTTTCTTTGCATCCATCACAGGTGCTGAAGAGAAACACAAGAAAGGGGGACAGATTCAAAGCTGACTTGTCAAGGCGAGAAAGGGAAACAGACTGAAAACTTGACAATGGCAAGTCCTCGCTGCTCTGTTTTCCTTGTATGAAAAGCAGATATGGAGGGAAGCTGATTTTTTTTTTTTTCACCCCTCTGGGAAATGTCATTTCCCACACTGCCTTGGCAGTTTTCAAATGATGGCAGACTGGACACACAATAAAAAGTGTGACACACAGAAAGCGTGACTCAAGTCATTTTTTTTTTTCCTGAAGAATATGTCAGTGACAATATGAGTGCATGATTGCAGCTGCAGTTAAGAGATCAATTTGGTGCTCCATCCGAATTACAACACAGCTCCCCTGAAACTGCTCGGAAGTAGCAATCTGGTGGCCACTGACAAAAACCCAATCATAATTGTTAAAAGGCAACCCATCCGAAAGTGTTTCTGTAAATCCGCTACTTTGACATGCTTGTACAGACAAAAAAAAAATCCCTGGTTACCCATAAACATAATACTATACAAAACGAACAGGGACGCCTCTCCGGAAAGGTGCCCAAGCAGCGTACACTAAACAGGTATTTTTTTGAACAGGAAAAAATGTTAAAAGCCATTAAAAAAAAAAAAAAAAAAAAAGCCTGATTTAATTGGGTAAAAAAAAAAGCATAGTGGCAGTTTTTGTTTAACAACCAGCATACACAATTACCTGCTCAACATCCAAGTTCATGACAGCCTTCTGGAGATATCGCACACCACCATGGATCAATTTAGTGCTTCTGCTGCTGGTCCCCGATGAGAAGTCATCTCTCTCTACAAGGGCTGTTTTCAGTCCTGTGTAACCAGAAAACCAAATTAACTTCTTAAATTACACAATTTGTATGTAATTCATTAAAGGCACTTCTCCAGGGTAGAGACAATCGCTGGAAAAATTAGTCTGAACATGGATAAATTTGTATTCAAAGTGTAGCGCACTGTCTGTATTATAATGGAGAGATTTCAGGCTCTTCCTGGGGGAGAAGTCAACCCAGAACTGGAAGCATATTAAACTGTGAATGAATCGCACATAGAAAACACTACAGTACGGTGTCGTGGAAGCAAGATTCTCTGATGGATTTAGGAGATCGAAGGAGGCCCTGGCATTCTTTTCCCACGTGGCAGTCAATGGGTGCTATCACACAGCCTTCAAAATGCATGCCTGGCCCCTCCCTACTGACCACAAACTTCTCCTTCCTTGCACTCTGTGCACTGTAATGCACTTACCAGCAAAAGCAAACCAGACTCCTGTGTGCCGGCCTGAGGTGCTGATATGGTGGACATGGATTAGAGGACACAGGCATGTGGGAATTTCCATGGGTAAAGGAAGAGAACAGGAGCTGGGGGAGTGGTTCACTGGGTACTGTGCTTGCTGAATAAGCATGCAAGCATGAGACCTGAGTGCAGTCAGTGGAACCCACCAAAACTATGACCGAGGTAGTGCATATCCATAATCCTAGCACTCTTACAGAGAGACAGGAGGCCCAGACAGGAGAACCCCTAAAAACTCACCAGCCTCCTGCTGCATGCAGTGGTAAACATCAAAAGAGACCCTGCCCCAAACAAAACTGTCTCCTGTTTGAAGATACACATGCACACATACATAAACACAAATATTTAAAAACCAAAGAATGCATTCGTTTACGATATACTATTCCAGGATTAAAAGGAAATATGACCTAGGCTGTATGAGCCAGTGCAGAGTATCCACGAAGAAAGGAAACAATCGTAGGGTTGAAAGATGGCTCAGTCATTACAAGCACTCTTGCAGAAAGGACTTGAATTCAGTTCCCAGCCCCCAAATCAGGTGGCTCACAACTGCCTGTAACTCCAGCTCTTTGAAACAGAATGTCTTCTTCTGGCCTATGTACAAGCCTACACTCACATGCACACACATGCACAGAGAGAGACGCATGTTTTTAAATGATAATCATCTTTCTCAGAGGAGAGTGAAAAAAGACAGGTACATTCTAAAAGTCATCCTATCCCCTTTTTCTGAAGTCTACTACAAGGCTTTTAGGGGAGAAAAATCTACATCTGATTTCTTTTTTTTTCAGAGACACCCCTGCCTCTTCAAGACTGCAGACGGTCAGCAGTGCTATTTAAGTTAGCGCCATTTCGCTAGGCGATTTCAAGTCACAAGATGTGCGGTATATATCCACAGGGACCACTGGGAATGTCTGGAGGCTGGTTACTCCTGTATGCAATAGGTAACATCATGGAATACAAGTACAATGAGAATACGAGGCAGAAGCAATTTGGACTCAAAAAGCTAGGATAGGAGAAAGTGCCTGCATTAACTTCACAGCCATTTAGTATCAAAGGATTGCTTTTATAACTTTTAACAGTTTAAAATTTGGACAAAAATATCATTATAAAACCGAAGCAATATTAAAAGGACAAAATATTTAGAAACAGTGAAGGCTGAAAGATACAGATTTTAGCCAGGAGGTGCTGAAGCACACCTTTAATCCCAGAGCTCAGGAAGCAGAGGCAGGTGGATCTCTGAGTTTGAGACCAGCCTGGTCTACAGATGTGAGTTCCAGGACAGCCAGGGCTACACAGAGAGACCCTGTCTCAAAAAAAGGAAAAGGAAGGAGGAAGAACAGAAGGAGGAAAGAAGGAAGGAGAAAAGTTCAGATTTTTGATACAAGATCAAACCGTGCCAATGCCCTAACTAGTAAAAATAACAGAAATCACAAGTGCTAGGAACACACATAACTATTTTTAGACACATACACCAGAAAGTTCTGCAAAACTACAAATGTATTTTTTTATTTTTATTGTTATTATTTTTTTTTAATCTTTTTTGGCTCTTCAAGACAGGGTTTCTCTTTGTAGCCTTGGCTGTCCTGGACTTGCTTTGTAGACCAGTCTTGACCTGAACTCACAGAGCTCCTCCTTCCTCTGCCTCCTGAATGCTGAGATTACTGGTGTGCGCCACCATACTTGGCTAACACTTAATTATTAAAACATTAAGAGTGCTTAATTTGTTCAGGGTATGCTATAGACAGACAGAGGAGGATAGCAAGATAGTGCATATTTTATTTTTTATTTTAATTTTTATTTATTCATTTTACATCCCCATCGTAGCCACTTCCCTCCTCTCCTCTTGGTCTCATCCTTCCTCTCTGTTTCCCCTATCCCCCCTCCCTCAGAGAAGGGGAACCCCACCCATCCACCCCAGCACATCAAGTCGAGTCAGGATTGAGTGCATCCCCTTCCCCTGTGGCCTGGAGAGGCAGCCTCACCAGGGGAAAGTGATCAAAAAGCAGGCAACAGAGTCAGACCCCTTTCCCCTTAGGGCACCCATATGAAGATCAAGTTGCCCTTTGGCTACATTTTTGGGGGTACCTACGTCCAGTCCATTCATGGTCTTTGGTTGGTGCTTCAGTGTCTACAGTCCCTCCTGGGTCCTATTTAGTTGGCTCTATTCATCTTCTTGTGGAGCTCCTGTTTCCTCTGGGTTCTTTTATCCTTCCCCCAACACTCTTCCACAAGACTCCATGCACCCCACTCAATGATTGGCTGTGGGTCTCTGCATCTGTTTCCATCAGCTACTGGGTGGAGCTACTCAGAGGACAGCTATGCTAGTCTCTTGTCTCCAAGCACAGCAGAGTACCATTAATCATGTTAGGGACTCACCATAAGATGAGTCGCAGGTTGGGCCAATCATTGGCTGGACATTCTCTCAATCTCTGCTTTATTTTTGTCCCTGCACATCTCGTAGACAGGGTACATTTCGGGTCGAAGTTGTTGTGGGTGGGTTGGTGTTCTCCTCCCTCCACAAGGAGTCATGTCTACTTAGATGGTGATCCCTTCAGTCTCCTTGTCCCTTGTTACTAGGAGTCTCAGCTAGAGTTACCCCTCATATCCTCCCAGGAAAGAGGATTGAGTCAAAGTATGGACACTGGTCATGAGGGCACAGGGACCAGCTGTCAAGTGGCTCTGCTCAGGCCAATCCATGAAGAACCACAGAGTCTCACCAGGGCCTCCTTCAGAGAAGAGAAAACGTGTCTTGCTCAAGATTAGAACCCGAATTCAGGGCATGAACCCAGAACTGCATATACTGAAAGTCACACTTGCCAACCTTTTCGGCACATACTTTACCACCTTTACTTAGTAAGTCCAGCGGAGTTCTTTTGGTATTCTAAATAAGTCCATTTTTTTTCTTCAGCTGAAGATCAGACGAGGGAGTTGACTTTCAGATGGTATTTAGGAGCCACATTATTTAAAACATGTCTCTCTTTAAACCCTAGCATCAAGACGCCTGTACCATAAAAAGAAGGAAAGTGAGCCTGAGAGGGCAAGAAGAGGGTGTGCAACCTCAGCTTCCTACGTGGGCAGCCCAAAATGCCCTTAGGCTGTGAGCTCAGCCCTCCCACATCGCCTCCAGTACTCCACCCGCTCCTCCTCACCTCGCTCCCTACCCATGCAGGCGGTTGCTCTCATGGAGCAAGCTGTCATGTGTTCTGTGTGGAACTGAGAGGCCCCAGATGACAGGTCATGAGGAGTGCAGGCCTTCGTCCAACAGCTAGGGAAACTGGACCTTGCCAGCACCACATGAGTCACAAAGAAAGGCTGCCAGTGGACACTCGGAGCCCCAGCCCCAGCAGAGGCTTACTCGCTGTGACTCCTGACTGTCCCAAATGAGGTGATTCAGGTATTCTTGTTTAAGCCGCTTAAATCTATAGTAAGCTTTCCTGGTAACAAAAATTCCTGTGTGAGGAATAGTGATGTCCGTTTGGGTTTGTTGTTTGTTTGTTTCATATTTTATGTGTGTTTGTGTGTGTCCCTGGGTGTGTGTATGTGCACCACATGTCTGCAGTTCCAGAAGAGATCAGAAGAGCTGTCCTATCCCTAGAGCCATCGGTGGTTGTGAGCCACCATGTGGGTGCCAGGAACTGAACCTGAGCAGCAAATATTCATAACTGCTGAGCCATCTCTCTAGCAACCCCAATTTAGTTTTTAATCACTCCTGGGGAAGCGAGCCTTCAGTAACGGTTGAGCTCACAGAACCGTGCTCAAGGTGGACGAGCGGGTGAGGGGGTAGGCACAGGCCAGCTTGAAGAGACAAGCTGAACTTACTAATATCATCTGTAATTCCAGTCCTAGGATTTTGAGACTGGGGAAGTACGAGCTCTACACAAGTCTAAGCTGCACAGTGAAACCACGGAAGAGGAGAGAGAAGGCTGAAGAGGAGGGCAAGGAGGAGAGGACGAGGGGGGGTGGCTGGCAAACTTGAAAGTTCCTAGCTGTCACCAACAGCTTGTCGCTGGGGGCTAGAGAGTGCAGGTCACAAGGGGCTTTTCATCCACACGGGGGCATTTGAATCCTGTCCTGTAGGCCACTGTTGTCCACAACAGCAATCACTGGATATCCTCAAAAGGAAAACGCCTCTGAGAATATGGCCGCAGGTCCAAGGGTAGCTTCAGTTAACACGCTTCATTAAAATAATAAGCATCGGGGTCTGCAAGCCCTGTGCTTCTGGGTGTGCATCTCCATGAACCAGGGATTGCTTGGACAATTTTTTTTTTTAAGCAGAAAATTTTCCCCACAGGTTCTGAGAGATTGTTTGAGGAAGCACTACTATGCTTCCTGACAAGGGAGGGACCTGCTGAACGGCTGAAGCTGAGAAATCTAATGGATTAGGGTTCTAACGAGATTTCTTTGGATGAGGAAGTAGGGATGGGGCTGGAAAGTTGTCACTAGGAGATCTCGGGCTCACAGTGCAGCCAGGGCCTCAGGGGACAGCCCTAAGCAAGACAGTGTCTCAGGGACCCTGCTGCCGAGGGGACTTTTCTTTCTTGTCGAATCCCCAAGCCACCCACCAGAACTTCTGAAGAGAAATGAGATCACTTTTCCCAAAGCCAGCAGCAACCATAGCCTCCAAAATGACCGCCAAGTCCGTGTATTAAGTCACCATGTTACCTGAAAGTTGTTTAAACTACAAAAGAGGAAAGAAAGCCCGGAAATCAGAAACTTGATATTTCCAGCTACTCCCATGTATCAAGCGCTCCGAATTTTCTCAATTTGGCGAAGGGGAATCAAGAGGGAAAGTTACACAATGTTGACGCGTCACCGGAAGTCTCCGCTGACTCTGTGACAGCATTCTTTGATTACGTAACTAAAATCGTAAGGCTCTGGATGTTTATGATGGTGCGTGCCCGCGGGTTGGTTTGTGGGGGGTAAGGTCTCACGGCGTATGTTAGGCTTCCCCTTAACTGGTTGGGTTGCCCACTGTGTAGCTGGAAACGCTTCCTGCCCCAGCAGGAAGTGGGCTGGGATTACAAATTCGCATCACTGCCCAACGACTTGCTTTTTTGTTTATTTTCTACTGTGTTTTCTTAGCCTAATTTTTCCCTCCCCAAAAATTTTAAATTAAAAGCTTTGTTTCCTAATCTAAGGGTAAGGTAGTAAAATAAGAGGGGGCCTCTTTATCCTCTCAGAAGAACTGAATGGCATTCTTGTGTTTTGCCTGTATATATATATATATACAAACATATACAAACACACACACACACACACACACACACACACACACACACACACACAACTTGTTCATGCCTGGTGCCATGGAGGTCAGAAGACATCTCAGATCCCTGTAACTGGAGTTACAGGTGATTGGTAGCTGCTACCTGGGTGCTATGACTCAACCCCGGGTCCTCTTGAAGAGCAGCCAGGGCTCGTAAGCACTGTGCATTCTCTCCAGCCCCCAGTTCAAGATTCTTATGAGAAAGAGATTTGTTCTCTTCCTTTCCCTCACTCCTTTCTTACTTTTGTTGTTTATTCATGTATTTACTAATGCAGGGCAATAAGCCCTACCATTGTTGGGAAGAATCAAATCAATGCCAAATGCTAGCATCAGTCTATTTGAGGGTTTTATGATTAATTTTAGGGGGTGGTCTCAGGAATTCCACAGTGATAGAGTAATAACCTCTGGAATAGAATCTCAGGCAGAAAGATGATTTGTAAAGAATACGGTCAACTTAAAATCTACCTCTCATTCATCTTCACCCCAACTGGGAGTGTGCTGAAACCATACCTTCTGGGTAGGTTGAGGTCTGCCTCTTCTGTTCTAAGTGACACTGCCTAGCTATTTCCAACTAAATCAATTCCTGGATCAAGACAATTGGATGAATACAGGGGAATAATTACAACTTAAAGGGAGAAATGATGTTTAACTCTCACAACATGGTATAGAACAGAAGTATATTTTAATACCATTTACTGATTATCTTATCATGCATGAAAACATGCTCAGTATAATAAATGCAGAGACACAAAGGGAAGAAAGTAAAACTCTTCTGAAATTGCATCACTCAGAGATAACCACAATTGACGTCTGGGCATTTAAACATTCACATGTTCTGTGCATGTATGTAATATGTATATGTGCATATGTGCGATTTTTCAAAAATAGAATCATATAGCTTGTTTACAATTTTTCATCTAACACCGTTTGTGGTAAGTACTTTGTGCATCAATAGTGTATATAATTTTATTTTTAAAGCATTTTAAGGTATTACATTAAACACTTAGTGTGATTTATTTATTCATGTCCTTATTTTTGAACATCTGGCTTATTTTTCTTTTTTCACTTTTCCCTCTTGTACTGAAAGACTGTATTTTCCTTTAAACTCCCTGTATCTGTAATTATGTCATTAGGATAAATTTTCAGAAATATGATTGTTAAGGTTTGCTAATTGGAAATCAGGAGTCATTGCTATGGGTAATCAGACACCAAGGCCATGACATACAAAGTGTTCTTATGAAGGGCTCATTTCTTTAAGACAGCACCTGTGTGAAGCTGGGCAGTAATCCTGGCAAAACACGACCAGGACCCCGCACTTTGCCTGGCATTCTCTGACAGTGAATGTTAATTTTGCATAGACAGGTGAAACATTAGACATTAGCTATTTTAATGCCTCTGTGCTTATATTAGAAAACAATACATAACTGATACATATATATACTTCAAGTTAGAGTATATCATTAACACAATCTATGTTATTTAGATATATAATTTTAAAGTACAATATTGTGCTATAACATAATAATATAGTTTTAAGAAATAAGAGAGTTTCTGCTATAATTCCCTCTCTTTACCTTGTTAGTATAAAAATAGCTGGGAGTGAGGGTAGACTAATCAATCAATGAAAGGAGACAAAATGATGAAAATAATACAATAACTAATGAAAACTAAGGTTAATCATTTAAAATGTTTTATATGTGTTACCCTAATCTTGCTATGCTTGAGAGTTTATAGCCTATATACACTTGTGTTTAAACATATAGAGATTACACATATATTATACATATATATAATTTAAGTTATTCTTTCATAATATTCTTTTCCAACTTACAACACACTTTGGCTATTTTCACTGCAATTACTTAGAGGTCTACCTGATTTTCTATAACTGACTACGTCCCTATTTATTAAGCCATTCCCCAATACTTTGCTATCATGACTACTACTATAAATAAAATTCTGGGGATCAGGGAAATATATCAGGAAGTGGAAGTTCTAACCATACAAGCCTGAGAACCTGAGTTGGATCACTACACCCGACATAAAAAGCTAGATGTGATAATATAAATTTGTAATCCCAGCAGTCCTACTGCGGGCAAACATTCACACACATGTACACACAGAAACAGAGAAAGGTGAATACATACATACATACATACATACATACATGGTTTTTAACTAACAAAAATTTAGTTAATATGGTGACCATTCCCATCTTTGAACAACAACTGCTTTCTTTATTCAAACAAAATTACTTAAAAAGACATGGTTGGTTCAAAATTAACATAAACACTCTATGGACCAGTAATGCAGCAGAGTGTTTAGGCAAAACGCTCTTGTATGGGTGGGCTCAGGATCTGGGACTATGTTCCTGAAGGGTAAGGAATATGATGGCCTACTGTGGGGAAACAGCAAACTTTGCGTCTGAAAGCTGAGACTGAAGAAGGGTTCTTCTTTATGTATGCAAAATTGCCAAGCTCCTTCTGACCACTGTCTATGGCTGGGGTCCATCTGCTGGGTCACTGCCAGATGCAGGAAGATAAATACAGCCCGGACCCCTTCACCAGAGCCAAGGCTTCAGCTGGCTCCCCAGATGGTCAAGATCAACACAAGGTAGAGGACTCAGTGAGAGGGAAAGTCCCAGAAGGGTCTGAAAGACAGTAGCAACTAAATCTAGAAACAGAACAGACTAGAAAACGGAATATTTCCTGATGGATTCAGGGAAAAGAGAAATCATTGCTGACAGCTATAAACCCGTTGGTAAACCCACCAAGCTCCAATGGATAGTCCCATTCAATGGTCACACAGATAGCCCAGATTAAATAAAATGAGTCATAAATCAAAACCAAAAAGTTATAAATCTGAGAAAGAAAGAATGAGTGAGAAGGAGGGGTTGATAATGGTGGGAAATGAGAGAGGATGAGAGGAGATGGCATTAAAGTATTACATATATGTACTAAAATGTCAAAGAGCTAAGTTCATTGATAATTAAAAGAAACAAAATCAATCTAATATGATACACAGAATGGGAGGAAAAGCAGCAAAATGAAAAGGTTAAATGTGGCCAGAGCGATGGCTCAGCAATTAAAGAGCATTTACTGCTTTTCTAGAGGTCCCAGGTTCAATACCCAACACCCACATGGCAAATAACAACCATTTGCAATTCCAGTTCCAGACGGTTCAACACCCAGTTCTGCCCACTGCAGGCACATAAAATAAATTAAAGATAAATAAAAATGTTAAAGGCTAAAAAGTACATAGAATGTAGTTATACAAATAACTGTTTATGACAGGTAAAACATTGAAAATATCTGAAATTTAAACTAGGCATGGGAGAGGCAAGAGGTCCAAAAGTTGTGCTGCCTGGCTAATTTACAATCAGTCTAGGCTACATGAAGCACTATCATAAACAAATAAACTACCTGAAACAAACCCTTTCCAGTGTGATAAGTATTTTCCAGGTTTCATGTAGTTTGTAGTTTTACTTTATAATTTTTTTATTTTTTTGCTACAAATAAAATTTTTGGTGCTGTTCTGTTTTGTTTGCAGCAATGGAGGCTTGAACCCAGAGCACTGCACATACTGGATTAAAGGTGATTAAAGGTGTGTGCTAAGGGTTTACCTATAGTCCAGCGAGAGTAGTCATGCTGCTGGATTAAAATCCCTCTACAGTTATTTTTATGTGTATGCCTTTGTGAGTTCATCCGTAACACATGTGTGCAGGAGCCCATGAAGGGCAGAAAGGGCATCGGATCCTCTGGAGCCAAGATTCGTTCAGTAACTGGGAACTGAACCCAGGTCCTCTAAAAGAGCACTGAGTGTTCTTAACTGCTCAGCCGTCATCTCTCCATCTTTCCAGTCTCTTGCTTTTAGGTCTTTAAAACGTAGTCTCAAAACCTTGACCTCCTGATCCTTCTGCCACCAGTCATGCCCACCACCCTTGGCTGTAACACACATTTTCAAACAAGACGACCACTTAAACACTTCTCCGGCAAGAGAGTCTTTTCTGCAATTTAAGCAGAAGAATAAAGTTAAACTCTGTAAATTATGTTTTAAACCAAAAATGTCCTCGGCAGTCCCAGATACACACAGGTAAAGCCTCATAAAAAGAAAATGAAGAAGCCAAGGCAACCCCTGAGGGAGAGACTGCATTAATCAGAGTCTCATTTCTGTTTCCTTGAGAGCAAAGCCCCCATGATAGAGCCTGAGGGCTGTACCTGAGGGCTCAAGAAAATATCCGCAGAGGTGTGGAACAGTGAAGCCGTTACTATTGATACTAGACCTTCTGGAGAAGATGAGCCAAGCCAAACTGTGCATGTTATGTTGATTAAATAATATTCCTGAGAAAATGCAGATGATGAGGATGTAAATGAAGGAGCATTATAAGGACTCTACAGCCTCTCCCTAGCCTTTGTTTATCCGTTACCAAAATTATATTTGGGCACAGGATTTTATCTAAGAGCTTGTGAAAACATTTCTATAAAAGCCTGTTCACATCTGGTGGTTCCCCCAAAACTTTGATGCCCTGAAAAATCTAATTATTACTGGTAACTTTAAAAGATCACAGTAATTTATTTTTGTCAAATGTGACTAAAGATTAATGGATACAATCAGGAATAATTTGGTAAAAATGTATCAAACATAGAGAAAGCAAAATTTGTTGTTAAGTGGAGCATCAAATATAATAAAAGAGCAAATTCCATGAATGAACAACAACAATGTGCAATTCATTAACCAAAGGCCCATGGTTATTTCACACTTCAGAGGGCTACTGATATAATCAGAAACCACAGTAAGGGGATAAATAGAGACTACCTTCAGAATCTCCTTTTATGTTTTAATTATAAACACTCTGCCCATCCTGTCTATAAATCATAAAACTAGAAAAGACATTCAGCTAATCATTCTAAGATGGTAATCAATATGTCACAAATATTAAATGTATATCATTGTATTAGATATCAATTATAAAACTACAAAACTCTCATGGAAATATCATCAGCATTGTTGTCAGTATCAATACCCACAATGCCCTGATCACTACTGAAATGCCTACTTATTTGCTCAACAACAACAACAAAACATAGCAGTTCATATCTACTAGTGAAGAAGATGGACACATGGTACCTGAGCTCAGGTAACCAGCCAGAGGGACAGAATATACATTAGTATAAATGGATTATTTTAAGTTATGAGCTAGTCAGAGAAGAGCCTAGCTAGATGGCCTAGGCTATTTGCAAATAATAAGTCTCATGAGTCGTTATTTTCAGGGAGTATAGGGGCAGGAGGAAAAAAAACCCTCCTACAACAGTGATTTAAATTAGGGGACAAGGAAGGGAAATGGAGTTGGAGGTATAGTTCAGTAGCGATGTACTTAGGAGGCCTAAGACTCCAGATTTAGCATCCAGCACACATACACAAACACAAAAATAGCCAGACATGCTGTCACATGCTTGCAATCCAAGCACTTGGGAGTCTAAGTCAGGAGGATCTGAAGTTTGAGACCAGCTGAGTCACCTCGTAGACAAGTCTGTGGAAAGTGACTGAGAAAGGCACTCATTCATCATCAACCTCTGTTCTCTATATGGATGTGCACACACACATACACACACACACAAATGTACATACATTAACACACACAAAGGAAGCAAAGAAATATCTCCATCCACTTAGTGAAAATAAAGCAGCAATTTCCATTCACAAGAATGAATACAACATACATGAAAACACTACTAAAAATACTGTTATTTGAAAGAATCAAGCTATTGGAAGGTTAGGTGTAACTGATCTTGTCTACGTTTTTAAATAGGCATAGAAAAAGGACACAAAAGAGAACGGATGACACTTTTCAAAAGGAGAAAATAAGAAGCCTGCGGTGAGTGTTTCATACCAACTCCCTCACGGTCCTCCAACCAACCTGGCTTTCCAGCTTCTCCTATCTTCCACACTGTCTTCTCCAGCTCCGGATCTGTCTTTAAATAATTTCCTCTTCTTCTATAGAATCCTTTCTCACTTTCTCCATTTAGTATTGATAAGCAGTCAATTTTCAGTTCTGAATTCTAGTCTACTGCTTGTTTTCTCTGCTTCTTGGCAATATGAGGTGTGCATACATTCATACCTCCCCCACTCTCCTTCCCTCCTGTTTCTCCCCCATGGATACCAACCTCTATTTTCCAACTTTGACAAAGAAACACCTTTTCCCTGTTACCTTCTCCCTAAGCCAGTAGATGTGTTTTCAGCAGTGAAGTCTCCTCCTCCCAACACATAAGTGGAACATCACACATTGCTTCTGTCTGCTCTGGATCAGTGCTAAGAGCACAGCCATTTTTTTCTCTTTTAGAATCCTTACCCTTGCTCCTGTCTCTGTACAAACTAGTGCATTCCTATGACAGCCCTTTCCTCATCTTTCCCATGACAGACCTGCACCCTCTCTCTCCTCTTCCATGACTTGCATATTCAACCTCTACCCTGCACTGAATTGTTCCTCCTATCTTCGCAAAAGACAAACAGAGAAAAGGAAAAAGAAATCTCTCAACAGATGGCCTTCTTGATCTGGCTTCACCACAACATTTGTCTCCATGTCTCTGGAGAGTCTGTGACCATTCTCTGCTCCTTCCAAACTGCAAACCTTTCTTCAACTCCAGGATCTCAAGAGGCCTGATCAGGAAACCAAGGCCTTCACCTGGCACACATCCTGCCTCTCAACAATTTCCTCATAATCTTTCTTGCTGGCCTGCATGCTCCGTGTTAAAGCACCCGCCGCCCCCAACATGCACTGATTCCATGCACTTCTGCCAGCATATTTCTTCAGACCGGGTCCCTCTCAGAAAGAAGATTTGCCTATTAAACTGATCCACCTTCCAGTAGATTTTTCTGCTCCCAATCACTCTATCGACAAGAATACCCATGCCTAGCTGGGCAGTGGTGGCTCACACTTTTAATCCCAGTGCTCAGTAAGGTAGAAGCAGGGTAATCTGTGTGTCTGAGGCCAGCCTGGTCTATAAGGCCCGAGACAGCCAGGTCTGTTGCACAGAGAAACCCTGTCTCAAACACAACCTCCATATAAAGATAAAAATATATCCCTCTTCCACTCTCCCGCTCAGGCTGGCCAGAAAGCTAAGTTCAAGCTGCCTTGTGATAACTATAAACTGCTTTTCCCACCTGCTTTAGCACATGAGTATGAACGCCCTCAAATTATACACTATGTTAGGAGACATGAAAGTTTATAAAAATGGAGGAGGTCAATGTGGTAATAAGAGTGGATTCCAGTGTGTCTATATTTTAAATTTATCATGATTCAGAGTAAACAGAAAAATACTTAGATGACAAAGTTTATGCGACTAAATTTTCAGGAATATGGAGTTTTATTCTGAAATAAATCTGCTGGAATGAAATACTTATTTATAGTTATATTTAGTTTTTAAAACTGTTGCTGAGTGGCGAGATTTTGAAAACTGCAAGGGTTTCACGGAGTTGGGGAAACTAGGGGACAGCAAGAGAAACGTGAGCTCTTGAGTCAACAGTGCCTGCGTCCCCAGTGAGGAGGAAGAGGAAGCATGTCCCTGTGTCACCCATGAGGACTCACCTCTGGTGACAGCGTCCAGTGCACAGCCACTTCCGGTGGCGCCACCTCCGATAACAAGGATGTCAAACTCCGAGGTGTTCTTCAGAGTCATGAGCTGAGCCTCTCTGGAAGGAGGCTCCCTGTTCACAGGCTCCGTGATGCATTCTGCTGCCTCCACATATGCCAGGCTCACCTGAGGGAAAGCGGGAAGACATGTTCAGGTCACACATCATGAGTGCCAGCTTAGCAAAGCGAACTGTAGACTACGAAGAAAGCAGAAACAGGGATGAGGGCTACCAGAGCTAGCCCCACAGTACACATGCAATCGAAGGAGCACCTGTGTTGGAGTGGGCTTCATTTCTTCCCTTAGGTCTCAGCTATTTGCCCACAGAACGCCTGCTTTCAAATTCAATATCTCAACTGTTTGTTTGATTTTTATATAAAGCAAAATTCAATTATTTCTACCACTGTGTAGCAATTCCCAAACTCTCAACCTAAACCAGTTTGAAGAACCAGAAGGAAATACTTTATCCAATCGCATCAAACCATTGAGATAAGATTTAAAAGTATAGACATCATATGAAAGGAGAAAATAACACTTTATAATTACTGTGCATTTCCTAAAAGAATATATTTCTTATTCAACTCTTATGACAAAACATACTCTAGATTTTGTGATCTATAGGCTTAAATCAAGGTAATTAATAAGTCTGCTTGGCAAAAGTTAGCATCTTGTTTAAATTAAATCTACTATGCTCAATAATATTTTTTCAAAAATTTTACTAAAAGCCTTCCCCCATCAAATATATAAATGCAAAAATAAAGATTTCCTATGTTTACAGTATAGATAGATGGATAGGTAGATTGTTGACAACTTAGAAATATAATAAAGCCAGGCATAATCACCCTAAATTTCTTGGTTCTTGAATAACATTAACTCAGCAGCGCAAATCAAAAACACCTGTTTAAGACTCTTTAATCCATTCCTAGGAAACCACAAGCAAAAAGGATTAGGTCGCTATGCTGACCCACATCTACAACTCCAACACTCAGGAGACTAAGGCAGGAGGCCACCCTAGGGTTAATTAGTGAGTGCTAGACCCAGCCTGCATGGGTGACAACTTGTTTGGTTTTTTTTTAATTATATAATATATGTGTGTATTATACACCACACACATGTATTATATAACCTCTCAGTGGCAGACCCAGAAGTCAAGTTCCAACATACAGAAATAGAGGTATCTAGGTTTTTTTGTTCCTCACTGCAGTATGAATTCATTTACCACAATGAAGATTACTGACCCACACTGCTCCATTAGTTACCCAAAGACCACAACTTCCGTTTCCCTCTATTCCATCACAGGATCAGCACAATGGAGGCTCCTCTCCCACTCTGCCTTAAGTCATGTCTGAATGACCAGGGCCAAGCTTTCTCAAGAGGATCTTCCAAGACTTCTGAGACAGAGTCTATCTATGTGTGAAAATATGGCTTGGAATTATCTGTGCAGCCCAAACTGTCCCCACACTGGCCATTGCACTGACCTAAGGGCTTACAGCGTTCACCAGCATATCCAGCTGTGGTCACTGCTTACATGGAGATTATTCTGTTCATTCAAGACAAGGAATTTATTTTTCAATTCAGATTAAAATAAACCTAGCTTCTCCCTGTAATTAGATTGATTATTACCAAGACAGTTGTATTTCTATGACAATAAAGCCAGAAGTCTAGAGAACACTGGGAGAACCGTGTCTTGAGCCACAGGATCCCAGCTTAAGTCTCTGCACCCCTGTCTTGGAAGCCTGACGAGCTGAAGTCAATCACCACAACACACGCAAGATGAAAGAACAGACTGCTAACTGTCCTTTGACCTCCCTACTCACAACACGGTGAATTAATTTGTAAGTTATTAATTCAAATGGCAAAATTTAAAAGAAAACAAAAAACCATTCTTCGTGTAACTCCTCCTAGTCAAGTAACGAGCCGAATAAAAGAAACTGCTATGTTCTACGAAGGTCTGTACTCTTCTAGCAATGGTCTTTGTCTTCCTCACCTAATGAGGAGAAAATGAGAAGACATGGAGAGACGGTTTATATATACACGTAACGCATTTGTAGAAAAACCGAATGCCAAAATGGAGGGGGCCAGGCTATGACCACTGGGGGTGGGGGAAGAGAGAACTGCACCATGACAGATGGGAACAACTTGGACATGGGACTGACAAGTGACTAAACCGCCAGAGCTTTTTCACACATCAACAGAATTGCTGACATTTTCTGCCTCGTAAGTTTTCTAGAAATAGTGGAGAAATAACTTTAAAGACCATATTACGGCATAGTTCATTAGAACTTGTTAATTCTAAAAGCTCCCTAGTCTGCTCTAGCCGTGAAGACTGAAGTGGTTGAGCTTCCCCTTTAGCGCGTGGCAGAGATGTGAGGCGCCTAAGCTGCTCCCGATGACTGCATGGTCCTGTCAGCTTCCCGACCTCTTGAGGGAACAGTCTTAGCCTGTCTCATCTTGATACGAAACACACCTCTTTCATCTTGGTACGGTGGTTGCATTCCAGTGATTTCAGTCCCCAACAGGCTGGGAAGCTGGAGGACTACATGCTCAAGGCCATCCTGGACTACACAGCAAAATCTTGTCCAAAACAACATTTCCATATATGGAATATGTTTCCAGCATCTATCCTAGAAATTCCTTAAAGATCCATAAGGCCCTGAATTATCCAGCTTTAGTATTTACTGACTAAACTCACTATTGTCTGCATTTTCACATGCACACCCATTACCTGCTGCACCACAATACTGCTACAGCTACACACACACACACACACACACACACACACACACACACACAGAGCTGATTGTTCACTCAACTCGGTATCCAAGGCAACTTTTTTCTCCTGATTTTTGAACCTCCCTTTCTTAGCTTCCTTTGGTTAGCACTCCGCGGCCCATCATCAGTACAGACTGAGTGACAGACAGGCCTCTTAGTGACATGGCCTACTCTTCTCAAATGTCTGCGAACTCTCTAGAGCATCTCAGATGTTCCATATTACCCAACATTCTTCATTTCACAATGATGGTTTTTGTTTTGTTTTGTTTTGGAAACAGGGCTTCTCTGAACAGCCTTGGCTGTCCTGGACTCGCTCTGCAGCCAAGGCTGGCCTCAAACGCAGAGATCGGCCTGCCTCTGCCTCCCCGAGTGCTGGGATAGCAAGCGTATGCCACTTTGCCCAGCTTCCAGAGTGATGTCTAATTTGGAGGACCTGGGATATCAATCAGGTTAATTAATGAGCACTTCCAGTTGATGTACTGTGTGTGTCCCAATATTGGTCTCAGGGCTTTATCTCCTGCAAACTATTTTTTTAGCCTGCCGGCAATCACCTTCCTTGATGATTACCCTTACAAGATGAAAACCTGTCTCCGCACTGAAACCTGTTGGCAGAGGTTCACATTGATTTTACCTGTAAATGTGTCAAAGCAAGGGGGTTGTGGTAGGAGCCTCGAAATCCTTCACCTGGTGTCTTAGTTACTTTTCCAGTCGCTGTGATAAAACACTGTGACATAACTTAAAAGAAGGGCTCTATTTTGGCTCACCGTTTGAATGTGAGCTTCAGGAGCTTGAAGTAGCTGGTCCCATAGCATCCAAGCTCAGAACGCTGAGAACGATGAATGCTTGTGCTCAGCTCTTCCCGGCTCTGCTAACCAATCAAGGCAATCCCCCGTTGGCCCATCTCTGAGAGATTCTAAATCCCTTAACAGCTGAGATGAACCGTCACACTTTGTGACTGTCTAAACTGCGGTATACCTCTGAAATGGAATAATAGTGATGTTTACAAAGAACTAGTGATGAAATTAAAAAAAAAAAGAGCACATGAACCTCAAGGCATCCTGCTAAGTCAGAACACAAATGAAAGTCTAAGCCCACATTCTACTGGAGCACAGAAACACCTAATCAATACGAGCATGAGTGCCCACGACTGAATGCAGACTTGAGCGGTCTGTTACAGGCCTGAAAACAATGACTTGCCCCACACACAAGAACCAACCGATCTCTGTGCTAAGCAAGACAAGCCAGACTCAGAAGTCCCTGTACTACATGACTGTGACCATTCCATCTAAATAGTGCTCAGTAAAAAGCAAAGTATGGGATCAGAAAACAGGTCAGTGATTGCAGGCCCTAGGGAAACAATGACTGCAGAGGGCACAAGGAACACGTGGAGATGACAAAACCGTTCTGTAACTTGACTCTGGTCATAATTACATAATTGAGTGTGTTATAAAGAGTTGATTTCACCTCCTTTAAAGCTGTTCCCCCAAATTATGCCTCAATAAAATTGACTTTTAAAAAATAATAACCAACTGTGGATACAGCACGTATGTGCTAGGCAGTTTTATAAGATGTTTGCTTTTTTTTTTTCTGCTCATTGAATCTTCATAATGAAGCTGACTCAGATACGTGACTTTCTCCACTTAGGCAGCCGGGACTGAGCTGCAGAGGAGGGAGTGGCCGCCTAACTGTATGGCCAGCTCACAAAAGAACTGGGAATCGAAGCAAGCAGCCTGGCAAAAGAGACCGCGTCTTATACTACTACGCTGCACTGACTGTACAGGGGATCATAAGGAAAAAAAAAAATACGGACAGACTAACTAGTTACAACAGAATGAAACAAAACCACTGGCAGGATACAGAAAGCTCTTAAATGGAGGAGGGGCCACGGATTGTTGCAAAAGTTGCACTGAGGAGCTCCCCCAATGTAAATATATATACTTATAAACCACACACAGTACTATTGAGGATGATTTATTTAATTCCTGACGGTACTTTAAAATAACATTTTATTTTTGTTTATTTCTTTCAAAAAAGCTGGAAAGTGTTGCAACTGAGAAGCTAAGCACCACGCTTATTTTAGAGGCAGTAAACACAGCCTAAGGCCCTACTTAGAATTATGACAGGAGAAAGACTCGTTTTTGAATTCATATGGCTTTGAGTAACAGAAACACATCTGCACTCTACCTTCTCTAGAATATGTTGATTTCGGGGAAATAAAGAGAGGGGGTAAAAACGGAATCCGAGATACTAAAGCAGTAGTGGTAAGGAATGATGCTTTAAAGACTTTAAAGACACTTTAGAAAAGGGTCTTTGTGCTCCACTCCTCTCAGAGCTGTCCTTTCCTAGGTCTCCCTTTTCTATATCTGACAGTTTTGATTAGACAGGACTCTCAGAGGTGAGCTCTGCTGATGGATGGATCTAAAATGTCCTAACCAACCTGAGAGACCAAAAATGCTCATGAGATCAGCAGATGCTGGACTCAGCGCCACTCACTCAACAAATCACTATATTGAGAAGTTCCTCAAGCATTCTGCAGACTAGGAGACAAAAAGATAAGGTGGCAATTATAATATTACTTACAGGGTGTTTAAGGCAGAGCAAAGACTAAAAGGCACAGGGGACAGTGGGGGGTGGGGGAGGCTGTAAACATAAGACAGCACAGTGCTCACCTGGTATGCAAAAAAACCCTTGGGTATAGGGTTCAATTCCCAATACTACATACACCAAACAAGTAGAGTAGTACATGCCTGTAATTCCAACACTCAATTGCTAGAGGCAAGAGAATCAAGAGTTCAAGGTCATAAGTCAGATACACAGAGTTCAGGCACAACTTAGGAAGGAAGGAAGGAAGGAAGGAAGGAAGGAAGGAAGGAAGGAAGGAAGGAAGGAAGGAAGGAAGGAAGGAAGGAAGGAAGGACAGTCACAGAAGGCATCTCTTATATTCTGGCCAAGCTTCCCTAGAATGGCCAGCTCAACCACGTCAAGAGCAGTGGACATCAGCTGGGAGACTAGGAAAGGAAGAAGGAACAGCATGTGTTAAGTCTAGAATACACACAAGTCTGCTCTGTCCTGTCAGCATACTACTGTCTTTAAATCTGGCTTATCTATCCAACTTTGAAACTTCTCGGGGGCCAGGCGTGGGGACCCATACCTGTAATTCCAGAGCTCAGGGAGGCAGAGGCAGGTGGCTCTCCAGCCTGGTCTACAAAGCAAGCCCAGGACAACCAAGGCCACACAGAGAAACCCTGTCACTCAAAACCAAAAAGAGCTTAGTTTTACATAAATCTCAAGATTCCAAACTGAAATTAGCCTATGAAAACTAGAATACTGATAGGGGTGGCCTGTAGGTAGAGCAGGACTTGTGAGCCCCCGGACTCTCTCACTGGTGTCACTTTCATTTCACCAGGCTGTCCCCTGGAGGCATGTGAATTTGCTGCCACAGGCCTAAACCCAGAACAAGGCCAGCCCAGTCCCAGCTCCTGGGAAGGCAGAAGGATGGAAAGTTCAAGGCCACTTATTGAGACACTATCTCAACAAGTGAGTGTGGGGCTGAAACTCGGCGATTAAGGTCTTGACTAACCTGTGACAAACACCCTAAGTTAAATACACAGTATCACAAGGAAAAATAAAATAAAACCCTCCAGCATTGTGACGGAGACGTGCATGGGGTATGGAACGATTGCTTAGTAGGATAGAGCACATGTTGATCTTGCAGAGGACCCAAGTTCGGCTCCCAGCAACTAACAATAGTGGCTCAGATCTCCAGGTCTCTCCAGGTCTCTCCAGCTGCAGGGGAATCCATCTGGGCTCTGGCTTCTGAGGGCACCTGCATTTATGTAGGTGACACAGACATAAGCAGACACAAAATTAAAAATAAAGTATCACCTTTTTAAAAAAAAGAGAAAGGTCTGCATCCACACAGAATTGGAAGCCAAGTTCATAACCTGCAGTTGCGAAAGAAGCATTTCCCCTGAACAGGATTCAGAATGAGATCAGTTTTACTATGTCTAAGCAGTATTAGACTTGCAAATTAAAAAAAAAAAAAAAATTTTCTAGACATTTGCAACTTCGGGTGAGACCGAAAACAAGATCTAATAATTAGTGTCTATTTCTGAAAGAAGTGCATATTTAAAGACCACAGGCAATTAACAGCCAGGTTGTCCTGTAATCATGTACAGTAATAATTGGAGTATAAAGGGGGTTTCATGCAAATCACTTCAGACTGCAACAATCACTCTCGCTCGCCCATATTATGCCATTCAACCAATGAATCAGTTAGAATGAAGAGAAAGTCTTCCTGTTTTGTTGTTCTTCCTGAAAAAGACTAACAGTATCTGTGTGTTCCTGGAGGCAAAAGGTGACCAGCAACTTCGTATGGCTTATCTTCCGATGTCTGAATGATCTTCACTTCCTGGATCCTCCTGACTAAAGTGATGAGCTTTCTTGGATTTACAACATGTGTCAGTGTAAGCAGATTCATAAGGGCTTGATGCTTACGCTATAGCCAGTTACTATAGGAAAACTCTCCTTTCCACAGAAAACCAGTCATGTCTGTCACATGACTGGTTAAATGTGCAGTGTCCCCCACAGGCTAATGTGTTTGAACACATGGATACGAGCAGGTGGAGCTGTTTTGGTTCTGTGGATCCCGTTGATGGAGGCGGATCACAGACCACAAGCGGTCTCTGTTAGCTGCCACCACCAGGGATCAGGACCAGCAGCTTCCCTGCCTGTAAGCTGAAGTGAACTCCCCCACCTCCAGCCAACTGTAACTTGCTTCTGTCAAGGAATCTTGTGGTGGCATGAGGAGGGACAAATATGCCCTCTTTCTAGGTACCTCTCATGCACCCTGAAGGTGCTGTAGAGCCGATGATCCATGGCTGGGATTCCTTTGAGATGTGCACAGAATACACCAAAGCAATCAATTACCAAACTTTGGGGTAGCAGAGCAGAGTGTCATGCAAATCCGGCCTGCCTGCAAGTGTCACTTTCCCCCATAGTACTCAACTTAATCGGTGGAATGTTAGAGAGAAATTGCTAAAATGGAAAAGCCTTGGCTCTGTCTGAACTATTCAAATAAATTAACATCCTAAGTGACTAAACAATCTGAGGCTTTGAGGATGTCACCTATGTTTATTGGTAATAAACATTGAATGTTTTCTTATTTTTAATTGAATGTATCATTATTATTTGTGTATGTTCTCTCCATAGCATGCAAATGGAGGCCAGAGGACAACTCTGGGAGTACATTCTCTCCTTCCTCTATGGGTTTCAGAGATTGAAGTCACGCCAACAAAATGTCTTGGCAAGATCATTTACCTACTAAGCTATCTTACTAGCCCCAAATACATATTTTTTTTTATTTTTATGTATTATGTATACAATGTTCTGTCTGTATGTGTGTTTGCACACCAGAAGAGAACACCAGATCTCACTATAGATGGTTGTGAGCCACCATGAGGTTTCTGGGAATTGAACTCAGGACCTCTGGAAGAGCAATCAGGGCTCTCAACCTCTGAGCCATCTCTCCATCCCCCCAAATACATACTTTTAAATATATAATACAATAATGTTTGGATGCCTCAGGGTGACATTGTTCCCTAAATCTAATATCTTGTTTGGAATCAGAATATCTAGAAGCAGAAGAGATCACTCAATAGAATAGAGCACTGGCTGCTTTTGCACAGGACCTGGATTCCCAGCACCCACGTGGCTGCTCAACACTGCCTGTAACTCCTGTCCAAGGACTCCTCCCGCACAAACTATGCAAAAGGTACACATACAAACATGTAGACACTTACATATACATATTAAAAAAAAAAAAGTGGAGGGTCTAGAGAGCAAACCTGAGGTTGAGGAGGATAGAGAGGTAATAAGACTCTTGGTTGACCAGCAGCCTTTAGCCACCCCACCAAACAGCAGCTCACAAACATGTAGGGTGGAGGTATCTTCCTTTTTATGATTCTCTCATTTATTACATCCTGACTGCCGTTTCCCCTCCCTGCCTTCCGGTTTCTCCTGCCCACCTCCTCTCTCCCCTAGATCCAGCTACCATACACACACACACACACACACACACACACACACACACACACACACCCGCCCTCCACCTCCCCTCAGAAAAGAGGAGGCATCTTTTTGCATATTTTTTTTCTTTTCCTTCTTTACTTTGTTTTTTCTTAAACAAAAGCAAGAATGGTGGCACACGCCTTTAATCCTGGCACTAGGGAGGCTGAGGCAGGCGGATCCCTTTGAGTTCTGAGGCCAGTCTTGTCTACAAAGTGAATTCCAAGACAGGCAAGCCTCTTACATAGAGAAGGCCTGTCTCAAAAAAAAAAAAAAAAAAAAAAAAGGAGTCCAGGAAATTGAACTTGGGCATGTTAGAAAACCTCTCTACCACAGAATTATCCCTCCAGCCCCAGGAGGTACATACACTTTAATGATCTGGAAAAAAAAAAAAAAAGCATTTATTTCTTGATTTCTTGAACTTGTAACTGAGACTTAGAGCCTAGTTCATTTTGACTCCAAATTGAATATACTCAGCTCTGCTAGGTTATCTTTGTTCCCAGATCAGCCAACCACTTTGTCAAAAGGAATGCAGAACTTTTTGTTTGTTAAGGTTTTTTGGTGGTTGTTTGCTTTTTTTGTTTTGAGACAGTGCCTCCATTGCAGAGCTCTGACTCTCCTGAAATTCACTACACAGAACAGGCTGGCTTCAAACTCCCAGAGATCTGCCTACCTATGCCTCCAAGTGCTGGGTTTAAAGGTGTACACCACCAGCAGCCCTCCACAAGGCAGAACTTTCAATGCAATCAGTGAACTCTAGAAATCCTAGCTCATGAGCAGACCCAGATGGAGCAGCAGTTGGCCTTAAAACTCTCCCTAAAGCACGGGCTCACGGTCCCCTATCCCTCTCAGATGTGTACTATACTGACCCACTGAGTCAAGGGACCGGTCTATTACAGTTGAACTGTCTGCTCAAAATAGTTCATGTTGAAACATGAGCTGCGCACTCTCCTTCTCTTGGGATACTTCATCAAATACAAGTACAATGTCTAGAAGCTTCTCTCATCTGTGCATGCTGTAATAGAATTAGACCTTGCAAAGTTTTTGTTGAAAAAAAAAAAAAACAACAAAAAACTCAGATTACAAAATAAAGTGAAATTCAGTCTACCTAACTTAAAAGTATCTTTTATTCTTTGGTGGGGAGAGGGGGCACACCTAGAGAAAGCTTTCTAAACACAAACATGTAACTATGAAGCTGGGAGGGTGGAAGGAGACAGAAGCAAGAGGGCTCTCCCAGGGCATTTATAGAAAGCTTCCTCCGTCCCACCATATCCCTAAAAAGTTTCTTTAAAAGGCCTTAAAATGAATAAATAGTTGAAAATGAAATGCAAAGTCAAATCAAAGTGAATGTCAGTGCTGTTCAGTTAGCAACAGCCTAGCAGCTCACCAGCTGTCAGCGCTAATCCTAGCTCAGCCGTTGACTCATGGGTGACCTATAGAAGTACAGTTAACCTCGCTGATTCTGTATGCCAGCAACAAAATGGCATCCCAAACTCCTCGAAGGCCCCATGTGAGTTATAACTCCAAGTTGCTGCTGGGCCCCACTTTTGAGGGCTAAGTGTTAAATAAAAACCAAAATTAGATAGAAGCTGATAGGATGCTCTTCAGAGAACATTCCCAGCTCTGTCTGCATAATTTCAGTGCTTTGATGAAGCATATCTCATAAGAAACGGTTAACTACATAGAGTGGTTAAGAATAGTTTCAACTGGCCTTATCTAAAATACAGAGTATTCCAACTCCTCATCAAGCTTTAGATACCAGGCACATTCCCAACAGTCTTAGTTGTATTTCTAGGAGAAAAAAAAAAAAAAAAAAAAAACAGTCTTTCCAGGAATCTATGCAAAGGGTTCTAAATAAGAGAAGCAAATGAATGATGAATGTCTTTGGTATAAGCCCTAATAATAAAACCCTCATCATAAGAAACAGCTCATTAGTCAGCTAGATTAAAAACAACACTCAGGACACACGTAATGGCTGGATGCTCAACAACATGATTCTCTTCTTCCAGAGAAATGGGGCTGCGGGCAGCAAAGCCTCACAGGGAACAAGTCTCCGAACCACAGGAAGGAAAGGGTTTCTCACCTCCCCGTACTGAATGTTAAGGGCAGTATTAGAAACATTCACAGTAAGCACTGAGTCTGGATTAATGTACAACTGTAAAGGGGCTGGAGAGATGGCTCAACAGCTATGCGCATTTGTTGCTCTTGCAAAGGACTGGATTCGGTTACCAGCACGCTCGTAGCCACTTAACACCATCTATAAACTCACTTGTGGGGGACCCAGCTCCCTCTTCTGGCCTTTGTGGGCACCAGGCATGTGCAGTATGGGTGAAACACTCATACACATAAGATACAATATTAAAAAAAAACACAACTGTAAGATCTGTTTGGCAACTCAAGAGTCAACTTAACTACTTTGTATACGGTCCACCATTCTGAAACTTAAGGGATACCACAGTTCACTTAAGCTCAAAGAAAATAACATAAGGAAACTGATCAGGAAGCTTTGGGTTGTTATCTGTTGAATTTTTTAAGTTTTGCTGTTGCCTGGGTTCTGTTGTTGTGTTTTGGTGGTTTGGGCTTTGTTATTTGTAGGTGGGACCTCAAGTAGCCTAGGCTATGGTGCAGGCAAGACTGACCTTGAACTTCTGATCTTCTTCCATCTATCTATTCTATTATCCTCAGCTTGGAAAAAAATGTTTTCACCCCTTTATATAAAGTAAGACTTTTAAGGAGAAAGACTGCTTCCAAACCAATGAAAACTGCCTCTGTAAGTGAAAGACGGCTTACCTGGGGAGAACAGACAGGTGTAGTCACAAGTTCAAGGCCATTTAGCAAGTAAACAAATGTGGCACATGAGCAAACATTCTGGCTGATTCCAGAACCCCAAATACCCTCAGATTAGAAAACTTCCCCCATTAAGGTTAAATTTGCAATGATGTTAAGAATGCTTCCAAAGCAAAATGATATTCAAAGATGCTCACCGTAGAACAGCACTTAGGTGCTGCCTTTTAATTTCAATGTCTCCAGAAACCCATCTAATGCTACGTCTCTCTTAACACAGGCATTTGTTATGTAAACCAAACCAACTATTTTTAAGAAGTTTAGTATTTCATCATCTTATGCCTTAAAAAAAAAAAAAAAATCTAGGTATGGTCCAAATGTAAAATTCCAACATTGAGAGGGGGGGGGGAAAAGTTGCACCTGAATCTAAAGACTTACTGTGCGCCACATCAATGGACTCCTCAGCCAGATTGGCTGAGAGTTTGGAGGGGGAAAGTATGGAAGGAAAAGATCCCTTATCCTTATTTTATGAAAAATCTGTCTCAAAAATTTCATGCCTTGTGCACTCCAACAAGTTCAGCAAAACCCAGCCATGAAAGGTAAGCTAACACATGAAGCTACTACCAGTCTTTGTGTTGGTCTGGGGCATGCACTCGCAAGGGTGAGAGTGACGGGGTCGGTTGGAGGATGGGGGTCACACACAAGGGTTACATATTCCAGACCAGACTGGGCTACAGAATGAGACCCAGTTTCAAAAGGAAAAGGAAAAAACAAAAACAAAAAAAAAAAACACTTATTTTGTCTAGAGTTGATCATTCCAATTTTTGCTTCTCCAATCTTGTCTTTTGCTTTTGACAAAAGAAAAGAAAAAAATAAACCTTTGTGTCCAATCTACCAATAAGAAAGCAGTGTTTTTTTACAAGTTTACAAATAGCGCACTAAAAGGGAAAGACTGAAATGTAAGTTAAAACAGTGCTCTCAACATCTTTGTGGACTTTAATTACACATGCATGCCTTCACTCTGCAGTCATTTAGGAAATATACTACTGCTACACTCATTGTTACAGGGAGGAAAACTAGGTCAAAACTCAGGAAAACTGTCTACAATTACTAAGCTGCTAAGACAGAAGTACCGGGGGCGGGGATGCTGAATGAGGCTGCAAGGATTAGTCCACATATCACATTCTTCAGGGGGAGATTCATCAGCAGAATCTCCCTGTTCCCTTCTCTCCTTAGAAGACCACTCCTCAAACTAAACATCTCCATTCCATGACTTACGTTTGATGCAAAGAAAGATGCAGGAAGAAAGGCAGAGAGAAAGGGAAGGAAGGAAGGAAGGAAGGAAGGAAGGAAGGAAGGAAGGAAGGA
>NW_026585895.1:26206464-26264770 GCF_907164565.1 Psammomys obesus
GAAGGAAGGAAGGAAGGAAGGAAGGAAGGAAGGAAGGAAGGAAGGAGTAAAGACATAAATCTATTTCACCTCTGGGCCAGCTCACAAAGTCCACTGAAACTTCAGAGTGGGTAATGGAAAGAACAAACACAGCACATCACCCAAGAGGGGCCCCTCACAATGAAACAGATCTGTTACAGCAACACAGGTGGGTTAGAGAGAAGACCAAATCATCACATCAGTTTTTCCAGTTAGTACCTTAATGGTGTGAAATAAATGACGTAAACTATTAAAAAAAAAAAAAAAAAAAAAAAGCAAGCCTTTGTCCTAACGTGAAAAGAAGCTAGAGTAATCCATATCTCAGCCTGTTCCCGTCCATTCTCCATGGCTACCTGCTTTCTTCCTAACTACCTGAAGAATGGCCTGCAGCCCAGATTCTAACAATCATCAGCTTCTGGAAGTGGTCCAGGGCTCCCTCTCTCCTAGACTCAATCCCCTCTTTCACCTCCTCTCCTTGGTGAGCAGCTTGACAAAGGAGACTCTCCCAGAAGAGGGCACTTGTGTCCTCTCCAGTGTTAGACTGGCTAAGATGTCATCTAAGGCCTTTTCAACTAGAAGTTTATCATTAAACCCACTTGTACTGAATAATGAATCGCTATCAACTTGATCCAAAAAAAAATTACACACGGATGGAATGTAGTGGGAGAATGCTTGTTCAGCATGTGTGAAGCTCTGGATTAATGGCAAGTACTACAACAACAACAACAAAGATTAAACTTAAAACAGAAAGCTCAGTCAGGTGAATACTACTAGCTGCAAAGGAGGATACAATATAGGGACAGTTTCTTAAAATGTATCACTATGTCCAGGTTTTTCAACACTGACTTATTCTTCTTTTCTCTGTTTGTTTATTTTCTGAGACAGAGTCTCACTAAGTAGCTCTGACTGCCTTGGAACTAGTTATGTAGAGTAGACTTGGCCTGAAACTCACAGAGAACCACCTACCTCACAAGTGCTGGAATAAAAATGTGCTCCACCACACCTGACCTTCTCAAAAGACAGTAAATTTCCAAGGTAAACCATCTTAGAAAATTAGGTCTGAGCAAGGGGAAACGGAAGCAGATGACCACACCTGTTCAATAAGGCATATATACTCCACAACACTCAGCAGAAAAATGGAGCATTATCTAAGGGCCTTAGAAAAATGTAGCCAATTAACAAGTCCTGAATTCAACCTCCTGAATTCAGTCACCACAGTCCTCACTCATACCATGGCTCTGGCTGGCATACTTTGTGGGAGAAAAAACTTCATTACTGGTGGCCCTGTGGTCATTTTATGTCAACAGCTAAAATAAACTGTCTCCTGTCTCTCTGGAGTTTGTCCATTTTCCCCCAACCCCTTTGGATACCTCACACTTGGCTACCCTCTCAAATATAAGCTCAGGGTAGTCTCTTAAAAGGACAGGAATCACTAAAAATGTAGTTGGATTTCCTATGCATGCAACTCACTGACTGGAATATGCCTGTGATATTTTTTTTTTTTCCAACAGAACCTGTCAGCTTAAAATTACAAATGACTTCAAGCTGCTGGCATCCATTTCACTGAGCTATTAGGATAGCCGGGGTGCCTAACTTAAGAAGATAAAGTGACAAATGTTCTAGAAATCAGCAGGCCCTTATTAAGCTTTGAGTTTCTGAAACCCCAGCCCTAACTCAGCTGCTTGGGAGCACTATTACAAGTTTATTCTGAGAGATCAGTTATTAAAAAAAAAATCAAATTTACAAAAGATGGAACAGTGAATACTCAGGTATAAAATTAAGCCATAGACTTTATAGTAAAACATGCTTACTATGGTTAAAAGACATAGGCCACATACAAATTTAGCAACACCTATTAGGTATCATGACCTTCGGCCCTGGCATTTCCCAGTGTCAGTTCAGATAACACAGAGGTAGAGGAAGTAATCTAATCCCTACTGTCCATGTTCCAGACTTCTGAAATAGCCTCAGCAGAAGTAGCATCTTTTACATTTGCTCTCAAGTAATCAACGCAGCTTTTTAAAAGAAAGTGCATCAAACACAGTCAACAGACAAGGAAGAGGCTCAATAGGCCAGAAGTTCATATGGGCAACACACACCCAACTAGGAAACCCTGGGATCCAGCACCCATAGGCCAGAATGAAAAGAAAGAGTAACACAATGTCTCTCAATACCTCTCTTCTTTAGGAAGAAATACATAAAAAATGTCAAGTACAGCAGCTCAGGCCTGTAATCCCTGCATGATAATTTTTTTCTCTTTCTTTCCTTCTTTCTTTCTTTCTTTCTTTCTTTCTTTCTTTCTTTCTTTCTTTCTTTCTTTTTCTTTCTTCCTTCTTTCCTTTCTTTCTTTTCTCTGTCTCTCTCTCTCTTTCTCTCTCTCTCTCTCTTTGTTCCCCTAGCAAAGCCTCCCTATGTAGCTCTGGCTGTCCTGGAACTCTGGAACTCAAATATAGATCATGCTGGCCTTGAACTCAGAGATCCATCTGGGTCTGCTTCCTGAGTGTTGAGACTTCTGTGCACAGGAAAATCAAGCCAAGCATGAGCTTTCTGAGTTTGAAGCCAGTCTGGCTTATAGAAAAAAAGCCTGTCTGAAATGAGAAGCTTATTCACTAGAAGGCAAGTGTGAAGTAGTACATTAATTCTTCTTAATATGTGTTTTTTTTAAGGTGGTATTTTCCATTTAGGGTAGAAACTTTTAAGCAATATGCCTGGTTCTACCACCTTCTAACAAAAAGAAACAAGAAGAACAATTAACTGTAGGGAAACCCGTGGCTTAAAGGTGGCTGCAGAAGTGGTGAGGTGCGACAGCAAGCCAGCTTTGTCACCCAAGCTCCACCCTCCTCTTGAAGCAGAACTGAACTACCCAGACAGCATGAGAGAAGAGAAATAGGAGATTAGAACTAGCTATAACATCTCAAGGCCAAAGACTACTAAATCCCGCAGTGAGATCATTTCCTGCTCTCAACTCATGGCTGTGGTACAAAGAGAAAAATAAAAGGAAACTGAACACTGTCTTCAGAAGTTCACATTAATCCCATTGTTGCAGTGCCCCTCATTGAATCATCCTCCTTCCGTGAGATAATAATGTACTTGCTACCTAAGTAGCTAAAATTAATTCCAGCACTCCAGAGGTGGAGGCGGAGACAGGTGGATCTATGAGTTCAGGGCCAACCTGATCAACACAATGAGTTCTAGAACAGCCAAAGCTACACAGAGAAACTCTGTCTCAAGATAGAAAGAGATGATAGAGGAAAGAAAGAAAAAGAAAGAAAGAAAGAGAGAGAGAGAGAGAGAGAGAAAGAAAGAAAGAAAGAAAGAAAGAAAGAAAGAAAGAAAGAAAGAAAGAAGGTTTGAACGAGGAAAAAAAGAAATGTAATCAGGCAGCAGATTTGGGCCTTTGCTTTTCCACTTCCGTTCCCAGCCTCCTGACTTCTAACAGTACAAACTTGGCAGGAGCAAGGAAAGCACCCAGGCATTTCAATGAACTGGACAAAGTAAAGTCTAAATGAACAAACCCTGGCACAAATAAATGAAGCAGTCTTTAAAAATCAAGGAGCCAAACAGAGGCTTTTTAGAAGACATCCCCATCTTAAAACACGAGATTCTCAAAAGTTCACAAGCATTATAAGGCTGTATACTGAGGAACTCTCAAACTAAACTGTGAAGTGTAATCTCTACACACAGCCATGAGCGTGCACAGCCACAATGCTTCATCATCAGTTCATGCGCTTACTCACTTGCTTCCTTCTGTAATGAGCAAACTGAGAGAGTCCCAAAACAGTGGCCAGAGCTCCTCCGCCCACAAGAACAGTCCCTTTCACTGCCTTTTGAAATGCCATTGCTTAGCCTACAAAGAAAAAAAAAGAGAAAATAGGAAGTTAATTTCATTGCATAATAATCTTAATAATAAAACATTGTACAGATTATGAAAGTATCTTAACGTAGACAAGGAAATACAAAATAAGAAGGTTCCTAACATGCCAATAGGTATGCCACAATCCAAAAGCAATAACTCAAAAAAACCAGGACAAGGAAATTGATTATGTAAACCTTACACTCAGAGCTGACAGGAATTAAAGAAAGAAATGCAAATTAAGAGACAACTCAGGGTATTTAAACAGTATAAAGTCAAGAGAGCTGTGAAAAGAAATGTCATTGTGGATTTGACAAAACTACAAGCTGTACTTGCGAATTTGTTCCACAGCTAATCCCTTCCACAAGGGAAACTGGTGGGAGTCCTGGGTCACTCAACAGGACAATAAACCTCAGGCCTGCTTCAGGTCCTGTGGCCAGTGTTCAATTCAAACTCAGAGACAATTTTCTGCAGCTTTCCCTTCTTGAATGTAACTCAACACACTGAGATTTCCATCACTAAAACAGCAGACACTTAACAGCTAGGAAGTCAACAGATGTCAGCCCCTGGTCCTCTAACAAAACAATAACTTAATGTGCAGTAACTCTTTTTGTTAGGGGAGTTAAAAAGGGGGGAGGGGGGAATGGTAGAAGGAGGGTGGGAGAAAGAAAAGGTTTTCTTCTAGCCAGTGACAGGACTGCAGTGGCAAGGAGAAGGCGCCTCTGTGCTCACAGTGTTATGGCTGTATTGTGGGAGCACTTTCTTCCTTCTCCCTAGTTTTGTACTACTGGATTGATTAGATTTTTTTTTTTTTTAAGTTCTGTTCTTGAGGATTTGAAATTATCTTTTGACTTCTTAAGAAGCCAAGAACATTGCAAAAAAATAAGGATCCCATCAAAAGTCCTCTGGTCTACTTTTATTCTGTCAAACAAACAAACAAACAAAAAACCGATTAGCACTCTGTGAGTACTTTTAATTTTGTTTTTTAAAAATTTAGGAATGAATAATTTGACCTTCCTCCCTCCATTCACAAAAGCAGTTGGCACACCCACCTCTTACAAGGAAGCCATCACCCTATTTTCAGGAATGGGTGGTGGTCAGACCTGTCTGAACAACTCACTTATTCCCTACTGATATGGAACAACTTAGAGCTTACTAAGCTTACAGATGGTTTTAACTTAGAATATATAAATACATATATATATATAAACTATAATTATATGTTGGGTTCCATATTGGATGTAAAATAGCTGCTCTATTCTCTTAAATTAAAGAATTTCAATGGAGTTGATAACTAGATTCTATAGAGAACTCATTTTGGAATTATATATACATATATATTATATAATATTATACATTATAATACTATATAATATTATACATTAAAATAGAGGTTGGCATTTCTTAATTTTTTTTTTCCTTCTGATCTCCTTCACAAACTCCAAAATTCCAACGTGGGTTTTTTTATTAACATTCTCACCTGGGAAATATTTCCTGTAAGTACCCTGATTGGAGATCTCTCCTTAGTGTCTTTGTTGATGCAATTTAGAAAGGCAGGCATGACCAAAGAAACACAGAAAGGGAAAGGAGCCCTTCCCTGGGAATGGCTGAAGGGCCTCAGCAGCCAGAGAATCAAAACTCCAGATCCAGATTTGCTCAAGGACCTTCTTCTCTAGTTGTAAATCCACAGTTCTCTAGGAATATCACCAAAAGCATCCACTTTTGTTCAGACTGGGGAAGAGCCTGTGTACCCTGGTTAGAGAAGCCACACATTCAGTTACCCTTAGGCTAAACCTTATCTTGTTTAAAGATCAAAACCACCTGAGAGCAGACACCCATTGGTCACAGCCTGACACTGTTTAGGGCGCTGAGACAACTGTTCTTAAGGGTGCCTGTCGCCAGAAGAGAAATTCTGGGGCGCCTGAGACAGCCTGCATTCACACAGTTAGTTTGATCAACTCTGGACAGAGATTAGAGTCCTAGTTTTATTTCCTTAAACAATGCACATGCCTACCCCATACAGACAGAAGCATGGTGGTCTATTGGATGTGAATGTGGTAGCTGGTTGACTTGAGGTAGTTTCACCATTTGTCTGGCTGATAACATCATTCATGACCTCACAAAGGAAACTACACATCATCACAAGTGTGGGTTGGCACACAGAAGTCAATGAGAATGTCTCAGCATTTGGGGTTTGTTCATTCAGCCGATTGAGTTTAGGGCGGATTCTTCCAAAAGTGTGGTTTTCCTACCTGCCTAAATTATCTTTTTTTTTTCTTTTCTTTTTTTTTTTTTGTTTTTTTTTTGTTTGTTTGTTTTTTTGTTTTGTTTTGTTTTGTTTTGTTTTTCGAGACAGGGTTTCTCTGTGTAAAAGTTCTGGCTGTCTAGTTGTCTTTTTTTCAATTTAATTCTCCTATATTAAAATTCACAAAAGATTATTTTTAATAACTCACTAATACTAAATAAAACTATATTCACATAATACCAGAGTTAGCAATAATTTTCACTGTTGTCATCTTTTTATATAAGTTCATGCAGTAATTAAAAGATTATTTTTACTGAGACCCTATCACATCAAACAAAAACAAAAGCTATTTCTACCATTACTAAATCGTCTATAAGGTCACCTAATTACCTGTAAAGAGTAAAACAAACTCACAGGCAGCCCAAAAGCCACAGACTGTTTCACACAGTTATCCTAAAATCAGCATTGAGGTGTCTCTTTTTATTAAGAATGTCAAAATGGGGCTGAAAGTGGTGGCACACACCTGTAATCCCAGCAGTTAGGAGGCATAGGCAGGCTGATCTCTACTAGCTCCAGGCCACCCAGGTGTCTATAATGAGACCCTGCCTCAAAAAGGAAAAAAAATAAAATAAAAATAAAAAGTGACAATGACAACAGCTGTCAATCGTGGAAGCTGCTTTATTTCTTTTCACACTTTAGCTCGTTTCACCTTAAAACACATAGCTTCAGGTAAGGGGATGGCTCAGTGGCCAAAGAGTTCGCCTCAGAAACAAAGACCTGGGTTCAGATCTCCTGAACCCACATAAAAGGCAGGATTTGGTAGCATGCATCCACAACCTCAGTTCTCCTAGAGGGAGATGGGGAGCAGAGAAGGAAGAATCTCCCAGAAGCTCACTGGGCAGCTACTCATGTGTATTCAAAAGAAAAGCAAAAGACCCTATCTCAAAGTGGAAAGCATCAACTAAAACCTGAGGCTGTCCTCTTACCCACCACACACACACACACACACACACACACACACACACACACACACACACACCATGTCATTAAAAGACATTGATAAACCTAACACAGTGGCACACACCTTTAATCCCTCTGGCAGAGGCAGGAGGATCACTGTGAGTTCGAGGCCAGCTTAGTCTACAAAGCAAGTCCAGGACAGCCAAGGCTACACAGAGAAATCCTGTCTCCAAAACCCAAAAACCAAAACAAACAAACAAACAAAGGCACGGAAAAAGCCTCTGGCAAATTATATGCCAATCGTAGTGGGACAAATAAAACAAAGGTTTTGCTTTAACGTTCAAAAAATTTATTTAAAAGCAATAAATATAAGCCTTAGACTATGAGCGTGTGTCCATTACATTACCTTATAAGGGAAAAGTTTTCACAGTTGATATAAAAAAAAGATTATTTCCAAGTATCAACTTTAAAAGTAATAAAATGGGCAAGAGAAATGGCTCAGCAATCAAGAGCACTGTCTGTTCTGCCAGGGTTTGATTCTGGGTGCCAAATACTTGGTGGTGGCTCACAATCTTCTTAAACACCAGTTGCAGGGGAGGGGATCCAAATGCCCTCTTCTGTTACCAGGCACTCAAGTGGTACAGACATACATGTAGGAAAAAAATCATCCATACACATAAAGTAAGATTTTTAAATGGTAAAAGCTGCAACCAGAAAGAGAGCAAATAATGTGAGGCAGAATAAGAAATCAAAAAACAAAACAAAACAAAAAACCACGAGGGGGATGTGGGAAGAGAAAGCAGCCCTCCCCTGCTGGGACCTTCCTTATCAGAAACATCAACACAACCTAAAAAAAAAAATCAAAAAAATCAGATACTGTTTTTCCTCAGGATATAAACAACAACGAGCTCTGCTCACGCAGGACGTGTGTGGCCTTGAGTTCAACTGCTTAGTAGTCCTTTCTCATCCTAAATCTAAGAGGCACCTCACAAACCCAACCAATGCTTTGTTTAAAATGAAAAGTTTGAACAAGATGTAAACAAAAGGGTCTGAAGGGATGACTCCACGGTTAGAGTGTTTGCTGCTTCTGCAGGGGACCTAGGTTCCCAGCAAGTACTGGGAAATTCACACTTGTCTGTAACTCCGCTGTCAGGTGACCACATCTGTCCTCTGCAGGTACAAGGCATGCATGTGTTATATCTATATCTATCTATATCTATCCATCTATCTATCTATCTATCTATCTATCTATCTATCTATCTATCTATCTATGCAAAGCACTCACAAACTTAAACTAAAAATATCTCTTTTTAATCCTGAAAAAATTCTTTAAACATAGATCAGCTCATATTTTCCCATGTTTTAGATTTTACTTAATTTCTAAACTTTGCTTAGTCTGTAAACTTTGCTTGACATTTTATCGGTTGACTAAGGTAATGGCACTTCACTCTGAACGTTCTGAAATCCTTTCACATTCAAGGGGCCCAACTCATTGTAGGATTCTGTTTTACCTGATCAGAGGGGCGTGGTACTGAAAAAGAAAGAAAGAAAGAAAGAAAGAAAGAAAGAAAGAAAGAAAGAAAGAAAGAAAGAAAGAAAGAAAGAAAGAAAGGGAAAATGATACAAACACAAAATTAACTAGCTTATCACACAGCTCAATGTCCATGCCTTCTGAACTGTTAATTAAATTACATGCACAGTGATTCAGGACTGGCTCCCATGGTGGCCCAGCCCACCTCTCATTGTTCTTCCAAGGAAACTACTAGCTTAGCTGGCCAAGCCTGAACAAAATGGGCCTCACTTGCACACACATCTGCTGGAGCTCTATGTCTCCTTTTACAGTAGAACTGTGGGCAGAAGGTTATGAGAGAGAAGAGGCCAACTAGATGACAATGGAATAGTCCCTGTGTAGGATGAAGGAGCCTGGTGTAAGGCAACCCTGGGAAATATGACCACAGAGAAATCCCTAATCTTTCGACAAGACCTACAAATGGTGACAGGAAGAAGTGGGCAGAGCACAAACTTATAAAATGAGTTTTTATAAGTTATATAAAATGATGCTCGGAGCTGGGGATTGGCCCCATGGTACAATGTTCTGATCCAGAAAGACAAACAGGCTGAAGGGGGGAATGAGAACAGTTTGGAACTAAGGAAAATTGAAATCTTAATACAGCACTTATACGAAGAAAGCAAGAATGTTAGCCATATACATCTAAAACTTATTTTTAAAAAATGGTCATCCAAGTAATTACCTACAGGTATTGGCTTCAGAAGCATCAGCTTAAACGTGACCATCACAACTGCTACCTGAATGCTCACAGACTATTGCCTGAACTTACCTGGTTCAACTGAAACTTAGCTGCCCTGTGAGGACTCCTACTACAGATAGGAACTCCGATCATCATGAAAAAAAAAAAATCTCAAACACAGTCACTGCGTGTTCCCTACCCGTCTGCTCCTACTCAAAGCCAAGGCCACCCTCCCAGCTAAATCATATATTTGAATAACTTAATCAAACATCTACTTTTAAAAGCAAGAAATAACACCAAATGAAAAATATGAAAAAGCCAGCCAGAATGCTCAGTGGAGAAAGGGCCTACCACACAAGCCTGCCCACCTGGTTCAGTGCCGCAGACCCGAAGATGGAGAGAACTGGCTCCCACAAGTTGTTCTCTGATCTCCACACATTTGCCATCGTCTGTGAGCACAAGCACACAGACCTGTTATAGGTATACAATGATAACAAGTAAAACAGAGGTTTTAAAGAAACAAAAATACAGAACAACAACCAGAAGTAAGTATACTCATCTAGAAAGAATGTTTACTTCCTGGCCCCTGAATTCCCTGCCCACGGTACTCAATTTACTCCCCACTCGAGATCTTCACCTAATCTCCTCTCCCAGCACTCAACAAGAGGTAAAAGTGACATAAATAAGATTCCATGCAAATATACTTATCACTCACTGTGAAAGAAACCCTGGACCTGTGGACAAACTTCCCTATCTCTGTGGCCTCCCATCAGCAATCCCAGTGACTTGCAATGAACTTTGAATCTCTGTGTTCCCCACTAACTGCAGAAGAATGGGAACATCTCAAGACGAGCGCCAGCTCGGGAATAAGCATCCCTTTCGAGTATGATCAGTGTGAGGAAAAAGAACAAGTTCAAAGGGCACTTTCAGCAGGGTGTGCTGGTGCGTGTGTGTCATCCCAGGACCAGGAAGGAGGTCAGCTTGAGAGGAATGGCAAGATGTGTCTTGAAAGGCAAAGAGCAGAGGATGGAGCTCTGTGGTGGAGCTCTTGAAGAGTAAATCAACCACCAGCCTGGCAGTTTCGGAGGCGGGACTCTCCAGCAAAATAGCAGAGTGTTCCTCGCTTTTCTAATTACCTACACTGAAAAACCCAAATGTGCAAGGCATTTCAGATACAAAGTAAGATCCCCAGGGCATAACTTAGAGGTACCACTAACTGTTTACAAACCAGGCAATACAAGGGGGTCCAAAGATAGCACACAGCGCCCTGCACTTCTCAGTGTGCAGCTGAGCACAGAAAGCCACCCCCACATTCCACTGAGTCATGTCACACTGTCACACCCATGAGAGGCCCAACCCAAGAGCCCAACCCACATGTCCAACCACATATTAATCCAGTGACTTTTAAACGAAAGGTAGTGCAGCCCTTCCTCAGAAAAAATCCTGCCCAGTTATGGCCAGAATTTAGACTGCCAGCAATGTACAGCAGGGTGAGCCTCAAAAGCACTTTCCTTTCCAGTTACCCATGCTAAAACTACAAGGGCAGAGATTTTTTTTTTGGGGGGGTGGGGGGGTAAGGACTACTGTTGTTTAAAAGTTTTCTGTGACAGTTTCCTGTAGCACAGGCTAGCCTTAAACTTCTGATATCCTGCCTCTGCCTCCAAAGTGATGAGATTGTGGGGAAGCATCAGTACACACAGGTTTGGGCAGGTTGTATCAAAGCAAACTATTATTCCAGCTGCCCACAAAGAAGCCGCTGTTGGTTCAGATGAAGAACACACTGACAAGGGCTTACACAAGCAAGTGGCGAGCAAAGCACAAAAAGGACTGGTTGGAAAATGATTGCAAGGGTTCCTTTTAAGACGTGGACTCTAATAGGAAAAAAGTGAATATATCAAGTTCTAAGAAAACAGTAGATGCCGAAACAGAGGTGGCTTCAGTAAGTGTGTGTGTGTGTGTGTGTGTGTGTGTGTGTGTGTGTGTGTGTGTGGTGTAATTATAAAGAACACAGACCGAACACGATATCAGGGAACAACAAACATGAAGACTTTTCAGAAGTCAGTGAGCAAAGCATTCTCCTGGTAATGAAAGACAAATGAAAGCTCTGAGGAGCAGTGAGAACATGATGTATCCTCAGGTTCCAGATGATCCTGTTCTCGGCTGTGGCTCCTGTGGCTGTGGCTCCGGAGGAGGGAAAACACCATTTTCCCACGGGTCTGGTGTCTCACACCTCCACACCCTCCCAGACAGCAGGGTTAATTCAAGGAAAGCCAAGACCCTCTACATCCAATCTGCTTCCTCGGAAAAATCTATGCCCAGGAGGCTCACACCCAAGCCTGCCAGCCACCACCACAAACACAGAAAAAAAAAAATCAACAGAGATTAACAAAGAAAAAGGAGAGAGGGCTGGAGAGATGTCTCAGAAGTTAAGAGCACTGCTCCTGAGTTCAATTCCCAGCAAGCACATGGTGGCTCACAACCATCTATAATAAGATATAGTGTCGTCTTCTGGCGTGTAGGTGTATATGCAGATAGAACATTGTATACATCATAAATAAATAAAATTTAAAAAAAAAGAAAAAGGAGAAACAAAAGTCAGAAAGCATGAGCTCTCCATATTTGACTTACCTTAGCTGCCATTAAGTGAGGACAATTTACCTTAAACATGCGAAAACAACTGATTTACATGGAAAGTTGGTCCTATAATTTCACTGTAAAGCTAGCTGAAGGAACATCAATTGTTTTCCCTTCCGGTCTGTACTGATGGAAATGAAGTAGCTATGATAAACATGGCTTTATCATAACCCATATACACACTGCTGAGGTAACTATACAGTTCTTACCTAATGCTGTCCTACTGGTATGCAGAACACTGCATTGAAATTTTAATATGTTCATTTCTTCAGTCCTGTCTTTCTTTATTACTTTTGCTCATGCATGTATATTTAGGATAAATGTGTTGCTTAAAAGTTTATGACATTTGGAAATAAATTTCAAAATGTTTCTAAAGTTTTTTTTTTAAAAAAAAAAAAACAGCTAAAAATACACTATATTAATTTACAGTTTCCACCAGAGTACTTTGACATAAATCTCTCAGACTACTTTCCACAAATCTCTCTCCAGGCATGACTGGGCCAGTTATCTCATTTTAGGAGCTAACCCACAGCTACAGATGAGTGAGAATGAGGCTAACCCAAGACCCTTCTCCAGAAACGAAGGCAGGCTCCTTTAAACCAAGAGGAAAGACTGGCAAAGGGAAGGGTCAGCTGTGTCCAAAGCTCATCAGAGTTCCAATAGTGTAAGTAAAAGTCACAAAAACAAAAGGAGAAAAAGAGCTAACTGAGCCAACTGAAAGTATTTATTAAAAAAAAAAACCCTAAAACTTGAATGTGCAATTTTTCCTTTTACAGTTTAATATACAGTGTAATGACAATTAACAATGCACTTTTTTCAAACTCCTCTAAAATAAAAATATATTGAAATAGGAGAGGTCTTAGAGGAACGGGTAGAAAAATGCTCACGTATTCACTTATTATTTAAGAACTAACTCTGTAATTGCCACACTGCGTCCTTACATTCTCTGCCGTATCAAAACGAACACAGAAACTAAAGCATGAATTTCACCCTTTTTCCTTATTTTCAAGAAGTCCATCGTAGAAGTACAAGAGATCTCTTCCTTATGGAGACTGATCTGTGGGAGCTGAGCTTTCTGTTTCAAATGAATGAGTCTGTAAGATATGCAGCAAGTAAAAGTGAAAGAAACAAAGCTAGTAGCAGCTAGGTTGAAGGGCACAGAAACAGCAAAAACACCCCAAAAATCAGGCCATTACAGCATCTGCAGAAAAGACTGGGGAAGCCAGGCTAACGTAAGCACGCTGGGAGATTCTGGGCAGAGGAGAGTTCTCAGGAGAGCTTCTAGCTTCTCATTCCCTCGGTGGGCATTTTTATTCCATGGGATAAACAATAGTTACTTCTAATGGAAATGGTTTACCTTCTGTGTGTTTTCAAGAGCACAGTGTTTTTAACACCCTTAGCTGTTGGCTGCTCTCCTTTCTCCGAGTCACAGAGTTAGGGAGTCAGCCTGACCCAGGGCAAGGAGTTTTGAAGATCACTTAAAAGAAATATACCTGGGTCTTAGACAGGGAAACACTTATTGTTCCTAGATTCCACTTTCAAAAGTGTAAACAGCACATGATAATTACCCACATCACGTGTATTACATCACCTCAACAAAACAGATTTAGATTCATTAAGTACAAGCGACCACTGTTTAGTTTATAACAAAATAGTTTACCTTCTTCTTCTTCATTGCTATAATCAAGAAGAAACATAGTTCACCAGGGGCAATTTGTTGAGCAATTTGTTAAGTTTGCTTTAAAAGCAAAGTTTGGGGGCTAGAGAAATGGCTCAGCAGTTAAGAGCACTTACTGCCCTTGCAGAGGACCTCAGTTCGGTTCTCTGCACTAACAAATCACAACCAGCTGTAACTCCATTTCCAGGGGATCTTACACCAGGCTTGTACATGATGCACACACACACACACACATGCAGGCAAACATTCATTTTCAATAATAACAATCTTTTTTTTAAATAAAAGCAAAATTAATTATTTATTTTGTACAGTCCTGGATTTGTAACTTAGAATAATCCTGAGAAGGCTGATATGAAATGACCCTCACAAGTAAAACTGATTTCCAGAAAATGCCCATCCAAAATGCCAGTCAAGGTAAGAAACTCAGTGGCTAGGAGTCTGATATCAAAGTAAATAAATTTTTGTTTTCACATCACCAACAAGAAACTACTTACTTAGCATTAAGAAGACTGCTTTTAAAAAATAAAGAGTACTCAACCAGGCAATGGGGGCACACACGATTACTGTGTGTTAGTCCCAGCACTGGGGAGGCAGAGACATGCAGATCTCTGGGATGGAGGCCAGCCTGACCGAAAGAATGAGTTCCAGGAGAGCCAGGGCTGTTAAAACAAAACGAAAAGAAAAAATACTCAACCACTGAAAAAGAAATTTCAACTCCATTTTGAAGATAAAGGAATTAGGAAAATACGCTCACTAGTCACATGATTCCTTCAGCCTCTTTTATTTCTGGGTTAGGGAAACAGTAGGCACCCCTTTTGACAGCACAAGATGCTTTTTAGATTTCATATGCAGGAACAGGATCTAAATAATTAAGAAAAAGCCATTTATTTTGCTCAGGATAAAGTGCTGTATGCTACCAATAGAGTACAAATGTTTGCCTTCAGTCTGCAATATCATCAAGCCTCTAATCCATATTCATTAGCACTGTAACTAAACGGACAGTCACAGCTACTGAACACGGTTTCCTGGGTCTATGTCATTGTTTAAGTAAAAGTGTTTCTAAAAGTCTTCGATACTGTAAAAATAAAATTATAAAGCGAACCAAATGGAAAGTTTTTTTTTTTTTTTTTTTTTTTACATACGTGAGTGAAAATTTTGAGGTTCTTTTGTTTTTCCTTTTCAAGACACCCGGTACCTCTCTCTCTGTGTAGTACAAGCTGGACAATATCTATGTCAATTTTTTTTTCTTTATTATTTTTACCACTGAATGAGAAGAAAGCATATCAGTTCTTTCCAATCATGATTGCATGATACATATTTATAAATTACAACTAAACCTTAGAAAATGCTTGAAGTTAGTTTATAAGATCCTGGGCTTATTGGCTTACGGTGATGGAAAGGCAAGCGTGGTGATGCATGCCGAATTAGCCCAGAACTCTGGAGGTGGAGGCAGGAAAATCAGTCATCTGAAGCTATAGTCCTGTGTAAGGACAGCTTGAGCTATAGGAGACCCTATCTCTCTCTCTTTTTTTTTTCCAGCTTTAAGTTAAAAACACACCATAAGTAACTAGGTCACTGCGGTGGTACAGGCCTGTAATCCCAACATTCAACAGTCAGAGAGAGGATCACCACAGGTTTGAGGCCAACCTGATCTCAATAGTGAGTTTTAAGCAAGCCAGGGTTACATAGTGAGGTGTCTCAAAAGAACCAAACCAAGTGTGGTAGTACATACCAGAAATCCCAGCACATGGCAAAGGGAGAGGCAGGGAAATCAGGAGAGTTCCCTGGCAACTATCACTATGAAATTCATTCAGGTCACCCCGGTCTATGTGAGAACCTGCTTCCAAAACAATAAAAAATTAAATAATAAATAAAATAAAAGGTCATGCCTGTGTTGTATTGCAATTAGTAGTAGCAAAATATTTTCAGTCAATCTTTTGCACCATGAAAAGCTAAACTGTTTAAATATAGATCTACTACACCACTATTACAAACATTTCCAGTTTACATCCTGGGTGAGAACTGAATTAAAGAATAATCCTCCACATAATCCTGAGGTCAGGAAGTCTGCTGGGGTGGGGATCCAGGCATTCTTCTGCCTTGCAGTAGAGAGGAGCCCAGAGAACAGAGCTTGCCACACTGTATCTCTTGTGCCCCTTTTCACCCCCTAGCCTGCTGAAATCCACATTCAAATTCACTAGTCACAATAATCTCCAACTGTATTGTTCTTGCTAAAGTGACCAGACTCCCTAAAAATGTCTGACCTTTAAGGAAACAGCTATCAGAAAATAAGAGAGGTTGAAATAAAATGGCTGCTCACAATAATCCTGTTCAAGAGTATGTGCAAAGGTACAACACAGTTTAAACCCTCCAGTCCCTTCACCCTTGACAAAAAAAAAAAAAAAAAAAAAAAAAAGGCAAAAGTTATGAGCAACATTGTTACTTCCATCTCAGTCATTGTAGCTGCAGCCAGGTGTAGTCCTCCTGCCTGTAACCCTACTAGCAAGCATGCTGAACAAAAGGAATTCCATAGGTCCAGGTCTAGCCTGAGCTACACAGCAAGACACTCTCTCAATAAAATAAAAAGTAAAATAAAATAAAATAATCTTGCCTGAAACAGACTTGGTCAGAAGATCTTACTCATCCCATCCCACCCCATATGTGGCATCCTTTCTAAATCTTTTTCAGATTTTTTTTTTTCTTTTCTCCCTTAAGAGGTCTGGCACACACTCACTCTAAATGGAGAGTGTACGTATAGACATGTAAGCAAGTCTAGTTAGTCACCAGGAGCTGAGATAGTCATTGGCACCAACATGACAGCTAACAACAGAGGGAGTCAACACTTACATCCCATAAGCACAGAGAATAAAGGGTTTGACCTAATATTCTAAGTTATCTTTGATTTGAAAGAAGGAAGTGGAGCTCAGCGGGTAAAGGCACTTGCCACCAAGATTGAGAATCTGAGTTTAATTCCCAGGGCCCACAAGGTGTAAGGAGAGAGCCAGCTCCTGAAACCTACCCTCTAACCTACACACACGTCTACACACACCTACACACACACAGCGCATACTCTTCTTGCAGAGGAACCAAGTTCAATTTCCAGCACCCACATCAGACAGCTCACGCTGCTTGAAACCAGACTTACGGATGGCTTTGAACTGCCACGTGAATGCCATCTCTCCAGTCCCAGTTAATTGCTTTATTTCCTCCCTCTTTTTTGGGGGGGGTGGGGGGGTGGGGGAGAGTGGGGGTGACTTTGATCATCCCACACAAGCTATGATACAGCGGTGCCTCAGCAACAGTAGAAAACAATACTATCAAAGCAAAGCGTTCATTCCTTCATTAGACAGCCCATCTCAATTTATCCTTTATCTGCATTTGAAAGGCTTTTTTTTTTTTCCCTATTTCTTCCACACTATCAGGCTGATGATAATTTGTTTAAACTTTAAGATTTCTAAGTACTTCCAACTTATCACCATGGTTAGAAACCCAAGAGCAAAATTAGCTAATACTGTTCCCAAAAACAAACAAATAGCTCCAAACAGTGAAAGAAGCTACATAGCAGCATCTTAGCATTTGGACTTTCATCCTCTGGCTTTAACACTTCCAGGGTATTTCTCCCTTTACCCTATCATGCTGTAGGTTAGAAAACTTGAGGATTTTGGCATACACGAACACAGCCATGTTCATCAATATACACGATAACCACAAACTACCCACAGCTTTCACGAACATGAAGAATTCCAAGTCAGGCAAAGTGGGAAATGCCAGTCACTCTGGCCATCTCACACAGAGTTCCAAATTCTCCTGTCTGCCTGAGACTCTGTCTCACAATTCTAAAACCTGGGTGGGGTGGGGTGGAGTGGTCTACACCTTTGATCCCAGCACATGAGAGGCAGAAGTAGGTGGATCTCTGTAAGATCAAGGGCAGCCTGGTCTACATATCTACATAGTGAGTTCCAGGCCAGCTAGGGTTACAGCGCTATACAACTTGAAGGCTGAGACAGAAGGATTACAGGTTTGAGTGTGAGCTACATAGATCATCTCAGAACATGGAAAATAAAACAGTGAGCCTGGGCAGGTGGATCAGTGAGTAAAGTGTCTCACGGGCAAGTAGGAGGATCAGTTTGCGTCCCAGCACCCACCTAAGTGTCGGGCAAGCATAGCAGCCCATCTCTAATCCCAGCATCTGGAAGGAGAAGACACGGGTCATGCTGGATCTCTGGCCCAGTCAAATCAGCAAGCTCTGGGTTCAAATAGGAGCTCTGCCTCAATATGTGTTATACTCATGGAAGCATACACACAAACACGCATATACTATGTGCTTTGGCTAGTCTTAGGTCAGCTTGGCACAGGGTAGGGTCGTCGAAGATGAGGGATTCTCCACTGAGAGAATGCACCTAAGACTGTACTATAGGCAAGCCTGTGGAGCATTTTTTAAAATCAGTGATTGATGGGGGAGGGCTCGACCCATTGTGGATGGTACCACCCCTGGGCGCTACATAAAAGCAGGCTGAGCAAGCCAGGAAGCAGCACCTCTCCCTGGCCGCTGCACCAGCGCTTGCCTCCAGCTTCCTGCCCGGACTTCCTCAGGGATGGACTGTGATGTGGAAGTGTCAGCCAAACAAACTCTCCTAACCAAGTTGCTTTTGGTCATGGCGTTTCATCACAGTGATAGTATCCCTTAACTAGGAACACACACACACACACACACACACACACACAAACACACACACACGACAAGATTATTTCATAGCATATACGTGCACACAACTCAGGTTTTATCCTCACCTGCATAAACCCACACTATCTTGAAAACAATACAGCACACCTCTCCTTCTGCTCCAGAAACAATCAGAATGTTTTCCTACATTCACCCAGATTTAAAGGAGTCTACTTTTTAGCTGGTTAGGGTAGAAAATGCAAAGATCTGTCTTCTAACCACATATATGCAGATCATCTCAGCTAATCAGAATCCATATATTCATTTGTATGGCAAAGTAAAGGACAGTCGCCCTAATTCTAGCCAACATTTTTGCCAAATGGCACAAATACAGCTATATCTATACCCTGTATCTTTAAAACAGATTAAAAACATGTATAATTGATACTTCTTTACAAAAAAGGGATATATATATATATATATATATATATATATATATATATATAAAACTAGTATATGTTCAACATAATTAATTTATAACTGAATTTTACTGTCAGTACAATATATTGACACTTCAAGTCTTTTTCAGTACTTTCAAGTGCTTCCAGAATAAACAATGTGAGCCATATTTTTTATTGCTGTATTTTAGAACACAAACATACACTATTCTACACACACCATTTTTGCAAAGGAAAGCAAAAATCATAAGTTCTTAGAATATAACCAAAGCAGGAATTCCACCAAATATTCAGAAAAATATCCCTGAACCATCTTGCCAAGTGAAGAAAGCAAGTTGAGGGCCACTGGGTCTGAATTTGTGCTTTTATCTGGGATGTTGGAATGCCTGCTAGAACTCCAGCACAGTTGAGAGCAGAGGACCCCTTTGTCATCATGGATTGGGAGTGTTTTATAAACATAAGCACCTTTTAAAATAAGGTAATTTTTAAATGACAAGTGCTATGAAAAAAACAGATCAGATGAGTAACAGTTTAGAGAGTAATGGGGGAGGGGTGACAGATTCAAATTTGGATAAAGTACTCGTGAACATGATCTGGAGAAAACACAATCGAGAGGTCAGCACGCCGCTCCTGAGGGAAGCATTTTTGCAAGAGGCCAATAGACAAGCAAAGATCCTCAGCCTGTACAGCCTCCAACTCCTTGGTATGTCAAAAGGCCACTGTGACTGCATCAAGTGGCGCCTGCAGTGGGTTATAGTCAAGGTCAGAAAGACAGACAGGTGCCCAGTCACACATGACCTCCTCCTAGTGAGGCTTTCATTCTGACAATACAGAGACAGCAAGTCAATGAAGGGTTTCAAGCATACAATGATCTGATGAAATACATGTTACAAGAGAAAGAATTGGCTGCGGTATACAGATCAGTGGTAGAGCATTTACCTACTAGGAGAGGTCCTGTATTTGAAATCCAGGGAATCAGGAAGGGCAGAGAAAATGGGAAGAGGGAGTGTGTGTAAAAGCAGTTGCTTTTTAACAGGACACAGCCATGTTCATCAATATACAAAAATGTATAAAAAGAAGGCAGGAAAGAGAGATAAAGCATGAAGAACTTCCCTGAGAAAGAAAGTAAAACACCCAAACCGCAATCAAAAATAGCATCTACAATAGGAAAACCCACACTTCCGGGAGTACAAAAAGCTATTGAACTCACATATTTGAAAGACTGCTCTCTCTCATTCAGTGTGACAGGCTGGTACAAAGAACAGGTTGTCTGAGAGAACCTCTCCAATGCCCACAGAGAAAGCCATCTTCATATCTAGTCCCCCTGGGGCTAAGGCGGTTTGCAGGTTATCCTCCCATATAAACACAGGCACTATTCATAACCTGATTTGAGACATGTATTAGAAAAGAATCTCAGGTCACATCTCAATAGCAGAAGAGAGCCACAGCACCAGCATCTGCAAACCGGGGAGCTCAAATGCTATGTGAAGCAGTGAAACCCAGTTGAGTACAGATTTAATAGGAAAGAGAGACTGCCAATGATTAATTACAGTTACTTATTTTTTATGGGTTTGAATCTTGATGAGGATGCCTGGCCTCTCCCCATTTTATTTCATAATTTCCCCCCTGTTGGAGACTGAAGAGTAAAAGTCAATTGCCTGAGCGTTGTCGTCACACCAGAAGCTAAAGGGCCCTACATTTCAATTCCAGCTCAGAAAACACTCTGACTGAGCAGATGCAATTCGCCAGACCCCAGTGGACTAGGCTAGCACTGTTGTCAGTCAAATCACACAGCGGATGGAAATCAGTAGAGCACATTAGCAATTTAGACTCAACAGCTTCTCCTCAGCCAGAGACCGTAGGATAATGCTGAATGAAACTCAAAGCTAATCCAAAAGATTCAGCCCATAGCCTGAGCCCATGCTCTTACCAAGATGCAGGCAGGAGGCAAGTGACTTGTAAAATGGCATTTCTAATAGGACTCTTGTCAAAACTCCAGGATCCAATATCAACGTGGTGACCTTCAGGCCTGACCTCACCCAATGCACTTCTGCCTACTCCCGGAGCCATTACCTTGGCAGCTGCCAACAATATGCTTTGTTATGTGCGTATGTTCTGAGGCAGCTGACTGTTTCCACAGAGACTATGACCTGAGGTGTTCACCCCACCCCTCTGACAACCGCAGCCTGAACAAAGACACCTGACTTCTCTAGACCTCAGTTTCTTCAAATAAAAGATCAAGATTGGGAGTGGAGCAATGTACCTCTGTCTGAAGCATTAAAGAGTTTCAGGACAGCTGGGGCTACAGAGAGAAACGCTGTCTCAAAAAAGAAAAAAAAAAAACTAACACAAAAAAACCTGGAGTTTGCATCCCACACATGGGATGCATGGTGGAGAAGGGCTCCTGTAACTCTAGTGCAGGTGAGTGATGAAGACAGGTGTACTCCCGTGAGGGCCAGGTAATCTAGTCACTCAGTGCTTAGATTTTTAGCACTAGGGACAGAGATGCAGTGAAGAGAATGTAGAAAATTCATTATGGAAAGAGCAAAACAGTGACCCAACTCAACATAGTTGGAACATTCCTTTAATCCCAGCACTCGGAAGGCAGAGGCAGGAGGATCATCACAAATTCTAGGCCTGTCTAGTCTATATGGTAAGTACCAGAGAAGTCACAGCAACCTTCCCAGACCTTGACTCAAAAAAAAAAAAAAAAAATCAAAAAGCGTGTGTGCATATAAATTCCTGTTTAAGCAGATGTGCATATATGCATACATGAAGACTAGTAAGTTGAGTCATTTTTATTTTCTTCCTTGTATGCACCATTTTTAATATCTATATAATGATTGTGTGTTATTATTCTTGGTGCACATGGCAACCATGAGCTCTAAGAGAAGCCTGCAGATGGACATCTGACACCTGACCAAATGTCACGCCATCTGACCATTACTGGGTGATTTTCCTGTTATACCATTGTTCTCGTCTTTAATAAAGATGAGAAAACAACCACACAGAGAACAGAGAAATACGCTTTGCCTTTTCAATGTATTGGGAGTCTTGGAACAGGAACTAGAAAACATTACAGAAGTGTCTACCTTTTTCTGAGAAAGGTAGAGTATCTACCCCAGCTAAGATGAACCTGCCTTATAGTAACTATTTAAAATAGTTAAATGGATTTCGGCGTGTGTGTGTGTGTGTGTGTGTGTGTGTGTGTGTGTGTGTACATGATTGCAGCAATGTGTATCAACAATACACACTCAGAAGTCAGAGGACAACTTTCAGGGGTTGGTTCTTGCCTTATAGCTTTCTGCAACTGTGCTGCAGACTCCAGGCTACCTAATTCTAGAATCTTCAGGGTGGCCACTCAAACAGGGGCCCTAGAACTCTACTAGACCATAAGGGAACTCTACTAGACCATAAGGGAAGCTCACAGAGAAAGCACAGCCTCTCCTGGGATGAGCTCAACCTTGCTTTTTCCTCTGCCGGTAGTAATGTCCTAGTTTGCAGGGCACGGCCCCTTCTCTGCATACATCCGGGTGCCTGCTAGTCGCAGGTGCACTCCTTAGCACAGTCACACTCGATTGGGCACATTCAGGGTGGTGTGGCTCATTCGACTGACACCACTGTCAAGTTCAGTACAGCATCCATGGTAGGAGGACATTCACCACACATGAGACACCAGCAGCCATGCAGCTCAACTCAGACACGCGCCGTTCGACCATGAATTTGGTTACCTCCTCTATAAAATCTCACCTGCATCAAAAAAGTATATGTTTCAAACTGTGAACTGCCAACTGCCACAGTAACATATAAGACTTCTAAGCACCTACAACACGCTCTCACTCGCATTCTGCACACTCACGGTACAGATGTGGCCACTATGATGCCTGAAAGTAGAGAAGGAAACAGCAACAGCCTTCCTTCACTGTGCTACCACCCCACTTTGGCCCATCCAGCCCTGCACTGACCCAGGTATACCTAACACTCACAAATAAACCCTGTCACTTCCCTAAAATCAGTAGGCCTCCTCCAGCTCTTCCTTTCCAAAGCAAACATTCTCTAAAACAGAGGAGATTCTGTCGTTTGTGGAGTGGCCTATCACAGATCCCTACAAAGCTGAGCACCTACTACAGATGTGGGCCACAGGTTGCTGCTTGCAGAAGTCAGGGGGAGGGAGCGAACTCTCCCTCAGGTCAGTCCACAATCACGTGAAGTCCAGTGGCTGTGCTTCCAACACTGTTAGTGGGCACAGACTGAAAGCGTTCCCCTGTAAGAATCCTGATCAAAGGTTTGTGTCCTGGATTAACCCTTGTGGGTTAATCCACCAGGACAACTGTGCCCAAGCATGGTTTTTCATCCTGTCTTTGGAATAACTTTTTTTTTTTTTTTTTTTTTTTTTTTGTGCTTAGTTCAGTTCAGAGAAACTGGGAAGTTGCTTTTGGCTCCATCACAGCTCTGGGCTCCATCTCCCTTGGGGAAAAAAAAATACTAATATAAAACCAAAAGTTATCAAAACAGTTAACTTTGTAAGTTAATCTTTCTAAAGAAATGAGGGTATTTCTTGGGAACGATATGCTGATCTCAGGCTCTAAAGACACACAGCCCTACTGTTTTTTTCTTTACAGGGATTACCTGGGAACAATCTATGACCCCAACTGTCAAAATGGGGTCGTACCTGTTCAATCATTCAGAGCATGCCAACCTCAGGCCAACAGTCCCACTAGCCAATTTCCCATCGAACCGTCTCTGTCATTCATCTTAGACTCCCAAGCCAGCCCCTAACCCATGCTCCTTTTACCACTACTCCCAGCCACCTGTGTTACACACTGACTCACTGCTGCTCTTGCACATCACAGTGACTCACAACATTCATACTGCTGGTATCTGATTTACATTATCTCAAGCCTTGGTGACACAAAAGTAATTATCAGTTCTGTGAGACAAGGAAATTGACGTCTGAAGAGACCTTAAATGGACTAACTGGACTTTGAAGCAGGTCTCCAAATAGTTCTACTATGGGCAAAAATCAAGTGGGCAGCGGAAAAAAGCCCAATCAATTATACTTAACACACACCAGAAAACCATCACATTTGCTGCCTTCATTAGGCTACATAACTGAAGAGGTTAATGAGTACAGCTCAGCCCAAAGCAGCGACAACAGTGAATGAGGCATAACAACAAGCGCTAGCTTGCCATCTTAATCACCTCGGTCACAGAGATACCGAATATTTTCTCCACTTATTCTCACTTTTGGCAGATTCCCCTTCACTGGTAATGGGGAAAAGGAACTGAAAAACAGGAGGCTAAGCAAAATCTGGGGAGTGTATATGCACTTGGGAAATAGAGACAATAAACTAAATAGGTTACGACAACGTTGGCTACAAAGTGAATTCAAAGCTAGCCTGTACTATGAGATACTGTAATATATAGAAAAATATAAAAAATAACCCAAAAGTATAGCTAACATGACCTAGACCTCACAAAAGAAAAGTAATACATAAAGTTGGTATGCACAGCATCTTCCTCTGTGGTAAACCTGTGAGTGATTAATTTGTGGATTTTGACTTGAAGGAAATCACAGCTTAGAAAAGGAGATTCTAAAGCAAATAGAAAGTCAAGTGTGATAGATAACACATGCTTTTAATCCCAGTACTCAGGAGGCAGAGGCAGGCAGATCTTTGTGAGTTCAAAGCCAGCCTGGTCTACAGAAGAGAGTTCCAGGACAGCCAAGGCTACATACTAAGACCCTGTCTCAAGAAATTAATTAATTGATTAACAATAAAAGAAATGAATACAGTTTGGATAAAAAGCTAAAGGAATAAATTATCCCTGAGAGAGAGGGTCATCAGAGGCAGCTGTGGATCATCAGAGCATCTGTGGGGAAAGCAATATTAACTGTGTTGTTGAAGGCCAAGATGAGCACAGTGCCTCCTGAGGGAATGGGTGCCCCTGTGGTGTAAAAGCAGAGGACAGTAACATTACTAGATATTGCCCCCAGCGTGGGTCCTTTTTCTGTCTGGGAACTGTAGAACCATTAAGAAGACAGAACACCAACTAGAAAATCTTATTCATTCATTCATTCATTCATTCATTCATTCATTCATTCATTTATTTATTTATTTATTTGAGATGAATGTGCAAAGCAAACCCTCAACTCTTGTGGGGGTAGTGCTCAAAGCTTTGTTGGAAAAGACAGGGAGAGGGAACAGTTTAGTTAAAGGAATGCCTAGCTGTCTATCTCTAGGGATGGGTAGAACATTAATAGGATTGGCATCTATCTATCTTTACTCTTTTTATGCTACACCCAATGGTCACCATGACATATGGCAACTGTCAGGCACTGGAGGATGTGGCATTTTCCATGCGGGTGGTATGATATTATAAAGCTAGAAGCTGTCATCTCTGGCAGCCATCTTAGCTCTAGTCAGATTTGGCCAGCCTACCTGAAAAAGGACTTCTGGCCAGGAGGTAGTCCATCCTCAAAAGTTAGCAAGATTAGAATGAGTTAGAAATTCACAGTAGTCACCTAGGCAGGACTCTTGAGTAACAAAGCAATCATAACCAAGAAGGAGGCAAGAAGAAAGAAGGAAGGTGGGGTAATTATTACATATCTTACATGATTCATGAGAATTCAAAGGGATTTGGACTTTGCCCAGTAGATAAATTATGGCCAGTGCGGCATATTGGTTAGCTCTATACTGTGTTATGAAGGCCTTTCTAGTCAGCACTCAATGTGAATCCTCACCGCATTCCTAGGAGGATTTGGAAGGCAGTCCCTTTTGCTAGCTGCCCATCCTGAAGCACTGCTAGGAGATGAACTAGGACACAGCTGGGTGTGGTGACACCCACCCAGGGCCTCTCCTTAACCACCTCACTCTGGACCCCAGAATCTACCCCTTGAAACTCTACCATGCTTGCTTCTCTCAGTGTTCCTTCTCCAGGCTAGACTCTGAGATTATGGAAGTAAGATTTAACCTGAGTTTAAAAGCTGAAGCATAAACACTTCCTTTCACAGCATCCAAACAAGGGTGTGTTGCTTTATTCTCACATTTGGGGTTTAATTCTTCAGCCAATAACAATGGAATGGCTGAGCCATTCCCATCTGAGCCAGTTTTGATGAGCTCCCTTCCTGGTCTCTCCTGTAATGAAGTGATAACTGAGTTAATATCTCCCTTCACAAGAGGGTGGTGTGTTCGCATTGCATCTGAGTTGTTCAGTACTTTTAGTGACAACCCTGCTCATAGCCCCAAATCTCCCAACCTGGAGGTAAATGAAGCTTTTCTCTTATCTTCTAATGTTTTTCTGAGGCCTTTTGTTTGTTTCTTTGTTTTACTTTATTTTTACTCTTTTTTGCATTGTTGTTGTTAATCATTTTGAGACAGCATCTCTTGGAACACCAGCTGATCTCCTGTTTACTATGTATCTCACATTGGCGTTGGGATTGACAGGAAAAGACTACTACAGTTGGCCCTTCATACTTTTACCTAGCACATGCCTATAATCTCAGTGTTCAAAAGGCTGGAATAAGAGAGTGTATGTTCCATGCCAAACTGGGTTACATAAAGACATACTGTCAAAAAGAACAATGAAAATAATTGAAGTTCATAGTATTAAACTTTACCTCCTTTACATTTAGAAATACATGTGTATGCATATATGCATGTAATAAAAATTAACAAAAAAAAAAAAAAAAGAGGCCATGAATTTCAAGGGGAGCAGAGAAGAGTATACAGGAGGGTTTGGAAGGATGACAGCAGAGGAGGAAGTGCTGTAATTATGTACAATCTCAAAAATAAAAAGATCATTGTACCAATCAAGCAAGACTTCAAACTTAGTTGGTTTTTTTTTTTAGACCTATTGTTCTTTGAAACAGACATACTGTAAAATTAAAAAAAAAAAAAACTAAAAACTTACCTCTTACAGTTCCTTGCAGTCACCATCTATTTCTCATTCATTGATGACTTTAGCACCTATTAACTTTCAAAATTCAACTCTGTGTGTATTTACCTGGAGGCTAGAAACCTCAAGCCTCCCCTCCCCCGACCATTGATCTGTTCTTTGACTCAGTCTCAATGAGACTGAGTCACTCTCATTCTTCCAAGGTCTGTATCATCCTTCTTTGAACTGGCTCCTGAGACTTCTTCAAAGCACCCTGTGTGTGAACATCCATATCTTCTCAGCTCATCTCCTTCTCAGCTCATCTACTCAGTTTAGCATTGTAATTTCAACATGACAGTGTTATCTTGCTCCCAACACCATTCACTGACTTTTTGTTCTACTTTGAGTCACTTCTCATAATGTTTGGCTTGAGATAAAGGTTTATCGGCTGGGCAGTGGTGGCACATGCCTTTATTCCCAGAACTTGGCAGAGGCAGGTAGATCTCTGTATGTTCAAGGCTACCCTGGTCTACAAAGCCAGTCTAGGAGAGCCAGTGCTATAAATAAAAACTCTGTCTCAAGAAATATATAAACTACTCTCAACCTAAAACTCGTGAACCTAAAATATCGACTGGGTGACACTCATTGGCCAAACCCCGCCATCAACATCTCCATCTCCAATCCCGGTTCCTCCCTCCAGACTCCAGCATCACCATTTTAGGGAAAGTACAGAGAGTAAAGTGACAACATCTCCCCACCCCAGCTCTGCCCCATCATACCTGTGTCCATTCTCCCTACAGCCCTTCCTTGCTTTAAGAACCAAGTATCTTGTATCTAATCAAGACCAACACCTCCATTTGTACCCTGAGTCTCCTCCCTTTCTTACTCTTCGGCAATTTTATTCCTACTGTCGTCCATCTCTCTACAGTGGTCGTCACAAGAAACTCATTCCATTATCCACTGGTTTTAAAGAATCTCCCTCTACAATATCTCCTTTCAAAAGCACCTATTTCTTTGTTTTTCCTCACATTTCTTAAAGTTTCTGAAAGTACTGTCTCTCCACAATGCAACCCAGTATGCTTTTGTCCCAGCTTCTCTACTCATCAGTTAGTCAAAATCAAACATGAACTATTTCACCAAATGCAGTCTCTGTAACTGACACAAAACCATCTTCTTAAAAAAAAAAAAAAAACACGCAGCCCATCTTCAAAGTGATCACATTCTCCTAGTTTCCCTCCTACCCAATGACAAATGATTTATATAACAATTGATCACTGGTCTTTTCTCAATCTGAACATTCAATGTAGGAAACCCCATGCAATATCAAAGATAATCTAACTATGTTCAGAAAATTCCCAACTTGTCTGTTCATCTTAAATGCCTTTCAGTCTCTCCAACTTCTACTTATCCAGTTGTATAAAATGTCTAATAAGCACCTCAGACATAATGCAGCCAAGTCAGCATGCTTTCTGTTTCCCCTCAAGCTTGTTTCTCTCCAAATTCTCATTTTCTCAGTAATTGGCCTAGACACTCAAGTAAAATTGAACCCTTTATTTTATTTTTTTAAATCTACTATCAAACTTAGTCACTAATCTATTTCAAAAACATCTCCTAAATCTGTCCATTTCTTTCTGTCTTTAAGATAATGCTTGTCCACATGATAATTTCTCAAATGAACAACTAAAATAGAATTTTAACTGAAGTCCTCTTTTCAGTGTCTTCCTACTTCCCACAACCCTGTCTACTTTAAGCAGCCAGAACAGACTCTGATAGCATGCAATGGAATCATTGCTAAATCACTATTACCCACAATTGCTTCTTGGCAAGTAGAGAAACGTTATATATTATAAAGGCCCATGACCCCTCCCCCTCAAAGAAGCTCAACTCTAACCAAGAAAACATTTCTTAGTATATAAGAAATGCCTTCACATCAAAGAAAATTAAGCTTTTAAATAATTTTAATTTAGTCTTTCTTCTAAGAAGGGATTAAGAAACAAAAGGACCCTTTGTCTCTTTGTTGGTGGTGTGAAATAAGGTTTCCCTTTGTGCTCCAGCCTGGCCTGGAGCTCTCTGGGTAGCCCAACCTGGCCTCCAACTCAGAGCGTTCAACTTGCCTCCACTCCCAAACTCTGAGATTAACAGCATGAACAGCCACACCCAACTGAGAGACACCGTGCTACACCACATCCCTTTAATGACCTGCATCTAGTCAACCCTAGAATGAAACTGAAGCATTGTAACTTGGATTAAAGCCACATAGAATCTGGCCTTGAGGACTATATAAAGTTTCTCTTGAAGGCTATGTAAAATTCCATACAGATGCCTTAAAGATGTTCACATCCTAATCTAGTTGCAGATGGTTGTGGGCCATTATGTGGGTGTTGTGAATTGAACTCGGGTCCTCTGAAAGAGCAACCAGTGCTCTTAACCCCTGAGATATCTCTCTCCAGCCCCAAATCTATGAGCTGGGAGGAATAGCACACACTTCGGCTTTTTGGCCAGTTTGCTTCTTTGCAGCAGGACCTCATTGTGCAGCTTGGGCTGGCCTGGGACTTGCAGCTTAACAAGAATGACACTGAACTGCCTCTGCCTCCCCAGTGCATGAATTAAATGTGTGAGACCACCATACTTGAACACCTCGAATTTTGATGTCACCTGTCCCCTCTGCCTTATCTTTGCACAAATAGCTCTTTCTGGACTTTCATGACTCCAGGAAAACATCAGCTTTTGAGACATACTCTCCTGAGTCAGACAAACATGTGGTAATCATATAGCCTTTGTCATCTCAAATGCCCATTCATCATTCAATAACAATCAGGCCTTTCTCCTCCACTAAAATCTCAATTCTACGAGAGTAGAAAGTGATCTGTAGACCTCTATAGTTCTAATTTGTGGGGAAATGGCCAGATTTATGGAATAGATGATCAATAGGTGGTAAGGGGAAGACCCTGCTGGTCCTTAGTGAACAGAGAACAGACAAGAGAAGGAAGGATGATCCTGCAATATCTGCAGAATCATCAACGAGGAAGCAGCCACTGGTGTCAGCTCCCAATCCCCCAGAGGTGTGGCTAGAGATGTTGAGATGAAAATCACCCAAATCTGGAAGGGGGATAAATCAGGTGATGTGAAGAGAAAGGCCAGTGAACTATGAATAAAGCCTGGAAAGGAACCTGCAGACAACCATAAGAAAGACTCCAAAGGAAGGAAAGCTGTCACAGCGACCCCGTGGATTCCATTTCCTAAGGAAAAGGCCGAGCAAAATATAGAAATTTCAAAAACAAAAAACAAACAAAAAATAATAATAATAACCCATTGGCTTGTCAGTCAGGACCTCAATAAATATACTGGAAATAAATTCATCTGAAATTGGACCCCATATCTCCAAAAATTATAGAGTGGGAGCAAGGAAGCAAGCAAAAACATGAAAGGATACATTCACAAAGCTCAGGTTTAACCGCAGGAAGTGAGCATGTGGCCAGAGTGTGGGGGTGACAGCACAGCTTGAGTTTGGTCTTGTTTGTGTTGGGAAGTTGGAGCCTTCTTGTAAATACTTGAAATGCAAATGAGCTGCCCAGCATGGTTGTACATATCCATAATCCCTGGCCTTGAGAGGCTAAGACAATCTGCGTTGAAGCTGATCTGCGATATACAGCAAATCCCTCTTACAAAAAGATAATAATAAAAATATTTTGTTGTTTTATTAGAGACAAGGTTGTGAGACCATGGCTGTCCTGAAACTCACTATAGGCCATGCTGGCCTCAAAATCAGAGCTCTGCCTTCTGTCTCCTGAATACTAGTTTAAAGGCATGCACCACTACTCCCACTATTTTTTAAATATTAATAAAAATTAAATGTAAGCAAGGAAAATTTTCACTAAAAGGAGTACACACCTTTAATACAAGCATTCAAGAGGCAGAGGAAAGTAGATTTCTGTGAGTTCAAGGCCAGCCTAGTCTACAGAGGGAGGACCAAGTCATAGGAAAAAATTATAATTAATAGGAAAAGTATTGAGCTTGAGTGACTCAAAGTTGGGAGTTGACAGAATCCCTGGGTTCAAGTACAAGAAGAGATGAGAGGAAAATACTAACAGTTGTCTTCCTAGTATAAGATGAAGGATCCAATGAAAGAAACATCATTTAAAGTCCTATATTCCCATCATTGTGGGCTCCTCAACAGAAGACATTGGCAATCTTCCTTGAAGACAATTAAGGCTCTGCAGTGGATTTCCAGCCAACCCAACATGAGTGGCGCTGACACATTCACTTCAAGAGTACACCCTGGGAAGGTGGAAATGCTTCTTCCCTCTCACTTTCCATCAGCTGGAAGGGGCTGAGAACAAAGCTGGAAGGAAGGACATAAACAGGACTGGTGGAGTCTGGACCAAGGAAAAGTACTATGCAAACTGAAACTGCACACAAGAAAGAAATGAACCTGTATGTGAGCCTGGGTCTATTTTCAGATCTCTCTGTTACAACAGTTTAGTCTGCTCTAACCACTAACAATTATGAACTGCATGGGTGGGTTGAAAGGCTCAAAGATGATGCCGTAAGTTTGGGAAAACTGGAGTAAGTAGGAGGCAAGAGAATGGTAAAAATCAAGAGCAGCACTAGATATACAGTGAGACTATATCTAAAGAAAATAAATGGTGAAAGACACTGTCTAAAAACAAAGCCATTGTCCACATATGAAATGAAAAAAGAAGTGGCTACTGGCTAAAGGAGGGTAACAAATTTGCTGGTGCCCAGAATTTACAAGTCCCAAAAGCAAGCAGGAGCCCAGCTGTTAAACCAGGATGATACTAAGTTGCAAGTTTTTTACACACCTATCAAGTCTCAGAAGTTTGCAACAATGCCACGGGTCCCTAAGGTCAAATCCACAGAAAACTACGGAGTTGCCAGGTAAAGTGTTAGGTGCTAAAAGGTGAAATTCAATGGAGTGAGCAGCAGAATTCAAAGTAGCAAAAATAGGAAACATCTCACCATAAAAAAAAGAGAGAAAGAGAGAGAGAGAGAGAGAGAAAGAAAGAAAGAAAGAAAGAAAGAAAGAAAGAAAGAAAGAAAGGAAGGAAGGAAGGAAGGAAGGAAGGAAGGAAGAAAAATAGTGAGTAGTAGCTGGGTATTATGCATGCCTGTAATCTCAGCACTCAGGAGGATGAGACAGGAGAGCCAAGGGTTCAAGTCTTTCTTGGGCCACATAGTGATGAATGCCAGCCTGGACCACATTTCTATCTCATAGAGAAAAAGAAGGGGATGGGGCAGCGGGAGAAATAGGAATAGGATTATCTCTTCATATTTTACTTCACAAAGATTTGTGGTAGTCTCTGTCAAACCAGAGAGAAGCTGTGAATGAGTAACTGAATTTCTCTGATCTCCACTGATCATCAATACAACAGAATTCACTGCTGGAATGTGAAACAACAGATAACAGAGTGTCAGCTCAGTGCCTGGAAACCAGCAGTTGCCCAATAAAAATGTCTTAGTGGGGGCAGAGGGTTAAGAAAGGGTCTCAAGGTGGTCCGTTGCCTGGCTAGGGTCCAGAGATAAACAGACCCGTGGGCAGCACTGGCTTTCTCCTGCACAGGAAAAGAGTAATAAGCTCTTTAGCTTTTCTGCGTGCTTCAAATCCCTGAAGTCTAGCTACTTCACTGGACAGAGGGGGAACTTCAAGGTGCAGAGACTGGCTAAAGCCACTTTCAGTGACCTCAGGGGTGCTGGGAAGAAAAGGCTTCTCCTCAGTCACCTTTAACCTCTTCTCCTCAGCTACCTTTGACCTCACCTACATATATGGTCCCTGGGTTTCTGTTCCCTTAGAATCCAGAGAACTTGGAGGCTGGAAAGAAGGCCCAGCAGTTAAGACCACTTTCTCTTGCAAAGATATCAAGTTGGGTTTCCCAGCACCCATGGTGGATGGTTTTAGAACTCCAGCTCCCGAGGATACAATGCCTTTTTCTGGCCCCCAGGGACACCCAAACATACAGGGCATACACTCATACTCATAAATAAAAACAAACATAATTTATTTTTTAAAGTAAAAGGGTCAGAAAACTTTATTTTATAATGGCAACAAGATGTTATCAATCCCCTTATTAGGGTTTGCAGGATTCTTTAATGGCTTTTAGTTTTTATTGTTCCTTGGTGTGGGTTTTGTCTGTTTGTTTCTGTTTGCTTGCTTTTGGTTTTTTTTGTTTTGTTTTGAAACAGGGTCTCTCTATAGCCCTGGATGTCCTGGAACTCACTGTGTAACTATGTAGCTGAGGCTGGCCTGGAACTCAGAGCTCCACCTCCCTTTACCCCAAGCCCTGGGATTAAAGAAATGGGCCATCATCCCTGCTTGATTTTATTTTTTTGAAACAGGGTATCACTAAGTATCAGGCTAGCCTAGAACTATACAAATCTCCAACCCCCCTTTCCCAGCCTCACAAATTCTGGGGTTATACATACACAACCAACCCTGCTAGGATTTTTGCCTAAGAAAAGGAATTGGGGGGGAGGGGGAGATATCAGTGGAGACAAAATATCTCCTAAAGCCCTGACAAAGATGGGCATCATGTGACCTCCTGGCTTATAAATTCCTCCAGGGATTATAAGGATTGAGGGATTGCCTGTAGACCATTGTTTGACTAGTGCAATTGCCTCTTCCCAAATATCCTGCCAAATGTGTAGGGAGAGATGGGAAGGCATGAAGATAAAGCTCAGAATATGCAATTGAGCTCATTATCTGAAATATGGCTAGAATGTGTAATCCACTGCCCAATCCCATCCAGCTCAAGCCAACTGCTTATTTCTTAAATAATTAAAGAATTTGTAAACTATGAGACGACTGTCCATTCCAACAGTATTTCACTTTGCTGGGTGAAATGCAATGCACTTGGCTTACTCATGTGAGGTGTATAAAAGTGTAAGATCGAGCCCCTGCTCTTTGCATGTAAGAAAATGATGTAGACTTTCAATAATTTATAGTACATAGGATTATACAAGGGACTTAACTTACATCAAAAGAGCAGTTGATACCAGCAAGGTGGCACAGCAGGTGGAAATACTTGCCCCAACTCTCACACACATCCACACACAGTAAATAAATCAAATACGGAAAAACAAAGAGTAGTTGAAACATAGGGATCTGCCTAAAGGCCTGGGATTTGAATCCCAAAAACACAAAAAGACACAGACACACACACCAACCATACATACATACAACCATTCATTCATACATGTACACACAAAAATAAAACTTTTAAATTACTTTTAATTTCTCTATTTTCATTTTATGTGCATTAAGTGTGAAGGTGTCAGATCCCTTGGAACTGGAGTTACAGACAGTTGTGAGCTGCCATGTGGGTGCCGGGAACTGGAAGAGCAGACGGTGCTCTTAACCACTGAGCCATCTCTCCAGCCCCCTTAAATTAATTTTAAATGAAAGAAATAAATCAACACTTCTCACATGGAGAGAGAAGCTCATGAAATTCGAAGCTAGTGGAGAGGACCTTCCAAGTCGAAGCAGAAGGAAGAGCACTGTCTGGCAAAAGGCAGCTATAGAAGTAAGGTAGGTTTAAGGATTCTAGTTACAGCTGGGCACAGTGAAGCACACCTGTGATTCCAGCACCCAGGGAGGCAGAGGCAGGCAGATTCCCTGTGAGTTCCAGGTCAGCCTGATCTACAAAGCGAGTCCAGGACAGCCAAGGCGACACAGAGAAATCCTGTCTCAAGAAAAGAGAGAGAGAGAGAAATAAATAAGTATAAAAAATTATTCTAGCTACTCCAACTTAGACAGAACCCAATGAGAGCGGCAGAGTCCAGGAACAAAACCGGAGATTTCCTGAACTACAAGACAAATACTTGATCCCACAGGACAGGAGAACCTCAGGAAGGGTGGAGCAAAGAGGGGCATGATCAAAAGCCTTCTGACTTTATGAAAATGAAACACAAAATCCTTTATTTATTCTGTTTAAATCAAAGGAAAGGGGGTGTTGAGAACCCAGTACTCTAAACTATTGTCTTTGTCACTTTGAAATACATTTAGACGCTTATTGGGTTATACTGACATATAATAGCACAAAATCTTAACCAACTGTTTCCGAAGCTCTTTACACTGAACTTAACTTTCCCTCCTCACATGTGTGAAAGTAGCTAAAACTTCCACATTGCCCTAGTGACCACCTGCAAGCACAAGGGAACAATTCCAGTTGTAAACCTTAAGTTTCTCCACTGACTCCAAGCTTTATCAGAAGTCATCTTGTCCTCACAGCACCAGCGTCCATAAAACTCATTCTCAGAAACTGGCTTCTCTGTTAACGTTCTGAGGTCTTCTCTCCCCACCAATTAAGACCGGTCATAAAACTACATACTCGTACAGCCAAGGATAAGGTCCCCAAAAGAATCACCATCTGAAGAACAGAAAGCTAGAAAAGTCTGAAGTCATTGCCCAAAAGGTATCCATGTATTACAGTATTTAAGATTATTATTAGTATTATTAGCAGTATTTAAGATTGCTCGAATTACTAAAAGATGTTCCAAATAATGTAAAATCATGTTACAACAGTTGGACAAGAAAACAGTCCCTGTACCAACAGCACTTGAGACACCAAGTGTGTATGTAGGTTTCTTTCCAGTTCCAGGAGAATACAAAGTAGAGTCCTGTAATCTGTTATTTTGTTTTGTTTTCTATTGTTTGTTTGGGAGATGGTTTCTGTGTAGCCCTGGTTATCCTGGAACTCTCTCTGTAGACCAGCTTGGCCTGGAACTCAAGAGATCCACCTGCCCCTGCCTCCAAGTACTGGGATTAAAGGCAGAGAATGCCACCACTCCAGTTTGTTTGTTTTTGTTTGTTTTTTAAAGAGTACAGTAATGTAACTCAAATTCTGATTAATTACCTCTGTTACACAGACCTCATAGGTTAAGGGTTCATGTCCATAAACTGTCCCTCACACACAATCGCACTTAAGACAGTCACACTATTGGTTTCCCAGGTCAGCCACACTTCCTCCAACTGGTCTACCAATCTATAATCACGGACTCTCCTCAGGCTTAGTAACAGGCTCACTGACTCAGGGAAATGCCTTTTTATGCTGATTGTAAAGACAGGATAAAGAATAAAACTGAGCTTGGGGTGGTGTTGCATACTTTTGATCCCAGCAGAGGCAGGCAGATCTCTGTAAACTCCAGGCTTCCAGGACAGCCTGATCTACATAGCAAGTTCCAGGCCACCCAAAGATACAACAGTGAGACTTATCTCAAAAGACAGACAGAATATAAATAATATAGATGAACAGGGAATAAAGAAGTGTAAGGTTCAACCTGGAAACAGGACCAAGGAAATTCCTCCTCTCTCCAGACCTCCCACCCTTCAAATATTCAGGTTTTCCAAACCCCATGGGTTAGGGTTTTATGAGGGCTCCATTATGGAGGCAGTGTAATCAGACCACCGGATTATCTCTAACCTCCTTCATTTCTCAGAAGTCAAAGGTGCTGAGGAAGTTTCAACTCTGAGCTCAGCAGTGAAGCCTCAGGCACCCTGCTCCCATCCCTGAAGCTATCATGAGGCTCAGAAATGTACAAAAGTGTTCAACCCAGAAATCTCAAGAAATTTTACAACTTCCAGGGTCAGAAAAAGGGAGAAGATGCACTCCTTTTCTTATGTTTTCTTAGGATGAGTGGACGTGAAAAGCGGGAATTAAATGTATAAATAAGCCTGGTGGGAGTTCTAAGCCAACCTTGACATAGCTAATGTCAAGGCCATCCAGAGGTATATATTGAGTTCCTCTCAATAAATAAATAAATAAATAAATAAATAACACAGGTGACACAGGATATATACAATGAATGGAACAGAGGAGCAGAAACTACTAACAAAAGATGAAAAGGTTAGCTAACAAGCAAATTAATAATAGTAATAATACATTCACTTAAAGACTCAAATTAAAATTCACAATAAACTAACCACAATCACTATCTACACGCCTGAGGCATTCCTTCACTCAAACCATTTGTTTCCTGCCATCAGCATTTCTAGTGGTTTGTTCTGTTCTGTTCTGTTTTGTCTGTATAGACTCTGTCCTCTAGGTGTGACTTTCCTGGAACTCACTCTGTAGACCAGCTGGCCTCGAATTCACAGAGATCCACCTGCCTCTGCCTCCCAAATGCTGGGATTAAAGGTGTGCACCATTGCAGCCTACTGAATCAGCATCTCTTGCTCTCTTTCTCTCCGGTGACTCTGAGATTTATCTCTGCCTTTAGAATACAAGAAGAGGTCTATCCTAATGTTGTCAGACATTTCCTGGTTTGCAACCACCTTGGCTCTTCTCTTTCTCCATCAAGCTGAATGTGATCACCCATCAATCATACATCTATTTTATCCATCATGTCAACAACTCAAAAACAAGGCATAATAAACAAAATGAAGTATGTCCATTATAACACAGAGCAATCACACCATAACACTATAATAGTATGTGTATATTTTCTTATTCTGTTAAAGTAATAAAACATAGTGAAATTATCCCAGTGCTTTCATGAGCATTTAAAACCTACAAAGCCAGGCATGACAGCACATGCTTATATTCCCGGTATATGAGAGGGTGAGGCAGAAGGATTTCCATAATTTCAAGACTAGTCTGAGCAAATCTGTACTCTAAAATGATGATCTTTTTTTTTTTTTTTTTGTCTTTAGGCACTTTTAAGCCTGCCTGTGGTCAATGGTACTCTCTTCAACATCAACTTGTCTCCAATAAGTGGAGCCAGCTACAGTCATTTCTAGGGTTAGAAATAACTTCTATCATTCTGAGAAACATCACAGAATGTACACAAACCAAGATGCCTTCCACTTCAGTAGGCAAGATTTTGGTGGGACCATAGTTACATACATAGCCGATTTAAATGATGTCATGTGGCCCTGAGTGCCACCAAACAAACTCTATACATTTATCAAAAACACTCAACAGGAATTTTTCTTAATCTACTATTTGTTGCTACATAGCAATGCACACAACTGCGTAAAACTGCCTTTAAGAAGCCAAATGTAACATCTGTGTAATTTCTGGTGCTTTCTGAAGTACTGTTTCCACACATAGGGTAGCCCATGGAGTCCAGGCATGAAGCAGAAATGAATCAAGTTTCAGAAAACATCACCACGTTCCAAAAATAAAGAAAAGAAATTAGATAATGGTCTGGAAATTGTTCCCTCCTCTAATAACCTCAGCTGCCACTTGCCCTCCTTCTGCTGCCCCAACTAAAAGGGTAAAACACTGGATAAAACACATGTATGACATATGAGAACTAAGTTACCTGGCTAGTCGTATTCTTTTCCCAAAATTTGCTTTTTCAATACAAAAAGAACATAGGAGGAAGGACACTGACATTTTAGAATTTATAGCCTCTGGGTCATATTACTAGTGACTATAGACCTGTTTATATATTAGTAAGCACATTTTGCCCATGAGACCTAGTGAGTTTGAACATGTTCCCTAAGGCCAAAGCTTTCTGTTTCCTAGACTTAGATACACTCTTCCAGTTTAGTCACTGATTGAGAAAACATTTGTGGGAGTGTATAACCAACCAGCTATATGCCGGGTGCTATACTTCAGGTGCTAGGGCCCTCCAAGTGGGTAAGACACACCAAACCCCAGTCAAAACCTGCATCCTGGAGATGGACAGGACATAAAGGACCACAGTGGATAATGTAAGGGTTGTATCCGTTTGCCAATATGATTTATCCACAGTGGTCATCAAATCTTTCTGATTGTCTATAAAGCACATCAGTTACAAGAACTCAGCAGACGGCCATGATATCCACTAGATAACTGCTAACTCTGTGTCCTTCTCAGTAACAGTGAACCAGGAAACTGCCTTGCCATGCTGCCTAGAATGGCTTTATTTTTAAAGCGACTGTGTGAGCTCTCAGAATGCGCAGTTCCAACAATTTTGTCTTTCATCCCAAATTCTATCTCTTTTCCATTATTCACTGAGGTGAACGGTTAAACTGCTAAAATAAAGGAAGTGTGGTCATTTGACTAAAGTTCCTATGAGAACCATGAAGAGATTTCAACACAACGCTAAGGCCCCAGAGACAGCACATGCTCTCATTGGGCAAAGGCATCCAGGCCTCATATGCTGATCATACCTACCAAAAGGTCTCTGGTCCCAGAGTAGCCATTCCCTTCAAAAAAAGAAACTCCAAGACTCTAAAGTTTAGAAAACATGCAAAATACAAAGTTCCGTTTTAAGCAAAGAGGACATTAATTTACCAACTTCCTTCTCTCGCCTAATTGTCCAAATTGACAAATGTAGCTCTTGGCTGTTTCTGTAGCAACCCCCTGAGGTATTTACGTCTTGTGTCACTTGGATGACCCAAGTTCGTGAGAACTTGGGTCGGTTGAGGAAGGCTGTTTCAGGAGTACATATATCTTCACACGGGGTGAAGGAGGGTCTAGGGACCATCACCTGCTTACAGCCTTACAGCCGCAGCAGCACTCGGCAAACTTTCTTTGCCAAGAAGAACCAGTGGTTTCTTGGAGAGCGGAGGCTGTTGTCGGTGTACTTGCATTTCCTCCTAGGCTAGTCACACCCTAGCAACCCAAGTTTCTCAAAGAAAGCCCTCACCTCTCTCCCTTCCAGATGGGTCTCCCCCCCCCCCCAGCCTCACCTCAGAAGGAAACAGAAATCCTCCTCCCCAGACTAGCCACATTCACAAGTTAAAAGTTTGCATAAAGTTTCAGGGATGCGAGGACGCCCTGCCTCTTGCTAGGTGAAGTGTATCACAAACGTATCCCAGCCCGGTCTAACCCTGAATGAAAACTGTGCACCCCTTCCGTGGGTGAGAACAAATTCTCAACCTTCCCCCCGTTTCCCGCCACCACCTCCACCGCCACCACCTCCACCTCCGCCTCCGCCCCACCGCAGCCCCCCAGAGTCGCACAAGTCAGAGAGGGATCACTTCCCCTAGAAGCCGGGGCGGAGGAGCAGCTCGCCAGGACGCACACACCTGAGATCGGTCGTCACGCGCGAGGGGGACGGCGGACCGGAGCTCCGGGATCCTCCAGGCAGGGCGGAGTCGGCCTCGCCGAGAACCGGAGTAGCCGGGAGCTCGCGGCGAGCGCGCCGGGATGTCACCGGGTCAGGCGGGGCCACGGTAACCCGACCAGCCCGCCGCCGCCGCCCGCCCCTCCCGGCCACTTCCTCCTCCCCCTAGCCAGCCTCCGCCTCCCCGGCGTGGGGGGGGAGGGGGATGACCCCGCGGCTCCGCCACCGCCTGCGCGGCGACACCGCGGCCCCAGCTCCGCAGCCCGGCGGGGAGACGCGGAAGTGCAGCCGGCGTGCGTGCGGGCCGGGAAGGGCGGCTGCAGCTCCGCGCTCTGGGCCTCGCTGGAGAGGGCATCTGAGCCGCCTGGCCCTGCCCGGGGTCGATCCTGCCCTGCGCCCTGGAGGAGCGGTACTCCATTCCCCGCCACGTCCAGCCAGCTGGAGGAAAGAGCGGAGGGCTGAGCTAGGCCGGGGAAGCCGGTGTCGGGTTCCTGACCCTCCCCCACGCGGGCCACCCCTGCCAATCTGCCCAGGGAGAGGACGTTCTCCCGCCTGCTGCCCGCTGGGGTTGCCTCACCTAATCACGCGTCGCGCGCCCCCGGATCCGGTGTCCTCTCCTCCGCAACCTCCTAGTCGCCGGGCTGCCCGGGGCCTAGAAAGGCGTCTAGGAGTCGGGGGCCCCTGGGGACCCGGCCTGCAGCTCACGGCCCGGCTACTCCAGTGCGTTCCGCGGGCGCTCCAGGCCTCTTGACCCCGGGGACCCGCGGAGAAGAGTAACCCCAATCAGCAGAGGGGTGGGATGCTGAGCACTGGCCCAGCAGGCCCAGCCTCGTACAGGTGGGGGGAGGCGGGAGCCCTGGCTGCGGTACCAGCGGCTTCCTACTTGCACCCCCTCCCAACTCGACCCTGCCCACTGAGCATGCCCAGCTTACTTGTTGCAACTACAAGGGGTAGGCAAACCCAAGGGTACCCAAGGAGGGCTCAGGTTGGGTTCCAAAAGAACCCCACTTTTTAAGACTTTACATCCTGAGATCGCGGTGTTGGAAAAAGCGCATGGAGTGATCCAAAAAGCTCCTCAAGCCAAGTTAGTTTGAATGAAATTGTGGCATTGTTTAGTAATCAATTACTAAGTCGCTTATTTAGTATTCTTAAACACCCAGAATTCCAACAGTTAACTCACAGAAATGGGTAGGATCCCAAACTCAAAGTGACTTCTGGGAGCCAAACACACTCTCTAAAGACAAACAACTATTTGCTGGCCCTGGACACGTTAAAATTTAATAACTAAGAATTATCAAGACCAAGCTCCTACCGCTATACCACGGAGTGAATTTGAAACCAGTCTGGAAACCCTTAGCATTTAAAATGTGCCTTTCCCAGTACAGCTACGCTGCCTCGGCGCAGCGTCGTCTTGAGAACTTGACAGAAATGCAAATTTTCTGAGCTGGAGACTACCTGTGCCACACCCCTGAGGCTGAGATTCAGACCTAACCGACCCTTCCAGAGATCGGCCTTCACACTACGGGTTGAGAACCAGTGATATAGCTCAGTCCCGAGATGGTTCTGGTTTGAGAACCCTAGATTTTCAGTTTTCCCGTTTTTCAGACCCCAAACAGTTACCGAGAAGTTCAATGTGTTTCTCAGCAAAGAAGGAGAATGGAATCAGCTGTCTTTTCTTCAACGAATTCACTTAGAAGAGTTCAGTTCCTGAAAAACGGAAAACAGTCCATCATTCACTTTTGTACTTGGGTGCCTATAAAAGAGGTTTAAGTGTGTGTTGATTTTAAATGAATGCATAAGTGGACTGTTTGTTCCAGGCTCTACTATGTCCTCAAGTCCTCCCCTGACCTTGCTAACTAACTACTCCACCCACAGAGATTTAGCTCCCATAAGAAACCCAGGCGCACCCCTCAGACCCTGGCCCTAACACCGATGAGAGAGGAAATACAGAAAAATCAGAAGCAATGGCATTGCACTGAACAAAGACGGGCCCCAAATCGATAAAGATCAAAACGATAAGAAGGATTCATCCACAGCCCAAAAGCAAAAAGTTGTGTGTGATGGGAGCTAGGTAAAGAGCCAGGAGACCACCCTGAAAAGACCACATTTTATCGTGTCCTCTTTGTCAAAACCACTGCGTTTTCGCGTTCTTCATCTCATCTCCACCAGAATACAAAGAATAAAAATCAAGAGGAAAATGTTTCACAGCATATATCTTTGTGAATCAAAACTACTGCTAACTTCTGTCTATTCAGATAATAACTAACAAAAAACAAATAAACAAACAAAACAGCACCTCTTTAATCCCAGCTCCCTGGAGAGAGAGAGGATATTCATGACTTAAGATCAACATGGTCTACATAGCGAGTTCCAGGACAGCCAGAGCTACAGTGAGGCATGTCTGAAAAAAAGGGGATAGGGGAGGGGAGAGAAAGCTGTCATATTTAAAACTTTAAAAGGTTTAAGGTAACTAATTTTAAAAAAAAATCTCACAGAAGGGGACAGGACCTCTGTAAGGAGACCGACAGAGCTAAAAAACCTGGACCCACAAAAATTTGGTTCTACAGAGACTGATGAATCAACCAAGGACCATGCATGGAGAGGACCTAGCTAGAGCCCTGCTTAGATGTAGCCCATGAGCAGCTCGGTCTCTATAGGTGTCCTAATAAGGGGAGCAGGGGTAGTCTCTGGCATGAACGTTGATTACCTCCCCCTGGTGAGGGAAAGAGGATCCAGACAATCCTAATGAGACCTACCAGGCTAGGGTCAGATAGTAGGGAAGGAGGACCTCCCCTATCAGTGGACTAGGGGAGGAGTATAGGGGGTAAAGAGGGAGGGAGGGTGAAACAGGGAGGAGATGAGGGAGTGGGCTACATCCAGGATACAAACTGAATAAACTGTGATTAATAATAATGTAGAAAACAGTCAAAAAATGATTGGTTTAATTCATTCTCTTATGTTTTTTTTTTCAAAGTGTCTAATAAAAGTGTTTTTGTGTTTCTATTTCTAAAAAAAAAAAAAAATCCCACAGAAACTTATAAAATCAAAACATTCTTTACTATTCTTTTCTTACTCTTTTAATTTTTGTTTGGTTAGTTGGTTCCTTTCTTGAGACTGGGTCTCTCTATATAGCTCTGGCTCTCCTGGAACTCACTATGTAGATCAGGCTGGCCTAGAACTCACAGAGATCTTATTGCCTCAGCCTCACACATGCTTGAGATTAAAGGCCTGTGCTACCATACCCAGTTCCTTCAATATTTTCTGAGAGGCAGAAAAAATATAAAACCATTTTCCCTTCTCAGTCTAATGTGTAATACTTTAAATTGTTGTCAAGGCTGTTGTTTGTGAGTACTTGATTTGGCATCTGTTCAACCTTCTTTTCTCTGCCCAGATGTACTGTTCTTATGATACAAACTCCACAGAAAGAATTTGCTTGAGGACTGGAATTCTAACAGGATCACAATTTCCCAGATGCCTAAGCAAGCCCGGGCATAGTGGTGCACGCCTGCAATCCCAGCACTCACAGAGGCAGAGGCAGGTATATTTCTGTGAGTTCGAGGCCAGCCTGGTCTACAAAATGAATACAGACAGCCAAGGCTACACAGAGAAACCCTGTCTCTGAAAAAAAAAAAATGCCTAAGGAAGTTCTTATAATGAAAAGAACTACACAGGGAATGAGAGGATCCTTACTAGTTTAGGAATCACTCTTTGCAACCTACAAACAACATTCTCATTAGAAGAAAAATGTTTAAGAAGGTGGAGATACGGCTCAGTGATTAATACCTGCTGCTTTTCCAGAGGACCATGGTTCAGTTCCCACACCCCCATGGTGGCTCACAACCCTCTGTTGCTCCAGCTCCAAGGAATTCAACATCTCTGGCCTCTGAGGACACCCACATGCACACATCCACAATTTACACAACTACTACTAATAATAAAAAGTGTTTTTTTGTTTGTTTTTACATCCAACACTTTCTGCTGCTACTCTCTGGTCATGGAATTCAAACAAGAAAGCAAGTTTAGGGATGGGGGGGGGCAAGCGGGTACTGAGAAGGAAGCGCTGATCTTTGCCAGATTTGAAAAGATACCATAGTTTCTGCAGCAGAAGGCATCTCAGACCAGCACCTTGGGAAGTTGAAGTCTGACCCGTTTCTCCTTGTCATCATGAGCATGGCTAAGCATTTTGAAAGCAGCTGTGTTTTCTGACTTACACAGTGGTGGTGTCAAACAACTTTGGTGCCACCTAACATTTCTTAACACTCCAAAGAAAAAAGGTATAAGCCTGTAGTTCCAGCTACTTGGAAGGCTGAAGCAGGAAGAGCACAAGGTCAAGAGCTGCCTAAGCTACAGAGGGGATATAAGGCCATGCTGGATGGCTTAGCCACACTACATCTCAATTTTTCAAAAAACAAAAAAGACCCAAGGTTATATCATTCAGCAGCAATGCATCTGCCTACCTGCCTAGAACCAAGCCCTAGGTTTGGTCCCCAGTACTATTCAGAAGGACAGAAAGAAAGGGAGAAGGCAGCTCCAAACTCTCATAGATTTTCACCCTGAGATGTCTACCCAACTCTGAAAAGCTATCCTCTCTCCACATCTATAGGAACAAAGTCCAGTTTCCCTACAATTTGTTTTGCATTTATATCATCAGTCAATTTATGCTATTGGATATACATTCCCATGGAACAAAATAAATGAGATTTTTTTTTCTCTTTCCAAAATCTAGAGAATATACAAGTTCTGCTATAATCTTAAACCCAGTTTCTGAGATGGGGGACACTTTTTCAAATACCTGTGGAGGGCCCACTACTACTATTAATGAACCAAGTTTGTTTTGTTTTCTTTTGTTTTCCTACCACATAGTATACTAATCCCAGAAACAACACTTTTTACAAAGCAGAAACGTTCAGTTACAAGGTGGCCAGGGGTGGTGGGGAGATTCAAGTCTCAAATCTAATTCCCTTAAGGACATGGGATTTGAAGAAATTTATGGGATGAAGAAGCAAAGTGTTATGGAGGCTAGAACTCGGGGAACAGTTTGTAGAGATTAAGTGAACAGATCTACACTTGTGTAATTGAACATCATGGCTGTCCGTGGGGCATGTGCACAAGCAATGGCAATCTTAGCACTACCTGAAGATCTTGAAACTCCTAGAAAAAGCTGTCATCCGTCTGTACCAGACATACTAGTGCATGCCTGTCATCTCAGTGCCCAGGAAAACAAAGCAGGAAGATTTCAAATTTGAGAGCACTATGGGCTGCATAGTGAGACATGAAATCCTGTCCAAAAGAAAAAAAAAAAAAAAAAGAAACTTTGTAATGAATAGTCTTAATGTTCAGCATGACAGCACTTAGAATCACCAAGGCCGACTTTCTGAGCATATCTGGGAAGATATTTATAAGGCTATGGTGTTTCAAATGAAAATGGCCCTCATAGACTCATAGACGGTAGCACTCGTAGAAGGTGTGGCCTTGCTGGAGAAACTATGTCACTGAGGGTGGGCTTTGAGGTTTCAGAAGTTCAAGCCAGGCCTAGTGTCATTCTCTCTTCCTGCTGCCTGCCAACCCAGATGTAGAACTCTTGCCTCCTGCTACTGAGCCATATCTGCCTGCATGCCACCATGCTTCCTGTCTTGAGGAAGATGGATTAAATCTCTGAACTGTAAACCAGTCCCAATTAAATGCTTGCCTTTATAAGAGCTGCTGTGGTCACAGTGGCTCTCCACAGCAATAGAAACCCTAATTAAGACAGCAGCTTAACCTGTGAGCCAAAAACACACTTCCTTCCTGAAGATACTGTTGCCAAGTGTTTTGCCACAGTAACAAAAGTGACTAGCAAGTTCAGCTGCCCATCAGACACCCTCACAGGGAAGTGAAGAGCTAGTGTTCTCAACCAAAGCAGCTTTGCAATCTCTGCATCATAACCTAGACAATCACTGTCATCGTAGCCCAGCATCCTAGCCACAGTCAAGTTAGTGCTGGACAGCCACGTAACCTCCAGAAACAGTGAGTTTTCTTTTTCAGCTAACTAAAAGTAACTAAAAGCAAACAGTACTGTCACTTACTCAAAGTTTTCCCCTCAGTTTTCCAGAGCATTCTTTTAAGTGCTTTGTATACTTGTTTATTTGTTTGTCACAGTGCTAGGCACTGAACCCAGGACATACATCCACATCATGGCTGTGGACAACTACATTCGCTCCTGCACAGTTCTAGAGAAACAAACTCTCCCTTTACCAAGCATGTTCACTGTTCATCAAAGTTCATAATAAAATGTACAGAATATTAGAAGTAGCAAGAACCATGAATGTTACTGGTCTCCCCACTTCTGTTTTACAAATGAGAAACCAAAGCTCAGAGGAAAACTTAAATAATTTCCTTAAGGCTGCCTTATTAGCTAAACGGAAAAATAAGCGTGAAAGAGAAAGTATACGATGTTACAACACTCCTTGATACATCTCCATGCAAAGTCTTCACACAAGGTCTAGTTCTGTTCTTGCCAGAGGCCGGGTGTCCTCATCAGTCAGAGACATTAACAATAACCATGTGCTATTTACTTTGTATCAGACACTACTCTTTAGCACAATACACAAAGCTTTTGTTTATTTATTATCATTACCATTATAGTAATTATTGTTATATTTTTATTTAATTGTATTATTATTATTATTATTATTATTATTATTATTATTAGCAGCAGCAGCAGCAGCAGCAGCAGCAGCAGCAGCACTGGTGACAGAGCATTATGCTTGTGCGGCAAGTATTCCGCCAGCTAGCTGCAGCCTTAGCCTTACAGGTAGTTTCTGTTGTTTTGGGTTGGTTTGTTTGTTTTCTGAGTCAGGCTCTCAGGGTGTAGCTCTGATTGGCCTGGAACTCTCTTTGTAGGCCAAGCTGGCTATGAACTACCAGAGATATGTCCACCTCTGCCTCCCCAATACTGGGGTAAAGGTGGGCAAGTACTTCCTGTCTCTCTACACATCCTCAGGACTTCCTCTCACTCTCCAGGTTCTTTTTCTGTGTTCACTCCCTGTCAAGTGGTTGCTTGCTCTGCCTCTTGACGTATGGTTGACTTTACTTAATCCTGTTTACAAGAAAGCTCTTAGATTAAAGGTGTGCACAATGGCTGAGCCACACCACAACTAGGAACGGGTTTTTCCAGTACACAGTCTCAGGGTTCACATTGTGATCAAATATCCTGGAACACCAGAGATGTCACTAGATGTAGGTTTTCAGGACTTGGGATTCTCAGTGCTAAACTACAGCCCTTCTTCTTCTTCTTCTTCTTCTTCTTCTTCTTCTTCTTCTTCTTCTTCTTCTTCTTCTTCTTCTTCTTCTTCTTTCTGTTATTGGTGGTTGTGGCAGTGCTGTGTGCATGTATGCAAATGTGGCTATGCTCATGGTGTATAGGGTGAGGTGTGTATAGTATAGCATTTGTGTGGTGTCAGAGGATAATTTTGTGGAGCAGTTTGTCCCTTCCGCCTTAACGTGGGTACTGGGGAACCAACTCAGGTGTCCAAGCTGTGAAGCAAAGACCTTTTCAGACTGGTCCATCTCCCTAGCCCTGGCCCTCATTCTGACACTTGGTTGAGCATCCTGTCAAAGACAGAGGCTCTGTATGTTCACATCTCATTTCCACACATTGTTTAGTGTATTTTAACTCATATACACATATAATCTTGCCCATTATATATAGTAATTGACAACACCAAGAAGCTATCAAAAACTAAACAAAGACAAGCTTACTACTTACAAATACAAAAAATGAGGGAGCATTGTTGAAAGGTTAATGGTACTATGCAGGGGAAATGTTAAATCCTTCAGCAGGATGGGGCCAATTTCTTGGAGACCTTAAAATTCAAAGAGCTCAGTTCGTAGGTCCTTACCTACTTATTACATGTATTCTTAACAATAGAGTTATAGACATCTAAAACATCCAACAGAAAATCTCCCCATGTCAATGACTCACAAAAAGTTAAGATCAAGAATAAAATGAAAATATATGATCCTTGAAAAGATGAAATAAAATATTAACTATATTTTAAGATGGGTACTTGCGGTTTTATGCTCATTTTATAGGAATCTGGGAAAGTGTTCTTAAAATAAAAGTTTAAAGCACCAATATAACGTGGAACCAAGAAACTTGCTTCTATCTGGAGCTTCCAGGGGGAGGGGAGGAAGGAATCCTGGTCTCCTTTTCTGGACAGGCGCAAGCTCTCTTCCTAGGTTTCAAGACAGCACTGAAAACAAGCCTTTGCGAAAGCTGATGAGCTACCCTGAATGTTTTCTCTGGAACACAGTCTTCTACTTTAATAGCTCCAGGAAGCCGGTGAGTAAGCAGAAATGCCCCAGAAGTTCATGCAGAGAGCAGGGTGAAGCATTAGCTGAAATGGAGAACTGGATTCAGAGCAAAGTCAGTTGCCATCCCCAGGAAAGAGGGATGAGCCTAAGGCAAGCTGCCCTGGGAACTAGAGATTTCTTTAGTTCTGTATTGGAAGACTATATCACCTGGAGATCATTTAGAACTCAGCAGAGAAAAGCTTAACATAAACTTGATCACAGACTGTGAAAAAGTGAGGCGGGCTGGAAGTGTACATGCAGGTTAGATTGCATTTATAGCAGGAGAAAAGACTGAGCTCAGTGCCCAGAACTACACACACACACAAATGTTATTAGTTATTCTGGATAGATTAGAAAATAGATTAGAAAATATCAAGAGTGATGATGTCTTTACATGATTAACTTAAAAATTAGAATCTTAGGGTTGCAGAGGCAGGCAGATCTCTGATAGTTCAAGGAGAGCCTGATCTACATAGTGAGCTCCAGAACAGCCAGGACAATGTAGTAAGATCCTGTCTCAAAACACACACACACACATGCACGTGCGCACGCAAGCACGCAAGCTTGTACGCACGCACGCACGCACGCACGCACACTGTTGTATCTGAGTTCAGCAGCTTTGAAACATGCAGGCTTTGATCTAATTTCAACCAAACCAAGATGAAAGCATTTTACACACAAGGAGCACATGCCAGCGGTTAGCAGGCTGTGTGTCCTCAGCAAATATATCAGCTTCCAAACCTCTCAAAACATTCCTCCTCTACCAGGAAAACCATCATAGGAGGCCGATATGTGGGAGACAGAGAGGTCAAGAGTCTTGCTTCTGTTATCTGTAAACTACAAATCGAAGCTCCTCTCTCAATCCTGTTTTTTTTTTTTTTTTTTTTTTGGGGGGGGGTGTTTGCTTGTTTGTTTGTTTTGAGACAGAAACGTTTCTGTGCAGCCCTGAATGTTCTAGAACTCTATCTTTAGACCAGGCTGGCCTCAAATTCAGAGATCCACCAGCCTCTGACTCCCGAGTGCTGGGATTAAAGGCATGCAGGCCCGCACACCTCGCCGCCACCCCGCCACCACCCAGAAGCTATTTTTTCAAATTCTGCAGGGATCGTAAGACAGAAAAACACCCATTAAGGAGAAACTGCAGTGTAATGAATGGCTGTTTGGATATTGTGGTACCGGGGACTGAATTGTCCGCCTCTTCTATTGTTTGTGTCTTTTTTTTTTTTTTTTTTTTTTAAACTCTGCCTATGAGAACAAACATGGAATCTCTTATCTTTTGAACCTGGCTTATTTTGCTTCATGATCATCCATTCCATCAATTTTCCTGCAAAGTGCAAGTTCTCCTCTGCCTTTGTGGCTGAGTAACAATCAATGTATCGTATGTGTACAATATACGGACACATCACAAGGCCGCCCGCTTTTTCTACCGCGTGCTCCCTACAGGCGCAGTGCTTTTACACTGCGTCTTCCCCTTTAGACCAGGCTAGCCTCAAGCTCGCAGACATCCTCCCCCTTGCCTTTTGGGTCCTGAAACTACGGAGCCTACTACCATGTCCATCTCTCCCCACTCTTGTGTTATGTGAAAAGCCTTGTCCTCAGACTAATGAGAGGCAAAATCAAAGACTTTGCTGTGTGTGTAGTGGTGCACAGCTATAACCCCAAAGCCCAGGAGGGGAAGGCAGGCAGATTTGTTGAGTTCAAGGTCAGCCTGGCTGTAAAATGCAACTCCACAATAAATAAGTAAATCAACGCTTTAGGAGCTACTGTGTGGGAGAGCGAATAAATGTGATCTGTCAAAAGAGGTCTGCACCCTAATCTGTGGAAGCTGTTGACATGACCTCTGTGGGGAAGAGAACTTTGCAAACATTAGCAGGACTTGAGATAGAGAAATTATCGCCGGTGTCGGCCCTAATATAAAATAATCAGGTATGTTCCTTTTAACTTTGTTTTATTTGTTGCTGTGTCTGTCTCAGTGTGTGCTGCCCTCTCATGCCACCATCCAAAGATGGAGGCCACACAACAACTTCCTGGAGTAGCTTCTCACCTTCCAGCTTCACGTAGGTCCTGCGGACTAAATTTAGGTGGTCAGGCTTAGGCAGCAGGCATCTTTGCTCACTGCTGCTACTCGCCTCAGCACTCTCTGCATGGATTTTTTTGTTTACTTGCTTTGTTTTTATTTTACTGAGAAGAGCTCTCACTATGAGTCTTTGGCTGGCCTTAGCCAGGGAGCAGAAGATGGTATAAGCATGTCTGCAAAGATGGAAGCCGTGTGGAAACAAGCCAATAAATGCCATCAGCCAAAGAAACAAGAAGAAACAAAAGAGAGACAGCTTCTCCCCAAGTGCCTTCTAAAGCAGTGTGTCCCTGACAACCCTTTGACCTCAGGCCATTGATACTGATTTTAGACTTCTGGACTTCAGAACTGTGATAAACTCCTCTATCTCTGGGGTGATTTATTATAGCTCCAACAGCAAACTGGTGCCACCTCCTCTGTTTATTTCTGTTTGGTCCTAAAGCCAATCTTTCTAGAGCCAAACCTTCTGTACACCCTTGATACCTGTAGGGTGTTTTCCATTCAGGGTGCAAAGCAACTTACAACCGTGTAAACAAGTCTGCTCTGTGAAATGTCCAAGCAATACTAAAGCTTTGTAGAATATGTTATCCCTGATCCACTTTATTTTATGTTGTTGATCATTGTAATAGGCGAAAAAATGCTAAGACAAGGTTTGAACATGACTGTATAGCATAAATGTTTATAATTAGTTAAGTAATTCTTTGCTGGAGAAATTTTCTAATAATTCTAAAATTAAGGAAAAAAATCTCTAATTGTAAGATATATGTTTATATATGTTCCAATATATACATACACATATGTTTATGTTTATTAGAGTAGTTGGATGGACAGTTCAGCAAAGGGCCGGCTGAATATCCAGAGACCCCAGGAGCAGCTCAGCCTATAACTCTAGAAGCCTCAGAACAATGGAACCAGTGATGAACCCCCAATCTGAGGCCAAAGGTCATAATGGCCTATAGAGTCACACTAGAATGATCTGGAAGTCCATGTTGAAAGCTGGCAAAGCTGGTCTAGCATATACTGACAGTAACAGCAGCAGCAGATGCTCAGACTTAAGAAAAACAGACTTGGCATGCTCTGACTTACTTGCTTTTCACTACGGTCAATCCAAACAGGCCACGAGCCCACACTCAGAGAGGATATTTCCCAGCTCCATTGCTCTCCCATGTGTCAGTAGTCTCAGGGAACAGTCTCATAAGTGCAACGAGAAGTGTGCTTTACTGCTCCTTCAGGCATCACTAGATCCAAATCCAGCTGCCAAAGTTAACCATCACACTGCACCACCCAAATCCTCCTTCAAATAGGATTTATTTTCCCAGCTGCTAGACACGCCTTCAGATAATGACCTTGAGTAGCCAATCCTTTCAGATCAGAGAGCTCTCACATTTCTTCGCTAGGCTGGTCATTATCTTGTGACTGAATGAGGCAGGAGGGGGAGAGGCCTGGTTAGGTCTTTGGAAGATTACTCCTTCTGAGGAAGTCTGCACTCTTTCCTTCCCTCCAGGCTTGACTGAGGCTATGTTGGGATTCCACCTCTAATTCTACTTCCTTCCTTTGCCCATACTCTCTGTCCCTTTCCTTGCACGTACATTAAAGTCATGCCTTTTTTTCAAAACTTGATTCTGAAAAACCCATTCAGCTTCAGGGTTCTTCATAAATGTAAAGTCAGCTAACAAAAGTCCTGACTTCGGCAGAATTTTAAACTCATTCTTCCCCATGGTTTGGATTTCCCCACTGGAACGATACATTTCTGTCCAGATCAAATAAGAACCCATCTCCTAGAGCCATGCTGTCTGCTCCACATTGATAAAGACACCAAGCTTCTGTGGTTCAGAAACTTGAGTGTCTGAAATACTCATCACACAGTACTCCCTCTCCCCTCTCTGGCATTTCTAACTTGAATCGTTCAGTGGTAATTGCTGAGTTTATGTTTGTACCAGGCACACAGGAGTATATGCTTTTATCCCACACCCAACTACATGTGATAGGTCAAGGGTCAAATGTCTCCCAATCTAGGTAATAGGAGTTTGTTAAGCAACTGTTCAGGAAATGAGGAGGGGTCGAGACTGGGGAGTGCTGGAGAAAGCCTTTCATTTCCAACCTGGCTGTGCCACTGCCTCAGTCTGTAATCAAACATGCCATCCTAAGGGATGTGAGGTCCTGTGAATCACCTCTGTATTACTTTTGCTTTAGCTAGTGGGATGTAAAGCTGTCATCTTAGCACTGTGAGGCAGAGGCAGTAGCAGCAGGAATTCAAGGCTACCCTTGGCTAAACAAAAAGTTTGAAGCCAGGCTGAGCTATGTGATATTCTGTTCTATGTGGGCGAACAAATGAACTATTTTGCTCTAATATTTAAAATGAATTAGTTAAGCCTTTGGCTTTGAATCCATGAGAGAACTGAGACCTTCTCATTGACAAGACAGCATCACAGAAGGGGATAGAGTAGAGGGGAGAGAAGGCTGACCTGGAAGAAGAGAAACTTACATGACATGACAAACAGTGTGCTTTATTGAAGTCCAGCTTAGAAAAGAGTGGATGGAAAAGATATTTAGGAGACAGCTTTGTCTTAGATGTTGTTTTTTTCCTCCCAAAGATCTGTGGGAACTTAGTCATCAGGATGATAGGACTGGGAAGAAGTGGCAGCTTAGAGAGTGGGGACTTGTGTGAGTGCCTCAGGTCAGTGGGGGACACTCCCTCTGGACTCTGTGTTTCTCCAGGAACTATGGCCTGCTCCGGAGAAATAGATCTTATGGAAGACTAATCATAATCCCTTCTAGCCTCTCTGGCTTCCTGTTTCCAGATGTGATGACCCTTTCCATCACTTTCAGTCCCATCTTTAGATCCAAAGGTGACATAGTTAAGGAGAGGCCCTCACCAAAGTCTGTACCATGAAACTGAACTTGAAACATCTAAACAAATCTCTTTTCTTCATAGAGTCAGCTTGCCTCAGTTGTTTTATGATAATAATGGAAAAATGGACCAATCTAGGAAATTTGAATATGGGCTGAATAAAGCACTATTTAGAGGACTACAATTAATCTTTTCTTACTGTGTGTGTAAGGGTGTGTGTGTGTTTGCATGTGAGCATAAGTGCCTAAGGTGGCAAGAAGAAGACATTATATTCCTTGGAGCTGGTGTTGTGCCCAAATCGTGAGACCCCAAAAAACCACCACCAGGAGATGAGTCCATTGCAAAACACATGAGGATCTTTTTATTACAAGCTACAGCTTGGGCTCACACACCCTCACTGCCAAAGCGATGAGAGCAAAGGGCCTCGTGGTCAGGTTAGTTGGGTGATTTAAAGAGTCCGGTCCTTCCCAGTGGCCCAAAGCAGGGGGATTCCTGCCTGGCAAGCATCTATTGGTTGAAACACAATGAGTTGATGTTACATTTTGAATTGATTGGCTATAGGAAGGCCCCCAAACCATTAATGGTCTGGCTTCCCTTCCTAGGGGAGAGTGGCTGGTTTCCTAGCAACTGTATCTCTAGTGGCCAAGAAAAGAATGCAGTAAGGCTAGTTCTTTCCCCAGGGCCATGACACTAATTCTTCCCTGCAGGTGGCTGGACATATCTCCACCTGGCTGGCTTTAGTTCAGGATTGTGCTTTAAACTTTAAAACAATAGCCACTGATTTTTAATTCTTTGGTCTCTCACTGGTGTTGCAGGAGATTCTAAACTGATGACTGTGAGTACCAGAAACCAAAGTCCACCGGAAGAGTGGCTAAGCCATCTCCCCTGTCATCTAAAATGTCAGTTGTTCAATGTGACAAAAATATTGCTATTATATAGGAAATAGTCTTTGGCTTCCTTTTTTCCCCTCTACTTTAACATTATCAAGCAAATCTGAAAAGAAAGAAAGAAAACCAACAGTAATACTTCTGTGTTAGCCAAATCTTTTTTTTCCCTTTGTTTTTTGTTTGTTTGTTTTGTTTTTTTTTTTTTGTTTTGTCTTGGTTTGGTTTTTTTTTTTTTTTTTTTTTTTTTTTTTTATGAGACAGGGTTTCCCTTTGTAGCTCTGGCTAGTCTGAAGTCTGAAACTAGCTATGTAGACCAGGCTGGCTTCGAACTCACAGTGATCTGCTTGCCCTCCAATTGGCTAGGATTAAAGATATTTCCCACCATACCCATACCCTGAACTTCTAATTTGGTAGTTTTGGTTTAGTGCCTTTGAGCCATGACCTGTTTCCTTCTCTGTTCTTGATTCTTTTCTTTTTCAAAGTGATTTCCATCCACTTCACATTACTCCCCCCACCCCCATTCGTGTTGGAGGATAATGTGAGAATTAATCAGGCTATGAATTTGCCTATCAGGTGATTTTAGCAAACTGAAAACTGTGTAATAATTACCCTGGGGCACTAAACGTTATCCCAACCATCTAAAATAGTTATTAAACCTTACCGCCGAAGATTATTAAACTGCAACATCTGTCTTCAGGAAGGATTTCTAGCACCTGCAATGTTTGCAGAACATTTACAACTGCTTTTAGTTCTATCTCATGTCCTGCAATAAGTTTATAGTATTTCCTACTTAACAGCCGCATGGACTCCAGAAGATAACTCAGTCCTCCGTGTGAGGAGGTATCCGACCAAGCTTCTCGGGTGACAGGCTGCTGCTTTTCCCACTGAGCCAGGCCTCTCTAGCCCTTGTATGCTTTATTAGCTAATTACCAGGCTGCATATTCAACCCAGGCTCCAACTATATTAAGGGCTATTTACTAGCTAAAATCAATACCCTTTCGATTAGCCACCTGGCGTGGCTTTTGGTAACTAAGCATTATTTGGGCTCCACTGCTTTCACTCCATTGGGGAGATGGTAAAGTGCTTTGTTTTGATTTTTCACACTTAGTGGCTACTGCTCTTAGCAGTAGGGGATAAAGGGCAATGGAGACTGGTTCTGCCATGGCTGAGCCCAGGAACAAACATACGCTATTCACTGCTTGAGAAGAAAGGCAAAGGAGCATGCAAAGACAAACCAACTTTATTAAGATTTGTGGATTCCACTGATCTCTTAGGGCATTTGTCTGGTGTTCTAGGTAGTTGTACTATCCCCAAATGCTGGGAAGAAACAAAACAGAACCACCCACTTGTGAGCTTTGAAGATGAGCATAGAATCAATAGCAGCTGTGGAAGAGCAGAGAGTGGATGTGGCTGCAGGGCTATGAGACCGCTGCAAATGCCCTTTCATCAGTAGAGGCTGTGATGGAGAAAATGTCGAGCAAAAAGATGGTTTTGGTGGAGTTGGGCTAGGCAAACCCTTACTGTGAAGCTACGTCTGAGCTCCAATAGCACCTTATTAATCTGGTTATTTTATTAAAGAAATAATTTGCATTCACTCTGGATACAGATACTTATATAGAACAAAAACAAGCAAACAGACAAAAGAAACAAACAAAAAACCAAAAACACAAAACCCCTAGCTCAGTTTAAAAATCCTGTATAACCCCACTGGACCACATTTGATCAGTCTTAATAGTTTGGTATAGGGCTAGAGAGATGGCTCAGCAGTTAGGAGCCATCTGGCTGCTCTTCCAGAGGAGCCAGGTTCAATTCCCAGCACCCACATGGTAGCTCACAACTGTCTCTAACTCCAATTTCAGAAGATCTGACACCAATAGACATAAAATAAAAATTTTTAAACGTATACCAAAAATAATTTGCTGTGAACATTTTTAAGTGCTTTCTATGATGTGCACTTTTTTTTTTTTTCCATTTAAAGAAATTTTGGGGCTGACAATGTGGTTCAGTGATACACTTGTCCAGCAGGCATGAGTCCTTTACTTTGGTTCCTTGCTCTACCAGAAAACCAGAAAAGTTTACCTACGAGGGTCTGGGACAGGAGATTGCTGATGCTGGCCTCATTCACACCAAGCACACACTCTTCCTCTGAGTTATATCCTTAGTCCACAAACAACGAAAAAAGATGTTGTTGGGCTCAGTGTCATACACCTTTAATCCCAGCACTTGGGAGGCAAAGGCAGGTGAGTTGGAGACCAGCCTGATCTACATAGTGAGTTCTAGGCAGCTAGAGATACATAGTGAGATCCTATATTAAAAAAAAAAAAAAAAAAAAAAAAAGAATTTTTTGGGGGGGGGGGGGGGGGGGGGGGGGGAGACATAGGTTGTGAATCAGATGATTCTTATCTAGATCTTGTCCACTATATGCCCATGACCTTAGGCAACCTAGTTAATCTCTCAGAGCACCAGTTTCTTCATCTACAATATTAGATGAAATACTGCTTCAACCCAATTCCTCAGGCATACGGAACACTCAACACATGCATTCATCCAACAAATTTTTGTCTCTCTCTCTTTTTTTAATTATTATTGTTTTTATTTTGTTTTGTTTTGAGGCAGTGTCTCATGTAACCCAGGCTGCCCGCAGACTTGCTATGTGACCAGGGATGACCTTGAATTCCTAATCCTGCTGCTGCTGCCTCCCAAGTACCTAGGATTACAGCTATGTGCCACTATGTATGGCTTACAACTACTTATTAACACCTCATTCTTGGGATATAGCTCAGTAGTAGAATTTTTATTTGCTTTATGAAGTTAAGTCCCTGAGTTCAATTCTCTTTCTGCTGTTAGGAAACATATAGAACTGCAGTTTTCCAAGGTTAAGATTATTTTAAACGTTACATATGCAAAACTAACCTGGAATGATTGTATAAAAAATATGGATAAGCCAGGCCTGGGAGGACATACAAACTTATAATGCCAGCTACCTGAGAAGGTAAAGGTCTAACTCCAACACTTTGCTGTGATAGGGAGAGAGTTCAAGACCTTCAGTTCAAGTCCCAGTCTACTGTCCCCCAAATAAATGATTCCTGCATGTATAGAGTTTGACTCATAACAACAACCAAGGTCTAAGGATCTACTTTCTGACTAAGAACTCAAATGAAAGCAGCCTTCAAATCACAGCTGATTAATAAGCTGCTCCCTACCCTTGCTTCTTCTTATTTTTTCTTTAATTAAATAATTAATTAACTAACTAATTCACTTTACACCCTGATCGGAGACCACTCCTTCCTCTCTTCCCAGCCCCGCCCTCCTTTCCTGCACCCCCACTCCTATTCCTCAGAATAGGAACTAAGTCCAGTCCATGCATAGTCCTTGGTTGGTGCTTCGGACTCCATAGGCCTCCCCAGGGCCCTGGTTAGTTGGCTCTGTTGGTCTTCTTGTGGCGTTCCAGTAGCTCATGGAAACTGAAAAAGAAACTGTTAACTAGACAACTTTCTAGTGGAGGGAGGAGACTACTACTCCACCCACAAAAAAAATTCAATCTAAAACCTACAAGATCTACAGAGACAAAATAATAATAACAGATAGAGCAGAGATTGAGGGAATGTCCAACAAATACTGGGCCCAACCCAAGACCCATCGAATGGGAGAGAACCAACCCCTGACACTATTAATGATACTCTGCTGTGCTTGCAGTCAGGAGCCTACTGGAGTTGTCCTCAGAGACGCTCCACCTGGCAATGGTTCGAAACAGATGCTGAGTCTCACAGCCAAACACTGGGCAAAGCATCAGGAGTCTGATGAAACCTAAGGTTAGATGGAAGGGAAGGAGGACCTCTCCTATCAGTGGACTTGGAGAGAGATATGGGAGAAGATGAGGGAGGGTTGGATTGGGAAGGAATGAGGGAGGGGCCTACAGCTGAGATACAAAGTGAATAAACTGTACTTAATATAAAAAATAAAAACTAAAAAAAGGATAACTACCTTAAAAGCAAATCTGACTGTTTGCTAGGATGGTTTGCTATTCAGTTCACCAATTGCTTTATATAGACATGGAGTGATTTGAAATCAACCTATGGAAGAAAACATGTGTTGAGTCAAATACTTTATTTTTCGCTCTTTGACAATGGTCTTTGTCCATAACTTAGGCTAATTTGTAGATAAATGGCTGGCTACGTTACACCAGGGTAGCCTCAAACTTGAGATCCTCCTTTTTCCACTGAATGTGGTAAGAATACAGACACACGTCACTATGCTCAGCCCCTAGGACTCTTCTGCACTGCATGGTTTCCTGTGTTACAAATACATGTTCTGGTTGATGGTGGTGCAGGCTTTTAATCTCAGCACTAGAGAGGCAGGGCAGGTGACTCTCTGAGTCAAGGACAGCCTGGTCTACAGAGCACATTGCGAGTTCCAGGGTGGCAAGGGCTACACTGAGAAACCCTATGTCAAAAAGAAAGAAAGAAAGAAAGAAAGAAAGAAAGAAAGAAAGAAAGAAAGAAAGAAAGAAAGA
>NW_026585895.1:26264780-26270253 GCF_907164565.1 Psammomys obesus
AGAAAGAAAGAAAGAAAGAAAGAAAGAAAGAAAGAAAGAAAGAAAGAGAAAAGACAAGACCCCCCCCAAAAAAAAAAAATAAATAAAACCAACTAACCAGACAACAACACATCCCAAAACAAAACAACCAATAGATTTGGAGAAAACTTTCAAAGTCGATTAGATATTTATGGTGAAATATAGAGCTGTGCCTTGAACAATCACTTACTGGCCAGGAGACCCAACTGGGCAACACAGCAAGACTGTGGCCAGTCTTTCCCCCCTTGGTTTTAACTGCCAAGAGGAAGTTAAAGCCAATAACAAGACTAAGAAACAATTGAACAGTGTAGGAGCTTTTTATTCCTGGCCAAAAACAGAAGGAGACAGAGGATGGTGTTGTACCTCAAACTCACAGGGAGTGGAGGCCAGAGGATCATAGCCAGACCCTGTCTGTTGAAAAAGAAAGAAAGAAAGCGAAACAAGAAAGGACGTAACAATCTAAGCAGATAGTAGAATAGCGATCTTCCTTTCTGGTCAATGCAAATTTAACCAGGAGTCTGTCTCTAAAATCATGCTCTTGTCAATGGTAAGGAGCCTAAAGAGGAAAACAGAGGGTTAGGCATGGTGGCTGTGTACCTATTTCCCCAGCATTCAGCAGACTGAAGCAGGAGAATCATGTGGTCATGGCCTGCACGGATACACAACCACACCCTGTAAATAAATGGCAAACAAAAGGAAAGATAAAAGGAGGTGATAAAAGGAAAAGACAGCATAAGGGAAAATGTAGAAAGCAGAGGAGATCTAGGTGAGGCTTGTCGGTAAGGCTTCACACCATGCAGAGGGTGGTGACTTTGAAACCAACTAAAACCCCAAGGACTGCTGCCCTGAAATAAGGCATCCTGTGGAAGCCTAGTGATGTAGGACAGGAATCACCCAGGATACGAAAAGACAAAGAGAGAACTTACTGAGGTTCACTGCCAAGAGACAGCAGGGAGGGAAATCACAGTGCTTGGAGGGTTGGAAGTCTTACAGCGTCGTGGAAAGTGAAGTTACTTATACAGGGTCCATAGCTGGATAGTAAGCAATCTAGTTTCACGATGTGGGAATTGTCTCCCCTGACGGTGGCCATTTTGTTCTGGTACATTGGGTCATTAGGAGTTGGTTAGACACCAAATGTCTGGGTAAAACATCAGAAGTCATTAGGGGCTCAGAGCCAAGAAAGGGCCTGGTTGTTAAAATGTAGGAATTTACTTTCAGGTTTCTTTTCTTTTTGGTTTGTATCTATTTTTTTTTTGAAAGTAGTTTTTTTTTTTCATACACATATTCTGAGTACAGTTTTCCCTCCCACCATCTCCTTTCAGATCCTCCCCATCTTCCTTCCTACCCAAATCCATAACCTTTCCTTCTCTGTCTCATTAGAGAACATACAGAAATGTAAAAAATAATAAGATAAAAAACCAGAATAGCACAAAACATACAAATGAAAAAGACCCAAAGTAAAAGCACAAGAAACACATATAGACACAGAGACACACATGTTTGCATACAGAAATCCCGTAACAACAAAATCGGAACATACACAAAAGACCTGTATGGAAAAAAAACAAAAACAAAACAAAAACAAAACAAAACCTCCACAAGTATCATTGAGTCTACTTGTGTTGGCCATTATTGCTGGGCATGGGGGACTGCTCTTAACAGTAGTTTGTGTAGCCAGGAAGGCTCCATTAAAGAAAACTAATTCTTTCTTGGCATGTAGTAATCAATGGGAGACAGCTTCCGGGTTAGGGATGGAGCATGTGTCCATCCACGTCTCCTTTCAGCTCTAGAACACCATCTGTGTGGAGCCATGCAGGCTGGGTGAGTTACCACAGTCTATGTGAGTTCATATGTCAGTCCTGTTGTGTTTAAAGTGCCTTGTTACCATGCTGTCCTCTATCCACTCTGTTTCTTACAATCTTTTTGCCTCTACTTCCACAGAGTTTCCTGAACCTTGAAGGGGAGGGATTTGATGGAGACTGTAGTTGTTTGAATAAGAATGGCTCCCCCAGGCTCATGTATTTTAAGGCTTAATCACCAGTGGAACTCTTTGAAAGGATTAAAAGGATTAGGAGGTGTGGTCCTATTGGAGAAAGTGTGTCACTGGGGGTAGACTTTGAGGTTTCAAAAGTCCCAGCCAGGCTCCCTCCCTCTGTCTGTCTGCCTGTCTGTCTCTGGCTCTTTCTCTGTCTCTGCCTTTGGATCCAGATGTAGCTCTCAGCTTCTGTTCTGGAGCCATGTTCCCTGCCATGATAATAATGGACTAAACCTCTGAAACTGTAAGCAAGCTCCAAATAAAACACTTCCTTTTATAAGAGTTGCCTTGGTCATGCTGTCTCCTCACAGCAATAGAATGGTGACTAAGACAGGAGTATACCAGGAATGTAGTGCTCCAAGATCTCTCTCTTTCTCTGCCCATTGTGTAGTTGTGGGTCTCTGCATCTTTTTCCTATCTGATTCAGAAGGAAGCTTCTCTGATCATGACTGAGCAAGTAACTAATTTATAAGTATAGCAGAATAGGAGTTATTTTATTGTATGTACTTTCATTTGAATGTTAGTATTTCGTTATCCCCTCGGTCCATGAGGTGTTTAGCTTCCGGTTCTTGGCTACTTGACCAGCATCAGGAATGGTGCTTTCATTTTTTTTTTTTTTTGCCTTTTATCTCTGTGGGGTTTTTTGTTTGTTTGTTTTCTTGAAACCAGAAAGAAGTATTGTTCCTATAACCAGGTCCTAGGCCAGGGACCTGATTGAGGGTTCCCACAAATCAGGTCCAATCACTCATCTTAAAGAAAGCAAAATAATGATGGAGAGAAAAAAAGGACTTTGATGAACAGAGCTATGTACAGAAGGTGGAAAGAAAGCATTTCAGCCCATGTTCTGGGGCACTGGCATGAGCTTGAGTTTAAGCAGAGAAAGAATCTATGTAGGTGGTGAGGTGCGCATCGTTTAAGCAGCCCTGGTGAAATGTAGTCTGGATGACCATTACATTCGTTCTGGGTCTTCCTGGTAGCCAGGAAAATTCCATATTGTAAGGGGACAATCTAAACGGTGAGGTTAGCTTCCCCGCTTACAGGTTGAGCTCCTCATGGATGATCTGTTCCAGAATCCACAGTATTTTTCAAGTCGAAGGCAATGACGAGAGACACTTAGGCTGTTTTGAGGAGTCTCAAACGGGGCTTTGTAAAGCTGGCAGCAAGATCCTGCAATCACCCACATTCTGTGCCTTGAATCTTGAAAGGAAATCACCGACTTTTAGGCAGACAATTCTTGAGTGAACAGCACAGAGAATCAAGCGGAAATCTTTCTTTCCGTTGTTTTTATATTTAGTATGTGCATGTGAGTGCCCGTGCACACCCACGTGTTTACATGCCACAGTATGCACGCAGAGGTCAGAGGACACCTTGTGGGAATCGGTTCTCTTCTCCTGCTGTGTAGGGCCTGGATATTGAACTCGGGTTGTCAGCCTTGTCAGCAACGGCCTGTCATCACTGAGCCATTTCGCCAGCCCTAGAGCTTCAAGACAACACAGACAGGTGCAAAACTGAATCAGGGAGAACAACTTTCATCCAGATCCTTGTTACCTTGTTTTATACAACCAAGTTTCATCAGCTTTTTCACAGTCCACTGACCTAGAAAAGAAGCATCTGTGGAAATAAAAAAAGACAAACGTAGGGGTTACCGTTCTCTGAACCCCAATACAGCTTGGGTGTGAATACCTAATATACAAGTGGAAAATGTGGAGATGAAATTCTTTGAAGAAAATGCATCTATATAAAAGATCCTGAAGGCCACACAGGGAGGAAACATGCTTTTGTTTTGTTTTTTTTCAAGATAGGGTTTCTCTGTGTAGCCTTGGCTGTCCTGAACTCACTTTGTAGACCAGGCTGGCCTCAAACTCACAATGATCCATCTGCCTCTGCCTCCCTGAGTGCTGGGATTACAGATGTGTGCCACCACACCCGGCTTGGAACATGCTTCTAATCCCAGTGCTTGAGTGGCTGGTGTGGGAGTATGAGCTTCAAAGTAAGAACCTACTTCAAGGGGAGATATCCTACAGAATGTTTGACCTTGGGTACCATGAATACTTGAGAAATGAAGTTTGCAGGTTGGGAGACATTTGGTAATCATTTTCTCTATATTCAACGTTTTTTTTTTATTTTTAGAGACAGGGTTTCTCTGTGTAGCCTTGGCTGTCACTTTGTAGACCAGGCTGGCCTCGAACTCACAGAGATCTGTCTGCCTCTGCCTTCCCCCGTGCTGAGATTACAGGCATGTGTCACTTTGCCTGACTTTATGTTCAACTTTATTCCTATGACTATTAAGGAAAATTCTCAGAATATATTCCAATGCTTCCACCCAAAAACCAAGAATGTTATGTGATAGAATCTAAAACTTATACAAAAGCTATGGCCACTTAATTTCTCCACCAATTCACTTGGCAAGTGAGATTCTTGTTGTCTGTCCATAAGTTTTTCATGGCAGAACATGCCATGCAAGCTAACTAAGCAGTTGCCTTTTCATTAAGATTAATAATCTCAATTTTAATCTCTTGCTCTAGGTTTAATTTTAACCCAGTCAAAGTCTCCAAGTTTATCTAAGTGACTGGTATCACTTACAAATAATATTTTATAACTTTTCTGAGATGTTTTTGTTCTTTGTTTTGTTTGTTTGTTTGCTTTGAGACAAGGTTTCTCTGTGTAGCCTTGGCTGTCCTGGAAATTACTATGTAGACCAGGCTTGCCTTGAACTCACAGAGATCTTCCTGCCTCTGCCTCCCAAGTGCTGGGACTAAAGGCAAACACCACCACCCAGCTGTGAGGCGCATTTAAAAAAATTTTTTTTTGATCTTCACTTCATCAATAATGAGTTAAAAAGAAAAATACAAAGTTGTCAAAAAACCAGATTTTTCTGACTAAAGTTAGTCAATTCTTCCTCCAAAGAACACTGAGAGGAACATTGTGTTAGTTCTGGATATGCTTAAGTAAGACTTAATATAACCTCAAATAATTTACAAGCTTCTTTAGGAAGCCAAGCATTTCAGTGAAAGAAATAAACACATTATCAGAGTGATAATGTTAAGAGAGAGCCATGCCAGTGCCACAGATTGCAAATAAAGTGAAAAGCAGTTCCGCAGACATGCAGGGTTTAGCCAGTATGGAAGCCATTGAGGACGGACCCTTCTCTCATACTCAGCACTAGACTCCACTTCTGTTTCCTTGGTAACACCAATTTTAAGTGAAACAGGCTGGAGAGATGGCTCAGAGGCCAAGAACACTTGCTGTTCTTGAGGAGCACCAGAGTTTCATTCCACATACCTAAATTAGGTGGCTCACAACTGCCTATAACTCCAGGTCTAGGGGATCCAATGTCCTCTTCTGGCCTCTACAGGCATCCACACAGAGACATACACACACACACACACACACACACACACACACACACACACACACACA
>NW_026585895.1:26270263-26270951 GCF_907164565.1 Psammomys obesus
ACACACACACACACACACACACACACACACACACACACACACACACATGTTGTAGGTGGCAATTAATATTTACTATGGGTTTATCTTCTAGTAATGCTGCTGTTAATCCTCAGCAGCTGTATAACCAAATCACCACACAGAGACTGGGTTTTTAGTTAACCTAGAACACAATGCTGGGCAATATTTACTCCCTTCTAAACCTCCAAGCCCTCAGTTTCCTAACATTTAGATTTTCCACATTATACTTGATTTTTGTGAAATCTTAGGTCTGGTTCATGCTCCATGTCCTCCAAGCTCTGTCCTCTAGCTCTGCTCTCCTTGCTCTCCTCCTCTCTCTCCTCCCACTCCTTTCCTGCCTTCTGGCTCCTCCCCTCTTTCCTGTCCTCTGGCTCCTCCCATTGCACAACATTGTATCTAGTTGCTTTATTTTGTCCTGTTTACACAGAGTTGAGCCAGGATGCTTATAATGAGTATCACAATGCAATATCTGGATTGAAACCAGAGAGTTGGGGGTGGGGAAATCAGCATTTGAATTAACAAGGGTAAGGCGTAAACATTTTAAAAGAACATTATACTAACACACACACAACTAAATAATAAAATAAATGTAAACAATTATGGTGGCTCACTCCTTTAAGCCTGCAGAGGCAGAGGCAGAGGCAGAGGCAGAGGCAGAGGCAGAGGCAGA
>NW_026585895.1:26270961-26275494 GCF_907164565.1 Psammomys obesus
GGCAGAGGCAGAGGCAGAGGCAGAGGCAGAGGCAGAGGCAGAGGCAGGCAGATATATGTGTGATGGAGGCCAGTCTGGCTGACCTTTGACTCACGGATATCTTATCCCTGCCTCATGAATGCTGAGGTTAAAGGAATGAGCCACCACACATTGTGATACTCAATATTGTAAATTGTCCAAAGCGTCAAAATCTGATGTGGGCAGAGGAGCTCCACATTCGAATCTGGACTTCTGGGTCTGGAATGTGAATTTTCAGCAGAGGCAGCTGGGGATGCAAAGGGCATGGGAGAAGCTTTAGAACCCAAAGTGCCTCTTAAGCTTAGTTTTATTAGGAGCAATCACATGCAGAAATATTATATAATCACTAATGCATGTTTACAAGAAATAGAACCTTTTGCTTAATAGACCACCATGGAAAACAAAGACAAGGAAGCACAGAGACGAGAATATATTGGAATGTAACAAGTTTTACATCTTAAGAACTAGCACATTCCAGCTTCCTTGAGGTGGAAATATCTGCTGTAGAGATCATTTCCTCCTGTCCTTAGTGTGTCAAGGGTCAGAGACCTTAGAGGCAGAATTTGTCTCTTTCTTAAAAAGACTGCTGGCAATGCTAGTCCAACTGGACTTACCAATCTTCTGACTTGGAGACCATCCTTGCGAAGCTTTCACAATTGAAACATGCTAAAGATATGGAAGGAATAATCATCCCTGTAATGAGATAACATACTTGTAGTCCCAGAAGCCTCGCTGCAATCGCTTACAGATCTGCACTTACAAAGCTGGTCACTTTTCTCCAAAAGCGCAGGTTTTCCTTTTCTCCTTTCCTATCTCCTCTTTGAATATCAGCCAAGACTAATGTCTGCTCTGACACTTTGGGTGCTGTTACTGTCTCTAAAGAGCCTCCACACCCTCTAGGCATCTGCATAGAGACTTTGATTGCAAAGCCTGCCCATTTGCATAAATCCTGACTCAAAGGGAGTTGTGGGCCTTTCTCTTCTCCATCTTCATCCTCCCACCAAGTGCCAAAATTTTCAGCCTGCCATCAGTAAGACTAAGAAACTACAGAAAAGGGACTGATTCCCCAGTGACATGATTTGTGGTGACCCAGGACACCTAAAATCACTTTTCAGTTTAGTTATATAGCAGTTAATACCTAGCATCTTGAACCATGACAGGAAAAAAAAAAAGAAGAAAAAAAATCATGTTTTCCTTTCTCTCTTTTTAAAGACCAGGTTCATGTAGCCCAAGGTGGCCTGAAACTGACAACTTGAATGAGCCTGACCTGGTACTCCTGATTCTCCTGCCTCTGACTCAAAAGTGCTGCAAACACACATATGTACTGCCATGCGCTGCTTCCAAATCCTTTCCAAAATAGATGAGTTAAGCGAAGGAAAAGAGAAAAATGTTAATGACTTGTGTGAGTAGGAACAAAGTCAATCTATGTTTTTTCTGACTACTTTGTCCAGAGTACCAATATAAACTTTAAGATAAAATGGTATAAACTATTAGATGTCTGAAATATTCCCATTTAATCTTTCTCTTTCTTTCCTCCCTTTTTCTCATCTCTCCTTCTTCTCTCCTTTCTTTATGAGTTACATCACTAGATATTGAAACAGTCCTCACACCTAGCAGGCAAGTTCCCATCCACTGTGCTATGTTCTCAGTCCTTCTGATTTGTTTTATTTTGAGACAGGATCTCACCTGAAAGCTCAGAATGCCCTTCAACTCATTCTGTAGTTCAGGGAATGACCTCCAGATCTTTCTGCCTCAGACTCCTACATAGCTGCTATTCCAGGCCTGTGTTCTCTCACCCAGCTCCATTGAGCTGCTGTTTTTACCTGTTCTTCTTACTGTTGTTGTATTTTTGAGACAGGTCATTGTGAAGCCCAGGCTATTCTAGAATGTCTACCCCTATTTCTTGAACGCTAGGATTACAACAATGCATCGCCACATCTGGTTCCCATTTAGTTCTAAACCCTGAACAAATGTTCCGACATCCATTTAAGTAGAATTCTTCATTTTCCGGGGTTAATGCAAAGGATTTGTTATTTCAACTCACACACAATGAGGTCAATAGGTGAAAATCTAGGATTTGGCGGGGGGGGGGGGGGGGAAGGGGAAGCAAACCTGAGATCCATGCCAGTTCTGCCAATAATAGGCTGCCTAGTTAAAGTCCCAGCTTCTCTTAGTCTCCATCGTTCTCATTTGAGGACAATGAATCACTGGGCTTCCTTACAGAACCTGTGCAGACCTTAACTGCCACTGTTACCTAATCATCACTGCTACCACCACTCTGTCCCAGCTACTGTCCTTTCTTATGCAGATCTGCAAATCAAGAGAGAGAGAGAGAGAAATAGTACTTGTCCACAGCCCTGTCTCAGCCACTATTCTTTCTTGTGGATTTGAAAAAACAAAACAAACCAAAAGCCTTGATTCTATTTGCTGTGTGTTTGAACAGTGTGTGTGCCTATGTATTGTAGAGCACTTGTGCAGTTCAGAAAACAACTTTCAGTTCTCTCCTACCACTGGATGTCAGGGCCAAATTTCAAGATATCAAGCACTTTTACCTGCCAGTCTTTTTGCTGGTTCCTGTATTTTGTCTTGTGTGATGACAGGGTCTCACTCTGTAGCCCAGGCTGGCCTGAACTTACTATGTAACCCAAGATGGCTTCATATTTGCAGTAATCCTTCTTTTTCAGTCTCCCAAGTGCCAGGATTAGAGACACAAACTACCATGTGTCTCTTTGCTCTTGACTCATTGGTTTTTTTCATGTCCCTTTCGTTCATTACTCAACTCTTATCCAGAGTACGCCTGTCAGGCAAAATTGGCCCATTCCTTTCACAAAAACTTCCAATAATTTGACGTATCATTCAGGGCAAAACCTGCAGACCTTCCATGGCCTACCTTCCCATCTCCTACCCTCATGCATTACATCACTTTCTCCTCCATCTCATTCCGACTTGGACCCCTCAGAGCTTGTATGTTTGCATTTTATTGTCTCTACATAGAATGCATAGTTATATCTATTTGGCAGCTTTCATTAAGAAATTATTTCCTCAGAGAGGACTTTCCTTATTACCTAATTTATGATCTGACCCTTTCACTTCATTGTCTAATGCCCATCTCAGGCTTAACTAATTATCTGGTTAATTAGTTTGTTGGAGATATTTAATTTTTACTGAATGTGTGTGAACTATTCTGCCTGCATGCATGCATATATATGTACCTGTAGAATCCCCAGAGAACGGGGTTATGGAAACTGGGGTTATGGATATTTCGAGACACCATATGGATTCTGGAAATGGAACCTGGGTCTCTACAAGAGCAACAACTACTCTTAACCACTGGGTCATCTCTCTGGCTCACCAGGTTGATTTTACATGCTTCTCACCAGCTATCGTTTTGTAAATGTGACTATTTGATGTCTACTGTCAGACTCCCGTGTTAGAATGCTAGTGTTGGGAGGGCATTGTCTGTGTTCTTTGATGCGTCATCAGTCACTGCAGAAGGAGACATGATGTCCTCTAACAAAACACTTACTGGATAATGAAAAGTAGAGTTTGTTTTAGACTCTCCTATGTGTTCTACTTGTGCACGTTGTCATTTTGTTATCTGGAAGACAGAAGCAACAGCTAGACATCAACTTGTAACTTCTGGGTCTTGTTGGATGGTATGTGACATCTTCATCTACTTATTTAAGAACATCTCTTAAGAGCTTATTTGTCACTCCTGGTCTCTCATTATTTAGGACACATAAGAAACAACTGATGGTGTTCCACATTTTAAAGTGCAAATGGCATCAATATAATCATTTAAAATACAACTACTCATAAAGCAAGGTTAGTGCTAAATCACCTTTGACAATTCTCAGAACTCATTTTGAATGTGAGAGGTTGCCTTCTTTTCTTTTTATGACATTCTGTGCTGAAAAGGCTTGGTAAAACTATGGAACATCTCAGGCTTAGAAAGCTCGAAAGTGACTGGAGATCATTTGGTTCATGCCTTTTCCATAAAACATGTGAATATAAAAGCTATTCAGGTTCCATATATTTCGTAGAATAGAAATACATTTAGATGTATCTGTGAGAATCATTATGAATACTTTCAGATAATAGACTATCCTTTACATTTTAATGTGAATGTTTGACCTCACATCCATTCTTCCTTCTTGGGCTTCAGCATCAATTATCACAGAATGGTTAAGGCTAACATCCAGTTCATAACAAATTTGAAGAATAAGAAAGACAGGTTGGTAGTCACGTGCCTGTTATTTATGCTTAACAGTGGTAGTCAGTTTAAAAATATCAAGTCTGAAAGCAATTTCACTTGGACTATTCAAATGAGAATAGATTGATGACATGCTCACTGTATTTATAGTATAAACTTGAAATGACTTTTAGACCTTATTCATTACTATTAAGGAAATTTAGCAAATTATGGAAATTTATCAAATTATGCTTTTGATTCCAGGGCTGGGAATAAGTGTGTGTGTGTGTGTGTGTGTGTGTGTGTGTGTGTGTGTGTGTGTG
>NW_026585895.1:26275504-26355812 GCF_907164565.1 Psammomys obesus
GTGTGTGTGTGTGTGTGTGTGTGTGTGTGTGTGTGTGTGTGTGTGTGTAAGATGGGAGAATTGCCATTGGGATTTATAGAGAACTCTGACTCAAAACAAACAAACAACAACAGTAACAGCAAACAAGAGGCCTCATGGTGGTGCACCTCTTTAACCCCAGCACTTGGGAAGCAAAGGCAGGTGGATCTGTATGAGTTTTAGGTCAGCCTGGTGTAGAGAGTGAGTCCCAGGACAGCCAAGGTTATACAGAGAAACCCTGTTTTGACAAACCGAATTAAGCCAAACCAAACCAAACCAAACCAAACAAAAACAAAAAACCAGAATATTAATCAATTAATTAAGAAAAGTCAATCTTTGTACCCAAGTACATTTACAGTACCTCTTTGAAATTTAATATTAAAATATGCAAGGGTAACTAAATTTTGATGTAAAGTAACTCAAGTTGCAGACTCTCTGCTCATTTAACGATTGTATAGTACATTTGTCATTTTCTTATGGTACATATAATTCTATAGGAGATTAAGAAAATTTGGAATTTATAAAGCCTTTGTGTCAGGCCTCTTTAAAACACCATCTCTACCTAATAAGCTAGGGTCAGATGGAAGGGGAGTAGGAACTCCCCTATCAGTGAGCTTGGAGAGAGGCTTGGGAGGAAGTGAGGGAGGGAGGGTGGGATTGGGAGGGAATGAAGGAGGAGGCTACAGCTGGGATACAAAGTGAATAAACTGTAATTAATATTAAAAAAATCATCTCTCTTTCAGCCTCAGATCTTTAGTGAGTAAAGTGCTGTCTCTTACACTAACAACATTTATTATTATCAGTTATCAAAGTGTCTCTGTGTAAATCTGTGTACCACATGTGTACAGATACCCAAGAGGCCAAAAAGAACAGTGGATTCCTAGAGTTCAGTTATGGGCCATATAGTTGCCCCATGTGGGTTCAGGGAACTGACCCCTGTTCTCTAGAAGAGCAACCAGTTCTCACAGCTCTCTCCAGCCTCCATACCAAGTTTTGTTTTGGTTTGTTTTTTTGAGACAGGGTTTCCATGTGTAGCCTTGGCTGTCCTAGACTTCCCTTATAAACCAAGCTGGCCTCGAACGCAGAGATTCACCTGCCTCTGTCTCCTAAGTGCTGGGATTACAGGTGTGAGACACCACACCTGGCCCATACCAAGTTTTGACAAAGCAAAATGCTTATAAAAATACCCTATGATTATGCAAATACCCTGAAAAGCCAATATAGCTATCACTTCTGCTATCACCCTTCTAAAATAGGGTATTTTTGGAGCTCTTTCTTCTTGTAGAACTCTTATATCACTAATCACTAAATTTACTCAAATATCAAGGTTTTTCTCTGACTCATTTTACCTTTCTGAATGAAAGTGCTTACTTAAATCAGCTGAGAAAATCTGATAACCCCGTGAGGTGAGGCTTACTCTAGTTGCTGTGAGTAGCAAAGGTAGATACTGTCCATCAGACTTGGAAAGTGCCAAAAAATGTCACAAAGCCAGTGTGTACGGTATAACGGACAAGAGCCTGGGTGGTTTGCATCTATAATCCCAATACCTTCTCTAATGCAGAAGGATTGCCATGGGTTAAAGGCCAGCATGTGTGGAAGGGTGAGCTCTGGGTCAGCCTGGAACAAAGTGAGAGAGACCTTATCTCAACAACGACAAAACAAACACCTCACAGTCCTGTTGGGCTTCCCAAGTTTAAATAATCTTGTCCTAATCTCTGACTGGTTCTATAACCTTGAACAAGGTGTTTAGCCTCTCTGTCTCAGTTTCCTCCTTGATATAATGGCATGTAGCTGTATTGCCTTCCTTCCCAGGCCATGAGAAGTAAACGACCTAATGCAGGGAGAACTCTCCCACAGTGTCTGGTACCTAATAAGCTCAGAGCAGTAAGTGTTAGCTGTTAGAACAGTAATTGATAGGCAATAGAAAGCTGTTTGCCTGTGTAACAAGGCAAATATGCCATGAGCACAAATGCACACAAAGAAATGACTTAGTAGCCAGAAAACTGGTCCTTCTCTTTCATAACTTCCATGTATTCTTTGTGAGATGTCATTGTTAGGCTTTCAATTGCTGTGATAAAAGACCATGAACAAAAGCAACTCAGTGAGAAAAGGATTTAATCTCACTTATATTTCCACATCACAGCCATGGATGGAACTCAGGGCAGGAACTCAAGGTAAGAATCTAAAGTAAAGGCAGGAACTGGAAAGTAAAGATGGAGATGTGCTGCTTATGGGTTGCTCTTGACGGCTGGCTCAGCCTCCTTTCTTACAACACCCAAGACAACCAGCTCAGGAGTGGCACCACCCAGAGTGAATTCTGTCCTCTCACATCAAACATTGGCAAAGAAAGTGCACCACAGGCTTTCCCAAAAGCCAATGTGGTGGTGGGGTATTTTCTCAGTTAAGAGTCCCTTTTTAATTTTTTTTTTTTTCAAATCACCGTAGAGTGTATCCTATAAGAGAGGATCTTAAAATGGGGATATTGCAGTCATATTTTGGAATTTCCTACCCTCCTGAAGAACTTCAGGATTTTTCTTTTTGTTTGTTTGTTCTTTGAGACATTTTCTTATTTTCTACGTAGCCTTGGCTAGCCTGGAACTTACTATGTAGACCATGTTGATCTCAATCTGGAGTGACATTCTTGATTCTAGCTCTTGAGTCCTGGGATTACAGGTTTTTGCCAGCATGTTCCATTAGAACTTGATGTTTAATGACCCATAATGTCACAGTAAAGAATATCTGATTAAATTGGTGTCTTCCAGGTACTTTGTCTTAAAGAAAAAAATGCTACAAGTTTGTTGTTGTTGCATAATTCATCACAAAAGTTTTCCTGACTAGGGAGCTGTACAAATAGCAAATATTTTATGGAACATAGATTAGTTGTTAAGAGTATTAGCTTTGGGTCATAATTTCCACCTTCTGCTGATTGTGTGTGAGATGTAAAGAAAGCATGTTTTCTCGGCTGTTAACTAATCGGAAGGTTCTGGTTTATGGTAACTGCATTTTCTGTTAGTTCTAGTTGAACAAAATATAGTTTCTCATAAACAGTATACATAGTTTCACTTATTGTAACCAACTGAATTTTTTTTCTTTTACTACATTTAATTTTAGGAGTGAAAAAGACCACTTTAGATTGGAAATAACTTTTCTACTAATCATTGAAGTAACTAACTAAATGGAATATTCTTTTCGCCAGTGCAATCCTGTGTGGATATTGTACATTTGAAAATATAGAAAAGAGGAAGAGGCTTCTATATAACAATAACAGCATTGACCTTTTAAGCATGAAATCTAGATGAGGTGGTCAGAAATGTTATGAAGAAGAACACAGCCAAAAGGCACAGGACTACAGTACAACAAGCAGCAGTAAAACACAAAGACAAAAGTGTTAATTGTTCAAGCAAAGTTGAGCCTAGAGGTTTCCATCAGGGTATCTTATCATTGTTCACATCTACACTTCTAGGATTACTGATGCTCTGGGTGAAAAGAATCAAAATATTTACTAACAACAGGTTCACCCATCACATTATCATACACCCATTGAGAGAAAGCTCAATGGAAAATAGCTGAAGGAATTTTGTCAAATAGTATGAAACACTACCTTGACCTCATGCAATAGGCCAGTAGCAGTCAAAAAGGGGTCTGAGGGGCTCAACTGAACTGAGCTTAGGAAGCATTGGGTTAAAAGCAACAAATACACCAGCTGAAGACAAGTAGGATGCAAAGAAGTTGAGAATCACAAGAATGCAGGTTAAGAGCAAGTTCAGTACTCATAGGGAAGGAGAGACAAAAGGATACACATAGGAAGGACCCCAATCCAGGAGCAGAGACTTAGGAGGTGCCAGCCATCAGTAGCCAGGCTACTGTTGTGCTGATTCTGTGTAGAGAAAGCAGATGCTTCTGATATATTATTTGCTGGGGGAAAAAGGCATTGTTACTATTTAGGCAGCCTGCTTCTGGTTTGCCTAGCAACCTATGATGTCATCATGTGTCACCCACCAGGTAGTCACACCTGGTAGGCGTGGTTACATTGCTCCTTTTAAGGACCAACCTGCCACTTTGTTGCTCTCCTGCCTTCTCATCTCTTGCCCTCTACTCTCCTGTCCTCTCCCCTTTCTCTGTCGGGGTGGGAGTGTCCCCTCCCTTCCCCCATTATGTCTCACTCTCTCCTTCTCTCTCTCTCTTCACCTCCATCCAATAAACCTCTTTCATTTAAAATCTGCTGTGCACGTCATCACTTTATTTGGTCCTAACAGGCATGGGCCACTCCCACCCAGCTTTAACATTTTAAAGAGTTGACCCAGCAAAGGTGGACTGTTAATCTATTTAATAGAAGGAAAACTAAGGCTGAAAGGCTCAGCCCCTGCTGAAAGGATCAGCCCTTGCTCAGACCCAGAGCTGGTCAATGGTAATGTGCATTTTTTTACACACCACTATTCCTGTTAGCCTATCCCACGAGTCTTATGATTAGACACACTGTTCTCCTTGCAAAAACATTAATATAAAATACCTTTTTGTAACGAGCCTTTGTCGTTTTCATGCCCCCTTCCCTCAATATATCATGAATGTCTTTTTTGTTTTGTTTTATTTTGAGACAGAATCTCCATAGATAGTCATGACCATCCTGAAACTTGCTACATAGACCGACTGGCCTCAAACTCATAGACATCCTCCTACCTCAACCTCCCGAGCGTTAGGACAAAAGTCATATGCTGCCACGCCCGGCTAATCATGAGGTCTTTGAAAGAAAGATGTAGACATGGGGTCAGTTCACTGGACTATAGGACATTGATATTCTTTTCCCTTCCTTTTGCAGTGTTGGGGATTGGACACTGGGTTTTGTGCATAATATACAAATCCTACTGAACTAAATCTTCATCTCTGAAGAGAGAGAGAGAGAGAGAGAGAGAGAGAGTGTGTGTGTGTGTGTGTGTGTGTGTGTGTGTGTGTGTGTGTCCTCAAAGGTCAGAAGTGGATTCCTGGGAAGCGAACATGTATCCTCTGTAAGAACAGCAAGTGGTTTTTATCATTGAGTTGTCTCTCTAGCCTCATCTACCTTATTTTTTAAAGACAGAGTATTTCACTAAACCTGAAGATCATCAGTTCATCTCAATCCTCTTCAAAGCTGGAATTATAGCTTTCTTTCTTTCTTTCTTTCTTTCTTTCTTTCTTTCTTTCTTTCTTTCTATGTGGGTGTGGGGATCTCAACTTCGATCGTCATACCTACTTTATGGACTGAGCCATCTCCCCAGACCCCTGAACACTTTCTTAGCCATGATTTTATACTAATAATTTCCCACCTAATGCTATTAACATGTAGTGCCCAGTCCCTTCATTCGTTTGCTCAGGGTTCTGGGGCTAGAATACAGGGCCTTAGACACCATAAGCACATGCTTGACTAGTGAGCTTCATCTTCAGCTGAAGATGTAAAAGGAAACTTTTACATCTTCCTCTCCAAAGTGAGAAACAAGGTCCAACACAACGTCACTCAGAAACATGATTCCAGAGCTGACATGCCCAGTGCTACTATTAACGGCACACCTATCATGGACAGTGTCTTGGCTACTTTCCTGTTGTTGTGAGGAAACACCACCATCAAGGCAAATGTATAAAAGGAAGAGTTTATTCTGGCCTTACAGTTCCAGAGGGTTGGAGTCCTTATTGAGGAGGACATCATACAGCAGGTGCCTGGAGCAGCTGAAACTCACATTCTGAAACTGCAATCTGGAAGCAAAGAGAACATACTGGGAATAGCTGGTGGCAAATTCCCACCTCCTTAACCTACCCATAGGGCCACCTACTGAGCACGTAGTGTTTAACTGCCCCAGGATAAGGGCCCCTCATTCAAAGCACCTGAGGCCTCTTTGCATTTCCTTTGTTTTTTAAAGACAGTTTTCCAGGCTGGAAACCTTCTCAGTTCCACTTAGCTCCAGTCACAGGTCACTATTGGCTTTGCAATTTCTTTGTTTTAGATCAAGCCCTTTAAGCAGTAATTAGTGTTATGTTAAAGTAGTGTTAATTACTTGAGCTAATTCTTTTATGTATTTGTGGTTATATTTTAATATGCCACCTGACTCTGGTTTCTGTTTGTACTCAAAATATAGTTTCCTTTCTGCATCAATTTTTATTAAATTTTACCATTTTAATATTTTCAGTGGTCTAAATTTTTAAAAATATTTTTATATTACAGTTTATTCACTTTGTATCCCTCATGTAGCCCCCTCCCTCATTCCCTTCCAATTCTACCCTCCCTCATCTCCCAGGTCCCTCTCCAAGTCCACTGATAGGGGAAGTCCTCCTCAGCTTTCATCTGACCCTAGTCTATCAGGTCTCATCAGGACTAACTAGCTGCATTATCTTCCTCTGTGGCCTGGTAAGGCTCCCCCCCCCTTTCCCCTCAGCAGGAGGTGATCAAAGAGCCTGCCACTGAGTTCATGTCAGAGACAGTCCCTGTTCCCCTTACTAGGGAACCCACTTGAATGCTAAGCTGCCATGGGCTACATCTGTGCAGGGGTTCTAGGTCGTCTCTATGCATGGTCCTTGGTTGGAGTATCAGTCTTAGAAAAGACCCCTGGGCACAGATTTTTCTGTTCTGTTGCTCTTCTTGTAGAGCTCCTGTTCCCCTCCAGGTCTTTCTATCTCCTCCTTCTTTCATGAGATTCCCTGCCCTCTGCTCAAAGTTTGCCTACAAATCTCAGCATCTGCTTTGATACCCTGCTGGGTAGAGTCTTTCAGAGTCCCCCTGTGGTAGGCTCCTGTCCTGTTCCCTGTTTTCTCCCTCTTCTGATGTCCATCCTGTTTACCTTTCTAAGTGAGGATTGAGCATCTTACCCAGGGTCCTTCTTGCTTAGCTTCTTTAGGTGTACAGACTCTAGTGTGTTTATTCTATATCATATGTCTAATATCCACTTATAAGTGAGTATATATCATGTGTGTCTTTCTGCTTCTGGAATACTTCACTCATGATATTTTCTAGTTCCTACCAAGTGGTCTAAAATTAAAAGCTGTATAAAAATGAGCACCAAGGGAGGTCTAACTCTCATCTGCCTCATTCCCAAACAGTCCTTATGGATTTCTCCTCCAAGTTTCTTTTTCTAGGGAGTGTGTCAGAGTTATTACACACATGTATATTTGTATGTGTGTACACATGCATAACAAAATCAGAAAATTAGAAAGACCAAGATTAATAATAAACAAAGCATGCACAGATTTTTGCAACAATATCTATAAGATGGACGGTGCAAATAAAAATATTTCATGCCCTCCCTAAAGTTCCATGCACTCTAACGTTTGTATTTGGCCTCTGATTGTAACCTTTGTGACTACTGATTACACTTGCTTCTAGTTAGTCTCCACACAAGCATGAAACTAGAATTGTAACATTTACACAAGAAATTATTAGAGAAACTTATTTACAGCAAGCAGTTCTTGTTTTACTTTTACATTTTTTTTTTTTTATTCATTTAGCTTGTGATACTGGGGATTAGAAAAGCTGTTTTTAAAAAGCATTTCTCAAAATTATATTTTTTAAGCTCCTTCCTCCAAAAGCTGTAGTATTATCTCACATATATTAATGTGAGATAATATTATTAAATAATAATTTAATAATGTTACTAGAACATTATTAAATACTTTAAAATATTTACTAAGTTCTCTGTCAGATGTAGGGTTGGTGGAGATCTTTTCCCAGTCTGTAGGCTGTCATTTTGTCCTGTTGATGATGTCCTTTGCTTTACAGAGCTTACAGGAAATAGGACAGGAGCCTTCCACAGGAGGCAAGGTATCTGAAGCAGATGCTAAGACTCAGCCAAACTTTGGGCAGAAAGCAGGGAATCTTATGGAAGAAGGGGGAGATTGAAAGACCTGGAGAAGACAGGAGCTCGAGGTTAGTGTGCTCTACAGAGTAGGCCCTAGGACAGCCAAGGCTACACAGAGAAGCCCTGTCTCAAGGAAAACACACAAACACATACAACAACAATTTGTTACTAAGCTTTCTTAAGTTACATCTCTGGTAATCGCTTTCTTTTCAAAATCAAAACATCACTCTCATCTTCATTATTACCCATGATCATGTCTTTACTGACTGGTGTCATGCGTGTGACTGCAACTTCAAAAATCAGAGAGTGTCTTTTCCATAAACCCCTCTTGCACTTTTAAATAACTGTGAATAGTAGATTGGAGTAGTGTTTTCAGATACTGACCAGTGCAACACTGGCAGTTAGAATCAAGGTATCCAGGAAGCATGAAATAGTTCTATCACACAAATAAGTTTATTTTCGCTTGTAAAATTTTTTTTTTTTAATTCACAAATTACGTATTTACACACAAGGGCAATTAATTTTCAATTCTATTTCATCTTAAGTAAAGGACAACAGAAGTAGCCAGTGATAATTTTGACAAGACTAGAAGCAAATGAAGAAGAAATAGCATAGTATAAATAGAGCCAAGTGTTGGCCACGTCTCAGTCCACTGTGAATGCTGCCACCGTTTCCTACCTTTTTCGCCTTTCTAAATACATAAAGAATCAAATAAGACAGAACGGCCTCGACCAGGTCATTTGTCTTCAATAAAAGAAGCCCTGAATTCTGTTTTTTAATTTTTCTCTTTTTAACACAGTCTCATGTACCTGCCTGACCTCAGAATCTCAGTTCCTCGCCTCAAAAGTATCTAGGATATTATTGGAAACAAATTCAGTCATTCCTGAGACAGCTCCATGTTTGGGAGTGTGTATTTTCTTATAGAGGGGCTGGGTTCACTTCTCATTGACTACTTGGCAGCTAGGAATATGTAACTCCTTTTCTAGGGGATCAAAAGGAGCCCTTCCTGACCACTGCCAGCATGGTTCACAGACATACACTCAGGCACCCCCCTACACACACACACACACACACACACACACACACACACACACACACACACCTAATAATTAATTAGTTCAGTCCTCTGTCCTGGCTATTGCTATTAAATACTTTGTCACTTTTGGTGTCAGGACACTGCTTAATTTGAGGAATAAAGCTAAAGTTATTAATACACAAGTACAATGGCCTCTGCCTAGGCAAAAATGAAAGCCCACAGTGTCCTCCTAATTGGTTGAGCCTCCTTTCTCTTACAGCCTAGCACATGGCTTGGTAACTGTATGGCTCAAAACACAGAATTTATGGCCTTGATTCTGGAGGACAGACTCAATATCAAGGTGCTGGCACGCGTGCTTACTCCTGTGAGCTATGAACAGGGGTCTGTTTTGTGGTTTTCTTTTCCTTTTGTGGGTTCTCTATCAAACGCTTGTTATTGTATAGCTGTGGTTGTCGATAGGTGCTAACGTCGGCCAGGTAGACGTTACATCCATATTGCATTAGGAATTATGAAAGCGAGCCAACCAAGGAGACATCTAGAGAAGCTTTCCGGCTGTGCCCGGTTTGTGGGCACCGGTAGCCCAGCGCCGTGGATGCAGGAGAATCTTGAGTGTGAGGTAAGCAGGGACTGGCTGTGTAGGAAGACCTTGTCTTAAAAGACAGGCAGACAAGAGTTTCTTTGAGCACAAGAAGATTACCGCAACAGCAACCAAAAGCAGTAAACCTTTAAGAGCTATATTCTGACAGGAGCCAAAACTGTTGCTGAAGGTTAGGAAACAGGAATAGTAACAAGATCTGCTAATATACAAGAGCCCCAGAAAATCAGTAAAGAAGTCAGAACCATTCCAGAGCACAGGGCTCGCCCATAGAGGGTTATGCTATCTATGCGTTAATTATTATAGTCATAAGCTGTGACAAAATGCCCGAAGAAAGAAACCTAAACAAGGTTTCTAATGTCACAGTTTGTGGGGTAGCTGGTGAGGGGGCAGGCGCAGGTGGTGGGGTTGAGAGACCAAAAGATTAAAAATCAGCCATCATTATTATTAAAGTTTAAGACCTGAACTAGGTGGGTGGAGAAGTCCAGTAATGCCCTGAGAGGAAGAACCTGCCATACTGCATTCTTTCCCCACCCACTAGAGATACAGTTGCTAGGAAACTGGCCCATCCCCCCCCTAGGGAGGGACACCAGATCATTAATGGTTTTCGGAACCTTCCTATAGCCAATCAATTCAAAATTTTGACCAATAGATGATTGCCAGGCAGGAATCGCCCCTGCCTTGGGAATGCTGGGAGGGACCAGAATCTATATATCACCCAACTAACCTGAGCAGACGGCTCTCAGCTCCCACCGCTTTGGCAGTGGGGGTGTGTGGGCCCAAGCTGCAGCTTGTATTTACAATAAAAAGAACCTCATGTATTTACAGTGGAGTCTGTTTATTCCTGGTCTTTTGGGGTTCGTGAACTGGGCAGAACAGGGTGCTGGCAGGACTCCTTACATCTGTGCAGTCAGGACAAACTGTGGGCAGTGCGGGCCACTCCCTTTGCCCAGTTTATTTAGTCTGTTATCCCAGCTCCGCCCCCGGACACCCTCCCACCCCGCCCCCATCCCCATGGTACCACTCACGACCAGGGTTTGTCTTTTATGCTCAGTTAAACCTATCTGGAAAGATTCTCACCGACACTCCCAGAGGTATGTCTTCTGGGCGATTCTAAATCCAGTCAAGCTGACACTGAAGACTAATTATGAGAAAGCACTTGCTTTATTTTTATTTTTCATCTCTTTTCCTTCTGTTGAGGCAACTCATTCATTGAACACAAAAGGTAACCTAATGGCACTCCTGTTCATGATAGATAGGTTGTTATCATGAGGCCACAGTCTCTCTTATTTGTATGTTAGCAGGTGTGTATACTTTTATTTATCTATTTGCCTATTTATTTATTTACATAAGGTCTCACTATGTAGCCCTAGCTGGCTTGGAACTTGCTCTGTAGCTAGACTGACCTCAGACTCATAGAGATCTGCCTGACCGTTTCCTGAGTCTTGGGATTAAAGATAAGCGCTACCATGCCCAATTAGTTATTATTTTTTTCTTTATATCTTTATTACATTTCCTTTGTCTTCCCATAAACTATCTTAGTGTATAATATCACACATCCTGTTGTTTATATGAGACCTGGAAAAGCATGTACATTTTATGGAAATGATTTTATAGTTTTTCCAAGTGTAGTGTTGTATCTCAGTTCATAGTGCATATTATTCACTGGGTAATATTTCTGAAAATTCTCATGTTGCTCTGAGACAAGACCAGGGTAAATGCTATAAGGATTCACTTTCTTACTCTCCCACAGGACACTGAGTTGGTTTCCACAAGCACCACTACAGTGAACACCTGTGCTGGCAGAATTGCAAATGTGAGAGATGATGGAAACAAGAATAAATGGTTGCATAGAAAAAGGAGGATGGCACATGCCTGCAATCCCAGCACTCAGGGAGGCAGAGGCAGAAAGATCTCTGTAAGTTCAAGGCCTGCCTGGTCAACAAAGCGAGTCCAAGAGAGCCAAGGTTACAGCGAGAAACCCTGTCATTAAAAAACAAGAACAAAACCAAACCAACAAACAGAATGTGGAGGATGGTACTTGGTCAGTCTAGACAATATACCCAGGACTGGTCCACCTAATTTGCATGATCCCGAGGAGGATGAAAACACAAAAACATCTGTTTAAAACTTAAGAACTGCAACATGGCAAGAGAGGAGAATGAAATAAGTTCAGAGCCTTATTCAACCTAATATGTTACACATTCATAAAACTCCCCTTTGAGTCTAGCAAAATTTCAGAAAATGGTTGAAACTGGAAACCACTGAAGTTTGGGAATGGAAGATTAATGTTCGGGCTCGTTTTTGTCCACTTGTCACAAACTGGAGTCACCAGGGAGGAAGGAGCCTCAACTGAGATGCCTTCATCATGGTAGCCTATAGGCATGTTGGTACAGCATTTTCTTGATTGCTGGTTGATGTGAGAGGACCCAACCCATTCTGAGTGATGCCATCCTTGGGTAGGTGGTCCTGTGAGGTATAAGAAAAGTAGCTAAATAGGAGCCTAAAGCAAGTCAGCAAGCAGCCTTCCTCTACGGCCTCTCTTTCAGCTCCTGCCTCTAGGTTTTTGTCTGGAGTTCCTACTCTGACTTCCCTTCATGACTGTAAACTGTTAGCTGAAACAAACCTTTTCCTCCACAAACTGCTTTTGGGCATAGTGTTTAATATAGTAATAGAATACAAGCTAAGGTAATTAATATAATGAAGTGTTACAAACGTGGAAAAAGTAGATTTCTCTGAGTTGTAATTCTACAACAGTGCATCCAGGTTAGTCCTGGCTTGGGGGTAGATGCCTCTGAATCCCAGCACCCAGGAGATAGAGGCAAGCAGTGTTTCATGAGTTTAAGGCCAGACAGGGCTATAGGGGGATACTCTGCCTTAAAATACTCAGCTTTCCCTCAGCGGTTTCACTTGAAGGAATTTATTCTGCAGATGTTATCATCGTGCAAAGTGGCACGAATTCAAAGTATTGGCTGCAGCACTGTATGGCCACACGAGACGGGAATCGGTATGGACACCCTCTGCTAAGGACCAGGCTGAAGGAAGGACCCGGCCTCTACAAAATGCACTTTCTCACCACCTTCCAGCATCTTACAATTGTGGCTGCATTCTTCACTTACATGCCTTGATTTTAATCTTTAGGGAACTCGGCCTTAGGATACTACTTACAACTGAGAAATGGAAAAAAAAAAATGTCTTATTTCCTCATCTATAGAAAGATAGTTAAAGAATGAACATAGAGTTCCCTGCCTCTGTAAGATGTAGCTGTCTATATTAAGAGAAATTTTTCTAAGATAATTTTTTTTGGGGGAAAAAAAAGCAAAGCTTTTAGCTACAACCATGTGTATTCTGTCATGAACACCATATACCGTCTCTGCTTTCATTTAATATTTGTATCTCCTGAGGTGAGATGGGACAGAGACCACTTTTTGATGACTGTGCTCTCAGATTAGCTGACTTTTGAACCATAGGCATAGATTACTTACTGCATAGATGTGTGGGTATACACGCTCCCGACACAACATGAACTGAGGGGAAGAGAGCTGCAGGGAAGGCAGGCAACATTCATTTCTGTCAAGAGGCGGTGCCGGTCATATAGCACCAGGACTCTGAAGAAATGCTTGCCAAAATAGTGGAATCAGAAGGGTGATGAGTCATTCCATACCCTCTAGGGCTTTAAAACAAATTCAATTTTACGATCAATAATAAAGGAACAACGGAGTTCTCAAAAATTAAGAGAGGAAGAGATAGGAGAAGTGAGGAGTAGATGAGAGAGAGGGGAAGAGAGAGAGAGAGAGAGAGAGAGAGAGAGAGAGAGAGAGAGAGAGAATTCAACTACTAGTTGCATGTAGCATGGAAATTTGGTGTTCTCGGCTTAGGGAGCAAGGTGGTAACTGTCTGCTCCGAGCAGGAGACAGTGACATGAGGAATAAGAACAGAATTCAGATTTTTTTTTTTTTTTAAGATAGGAAAGTCAGGCTTGTTGACTAATTAGACGTGTCCAAAAACTGGAAAACTCAAGCAGATGACTGTGACCAGGGCCTTCCAGGAACCGTCTCCACATCCTCAGTGTCTGCACGTGAGAATTATACCTGGGTTCTTCATTTCCATGCCCTGATTTTCATCCTTAGGAAAGTAGGCCTTGGGGTACTACTTGTGATTCTAAAATGGAATAAGTAATGATTTAATTCCCAGCCAGTAAAGGGCAATCCAAATGACAGGCTCCTCCATTTCCCCAGGGCTAGTTTTTAACCTGGGACAGAAATAAGCTGCGTGTATTAAATCAATACAATCACTCACAGCTTAAAAAAAAAAAAAAAAAGGCGTTGCTTTGCTGAGTGCACTATACTGACTTACTGCTATTTCTTAACGGCTTACTTCCTTCAGGTGGTATAAGCCGAACTGCATCTCAGCGGCAAGCCAGCTCCATCCTTGGGCTTGGTACTCGTGGCAGGTACCCAAAGATGTTTCTGCTGAAGCATTAGCCCAGGTCTGTTCCACTGACAGTGGTCAGGATGGTCAAGGACGCTGTGTAACATTTCACAATTCAGTGCGACTCCTGTGCTTGCTCTTCCTCTCTTCCGGGGATCATCTCTGTGAAACAGAGGGCAGACCAGACGGGGAAGAAGGGTGAGTGTGTGCTCACCCTCCAGCACAGCTGCTCAGCTTTGTGATCTTTGATGGTGCGGGCAGCAAAATCACTGCCCGATGCAGCATTTCTGGCTCTTCTTTGGAACCCAGTGCCCCCACACCCCTCAGGGGCACTTTCTCAATTTTCTACCCATTAGCTCCTGAATCATCATTTTTCTCTTCAACCACTCATATGGTCGTAAACCCCTTCTTGTAATTTCTTTTTTTTTTCTTCCCCCTTTGTGCCATCAATGACATTGGCTTTGAATTTGAAGCCATCTCCTCTGCTTCAGCCTCCAATGTGCCAGGATTACAGGTGTGTGCCATGATCTCCAGCTTCTTATTTTTCACATAAACAAAAGCAATGGGCTTCAGTTATGACAATTTCATATGTGAATTATGCGATTTGCTCATGTACACACACACATACAGAGTCAATCTGGACTGCAGATATTAAGGAAAATGTGAGGTTTTCAAATCCTCCTCCCCTCCACCCAGTCCTCTTCTCTTACATTTATGGCTTACAAACTAATAAGCAAAATGCTAATAATTGAGTGGCTTAAAATGAGCTGGCAAATCAGGGTGCAAGCGAAGGAAGCAGTGGCTTTCCTCACAGGCCTGGACTAGCACTGGAAAGTCAAGTCCTTTCAACAGTAATATTTTAAAGCAGATTTTGCCCCATGTCTCTCACTTCAAAGAACAAACTATGTTAAAGGTAAAATAGTTTGACCTGCTCTCTCACAGGTTGCTTGGGATTGGAGCTTAAGTTTTCCTGTTTTCTAATACCTTATGTTCCTCATTGTTTGTGATTCTACTCTTCATCTACCTTCAGAGTCTGCTGTTTGCCCCCATACTCAAACTTCCCTAGAAACTGTCTCAGCGTATGAACCCTTACATTATCTCAGTGGCTGCGTATGATCGCTCTCTTTCTGCACTCAACTATTATTAATGTATGACATCCTGAGTTACAGAGCAATATTTCAGGTGGGCAGTGGCTAAGCCCTCAGCCATAATAATAGCGATCAGGTCCCAGTCTTCCCCCTGGAAGGCTCGACTTCATCATTTTTTTAAGTTGCGGTAATTTACTTCACTAGGATGAAGTCTACCTGCAACTTACACAGCCTCGAATAGAGCAACTGCTAGTATAGCTTTTATTTTATTTTATTTTACTTTATTTTATTTTTTTATTTTTCCTCAACTATTCCTTGGCTAGTCAGAGGTCTTTCAACATTGTTGGAATTTGCCTTCCAAAAGAAAAGAGACCAATGATGCCCAAATCCACAGTCATCCAGTCACATATAGAACCAAAGTATCTGAAAATGGGCTGGTGATCATGGAACCCTACACAGAGGACAAAATCTTCACTTGCATCCTTTGCCAAAGACAAAACAAAATAAAGTAACAACAACAAAAAAACCTCATAAAGTTTAACAAAAGTTGGAATAGTGACAATTTTAAAGTGGTGGTGTTTGTCATATCTAACAATCACTGAATTAAGAATTTTGTGCCATGCTCAAAGATACACATAGAAACTCTTTCTGTCCTAAGATTCTGTGATCCGCAAAATATCTTCAAATAGAGTGCCTGTAAATGAGATAAAAAACTTAACAAGAACAACAACCAAAAAAAAAAGTTACTTTTTCTGGTTTTTTGAGTGTATGAACACATAAACAACATTTAAGGGCTCATAGTGAATCAAATCCTAGTATAGTATGAGAAGATAAGCTTCTATGCCTGCATTGGTGGTTCAGTGGTAGAATTCTCGCCTGCCACGCGGGAGGCCCGGGTTCGATTCCCGGCCAATGCAACCATATCTTTTCTTTGGACCTTCAATTTTCTAACACATTAGCTTTACTGAGAAAAAGAATTACAAATTTTCCTTCCTGAACTTTTCCTTTCACTTGTTTCTCCAGCGATCTCTAGCGCCGGTATTCCAAAAGTTTCCGATTTTTTTTCCCGGCATCTTTGTTTGGTTTTTCAGCGTTCTGGTTGTGAGCCAACTGTAAGAACGCATGTAGTAAAAATCTTTTTTTTTTTTTTTTATTGTGAAGGGGAAAAAAAAGAATAAAAACAAGCACGGCTGCCTGGAGATGCCGGGGATTGAACCCGGGACCTCACACATGCGAAGCGCGCGCTCTACCACTGAGCTACATCCCCCAGCCGGGGAGACAGCCCCTCATGCATCTACTTATGCAGTGAACTGAGCGCGAGTCGGCCGACCAGAGCAGGGATTCCGCAGAAGCTTCTACGACGCATTTCTTCCTTTGTACCCCCATCCCAGGCTGTGTCCCCGATGCTTTTGGACCGACTCCGTTGCAGGGAGCCGGTAGCCTAAACTTAGCTGCCGGCCGCGCCTCCGCGAGGTCCGGCCTCGGGGCTGCGGGAGCCGGGGGCCTTGAACCGCCGGAGGGGCGGGACCGCGCCCCGCCCAGTTCCCGCCGGAGTCCCGCTCCAGGAGCCTATTGCGCAGGCGCCGGACAACCTCGAGGCCTGTGACTCAGGAGCTGAGCTTTGCCTGCAGCTAGGTTACAAACTAAGGCCTCAACTAGGAGGGCAAGTCCAGGCGGGGATGAGGAAAGTGAAGGGCCAGGGGGGTGTGGGGGCGTCAGCACGCCGCCGCGGGCACCACTCCTGCGGCCCAGGAGACCTGTTGCTGCACGTGCCTGTCTCAGCATTGAAGGGTTTCTGGATTTATCTGGGCATCCTGAGCTTTTGGAAACCCCCTAAGTCTCAGGGACACCACGTCAGACTTGCGGTTAACCCAGTGACCCGTAGATTCTTTAGATGGAGGTTACAGCCAACTCTTGCAGCTGAAAGATGATTTTGCTATTTGCTCTTTATTTGCACGAGGCTCAAACTGGAAGAAAACGATGCTGCCCCCATTTTGGAGTCTTGGTCCTGTGTAAATGTTTATGATAGCTTGGAGAACCCGCTCTAGATGTTTTTTTTTTTTTTTTCTCCCCTTCGGCATTTACACCTTGGGCTAATCGGACTGATTGGTATGTGTATAACTGAAAGTTGATTGATAGACTCTTTTCACGCCCTGAAGTTCCCGTTGGTTGGGTGCAAGCTCTGAGTGGAATGAGGTAGGTGTGTGCCTTCCAGGTGCCTTTAAAACTGACTCCGTTCCAGGGAGGCTGAGTGGCAGGAGCTTCAGACACGAATGGTAGCAGGGCAGTATCTGGTGTAGGAGTAGCTGCAATCCGGCTATTTCCATCTACCCTGTAAGGCTGAGGCCAAAAAGCTGCGACGGAGTGAGGAGCTCAAGTTTCCTAGCCCTTCTCGGCTTGTGAGGGAAGGCGGAAACGTCCAGGTCAGTGGGTATACCACACTCTTCAGAATCACATTGTGCAGTAAGAACAAGTAAATGACCATGTTTGCTTACAGCAATTTAAGCAACTGATTTTGTTTTTAATGGGAACAAGGCACACTCGGATCTAATTCAGCAATAATAGTGAATGTCTGGGGGGGGGGGGGCAGTTATCAAGTACTCTGCTCTGTACTTAAGAATATCCCTGCATTCCTTCCCAAGGCACTAGAGCACAAATTTCTTTCTTCTTTTTTCTTTTATTCTTCTCTCGTATATTACATTCCAACCACAGTTTCCCGTCCCCCTCCTCCCCCAACCTCTCCCTTCCAACTCCCCGCTCCCCCAGCCCCACCCTCCTCCCCCCCCAAAAAAGAAAAAGAACAGGCCTCTTAGGGACATCAACCAAACACATCATAACAAGCTGCAGTAAGGCGAGGCACATACCATCACATCAAGGAGGGAAAGAGTCCCACTGTCCTTTGGTGTCAAGAACACCAAAGGAATACACACTTCTTAAGCTGATTCTGAATCAGACGTTGGGGGCAGATTCGGGTCTCTGCCCCTAAGGTTTTCACCAGGAAAACTGGGTAGGATGCATGCTTAGCCGGTCATTCTCTGCTATCCTCAGGGTTCCTTTCCTCATTTTATGTCTACTACCTGAAGCCTTCCCTTTCTCAGAGTTCTTTTTCAGGCAATTCGGGGTTTGTGGCTGCAAAAGCAGACGCTTAATAAATAGCCCAGGCTGGTCTTGAACTTGGGACAGTCCTCCTGTCTACCTGGTGAGTGCTTGGATAATAGGCACGCTTGCAAGGATCTCAGCAATTTCTGAGGCTTTCAGAGCTAAGACCGAGGAAGCCTCATCTTAAATCCCCTCCTCCAAGTCCGCACATGCAAAGCCCCTGGAGATTCACCTGATAAAGGAAACGAGCCTGAGCTCTAAAACCAACAGAGGCTGTGAAGTGGCGTCAGTGGCCTAGCTTAGCCCAGGTGGATAGCTTTAACTTACTGGACCATTTTATTACTGTGGTTGACAGAGAGAGAGAGAGAGAGAGAGAGAGAGAGAGAGAAGGAGGCACGGAGGCACGTTTCAGAAAATTCCTTGGATCAAATCTATTTTGTATGCAAATAAAACGGTCCCAGCAGGCACAAAGGTTTGAAAAGCTAATTAGATATCCCCAACCATAGAATTAAAAAAAGTAAAATAAAATCAAACCACCCAAACAACAAAACCAGACCAATTTGGGTTCTGTGCTCCTTACATTCCTCTTGGTTGGAGAAAAGTTTCTTTTGTTCCCAGATTGTTTTCCTGCCGTACATTGGACCCTGAGGTGTATAGACACACACGCGTGCACGCATTCACAGTGCTCCCTCAGGCTCTACACCCTCACCTCCGATACCGTCGGCTGAACTCAGGGGTAACAGGCAGCTCTTCTACCACCGAGCTGACATGCGTTCTCAGTCCTCTTTTCACTTTAATATTTGGGGACTGGGTCTCACTAATTTTCCCAGGGTGGCCATGAACTCTCCAGCTCAGACAGACCTTGGGCTTTCAATCCCCCTGCCTCAGCCTCCCAAAGAGTCAGAATCTCAGGCCTGCACCACTAGAAGCAGCTCAGACTTCCTTCTGAAACAAACGGTATTTATCTCTGGTAATGGGTTCACTTAACTCAGTTTTTAGCACTCATGTTCTGGCAAGCCTTGTTCATCTCTCTCTTAGAGCCAGTTACAAGTTAAGGTGTCCATTCTCAGTCCAGGAAGGGGCTCCTCATCCGAATTCTTGATTATGCGTTTGAATCACTGGGACACCTTTCGAAAAAACAACAAACAAACAAACAAACAAACAAACAAAGGAAATGTTGCTGTCTATTTGAGCCCAAACCTGGACCTACCACGTTAAATTCTCTACAGGCGAGTCCAGCAGCAGTCCCTTTGAAATTGTGTGTGTTTGTCCACACGTGCCTGTATTTGACGAGGAGTCTGTGTGTGGTGGAGTGTGATGATTTGGTATGTGTACACATCACACGGTGGTTGGAGCCTAATTAACGTATCCATCAAAGCCCGTGTCATGCACTGGATACCCAGAACTTGCTCATTTTAGAACTAGAAATGTGTGCTCAGTGTTCAAGTCTTTCCATTTTCCTCACAGCAGTATCTTAATTTTTTTTTTTTTTTCAGACGATTGCCTTGGGTAGCTAAGGCTGAGAGTCGCCCGCCTTCGTGTTGGCAGGAGAAGCTTACAGCTAAGCGGGTGCTATTCAACTGTGGCCGCAGGTTAGGCTCACTAGGAAGGCTGCAAAGCCACACTGATCCTTGAACTCCAGCCCCAAGTGCTCTACCTTCATCGGCTTAGGCTGGGTCCAGGGTGTCTGAGAGGCTTCCAGGTAGAGCATTACCGGATTTCAGTGCATACTTTCTCAACTTCTTCCCTTCGTGTGAACACCCAAGGCTGCCATAATTCTAAAAGCGGAAGGCACACTGCCCGGAGCTCCCCCATGCTCAGGAATTAGTGTTGCAGGAGGGTGGAGCTGACTCATTCCAATTTCTCGTCCTTATTTTCTTCAATGCAAACTGGTGGAGGCAGGTGTTTCAGCGCTAAAAATGAGCATTTCTTGTCCTCGGCCTCTCTGTTCTTTACCCCACATTCTTAAGAATGGATCCCTTAAGTGAGGTGACCCTGCCGCTTTGCTGCCAACTCCAGAAGGGGCTAGGCGATGTGTGGGAGGGGTGTGATTTGTACTTGGCACCCAGCATGCTTTGGGAACTTCCTCAGTTAAAATCCTGATTGCTTTACTCAAGCAGTTTTTCCAACACACTGTTTTGTTCCTCAGGGTCATAACTATTAGTAATTCTTCATCACCACAGTTAATTATCATTAATAACAATCTGAGGGCCAAGAAGGCTGCTGATTACATTTATTACAGAGAAAGTTAATAAACATTACCCTGTTCAATACATATCCCAAAGTGAAAAATTACGGTGATTATAATCTACATGTAGAGTCAGAAATATTCATCTAACGATAAGTTAGATATTAACATGGAAAGTTGCAGATTTTATCACTTAGATTCTAGTTACAAATAGCTTAAAAACAGGAGGGGCATATTTAAAAGGAGAAAGATATTCCAAAATTGTTGCATACCTGGAAAGTGTCAATGAATGGTCAGTTTTAAGGAGGGCTATTTTAAGACCAGAAGGGCTAAAATAATAACTACCTCAGCGTGCTAGGAAAGATTTTTCTGAATTTAAATGGTCTGTTCAACCATAGGGATTTCTGTAGCCTTCACCTCCCATGTTTAGACATGGAGTTCATGGTTGCTTAAGGTTGTCCCTGATGGGTTGTCTCTGATCGCTATCCCCCTGAGGTTAGGTGTTGAGTTTTATTTGTATGGATTTCTCATAGAAATAAGCACTGCTGAGCTCTCTGCATGCCTGTGACACATGCTTCCTTACAGTTCAATGATACAAAGGTAAGAAGAATGCCCAAGGGCAAAAGGACACATGGATTCTACGCGAGGGAGAAAGGTATTTGGAAACAGGGTTATGTGATGGCTGCACAACTTAGTAGACCCTCTACGGGTCACATGATTGCAAGTGGAATGGGTAAATTTTACAACATGAAAATTGTAAGGAAAGGGAAGTGTGTATCAAGCTGTGTCAACAGTAGAATGGAATCCCATGGGAAGTTCCTCGTGCACATTGTGTTTCATGTAGATAGGAAAAAGTCATAGGATGATGCACAGAAGATGGAGACTGGATGAAGACAGCCGTTCCCATGCCTGCAGAAGCAAAAGAGCACATCTTTGGCATAGATAGGAAACTGCTTTCAGATGGCACCTCACCCAAGAACTGCAATAGAGGGTGAGTGATACCTGTGCAGGCTACTGAATTGAGCCAAGAGGAGCCCAGGGATAATTTGCAACATAACAGAAACAAACATTCAAGAACATTAGAAATTGCCTATGTGTACAAAAGTAGAGAAGCCGAAAGCAAAAATTTAATCCAAAATCACCTCACCCTTGTACTTGTACCCCAATGTTGTACCTTCCAAGAATGCTGTTCATTCCTAAAATTCGCTCCCCATTCTATGACAGGAGATCTTCTTACCTACAGCTGGCCTCAGAGCCACCGAGAGCAGTACCATCCCAAGGCAGGTCTTCTGATGACACGCTCCAGAAATGGTGAACCTCTTTCTCTTGGTGTTTTAGAAGCCTGGACCTGATCGAATTCAAGCTACATAATGAATGTGGAAGGAGAAAGGAGAAGGGCATGAAGGCTTATCACCAACCCTGACCTGGCTGCACCAGAACTCCAATGGTTGATAAATACACTTCAAGTTTAAGAAACTCTCTCTCTCTCTTCCTCACTCCCTCACTCACTTCCCTCTCTCCCCTAAATTCTAATTCATAAAAAGAAAACTTATGTTATGATTCTCTCGGGGCCAAAGTAAACACACAGATAAGTGTGGCCAAAGCGACTCAACAGACATAAGTGTTTGAAGCAGTGTTAGTTGCTTTTATAGGTCAAGAGAGGAAAGGGGCTCAGGACACTGCTACCATGGTTGGTACGGACAAGCTCACCAGCGGACAGCAATTTCATTTTGGGTAGCTCTAGGCAAGGAACATATATACTACTTTTTTGCTTACTTATCCCGTGGAAAGGATGCGAAGGCAATGAGTGCAGTAATGAAAAAATCGTCCTCAGCATCATCTCTTATTTGTGATTGGTTATCAGCACAGTAAGAGGGGAAGAGATACCACAGACTTTTTTCTGAATTCAGAAGTTTGACTTCCCAAAGAAAGGCCTCAGTTTCCTCTCTACACCTCCCCTCCTTCTTTCCTTCCTTTTTTCTTTCTTTCTTTTTTTTTTTTTTTTGGAGACAGAGTTTCTCTATGTAGTTCTGGCTGTCCTAGCACTCACTACATAGACCAGGCTGGCCTTGGACTCACGGAGATCTGCCTGCCTCTTGAGTATTAGGTTTAAAGGCATGTGCCACTACGCCTGCCTTCTCTTCTACGTGTACACTTTTTTCTTTCATTCTCTTTCTTTTTGTAACTCTTTTTTTTTTATTCTTTGTGAATTTCACATCGTGTACCTCAATCCTGCTCATCTCTCCATTTCCTCACATATGCCCTCTGCCCTTTCAGCCTTCCTCTCCCACAAAAACCCAACAAAACAAAACAATGCACCAACAAAATCATCTTTTCGTGGAAGCTGTAGTGTGTCACAGTGTGTCCCACAGTGTACCCTTTTGTCCACACATCTTTCCTTGCAAATGTTCATTGCAATGAGTCATTGGTCTGGTTCAAGGCCTATGCCTTTTCCTATACTATCAATACTGGACTCCTCTCAGATATCCTATTGTTGCCCTGTGTCATGGAGACCCTGCAGATTTGGATCTGCAGAACTGGTGCCTTCACACACTCCAGCAGTTTAGAAATGGGGTACATGTTGGGATGGGCCACCTCAAAGCCCTGGATCTGGGCCTGGTGGGAGATGAGCTGGCACACCTACCAACTCTTCCACACCTACAGCACCAGCCGAGCTCTCTAGCATTTCCCATGCTAGCTCACCCAAAGCAGAAGCTGGCAAGATGCAGGGACAACTCTTCTGCTCTCATGCCTTCAGTCTGGCTTATGAATCCTTTCACCAACAGTATCAGCTCTAGTGAGATGCCCAGACGAAGTGCGGGGGTGTTCTCCTGAGTGCTGCAGCCAGTAAGGGGTGGGGAATAGTTCTGTTTTCATGTCCACTTTGCCCCGGCTAGGGTTTCGGCCATTTCTCCAGCCTACCATAGGCACCAAGGGGTTGAGAGAGAGGGGGGCATCTGTTCAGAGATTTCACACCACTGTTTGGCCAGTGAGGGGTGGAGCCAACTCTCCCACTCACACCTTCCTGGCAGGCGCACTCTGGAAACCAGGCCCAGCCCTACTGTGTTTCCTGGGCTCCTCTCCTGGGTGCTGCAGCCAGTGCGGGGTGTAGCCAGCTCTGCACAGCCCCCACCCCTCAACCTGGTCCTAGGCAGCAGCCCAGTCGAGGGACTTCCGCATGGCCTTTGGTGGTAACAGATCCCTGCTTCTGCAGCATGGGCCAGGACCTTACCATTACCTCAGATGACATCTTTGGCTACTCACATCAGGTTGTTTCTCCTCTTTTCATTGTGCACACACCGTTCTGCTTCTCTTTCTCAACCACCTCTCCCCCACGTATTTGCTCCGTATGGTGCCTGGCAGGGACAGCCTCAGGTTTACTCAGCCCTCCTGGGTCCCACTCTTTTTCTCTCTTTCTTTTCTCTCTCTCTCTGTGTTTAGTGGTGGAGATTGAACTCTGGGCATTGAACATTCTAGGCAAATACTCCACCTCTGTGCTATATCCCCAGACACTAAGTTCTTTACCTTCCTTCCTTCCTTCCTTCCTTCCTTTCTTTCTTTCTTTCTTTCTTTCTTTCTTTCTTTCTTTCTTTCTTCATTTGTTTATTTACCTATATTGTGAAATTCCGTCCCCAAGGAATTCAGTGCCTCTGGCTTCTTTAGGCACCTGCATATGCATGGACATATAGAAAATTAAAATAAGATAAAATCTATTTTTTAAATAAATATTTTAGAGGGAGGGAGCTACAGCTGGGAGACAAAACGAATAAACTGCAATTAATATATAAAAAATAAAAATTTAATTTAAAAAAGTAAAGAAAAATATTTTACTAAGTTTGTTGACTCACCTTTGTAATCACAGCACTTGGGAAGCAGAGACAAGAGGATCACCATGAGTTGGAGTTCAGGAAGCCGGCCTGATCTACGTCATGAGTTCTAGGCTAGCCTGATCTAAAAACTGGGACTCTGCTTCAAAAGCAAAAATAAAACTGCAAATGTTGTATACAATCTCAGGAGGGAAATTCCAAAGAAAAAAAAATTTAGAATACATATAATTATATAATGACAATATATCTACACATATGCTTTAAAATCACTGAAAAAAAATTTACTAATGTAAGAAAGACATTTCTAATACCAACCACTATTAATTGATCAGGAATATACTAGAAATAGAAATTATGAGAGAAGGAGGTATTATCTAGTTTTCTGGCTTGAACAATTTCACACAAAGTGCCAAAGAAAAAGAAAGTATTCAAAGAGATGTATGTATTATTTTTGCTTTTGTTTTTGAAGTAGGACATATCTATGTAGCCCAGGCTGCCCTTGAACTGGTGATCCTCCTGCCTAAACCTCCAAGTGCTTAGATGATAGGCATGCACCACTGTATCCAGATGACAGTGAGTTTTAGTGGTAGTCATTAACTCCGTTTCTATTTTCTTTAATTTGGAATATATCGGTCTGTCCCACAGGAGAGCTTACATAGATGTTAACACATTTTTGGAGACAAGAAGAGGTGTTTGGCATTGAAATATGTATATGGACTTGAGTCAGTCAAGCTTAAGAATGGATGCCTAAAAATAACACTCAAGGCTGTAGCAGGAGGATAGTGAGGTCCAGCCAGACAAGCCAGGGACACTGTTACTGAAAGGCTCTACTGTTGAGTAAATAAAGTCATAGGGTTGGATGAGAGTACTTGAGAAGAACATGAAGAACCAGACAGAAAGGAATAGGGAGCCTAAAGATCAAGAAAGAATGAAAAAGAAAGGCTGCAGAGACAGGAAAATCCAGACCATCTCAGAGATCCCAGTAGAAACAGAAGGCTTTCAAAAGGTGTAAGGGTGGGGATTGGAATCAGTGATAGAGCTTTGGCCTAGAATATGGGAAATACAAACTTCTGAACTGCAAAGGGAAGAAAGTTTTAGCTTTAAAAAACTGCAACCTGAGGAATCAGAGAGCAAAGTCCAGAGTTAATGTTTCCACTAGAGTAAGAAACATAAGGAACATCTGGTTATCTTTAGTAACAGTTATTTCACTATAAAATTGAGTGCTAATTCTCCTAGTAATTTCTATGCAATTTACAGTGGTTCTTTCTGGGACAACTGTCTGTCTTTCTTTTACTGAAACAGCTGTTTCATGCTTTCTACCCCTTAATACTTACCTCAAAGAAATTTTCTTTGAAGTAAATTCATCTGGAAATAAGAAAGGACAAGTGGATAAATCACTACTCTACTGTTTTTATCTCTACCCCTAAATAATATTTATTCATTTGCTCAGTTAACAGCTCTCTCTTGAACACCTATCAAACGCTCAGCCCTATGTTAGAGTGGGGCAACACAGTGCCATTCCTGACCTCATTACACTTAAGGTCAAAGATTAACAGCCAAAGGCAGAAGAATTACGTGAGAGATGAATATGGTAGTGTAGTTTTGTGTATATATACAGTCCAAGAACTTGGGAGGCTGAAGCAGGAGATTGGCCATGAATTTGAGGGCACCTGGAACTACATAGGAAGACCATGCCCCCAAAGTAAATAAATAAATAAACAAACAAACGAATGAATTGCAAAGAGGCCATTAACAGTTCAGAAGACATATGGCGCGAAGGGCCAAGAGTTCTACATGAGCGCCCAGGGGAAAGCTTGGTCCATATTTAAGGTATCTGGAACAGTCTGATGACACAAAGTCTGAGCAGCAGTTATACATTGAAGCTAAATAAAGAAATGGAAAGGTCCATCTAAACAGAAGGAGCAGAAGAGACAGTGACTAAGAAGCCAAAACCGTGATGATAGGTTTAAGGAAGAAAAGAAATCGTGTGGCTGGGTGCGCTTGTGTGCCATTGTGTAAGTGTGCACCTTAGTGTGGGCTAGGAAAAGCAAGAGATGGGACTTAGAAGCAGACAAGATCCAGCTGATGCAGGGCCTTGTAAGGATCACATAGCTCAGAAAGCTCTATGTTGGGTTTGGTGGAGGCGACAGCATAAAATTTTATTTTAGAAAAACGGGGGCTGTCAAGATCATCAGGTAAAGGTTATGGCCAAGCCTGATGGCCTGGGTTGGTTCCTGGAGCCCACAAGGTGAAGTCTCACTCAGACAAGTTATCCTCTCACCTCTACATGTGTGCCATGGCACATGCTGAGTGTATATATGTACACATACACATAGGTGAACACACTCACATACAAATCAGTATATAAATGCAAACAAAATAAAAGCGAACAACAAAAACTATTTCAGCTGTAATGTAGTGGATGAATAGAAAGGCAACCTACAGAAAGAAAGAAGATCACTGGCGACTTTACACAGGATTTATTTATTTTTAATGTATTTCTATGAGTGTTTTGCCTACTTGTATGTACATGTTGTACATAAGTTCAGTACATGTGTAGTTAGAACAGTAGCCAGTGCTTAACTACTGAGCCATCTCTCCAGCCCCAACTGGAAGCTTCTTTGAATACAGAAAAAAGTCCATTTTGAGAAAAAAAAATTGATTTAGAGAGCTTATGCAGTCCATTATAGTGACAGCTAGCAACATACACATAAAGTTTTATAATGAATGTATATGGAAATGGCAATATTTTTAATATTTGCATTAAATAGGATATATTATTAAATCTATTATCTAGTAATAGGTCTGTTGTATTGATAGCACAATCTACTATTGCTATTAAATACATATATATATTGTGGCTTTCAGAAAATTAAACAAAATCTACATGTGTGGTTCATGTTGTATTTCTTCTGGATGGTTCAGGTTTGGAGCTTCACAGCAGAAATGAAAAAAAGAAAGTCTAGGAATAAAGAGATAGAAAGTGGGTTTGACAGAACTCACATATCAACCAGGCCCATAGAAGAGAAGCAAGAGGAAGGAATAAAAGGAATCTCAAGGTTCTCACTTGAGCATGTCCATAAAAGTAGAGAATACTCCAGAAAACTTGGGGTAAGAAATTCTTTGTTTTGCTTTTAAGATGAGAGATGTAAAACATCTTAAAAGGCAAGATATTTGAATGGAAGTAGAAGGTATCAGACAGGATCTCTGAACATATAAAAAACACTCCTTAACGAGAAGGAAGACTTTTTTTTTTTTTTTTTTTTAATCATAGCATAAGATTTTTTTTTTTTTAAACCATAGAATAAGAAAAGCAGCAGGATGGGTTCTGGGCAAAGTTTGTTAAACACAATGGAATACAGTTGTATGAAAAGGCTTTTCTTTAGAGACAGCAGGAGGGTAGGAGAGAGGGAGGGAGAGAGGGAGAGAGAAACACACACAGAAAGAGGCAGAGAGAGAGAATGGGGAAGGGGTTAGTGATGAGGGAGTTGATTTATAACACTTTAGTCATCCAATAAATATTAGTTTTTCCTAACAGCTTACATAAAAATCAATAAGTGATTCTATTTTGTAATTTCATATTAGAATCATATTGTATTGTTTCCACAAATACATAGAAATTGGTTCATCTTTCTCTCAACACACGCACACAGGCACACACGCAGAGACCCATACATTTGTCCCTACTAAAATATATGAATACAAGTTTTGAGACAAAAATGTTCCTGAAGATTTTGGGGAAATTTATCATGTACATATTTTTTGGTCATTGCAGCTAGTGAAAAGATGGTCTTGTAGCACTAGCAAAAGAACTTCAAATTGTGCTCAAACACTAGCTCTAGAGGTTAAAGGCCGGCCAGGCCCATCCTGAAGTAGCGTTTTAGCAGCAGATTTTGATGGTGACAACTGCTGAACCAGGAGTCAGATAACCTGGTTTCCAATCCGATGGTGCGGTGATCATATGGGCCTGGAAGACAAGACACTTATCTTTGCTGAATATCCACCTTCCCATCTGTAGAAGCCAAGTGGTTTAAACAGCTCTTCAAATGTCACAAATGTCTTCACCTTTGTGAGAATTCAGTAGAACGCTGCACAGGAAGGGCCTTTGCAACCTGTAAAATGCACATATAACTTGGTAGATGACAGAGGTTCTTGCCTTCCCTCTAGTGAAGATGTTTCCTTTTGTCTTGACACAAGGTTTTTACACGGTAGTTTAGGATGGCTTTGAGCTAGCAGCAATCCTCCTGCCTTTCCCTTCAGAGCATTGGGATTAAATAATGAAGATTTGTTTTTTTCAAAAATCACGGCTGCTATTGTGTTGCTAAAATTTATTTTTATTACCGGTGTTAAGAATCAGATTAAAGTACAGAATTATAATTTTAAAAATTTCATTATTTTGATATGCATGGGTACCTTGTATGCATATATACCCATGTTTCACGTACACGCACAATGGGTGCAGAGGCCAGAAGGTGGTCTTGGATCCCCTGGAACTGGAATTACAGATGGTTGTGAGCCACCGTGTGATTGCTGGGAATCAAACCAGGGTTGTCTGGAAGAGCACTCAGTGTTTTCGACCCCCGAGACATCTCTCAAGCCTCTAGAATTATGGTTTTTTGATAAGTGGCTATTTGCCTATTGGCAACTTTGAGTTTTATGGGGTTTCTGTAAGATTCTCCTTTCATGGTGCTGGTAACTGAACTTCCAGCTGGCGCTTGGTAGATGAAGCTCTACTACAAAGCTCTAATCCTAACATCACCATCTCTTTTTCTGTGTGTGTTCTTAGAAGCAGGGGTCACCTCCTCAGTGTCATCTGGGTCACATCTTAAGCCAGTTGCCTGCACCCAGCACCTCCACAGTTGCTCCCGAAACCTCCTCAAGATCCTCTGTCAAGAACATCTAGCTTTCCATGTGTAGTGACATATGCCTATAATCCCAGCTCTTGAAAGTGAGGGCAGGTGGAATCAGGAGTTCAAAGTCAGCCTGGGTTACATGAGAATCTGTCTCAGAAAGGATGTGTGTGTGTGTTTATAGGGAGACATGGTAGAGCACTTGCCTACCATTCGCAAAACCCTGTGTTCAATCCCCAGAACCAGTAAAATAAATAGATAGATGTTATTTTGTTTTGTTTTGTTTGTTCGAGACAGGCTTTCTCTGTGTAACAAGCCCTGGCTGTCCTGGATTCGATTTGTAGACCAGGTTGGCTTTGAATTCACAGAGATCTGCCTGCCTCTGCCTCCTGAGAGCTGGGATTAAAAGTCCCATATTAATTTTATAAAAAACTCTACATGCCATACAAGCCACCCACTTGAAGCATACATATCAGCAGTTTTATGTATGTTTACAAAGCCTTGAAACTATCTGGACCTGGAAACAACCCAGATGTCCATCAATGGAGGAATGGGTACAGAAATTGTGGTATTTTTACACAATGGAATACTACTCAGCAATCAAAAAGGAGGAAATCATGAAATTTGCAGGCAAATGGTGGGATCTAGAAAAGATCATACTGAGTGAACTATCCCAGAAGGAGAAAGACAAACACGGTATATACTCACTTATATAGACCTATAAGATATGATAAACATAATGAAATCTATACACCTAAAAAAGATAATCAAGAGAGTGGACATGGGGTAAGATGATCAATCCTCGTTTAGAAAGACAGATGGGATGCACATTGAACATATGACAGGAGTCTACTGAGCATATTTGAAAGACTCTAACTATCAGTGTTTTCAAAGCAAAGACTCATGACCAAACCTTTGGCAGAGTACAGGGAATCATAAGAAAGAAGGGGAGTTAGTCTGATGAGGAAAGGATAGGAGCTCCACAAGGACCAAATATATCTGGGCACAGGGTCTTTTCTGAGACTGACATGCAACCAAGGACCATGTATGAATGTAACCTAGAACCTCTGCTCAGATGTAGCCTGTGGTAGCTCAGTAACCAATTGGTTTCCCATAGTGAGGGGAACAAGGACTATTTCTAACAGGAACTCAATGACTGGCTCTTTGGCCTCCCCACCCCGCAAGGGAGGAGCAGTCCTGTTAGGCCACAGAGGAGAGCTTTGCAGCCAGTCCTGAAGATACCTGATAAAACAGGATCAGATGAATGGGGAGGAGGTCCCCCCTATCAGTGGACTTGGCAAGGGGCACGGTGGAGATGAGGGAGGGAGGGAGGGAGGGACTGGGATGGAATGAGGGATCGGGACATGGCTGGGATACAGAGTTAATAAAATGTAACTGATAAGAAAAAAATAAAATTCAAAAAAAAAGAAAAAAAAGAAATATATAAATCATTAAAAGCTAAATAATATATATAATCATTAAAAGTTAAATAACACAGCACAAAAAAAAAAAAAAGAAAAACTATCTGGGCCTATGGAGCTATGCAAAAGTTCTGTGGAGGCTGAGGATGTGGCCGGTGTGTAAAGAATCCCCAAGAATGAAGACAGAAGTGACATAGTATCGCAAGCCACCACCTCCTCCTCTGCTTTCCTAGCAATGGTAGCCTTCTAAACCAGTGTCCTCTGCTTTAGGACAAGGCTAGGCTACTACAGAGAAAACACAGAGGTCAGAGCATGGAGTCTTTTCCCCTTCCTTCAAGCTGGACAAGCCTTGGCCTCAACTTTCTAGTTTATGAATCAGAAGATATCTGTGAGGGGAAATGAATCATGATTTGGTAAGTTGCCTCCTCCATAGGCTATTTCTAATGTAAAGGTCTTTGTCTCTTTTAAGAATGCAGGATCAATCAATGCAGCTTCCTAATATCCTTGGACAGAGCTGATTGACATTTCAGTTTGTCAGCTTCCAGAACTCTACTGTTGACTCAGTTCTATCTGTGTTTAATTAGAGGGGGAAGACTGTTAAACAGAAACAGTTAATTGTGCTCATAAAGGTACGTGTGGCAGGACAATGGAAGCTTTGGAGAATCACAACTGTTTAGGCTGATGGCTTAGATGCTTTGAAAAAAATCCATTTCTTACTCTATGGGGAGAGAAAAAAATGTTCTAAAGAGAGAACTACGGGAGAAGCTATGCTCTTTTCTAGGTTTTCACTGAGAAGGTTTTTGACTTTGTTTGTGGTATGGTATACATTTCTTTTCCTCTATCTGTAAATGTCATCTTAGCAAAGCAACAGTAGTAGCTTCCTCATTATGGCCTTACCAGTGAGGTTAATTTCTGAAGCATGATACTTTTTTTGTTAGTATTTATTTATATGTGTGGGTGTGCCTGGTACACATCCCTAGTCCTCTGTCTCTCTATTGGAACTGAGAGCTACTCTAGGGCAGAGACATGTGAATAACATCTGAGCTTAAATCAGGATGTCCCAACTCTCTCTCACTTTTCCTCCCTCCCTCCTTCTGTCTGTCTCTCTCCAGTTTCCTGTTTCAGGTAATCAGGTCCTTTTGTAATGCCAGCCACTCACCCTGGAGAAGCTGGAATGCGGAAGAGATCCAGAGAACAAATCAAATTCCCTATGTTTATAGGCTTTAGAGAGGAGGAGGCCCAGTTTAGCAGATTGGCCAAGGTCCTAAATAGCATGTAGGACTGTAATTTAGAAGCCAGTCCTATTGCCCTGCTCTCCCTTGGAACTGCTACAAGTTAAGACCTTAGGGAAGGGACTAGAGAGGATATAGTAATCCTCTTTACAAAGGCAACATTTGTGAGAGATTAAATCAGAATTGTTCCCCAAAGGCTCAGGCATTTGAACACTTGGTCCTCAGAGGAATGCAGCGTTTGGGGAGGTTTTGAAGGTGAGACCTTGCTGAAGGTTGTAGGTCACTGGAGGCAGGCTTTCAGAGTTTAAACCAAAAGCCACCACCAGTTCACTCTCTCCACTCTGTGTGTGTAGCTGAGAAGTCTTCTCCCAACTTTCTGCTTCTACTGCCATGCCTTGCTAAGATGATGGACTCTTATCCCTCTGGAATCATCATCCCAAATAAATCCTTCCTTTTATAACTTCCTTGGTTGAAGTATTTATCTCAAAAACAGAAAACTAACTAATATATGGCCCCCTTACTTAAGTTTCTACTCCACAACTTTATGCAACCAGAGTTAGAGGGAGGAGGGGGCTCAAGGAATTTGTGGGCATTAAGTTCAATTCTGAATACTTGGTGCTGAACTTGGGGCATTGCGGAGGTTAAGATCAAACCTCCTCCCTGTTCTTCTTGCACTAGTTGATCAACTAGTGATCTTTTGAGTCAGGGGCTATTATCTATATTCATACATCAAAAGAATGCTGCCTATGTGAGTTCATGTGGCATATTGTAAAAATATGTGGATGAATCAAGAAATGGATTAGAAAGTGGCCTTCAAGCACCTGATATAATGGCCTCAATACATTACACATGGATGAAGAAAAAGCCTGGGTAGAATGATGGTTTGCTATAGATAGAAATTGTGTGTATGTCTTTCTTTCTTCTTTCTTTCTTTCTTTCTTTCTTTCTTTCTTTCTTTCTTTCTTTCTTTCTTTCTTTCTTTCTTTCTTTCCTTCCTTCCTTCTTTCTTTCTTTTTTCTTCTTTCTTTCTTTTTTCTTCTTTCTTTCTCTTCCTTCTTTCCTTCCTTCCTTTCTTCCTCCTCTCTCTCCTACACTTCCTCCTCCTTTTATTCTTCTTTAAAAGAAAGTTTTGTTGTTGTTGTTGTTGTTTTCTTTGTTTTTAATTGAATCAGGTTAGCCTTGAACCCTCTATTCTACTGCTTCTGCTTCCCAAGTGCTCGGATTGAAGCTATATGTTACCATATTCTGCCCGCTTCCCATAAACTCTTAAAGAGAATTAGACTGCTCCTCCCTTTTACAGATGAGAAAAATAAGAGCCATAGTTTAGTAGAATTTAACTTGAGCTTTCCTTCCTTCCATCCATATGTCTTTTCTTTCTTCTTTTCTTCTTTCTTCCTTTCTTTTCTTAGTGTAAGTGTTTGCAACTTTAGAGGAAGTTGTCTTTAATTAAAGTTTACTGCTAAATAAAATACTGTGTACAGGGTAAAGCTCTAAAGCCATGACAAAGAAATTTTTAGACTCTGTTAACAGCCCAAACATTATATATATATATTTTAAAACATGACGTTAAGCGGAAGCCAAGCACAGGTTATGTTTTAAAGTTGGTTATTTTCCATGCTGTTAAAATAAAAGCAGACCACAAGTTATGTTTAAGGTTGGTTATTTTCCTCTGCTGTGTACATGATTGTCATTTTAGTATAAAGCTCAGTTCAAGCTATCTATGAGTGTTTTCCAGACTGCAAAGACATCACTCAAGGAGTTGGTAGTATTTCTCCATATCCATTGATTCTTGTTTTAAAGCCCATGACCCTTCAATAGCACCCTCAAGTATGACCTGAAGCCTCCCTGAGAGCCAGGAAATACCTTGTCATCACACTCTTGGCAACTTTTGGTTGCCACTAATAGCATTCAGCTTTCCCAGTCAGTCTTTCCAGGGACCCAACTCACCTCTTTCTGTTTGGGTTTCCATGCTGACATTTAGAAAAACAACAGTCACTGAACTTACAGAGCCTTCTCTCTATGCTCTGTACTAATTTTAATATTGACTTTCTCCTAAAAGCTCCAAAACATTTTAAGGATCCCCCCCCTTTTTTTTTTTGCAAGATTAAGCTTCCAAGCTTGTATTTTTAAAGTGCTTCCAAATTTTTTCTTAACATATGTTGCACGAAGTCTGTCCTATTAACAGAACCCAATCCTCTTCCAAATAGTATAAAAATCCAAAGATTTAGCCTTTCAGATAGCATTTCTAGGCTGCACAATTGCTTTGAGCTTTGTGTTCAGTTTAGACCATCTTGATTAGGTTGGGTTCTCCCATGTCTCTTGTCTATAATCATCAAAGACTCTGAGTACAAACTATTTCAGAAACACTCCGTCTGATGTCAGTCTGGGTAAGGACATTTTTCGTTGTGTTCACGAGGACAGAAAAAGAATTTTAAGAAATGAACACAGCAATATTTCATTTGATTCTAACATATTTTTTTGAGGAGCTCTCCTTTACATCCCCCTCCCACTCAGGAAACTCTAAAAATCACAGGATTTGATAAATATGTGTAGCAAATTAAGAATTTTCGAGAGGTGTTATGTGTGTGTGTGATTAAGCACTTTGATGCCGGAACCACAGTGCTGGGGCTTGGAGCTGAGTTCTGCTACTTCCTTCCTCTGCAACCTTGAGAAGGTCATTATTCTCTCTATGCCTCGGTTTCTAAAGAGAAATAATAAAATATAAGGGAGGATAAATATCAAGTATATGCAAATTTATCTGGACATGCCTAGTACATGGAAGTAACAAGTCTGAGCGATTTCAACATAACTGCCAGGATAAAGCTACCTTAGGACAAGGCAAACATGGGTTTCCAAGGACACAGGCTATTTTGGCAGGAATTTGATATAAGCTCCACATATTTTTTTAATTAATTGTCTTAAAATTTTATCTCACTATTTATTTTACTGGAATTGTTATAAATTATTGGAATTTTTATGTCTCGCCTTGAATTTCACTTTACTCCCTAAAGAAATAATCTTACAGTGGAAGTAGTTAGGGTCTTCCTGTGGCTCTTACTTGTGATTACATGACATTTTGACATCCACTTCATGATAGGTTTAGGAATCAAATGAGATCTTTCTGATTGGTTTTAACTAATCTGAGCCGTTGTGTTGCTAGGAGGATGACGTGAGAAACATGCTAGAAAATCCTGAGCCACCCATGAGATCAAGTGTGGGACAGGACAGGAATGCTGGGCCATCCCCTAGACAGGCCCCTCATAAACTCTAGCTGGAGCTCTTACAGAATCTTGGCAAGGCTTGAAGCTGAAACAAATATCTAGGTTGTGATTTGTGGTGATCCGTTCTTGATATACCTTGTTTTGGTTAGGTTCAGGAGTGCAGTCCAGGCTGAGCCTAGTGGCACATAACTCTAATCCTAGCAAACTGGTAGTTAATGAAAGAGAATGTTAGTCGGAGATCATTCCAGGATACTTAGTGAGACCCTGTGTCAAAAACCAAAACCAAAAAAAATAAAAAAATAAAAAAAAAAAGAAAAATTCAGTTATACCAGATAAATGAAAGACAATGATCTAAAAATGCCAATGTCTTACCTAGTGCTAAGACTTCCTTGACCTAAAAATGACCCCAAATTCAGTATGTTCTATGTGTAATTTAGTCAGGCGTACATCGATGCTGCATACAAAGATGCTGCATTGCTTTCAGTGTTACATTGTTGTCTAGCTCTTCCATCTCCGTAAGGCTCATTTTCCTGAGCAGGTGTTGGCACTGGAGTGCTTTGTGTTTCCTTCAGTATTTGCACAGCATGGGCTGTAGATTCAACCCTACTTCAGCTTCACAAAGGGATCTCAGTGCTTGCTCACACACACTGTCGACAAGACTACCCCTCAGTTAATTTGCATGCATGGCATGGGCAATACATCTCCCTAAGGATGGTATCCTGTGTGTGTTCAATTATAACCCACGCCAAAGGTCAAATCTCTGCTCTGGGAGGCCCAGGGAGTTAGACTATTGTAACTCCTTCCTGAAATGTGCTGTGTTAACTACTTGCAGCTTCATACATACCAAACACGCATGCAAGCACGTACGCACGCACGCATACGCGCATGCACGCGCGTATCCTGGAGAAGACGGTCTAAGAGGAGCCGGATCCGCAAGGGATGGGAACAGAGGCTGCTTGGTACCACATTTAAGCTGTTATAACAAAGTAAGATAGATAGTAGCTTATAAACAGCAGGAACATATTTCTTACAAGTTTGGAAGCCGGTAAGTCCAAAATCAAAGCTTCATTGTTGGATGAAGTCTCCTTTCATAGTATGTAAAAGACAGCTTCTTGACTTTGCAGGATGGAAGAGGAAAGTGTTTTCCAGGTCTTATTCTTTATAAGTGACTAATCCCACTCATGAAGGTTCTGTCTTTATGATTTAGTCACCCCATAGAAGCTTTACCTCCTTACATCATCATATCGGCAATTAGGATATCAGCATATGAATTGGTGGCAACATAAACATTCAAGACACAGCATATTCATAAAAAATGTAAAATCATGATAAAAAATGTAAACATTGGCTAAACTATTTACAAAGTCGTACACAACCTGGAAGAATCATTATAGCTCCCATTCTTCCTCTGTCTAGGAGTTGCATTCAGTAACAGGGTGGTCATTTTTATTGCTAAGAAATGTGAGTTATGAGTTTCCACATCTTTAAAGCTTATATTGATTACCTGAGTCATTTTTTTAATTGGGAAAGACTAATAAACCATCCAGTGGTAGATATTATCTGTCATCTAAGACAAATGAATGTTTGTGTGTTAATTATGCTTAAAATACAAGTATAAATAACTTTGCCACAAGTATATAAAGCAAGTATTTGATGAGTATTGAAAAATCAGAGAGGGTGCCTGAGTAAGATTTCTCTTTTTCTCCCTGCTCCCTTCCCCCTTCCTTCCTTTCCTCCTTACCTCCCTTTTTCCTTTTCTTTATTTCACACATCTGTCCGTATTTTTCTACCTTTAAAACTTGACTAAGGGTGGGTCAGGTGGTGCATGCCTGTGATGCCAGCCATCCAAAGACTAAAGCAGAAAGATGTGAGTCCCTCGATAGCCCGAGCTACACAAAACTGTTGTAACAGCAGAAAGAAAGAAAACTGAAGGTGGGTGAGGTGACACACACCTGCAATCCCAGCACTCAGGGAGGCAGAGGCAGGCCGATCTCTGTGAGTTCATGGGCAGCCTAGTTTACAAAGCGAGTCCAGGACAGCCAAGGCTACACAGAGCAACCCTGTCTCGAAAACAAAACAAAAAAGTAAACAAACAAACAAACAAAAAAACATAGGCAAATATTTCTCTTATAATGCACAAAACCATTTACTAATGCAAACCCCTTACTTAGAATAGACTATAAACATACATAATTTTGTAGATCACATAAACATGAACACAATAGAGCCAATAATACATTAAATTTCAACTGTGAGTATTCTCTCTAGTGATATAAGGAATTTAAATTCCCTCTAGCTTTCTATGTACTTCAGGCTTTAATAGAAGTAGTTTTATGCTTCTAAATATTAAGCAAACAACATTTTTGTTGTTTATTATCGTCAAGATGGCATTAATAGCTCACTTAAATTTAATGCAAACTGTTTGATTACAGACAGTATGGCTGATGAAGGGGTTGCTATGTGGGTAGATAAAAATAAGAATATTTAAGATTGGGTCTATGGATGGAATTGAGACAGTTCCCTGAACTTTTGACTTTCCTCCTTCCGATTTCATGGTAACTTCTGGCTTTGATAATCTAACATCTCCAGCTTCACGGGTAGGTTCTGTATGTTCAATAAGGCAAGTTCATTTCCTTTAGTATCAGTGTTGCTTCAGGACATCACCTAGTGCATTTCTGGTTGAATGTACTGGCTAAGGAATTGGCCAATCTCTTTAGAGCTTGATTTTTTTTGCTTCTTCCATGGGGGAAAGACCACCATAGTTTCTCATAATATTTTTTTGTTGCTTAAATGAAATACTTGGGACGTGAAATTACTGTTTATTACGTAAAATTTCATGTTTATTTAGTACACAAAAGTGGAGGCTCAAGAGCAGATCTCTGACATAAATTAGCTCCTGGGATGGACAGCCTCATGAAAGATGGCGTGTCAGTGGCAGGATTATGTGGTGGGTAGGTTGGAACAAGATCTCATGGCATGGCTCAGGTTAGAGAGAAGAGTGATTCTGATCTTTATTATAACATTCTTTTTGCAAAACTAACTATATTCCCAGGAAAACTATTGCAGTTTCTTCCAAAGCCCAGTGCTCACAGAGACACCCCACTTGCCTTAGCTTGTTTTCACATCATCTCAAAATCCATACTGACGATCGTGCTTCCAACATGAATCTGTGAGAGACAGACACGAACTGTGGTCCAGATGAGCACTTACTACACAGAAGGCTTGACCTGGAAACCATCCCCAAACCAACCGAGAAGCAGAACCAAAAGATAAAGAAGATGATGGGCTGAAGCATAGAAAATCAGAGCTTGAGTTGAGTTTGAACAGAGCTGTTTTACCTACGGTAAGATGCAGACACTTGCTTCCCTGGCTGAAACATGGCATTGCTGCTGCTGACTTAGGCAAGAGGAGTTAAATTTCACAGCTAAGGCAGAGAGAGAACAAGTTCAGTGTTTTTTGTGTATCAGACTTACTGTGTTATTTCATCTCGTCTTTATAAAAACATGTCAGATTTAATTATTTTCATCTTTTTTGCTTTTATTTTTATTTTGAGACAAGGCTTCTGGCCAGATCTCTCACCACATACCCTAGGATAACCTTCAACTTCTAATTCTAACAGAAACAAGTAGAACAAAACAGATGGGGAAAGGCCCAAGAAAAGACATATAAAATAGATATAGACATACAGGCCCACTTGTCCACACACTCAGGAGTCCCATGAAAATACGTAGCTAGAAGCCATAATTTATACATCAAAAATTCTGTAGCCTTTTGGTATGACCCCAAATGAAGCTGAAAATTTTCCTTTCAAGATCTGTAAAGAATTGTGTTGGAATTTTGATGGGAATTACATTGAACCTATAGATTGCTTTTGGTAGAACTGGCATTTTTACTACATTGATCCTGCTAGTTCCAAAAGCATAGAAGAATTTTTCATTTTTTAATATCTCCTTCAATTTCTTTCTTTACTATCTTAAAGTTTTTTTATCATACAGGTGTGATGTGATAACTTGAATGGTTATAGTTGCCCCAAGATATTTTATATTATTTGAAGCTATTATGAAAGTTGTGGTTACCCTGATTTCTTTTCTCATTCTGTTTGTCTTTTGCATAAAGGAAGGCTACTGATTTTTGTGAGTCAATTTTGTATCTAACTACTTTTCTGAAAGTGTTTATGTGCTGTAGGAGTTTCCTGATGGAGTTTTTAGGGTCACTTAATGTATACTAAATATAATATACACATAGATGATATACTGTCATATCATCTACAAAGAAAGACACCTAGACTTTTCCCCCTTGTTTTTCAAGGAAGGGTTTCTCTATGAAGCTCTAGCTGTCCTAGAACTTACTCTGTTGAACAGGCTGGATTCGAGATTTGCATGCCTGTGCCTCCCCAGTGCTGGGATTAAGGCTGTGGATCATTACCACCAGGCGACTTCTTTTCTAATTTGTACCCCCTGATCTTCTTCAGTTGTTGTATTGCTCTAGCTAAGACTTCAAGTACTACGTTTACTAGATAGATATTGAGAGAGTGGACAACCTTGTCTTGTTCCTGATTTTAGTGGAATTCTTTTATTTTCTCTCTTTATTTAAGTTGATGTTGGCTATGGGCTTGCCATAAACAACCTTTATTATGCTGAAGTAGCTCCGTTTTATCCCTAATTTTCCCAGGACTTTTATCATAAAGGGGTGTTGGATTTTGTCCAAGGCCTTTTCTGCATCTAATGAGATGATCATGCTTTTATTCCCTCCGTATTTTTACATGGTGGATTACATTTATCAATTTACATAGGTTGAAGCTTCCCTGTATCTCTTGGAGAAAACCTGCCTAATCATGGAGAACGATCTTTTTGATATGCATATTCTTGGATTTGGTTTACAAATAGTTTATTGAGAATTTTTGTGTCTATGGTCGTGAGGTAACTTAATCTGTATTTTCTTTGTTGGGACTTTATGTGCATTGTGGAAAGGGGTTAACTGTGGTCTTGTAAAACAAATTGGGCAATATTCCTTTGTTTCTTTTTTTGTGAAATAATTTCAGGAGTACTGGCAATAAATCTTCTTTGGAAGTCTGGTAGAATTGTTTGCTAAACCTATCTGGACCTGAACATTTTTTGTTTGGGAGACTTTTAATGACTGCTTCTATTTCATTATGTATTATTAGGTCTGTTTAAATTGCTTATCTGATCTTAATTTAACTTTGGTAAGTATATAAACCATGTTCATTATTCATTCTATAAATATCTGTTTGGTCCATTTGGTTCATAACATTAGTTGTTAGGCCCAGAATTTCTGTGTTTGGATTTTGTTTAGATGGCTCCATCAGCTTGTTTTGTAGGTCTGTTTGCTTGGAGGAGTGGAGGCTACCTGCTTCCCTGGCCAGAAAGGTGTCAGATTCCCAGGGAATGCCAACTAGATTTGAAGGCTGGGAGACAAGTGATGAATTGGGAGAGGGAAATTTGGAGGAGAAAATCTATATGATCCCCTAGAGGGGTTGCTACATGAGGTGGTCTGCTCCAAACCTGGGGATAAGACTGGGGTATGGATTTGGAGGAGAGGAGGGAGGGATGATGCTCTGCAGACAGTCTTTTTGCTCCCGTACTGGAGTGGCCTGTAGGCTCCCCAGGAATGCATGATGGAGTTGGGGACTGAGTTAATTGCAAAATAAATAAATACTAAAGTCGTATTTTAATTAGGTAAGACATAAATAAGTCTGCAATTATTGTTTTCCAAAGGAACGCTACATAATTCTGACAAGCAGTCACATTGGAGATTGTCAGTTTTAGGAGACAAAGGATTGGCTTCTGTGAGTCTAGGTCCCCTTTGTTTTCTTTCACTGGAATTTCTCTGTAGTCATTCCATCAGCTTCCCTTTGTACTACAGGCTCTATACTCAAACAGGTCTGCTAATCTCCTGCTTGCTCTCTTTCAAATTCATGCCCTCTTTTTTTCATTGATAGTTGTTACACACACACACACACACACACACACACACACACACACACACACGCATGGCATTGGTTTAGGGGAGCAATGGCATTTCTTTTGCAGTCCATGATTTTTCCAGTTTTGCTATTGTTTTTTTTCTTCACAATGGCACAGGGAATCTCACACTTCAGAGACTCTGGAAGCTTTGGTGGAAATTACTTATGACCCAACCTTTCATCAGTAATTTTGTGAGAATGTATTATGTTGTTTTGAGGGTCTAGACATAGGCCACATTCTAAAAATAGATCTACCAATTTTTATGGGACTGATCACCTCACAGTGATGACAGTGTGGCCTAGGACACTAAAGCGTCTTTGAGAATTGATGATTTCTGTGATTCCTCCCTTTTTCTAAGAAGTTGACTCTCCATGTTGATTTCTGGAGCTCAGCTCTTGCCCACCATCTCTTCTCCTCATCCCTCCAGTTATTTGTCTTTCCCCTCCTCTCTTCTTCCTTTGTACTTTGGTAATCTGCGGCTGACGTATCTGCCATCCATTCTTCACTCCATTACCCTTCTCAAGGTAAGCAGATCTGGTTGTGTGGCTCTCCAGTACCAGACCATGTTCGTTCTTGTTGGGCAGGTGTTGGCTCCGGTCCCTTGGCTGAGTCATCATCCATCAATGCAGCAGCCTGGTTTCACAGCAGCTGATCAGCTCAGGAGCAGTGTAGCTGGAAAGCCTTCTGAGACACCCTAGTGCATTGAGTGAGATACAGTTTAGTGATGAGCTAAGGACAAAAAATATCTCTGTACAGGAGATGGAGGGGGGTCTTATAAGCAGTGGCTGCCCACCACTTTCCATTTTTTTTTATAGCTTAAAAGGTCTAGATTTTCTTCTCCCCTTTCCTCTCTCCTTTCCTCCCTCCTTCTCTTCCTCTCTTCCTTTCTTTTTCCCACTTACTTATGCAATGAAAGCCAAGAAAATATATTGATTTGTTCCTTTAATAACAACCTTAGGGAAAAATAAATAAAAAACACAGAAGAGACTAGAAATTGATTCTACCTTTATGGCACGTCTGCTGTTAGCCCCAAAATCTCCTCATTGTTTTGTTTGTGAAGGATGCTGAGCTATAACTGTTTACAGTTCTCTGCTTGCTCCACACACTGGCAGAAACATCTTCCTTCCTCATTAACTTTCTAAGGTTTATCAATTGGCCACCTTCAACTTGAATTAAGACTCCATATGAGACCTTTCTTCATGAAACCTTCTGAAAGTGTTTTGGAAACCCATTGTGTTTGTGGTACATCTTAACTGGTTCAACCCCAATCCCTCTCTTTCTTTCCATCTTTCATTTTCACTTTCTTTTTAAGATCGGGTTTTACTATCCATCACAGATTGGCCTGAAACTTGCTCTGTATCTCAGGCTGGGATTGAACTATGTATTCCAAGCCAGGTGGTCCTCTTTCCCCTCCCCTAATAAGTACTGGGATGATGGTGTGCCCCTACTATATACTATACCTAGTTTAGCATTATCTCATTTGTAGCCTTTCAAATGGGGCCTCAATTTGCTTAGAAACTGGACAAGAAAAATCATCTCTGGCTCTTGTTAAAGCCCGTTATATGAACTCTTATAGGTAGATTTGTAGCCAATGGGACACAAAGAAAAGTCTGTTGGACAGTTACAAGGATAATTTTATTTCTCTCAATCAGAGGACTCTCTCACACAAAGAGAAACTCCCTAGTTCAGGGCAGCTCCTGGTTCCTGTTCTTGGGTGTTTCCTATTTGCACGGATGAGTGATTCGGAACACCAGAGGGCTGGCACTGTCATTTGACTCATAGGGAAGCCAGCTGGGCTGCACACATGCTAGCCCTGTTGCCCTTGATTCTCTGCCTGAACGCCAGTTCGGGAAAGCCACTGTCAGGTGTATTTTTTCCTTCTTGCTTGCAGTGAAACCATTCCTAACCATTACCTCTTCTCTGTGAACAAATGCAGCCACTTCAGAGCTCTTGTCATCTGCTTGGGCTCAGTGCTGCCAGTGAGCAAAAACATCCACACTCTTAAGCACTGCCATATTATTGGTAACAGGAAAGCATCTATCATTGAGCATATTTGGACACATACTTGCTATGCCAATAAAAATAAGGCAGCTACACTGGCACAAAGATGTTATGCTGTCATCGATGATAGAAATGAGAAGAAACCCATACTGACCAGGCAAATTGTCTTTGCAGTATGCTGACATGCTGAAAAACAGGAAGGAAAACTTCTTTCAGCTCAGTAGAAATAAAAATAATTTCTGGTCTAATGATCTTCATAGTCTTCCAATGAGGCAACCAAACCACACACTGTGAAAGCCAAAAATCATCCATCATCAGCTATATGTGTTTCTTGGTCTATATTATTTCTGTCCCAGACACTGGAAGCCTGGACTTATCCCAGAGAAGAGAAGTGTCATCCTGTCACATGACTGCAATTGGCAAGTCTTACCAAGAAAGTTTGGCAGATCCCAAGAACAGGACTAACATATGTTTTATATATGTGTGGGTAGGTGTATATATAGCCACCCATCTACATACATATATGTATACTTATTTATTTATAAGCCTTAGTTAAAGTTAGAAAAATTAATTTTGCATATGGATAAGTCCCACAAATTAGCACTGGTTTAGAAGAAGCCTAAAAGATATCATTTTGAGTCTTTAGAAGTAAAAACGCCAATGCAAAATTTAAAAGTAGAATATCATGCTAATAACTTTTATCTTTAGATTGTTGCTCATTTTTAGCAATGATTCACTCACTCATGCAACAAGTGTTTATCAAACACCAGCTATAAAGACACAATTTACAAAGACCTTTGCCCTGGAGAATGCTGTGATCTGTAGTAGCCGGGTGATGGGAGTCCTTCATTCACATATCATTCAAGAATCATGACTGAGGGTCTTCAGGTAGTGTAAGAGTAAAGAGGAGAGAAGACCATGGCACTGGCTTCCACAGAGCTTGTGCAATACTGAAGGGAGATGAAAAATAGCCAACAAACATCAATGTATGTACATGTAGTACAGCGATAAAGACAATGTACAAAACTTCAGTCAAGAGGCATGTTAAAATTCCTGGTGGCTATCTGTGGACAGAGAAGGCTGTCTTTAAAGACATTTAAGCTATGCACCAAGAAACCATATGAAGAGCATTATCGGGTGGAATCAAGATGCTATTGTTGTTACCATTACCAGTTATGCTTATGGGTGGTTTGGCAGTGTGTGCCTATTATTCAGCACTCGGGAAATGGAAGGCAGGAAGATTTTTAGTTCAAGGCCAGTCTAAGTTTTATAAAAGCTCTAAACCCAAAATAGAAAAATAACTTAACAACAGATTAATGTTTTAATCGTCAGTATATGCATGAGTCAGTATGCGCCTACATGCATGAGGGCGTGTGTGTATTTCAGGAGGGAATCACAAGTGGTTTGTGACGCTGGGTATGATTTAGGAGGGGAATGGTGCTTCAGGGGTGAGAGGGAGGACAAACAAGAAGCCAAACCCCTGAAAAGGAAGCTGTGAATGGAACCCAGTGTTCAACTATCGGGTAACAGCCAGGGCACTTGTTCTGAAATATAAGGCAGGCAGACAATGACAGAGACTAAGGAAGGTGTGTGGTTTTAAATTAAAAGGGGATGGAATTCTGATTGAACTCGTTTTCTCAATATTTTTGAAGCTGTAGTCTCAGGCTGTACACTGAGAGTATGAAAGTAAAGGAGCTTAGAAGATTTAAGGAGTAAAGCATGATGCGACATGATCGTTTTGGAGCAGTGGGATAGAAGTACTCTGGAAGGAACCACTGGTCTTGACTACTCCTTTGAGAGTTACAGACTGCATTTAAAGTGGTATCAGTAACTGTGGCCTGTACATCCTCAGCAGTGTTAGGCTGCATTGGGTCCCATCAGTTTAGCCAGTTGAAGGGAGGAAGCAGAGGGCAGAATAAGGGATGTTATTAAACACAGGCTTAGAATAGAAGGAACTGAGGACCCATGGGATGCAGCCTAATAATAGTACCATCATAAACTCGATAGGTCGGAAAGTTCAATTTTTTACCGGAATTATTATGATTATTATTAATTAGTAGTGTCAGTAGTATTGTGGGAGGACAGGAGCATAGGTGCATGCCACAGTGCAAGTGTGGAGGTCATAGGACAACTTCCAGGGGCGGTTTCCCCCTTTCTGTCTTTGTTTTGAGGCAGAGTCTCTCTTATTTCTGTTGCTAGCTGGAGATCTTCCAGGATATCCTGCTGTCTCCATCCCTTATGTCATCGTAGGACTGATGGGATTTTTGAAGAATGGCATTGCATCATCTTGCTTCTAGTTTTTATTTAGTCCTTGAAAATTTTGTACACACCTATAATGCTTCTTAATTGTTCATTCATTTTCTTCAACCCTCCCCGCCCCCAGGGCTACCATCACATCAAATGGGAGTCCTTTCAAATTCATGTTCTTCATGTATGGTTTTCTTCAGGTATGTGTTTATTATTTTAACCTACTGCATCTATTTAGCACATTTGGCCTTTTACATGAGTTCTGCCGTCAAACTCAGGTTGTCAGGATTGTGTAGTAAGTGCTTTTACCCACGAAACCATCTCCTAGACTCCATTTTGGAAAGTCTTAATGAAGCCAAGATGTTAATAGTGTGTTGGGGTAGGAGACTCTAGCCAGAGAACTGCACCCTTGAACTTGAGATTTTGGAGATGATCACTAGGTCAAGAGAATGGCTGTAGGAGTGGGGTGGCTGCACTATTCTATTGGAAAGGAAGGAGACCTAGAAATTGAGAGCGAATGGCATTTGATGCCTTATCCATGTGGGCACTGAAGTCAGCACGAAAGCCAGTGAGAGGAAAAAAAAAAAAAAAAAAAGCAGGCTAGCAAACAGACAGTGATCTAGGGCTAAAATTATCACCGAATGAGTAACTGAGTTCTCCAGATACCAAGGAGGCAGCACACTCTGATGATATAAACCTCTGCGGAGCTGGCTGGGGAGGAGGAGAAGAGTAGGCTTGGATGGGCACGTGGGAACATGCTGGGCCTGCAGTTACACATGGCACAGAAGCATGCTATCTCCCCCTGCCTCTGATTACCGCAGAGGTGATTCCAGCAGGCCCAGCTAGGTTTCACTGAGAGTAAGAAAGTGAAGGAGCCCCTCAGAGACGGTGGTGAGGATGCAGACAGGTTTGCCGCAGAGTGGCTTCAATTTTAGGTGGCAGCAGTAGAAGTATAGGCCAGAGAAGATGAACTGCAGAATAGGGAAGGATGAATAACCAACCAAACAAAAAAGTGAGTGTTTGGGGCTCAGTTGGTATTGTCTCACACATTAGGACCTGACTTTGTTTATCTAGTAACATGGAAAAGCTCTAAAAGTCAGGCACAGTGTCTCTGTAACCCCTGAACAGTGGAGAACTCTGAGTTCAAGTCCAACCTGGTCTATAAAATGAGCTCCAGGACAGCCAGGGCCACTTAGGGAAACTCTGTCTTGAAAAGCCAAAAGGAAAAAAAAAAAGTTGAGGAAAAGCAGACACATATGTCTGGCTTGTCCGCACATACACACACGTGTATACACACATGCTTCCCTGCCCACTCCCCAGAGGGGAGGTCTGACTGTTTCCTCAAGAGGAAAGACAGTTTGCCATGGAAGCTGAAAAGCTGCCAAGCGTGCTGCCCCGTGGTGTCGGCCCTGGTGCGATCCTGCTGCTAGGAAAGAAGAACAGAAGTTTGGGGATGCCGTTTGAATTACAGGATAGGAGTCCAGATTCATAACTTTGGGAGACCCTGATACCAGGCTGCCTAGCATTGTGACTGAGGAGACCCCACGTGCTTGTGAAAGGGCACATAGAAGCAGTTTGGATTTTTAAAGAGGGACGAAAGCAAGCATTGGTAAATATGGGAACAAGCAAAATGTTCTCACATTCATTCAGGTGTCCCAATGTACAATTAAAATATAAATATCCTATAGCTTCAGGCCATTCGGGCTGTTACATATGAAATTGTGCCACTAGCTGCATGGTACCATGATTGACCTGCCTGGGGTGACAGGAAAGGAAGAAACAGTGTGTACAGAAAAGCTGTCATCAAGTGGGCAGTGAGCTCTGATGGAGACGCGCCAATGAGCTGTGATGGCGATATGCCAGCAGCCCAGAAACTCAGGGTATCTTCTAGATCTAGCTGAGTGAGGAGACAGGTCACTTAATCTCTGTAAGGCTTTCTGTAGAGAAGCAGTGTCAGGATGCAGTCATCCTGGAGGAGGAAGATGTGGTTGGTACTCTCTGTATGCGTTGTCAGCATCCATCAAGATCCAGACTTGACTCTGGGGAAAGCCTTGCTGTGTTCTTTGGTCTGAGGCATTGGGTCTTTGACACAGTTATGCTCATGTCATGAGTGCTCATTTATAACACGGTCTACTTGGACAACAGGTGTTTGCAACAGACAGAGTTGGAGTCACTCACAAGTCATTCATTGCGATAGTACAATGAGCTCAACCTGCAGAATCAACTTTGAGAGAGCTCTGAGTTGAAGCCACTGCAGATGTTAAATAAATACTGTGTCTGTACACAGATTCATGGGTGCTCATTAAAAAAAAAAAAAAAAAACAACAAAACAACCCTTTAATAAACCCCCTTTATCATCCATTTTTTTAGAGGCAGGGTCTTGTTATATAGCCCTAGTTATCTTCAAAGTCACGGCAATCCTCCTGTCTCAGCCTCCAGAGTACTGGGATCACAGGCATGAATCATTATTCCCACCTCATATCGTTTTCTGTTTTCTGCTCCACACCATTGATTGTGCCCCACAGAATTGGACCAAACATTATCAGTGCTGTTGTTATTTTACTTATGTTATTTTAAAAATTCCCCAAGTGCTTCCATTATTTCATGATAATAAACCAGGCTGTGCTTTACAGAGTGATATTAACTCTTTCTGACCTCTGGAGTGTAATTTGGTATATTTTCTGAGCAATCTGAAGGTACTAAAATGTTCCTGGATGGTAAATTAGGTCCTGGGATACTAATTTATTGCTCATAACTTATGAGATCCCTATTGTACTAATGACAAAAAAGACAGGCCTGCTTTTAAAAGAATCTTTCATTTGCTCTTAAGTAAAAGAAACACACAAAAAAGTAGTTTAATCTAATTGAAGCACATCAGTGTATTGTTTGGTTTAATTTCCATTGCTGTGATAAAGTACTCTGACAAAGCCAGGTATGGTGGTACACGCCTTTAGTCTCAGTACTTTAGAAGCAGAAGTAGGTGGATCTCTCTTAGTTCAAGGATAGCCTAATTTATTTAGCCAGTTCCATGCCAACCAAGGCTACATAGTAACACACTGTCAAACAAACAAACAAACAAAACAATAATAACAACATTGACAAAAAGTGACTCAGGGGAGAAAAGTTTTATTTTTTAGTTTATTACCGTGTTACAGTCCATCAAAGCAGGGAAGTAAGGCCACTGAAACTTAACATAGACAGGCACATCACATTCGCATTCAAGACAAAGGGCAGAGAAAAAGAATGCATTCATGTTTGTGTTAGCTTGTTTTCTCCACTCTTATACAGCCCAGCATCCAAACCTACAGAGATGTACTCATCAATATCAATTAATGCAATCTAGAAATCCCTATGGACATACCCATGGGGCCAAACTGATCTAGACAGCCCATCACTGAGCCTCTCTTCTCAGGTGATTCTAGATTTGGTGGAGTTGACAGTTAAAGCTAATTTATAGTGTCTGAACCTAGCCTTTTCCTTTCTGCAAGTTATTATTGTCTTACAGGAAATAGATATTGTCATGAGAGTCATTTTACAGTGGATTGATTAAAACTTGACATTCATTTAGCAACTATTATGAACAGAATTTTGTGTGTTAGACTATTGGGGAAAATAAATTAAACAAGGTTTCATGCTGTGGTTTTCTTAGGTTTTTACCTTTCTTGCATAGCCTGCAAATATTCATGTATGTGCAAATATGCAGGTCTTACACTCCAGTAAATAAAAATCAACAATGTCAAAAATGCTTGAATTAAGTAACATCAATTATATAAATAATAATAGTACTTTATGATGACTGAACTCTTTGCATCATTCAATGTTACGTCAATAATTTTACATTCACTGACCAAATTACCTCTCATAACAGCCCAGTGAGGTGGGTAACGTTATTCTATCCTAGATAAGTAAATCTCACTAGCAGCTAGTAAGTGGCAGAGTTGAGTTTTAAAACTAGGTCTGCCTGACTGCAAAGCCCTTGATCTTAATCTCTATCTCATTATGCTTCAGAAACACACATTTTAAGCTGGGTAGAATCGATAAGTTAAAGCCGGTTATTGTAGGATATGGATTTTTGCCACTCTTGACAGACAGAAGATGTGATATTTCAACTGCTGGCAAGAGGTCTTCAAGAGTTGTTCTTAAAAATGCAAATTTGTACTCCCAGGAAGCTAACATATTTAAAAAAAATAAACATTTCAGGCTTTTAACGTGCATGTCCTTGCGAAACCTTAAAGGAATGGGTTGAGTGACAGGTAAGCTTTGAAATGGATAAGGAATATAGCAGGTGTGGAAGAAGGGAGAGGCAGTCTGGAGCAGGAGAGAGGGAGAGGATTTGCTTTGAGGAAAGAAGCATTATGAAGGAATGGGACATCCACAGTGGACACTTCTATATGGGCTAAGAAAACATCTAATACAAAACTTGCAACTGTATAATTTTGTTTGCGGCCAGTATTGCTGTCCTAAAAAAATCAGTCATATATCATTAACTACTGTGCAAATTAACAAGTACTTTTTTTTTTTTAAACTACATTGTTTGTCCTAAGCAATGGCTGAAATGCCATCTCCATTGTCTAAGAATTCCAAATCGAAGAAGCCTCTTCTTTTACATATTTTGCTCCACCATTCTTTTCATAATGTCAGATTTTACCCATGATCACCAGAAACATGATTCTAAATTAGTGTTATACCCAGAACAGGGATGCTAATATAATCAATCGCTAATTAGTTCTGTTGCTCCTTTCCATCGCAATTACGCTCCTATGTTAGCATAATACTTGTCGATATATGACTCACAAAATTTAACTGTGATTTTATTTAAATAGTTTCTATCATCATAATGCTAATAATTATAAAGATGATGATGATTATAATAATAATAAGATCAAGTGGCTTAAGGGTTAGAGATGGGAGTCTAAAAATGATATCTTCAAGATCTGCGTTTATCCTACATCAATAATCTTGCAACAAATTTGCCCAATTTACAAATCAAAAATAGATTCTTCTGTCAGCAAAGTATCAGTCTTGTATCTGAAAATCAAGCACAGCTTGTTCATCGTCAGAAACCACAGAGGCTCTGAAATCAGAACTTAGCTGCCAATTTTGTTGATGATGCCTGAGAGGAAAGCGGGTACAGCTGGCTCTTCTCTCCTGCGCTAGCTCTGCAGTACTGACATTCGGGAAAAATCTGTTTGTTTTTTTGTTTCAGGAAATTAAATAGCTATGACTAAAATGAAGCAGAGGGAACAGATATATCTGGTTAATAACCAGGTGCCATTTTTATTTTTAAATTTACTTATTTTTTTCTTGTAGGGACACTTGATTTCCTGAGATACTACTCTGACGTGACCCGTTGGCATGAATGACCTCAAAGGATACAGATGAAACTCCTGCCGTGGACAGGCTAGAGGTCACGTTTTTGATAAATAGAGAAGAAACAACTGAAATCACTTGTAACTCAGCATCCATTATAAATGAGCACATACCATGTCCTGAATGGCTACTTCTTCCAACATGGTGCCACACAGTTCACATTTTTAAAACAATAGCTTCATTTGCTAACATGTAAACTGCTTTTTCAGAATGAGCACCTCATACGATTATCACCTAAGCTTAAAGCCTTCATTTTACAGAAATAAGCCTATTCCTAAATATTACCCTAAAATGAAGAAACAAGAGAATGTTAAATACTGCAACATTTACTTAATGGCCTAAAGCTACATTTTGTATCTTTAAATCTACTGGAAGATTATCATTTCCTTTCTTTTTGGCAAGCCTTGAATAGGCTCTGCCTGGTTCAGGGTTCAGGAGAGGATTGGATACACACAGTAGCTATCAGTGTTCTGGATCTTTTTTAAGTGATCAGAAAGACATTAGCCTTTTTTTCCCCTACCTTGGAGAGTGTGTGTGTGTGTGTTGCATTCATGTATGCATGGGATGTACCTGTTCATGCTTGCCTGTGTGGAGGTAGAGGTCAAGGGTGAGTCTTCATATTAGTTTTTGAGACAAGGCTTCTCACTAAAGCTGGAGCTTGCTGTTCTGGTTAGGCTGACTGCTTGGGGAACCTGTCTGGCCAGAGCCTTTAGGATCCTTGAGTCTCTACCCATTGGCAGCACTGGGGTTATAAACCATGCCCTATGCTGGGCTTTATGTGTGGATGCTGGAGATAGGTCCAGATATGCCTACTGAACTCTCTCCCTAGAGTGCCCCTCGGAGTCTTAAAAGAGAAGGGAAAAGAGAAGAACATATATATATTTTTCTTTTTCTTTTTCTTTTTTTTTTTTTTTTTTTTTTTTTAAGACAGAGACTTTCTACTCGTAGCCTTGGCTGACCTGGAACTCCCAGAGATCCACTTGCTCCTGCATCGTGAGTGTTGGGATTACAGGGCTGTTCCAGCATTTCTGGCCTGTCATACTTTTAAAAAACTACAAAATAGGTGGATGAAAGATTTTTATCATTTATTTACTTATTAATTTATTATTGGTAGTCAAGATTAAATCTAAGAGCCTCATACACGCTAGGCAAGTGCTCTGCCTCTGGGCCACATACTCTGTCCCTATCAGCTTTCTTTCTCACTCTCTCTCTCTCTCTTTCATTTTTCATCAAGAACAAAAAAAAACTAGTGCTGGTGGCACTCTCAGTGATAGAGATGCAAGAGACCGTACAGCAGTCAGTCATGGTCATGGTAGCTCATGCCTTTAATCCCAGTACTCAGGAGGCAGAGGTGAGCAGATCTCTATGAGTTTGAAGCCAGCCATCCTGGTCTGTGTAGTGAGATCTGGAACACCAGGACTATATAAAGAAACTGTATCTCAAAAGATTTAAACAAACAAACAAACAAACAAACAAACAAACAAATAACAGGCCCTTGGTTCTATCCGTAGCATCATCAAAATGAAAAAGTTTAAATCAACCATTGAAAGAAAATGAAGGCAGTTCCATCATGGAAACAAGATACTTAAAGAATCAAACACAGAGAGAATGGTGCATGAAAAATATATACCTAATATATAATACTAATAATAAAAACCCTGAAAAAAGAAAAAAAAATAGCATAAAGTGTAACAATGAACAAGAGACCTTTCTGAAAATACATACAGTGTAAGTGAAAAAAAAAAAGATACAAATGCTAATGTTTCTAGAAACATTATTTACAGCTACCAAAATGTAGCAGCAACCTGTTCCCATCAAAAGATAAGGGAACAGTGTACACACTGTGGGATGTTGCTCATCTTAAAAAGGAAGAAAAGTTTGACAAACTGTACCATATGGATGAAAAATGGAACCATTATACTAACTGAAGTAAACAAGCTACAAGAGTATAAACACTGTGGTATTTCATTGATTTTTTAAAAATATATTATGTGTATATGAACATGCATATATGTGCATGTGAGCATGTATATGTGCATGCATGCTGTGTGTGTGTGTGTGTGTGTGTGTGTGTAGGTATATACACTTGAATGTAGTGCCCTGGGAGGCTAGAAACAACAGCTTTGGGGTGGGAGTTACAGACGGTTGTGAGCTGTCTCATGTAGGTACTAGAAATTGAGCTGAGATCCTTGGATGAGCAGTATGGGCTCCTCACTGCTGACCCAGCTTTCTAATCCTGGATATTATTACATGAGGCATAGTCATATCTTAAATGATTACACTGAATCCCTTCAGCAAGTGCTTTGGCATTTGCTTGATGACTGCATTTGCTCCCTCTTTATTGTAGATGGCAATGCAGAGGAGAATAGAAATACACCTGCATAAATTCGGGTGTGTGTGTAAAAGAATATATAAGTATTAACCTATTTGCTTCTGGGTAAAAGGAAGTATGGAGTTGAACAAGGGTCATGGCTTAAAAAAGATTTTTTTTTAATGTACCCCTTGGTTTCTTTTGAATTTTAAAATCACCATTCAGATATATATAAATTGGGCTGAAGAGATGGCTCAGTAGGTGAGGGTACTTGCCCTCAAGACTGGCAATCTGTGTCTGATATCTGGAACCCAAATGGAGGAAGGAGAGAGAATAAGTTCTTACAAGTTGCCCTCAGACTCCACATATGTACATAAATAAACAAGCATATAAAGAAAACAAATACATATATTAAAATTTCATATTTAAAAACTAACATATAGCATTAATCAAGGACCTCCACTTTTATGTGTTTATTCTAAAGAAACGCCTGTCTATAGCAGAAAAATGTAGATGTAAGAAGATCTTGCAAAAAAAAAAAATTTTGCATCCATTAGCTACTGGTGAAATAGATTATATTTGCAATGGAATAGTATACAACTAGAAAAATTAAGAATCTTTTTTTTTCCTAGATAGGATTTCTCTGTGTAGCTCTGGCAGTCCTGGATCTGCTGTGTAGACCAGGCTGGCCTCGAACCCACAGTTTCACCTAACTCTGCCTCCCAAGTGCTGAAACTAAAGTCGTGAACCACTATCACTAGGCAAGGAACTTTTCATGTACTGATATGAAACTATTGCCAAAGTAAGTCATTAGAAAATAGACAAGGTAGAGTATATGTGCTCACATTTCCTTGAGGGAATATACATAAGCTATCTCTATGAGGAAACATAAGCGGTAAATAATGTTGATTTAGCCTGGCAAGAAATCAGAGCATGGAAACATAGATGCAACAAAATTACTCTCTGTCTATGGTTTTGGACCTTTTGAATTTTGAGCGTTTTTGAATGTGTCACCTGTGGAAACCAAATTAAATTACAAATTTGAAAATGTGGGATATTTTAAAATAGCCTTGATTATTTTCATCTCGTTTTACTTTTCTGCCTATCGTAAAACCAGTATGAGATCTTGCCTTCATTACCAGCATTCTGGTTTAATTCTGCAATGCTTAAGAAATCAAATCTGTTATTCCCGCTGGGATGTGAACAGTTGTCGGCATGTGTGGGCAGCAGTGGCAAAGAGCTACTGACTATAAGGGAAGTAAACTAAATACTAGAGTTGATTGGATTATAAAGTCACGGTTGATATAGGAGACATTTTCTGTCAATCATAACTGTAAAGACATCTTATCAAAGAAATGGGGGCAAGTTCTAGACACAGTCTCTTAGACAGCTCTGCTGTCCTGACTTGGGGGCAATTCTGCAATCCAGTTTGTGCTATTCAACAACAGACCAAGGATCTGGACAGGAAAGGGAAAGCGACATTTACATGGCTGTCCAAACTGTCTGACTGCTTCTACTAGCATGTCTTACTGGAATGGATAGAATGGGTGCATGCTCATGGTCTTCCTTTCTCTTCTATGTATTTAGAAACCCTTTCCATTGTGTGGGTGAAAATTTGGGCATGAGCTTAGCTTCATGGGAAACTTATGAAAAGATTAAAAGTAGGCCAGACAGTGGTGGCACATGCCTTTAATTCCAGCACTCAGGAGGCAGAGGCATGTCGATCTTTGAGTTCGAGGCTGGTGTGACCTACAGAGTGAGTTCCAGGACAGGAGTACACAGAGAAACTCTGTCTCAAAAAAACAAGAAAAAAAAAAAAAGGGTTGAAAGTAGTTTTCGGGGCCAGGGAAATACCCTGGTTGGAAAATGCTGGCTTGCTATGCAAGCACGAGGACTTGAGTTGGCTCACTAATACTCAAATTAAAAACAAAAGTCAGGATTGATGGTGCAGGTGTGTTTTCAACATTGTCAAAAAACAAGGTGGACTGTTCCTGAGGAATGGCACCTGAGTTTGATATTTGGCATGCGCTCTCTCTCTCTCTCTCTCTCTCTCTCTCACACACACACACACACACACACACACACACACGAACATCCACAACAGAAAAGGCAACTTTAAGAAAATCCAATGGTCTGCACGCACCATGAAGACTAGATGCCACGTGACAAGTCCACTTCCACCTGAAGTTGCTCTCTATCATACTCTCGACCCAGATTAATCTAGAACCAGAAAATGGTGATGCAATTACAAAAGTACTCAAGATGCATAGCTCACAAACCTAATTGATCATTATATGAAAATTCACTTTTCCTAACAAAACCCACAGCTTTTCAAGGACACCACAGCTCCTACTGTGGGGCCATCTGTCTTAGTATTGAAAATTTGGGTACTATTTAAATGGATAAATCTTTAAATGGAGTCTTAGCCTGACAAATAGCTTCAGTGGTCGTTCTTAACTGAGTGAAAATGGTGTTTTAAATGGATCTACAAAAGGCCCAAGCCAGGACCTCTGTACAACCTAAATCTCCAGATGCAGGAATAGCTTCTGCAACTTCCAAAGACAAAAGCCACAGAAATGCTTTATCATTTGTTTTGTCTTCTGTGAATCTTCGTATAGAGCTCAAGCTAGCCTTGAACTTCAGCCTCACGAATGTTTAGATTCCAGTTGTATGCCAACACCTGCCTTTACCTTATTTTTCTTGATCATCCATTCAATGGCATGCATATAATCACATACATAATACACAGGCAGGCAGGCAGACAGACAGACACATATACACACACACTATACGTAATGCATGTACACCAAATGGAAATAATATTAAAAAAAAATAAGTCCTTGCTCTGTAGCCTAGGCTGTCCTAAAACTCACCATGTGATCTAGGCTGACCCTGAATTTTCTATGCACTGTAATCTAGCCTTGGAGCAATTGTTTTTTTCTCAGCTGTTCAAGTGCTAGGATTAGAGGCATGCACAATTACACTCAGCTTCAAGGACAGTTATATTCTCAAAGATAATTTGCATTAATAAAGAAAAGCTTGGTAGGGTGAGGCAGACCTTTAATCCCAGCACTAGAGAGGCAGAGCCAGGTGGCTCTCTGTGAGTTCAAGACCATCCTGTTTTATATAGGTTCAAGGCTATCTAGTGGTATATCTCAATGACACACAGACAGAGACAGGCAGACACAGAGAGAGAGAGAGAGAGAGAGAGAGAGAGAGAGGCAGAGAGAGACACAGAGAAGCGTTTATCTTCCTATAACACAGTCTGCAGGAGTCTATATTAACCGGGGATAACTGGATAGATTTTCGTACAGACGTTTATTGCCTCCCACTCCACTCATCCTTCTGTTTCTGAGCCTTCCCAGATTCATACAGGTCTGCAGGAAACAGCATCCATTACTGTAACCTTTTCAAGTGACAGCACTCTCTTCCTACACAAGATACTGAAACCATGGGATTATTAAGAAGTGTGAATGTGTGTGTACACGTATGTGCTTGTGCAAAGTGGGCAGAGTTTTATTTTACCATGTTTACTTGGCCTGATTCCTTAAGGATTTGAGTTTATTTACTGGTTGACCCAGTGTTTTGTTTCAGGTTATTACAAAATAGACAATCACAGATATTGTACCTATTTGGGGAATAATCAGCCATGCATAGGAAATAAAAAGGAATAGAAAGGATATGTTCTGTCTGAAGCAGAGAAAAAAGATAAGCAAGTTTAAATAAGAATTATTAAATTTATAATATACTGTTATGCTTATAAAGTATAGAATGCTAGTATATGATGAGTTCTGATACGTAATACATTTCTTTTAGAATTTATATTGTCTATGCCTCTTACTATAAAATGTATTTTAATTCACAATGATTAGCTAAACTCCAATCTCCCAGCTATAAACAAATGTTCTCCTTCCTTCCTTCCTTCCTTCATTCTTTCTTTCTTTCTTTCTTTCTTTCTTTCTTTCTTTCTTTCTTTCTTTCTTTCTTTCTTTCTTCTTTTCTTTATTTTTTTAAGACAGGGCCTCACTATGTAGTTTGTCTGTCCTGGACCTGACTGTGTAAACAAGGCTGTCTTCAAAGTCACAAAGATCTGCGTGCTTCTGCCTGCAAGTGCTGGGATTAAAGGTGTGTGCCACAACAGCTGGCAACATCTTTCTGCCTCCATGTGCTTTAATTTATTAAATTACTTATTGAGAATTTTAACGGGTGACCAATGATGATGGCTGAATGAACAGATGCTTAAAACTGCAATATGACAGAGAGGACCCTCTTCCTCACAGAACTAGGAATGGTAGCAGTGGAGCTACATAAAGAAATAAACAACCCTAAACAGAGGCCACAACCGAAGTGCGCCCATAAGGCAAGTAGAGTGCTCCGCTTCTGAATATATGCACAGGAGACCAGGGGAGCAATGTGGTGCTGGCGGCGGGTGAAGTCCACAGAGGCTGTGTGCTTGAGTTAGGTCTGGAAGTTCCCTGTAGCCTGAGGACAGAGTCCATTACCCAAAGCATGGGCTGTTTCAGGGGAACACTATTGGTGATATTAGGAAGCAGATGATGGCACTGAAGCCACAAGGATGTCAGAGATAGCGAAGGAAGTTGTCATATATCAATTGTCCAGCTTTAGCTATTTTTTTTTTTGTGCTGGTCACAGAAGGGTTTGATATCTGTGTGGTAAGAACATTCTCATCCACACTAAAATCTTAACCTAAAATAGGAACTTACATCAGATTTAGAGCTGGCCCATGTGGCTATGTTGAATCTCCCTTCCCCTGCCCAGCATCAGTAAGCAAAACAAATAAACATCATATGTATGCATTGATATCGGTCAACAGATAAGTCCTATGCTTACTATGCTTGCAGTGGGTAGGTTAGATGTATCAGTTAGGTCTCTTAACATTTAAACGACAGGAAATTCAAATCAAACTTACTTCAGTTAAAAGACAACAAAAATCGACTCACACAACTTGTCTGACGATTCACCTTCAGCACCAGGAACAGCTTGCTCCAGCTTTCAGTGTCTTTACTACTCCGTCTGACATTCTTCTCTCTCTCTTGGGTCCACTGTCCTTGTGTTGGGGGTATAATGTCAGTTAACCTTTTCTTGGGTTAAAGTGTAGAGAACAGAAAGTGGTCTCTTTCTGATGGTCTCTGCAAGTTCTGACTTGCCATTTTGGCTTCCCAGGATGCAGGCTGGCCAGTGGGAAATGGAGACGTCTCACATTTCGTACAAATGAATTCAGGCTGGGCAGCATTTGAATGATGGTGTCTCTCTTGTGACACACCTAGATGCCAATATCATGAGGTCATGGGACGCCTTTGCCAAGTCTACCCTGGGCCTCTTCTTTCTTGCATCACTCCTTTAAGTATCAGCTCTGAGTGAATTGTTTGTTCTTTGGCCTAGATCCTTGTCAGTGTCAGTCTCTACTTCTGCTTGCTCAGGGTCCCTTTTCTAGGTGCAAAGAAATGTTTCCTCCTTTGAAGCTTTTTCTGAATGGTGATAGTATGTTATGTGGTGTGTATATGTGTGTGTGTGTGTGTGTATGTGTGGTGTGCATGTAGTATGTGTATGACATGTATGTCTATGTGTGTATGTGTGTGATATATGGGTGATGTGTATCTATGGCGTTTGTGTGAGGTATGTTTATGGTGTGTTTAGGTGTAGGCATGTGTGTGATGTGTTTATGTGTGCTGTGGTATGTTGTGGGGCTGTGGGGATGTGTGGCTATGTATATATGCGCTCTGTTTGTGTATGTATGTATGTATGTGTGTGTGTGATATTGTGTGCATGTGATGTGTGTGTGGTATCAGGAGAGGGTGCATGTGTACACTTCTGTAGGACTTGTTTTTTTATTTTCATTGGCCATAAAAAGGTGTGGGGTGGGAGGCAGGGTTATATCACAGCTTACTCAGGAGGTTGGCTGAGGCGGAGGATCACAAGTTCAAGACCTGCCGAGCTACACTGTGAGTTCAAAACCAGTTAAGAAACTTTGTGAGACACTGTCTTAAAATGGAAAGTAAAAAGAAAAGAAAAGGAAAGGAAAAAGTAACCCTTTCCTCTGAGAATTTGGAATTTTATAAAGTTAGCAATCCTTATAGACCCTTTCTGTTTGCCTTGCCATCTGTGAGGTGATGGCCTCCTATTTTGTTCAGGAGTTGGGGAACAGGAAAGAAGCAATAGCAGAAAATACAGCGAGAAGCAAACCACGGATATCATGTAGATTTAAAATACTTCCCTAAAGACTAGCAATACGGAATTCTAACTAGCAATACAGAATTCTTGTCTTTTTCTTTGTGTTCCAGGATCTGAGGAAGCAGACACCACTGACAAATATAAGCTGGTGATTGAGTGGGTCTTGTGGAAGATGTGTAATGTAAATTAAGCCTTGACAGGTACTATATGCCACCCTTTTCATTAGCACAAAATTTATGCCTGAGTCTCAATGAAGGATTCACCAGGTTCTGACTAATGTTCAGTAAAGTTACACATTTTTTGTTTAGAATTTTTTAATTACACCCCTGGAAAATTGATTTCTTCAAAGTGTGTGAGTTCTCTTTTTGCTTCTCTTAAGACTGAGCCACTTAATTCAAGCACCATGTTTAAAAAAAATTGCTGGCAGAAGAAATTCCAGGAACAATTGGCGTTGCTGTGCAGGCCGTCCATGATGCTTCTCTATCACAAGTGAGGATTCAGGCTCCAAGCAGGAAAACACTGCTGTCACAGTCAGAGCAAGGAGAACTAAACTCTTAAACTCCAGTAGTGTGCAAAACAAGGAGCTCAAGAGGGAAACCCCAAAAGGATCATTCTGTGGCAAGAAACAAGATCACATCCCAAAACTCCTAAGGGAGGAGTCAGTGGCTCTGGAGCTCAGAGTCAGGGGTCACTGGTCATTTAGTGGGAGCGTGGGGGAGGGGTGGAGAATACTAAGGCTTTTCTTCTTCTCCAGTTCTCTAATCCTTGGTTCATGACTCTGATTGGTCGAACGCAGCTGGAAGCCAGTGCATAAGGAAGCCATGGAAATGGAGCTTTGGCTTTATGAACCAGAGGAAGGCTCAAGAGACGTGTATAGAGCAGGATCCTGAACTCTCATGAAGGATTGTTTTGGAGGAATGAGAGGCAGATGCTCACAATACGTTGTTAAATGAAAAACATTGGGCTCACCGTGAGCCCATTTGGACAAAAATGTGAGTATTTTGCAAAGTGAAAAGACAAACAATGCCTTTCAAAATAGTAACAATGGTTATTTCAACACAGTGGCATGATTATTGAGTTTACTGAAGTGCCCTCTCCCTTGTTTTATATGCGTCCATTTTCTACACTAAAGATTCTTTTGAAATGGAGGTTTGGAGATGAGGGAGTTACTAACCCCAGAACAGCCTGTATATGCTCCCAAAACCGGGTTCTAGCCAAGTCAGTGTTTCTGGTTCAGCCTCACAAAGGATTTCAAAATACTGTCTACATGATAGTTTGTTAGTTTATACCTTTAACACAGTTGCTTGCAGTTCTTTCCAACAATGGAAAACCATTTAAAAAAAAAAACTAGTCAATTTTATGAGAAAAATCAATTATGCATCTTTGCCAAATTCTTCAGTGATGGTAGGTTTTGCAGTTTTTCTGAATTTAATCATCCTTATTTTTACAAATGTTGCCTGTCCATTTGTTGATTGATCGGTAGATTTTTTTTTTTTTTAAGACAGGTAGTTTACGCTGGCTTCAAATTCTCAATGTAACCAAGAAATGACTTTGAAGATGGCCTAGCCCTGAGGCCTCCAACTCCTAGGTGCTTGGATTGCAGGGTTGTGCTACCACACCTGGCTGACTTGTCTTTTTAAATAAAGTTTGTAGCTCTGTAATTCAGGTTGTCTCTTTTCTTTCATTTGCAATACTCAAATTTTTGTGGCTTATATATCCAACTTTCTATTTTTTTGTTTGACAGTCCCTAAGATCTGCTTATATTATAATGTCAGTAATTTTTGTGTGTGTGTGTGTGTGTGTGTGTGTCAGTCACCAACGCTTCACTGTACAGGATATGGCAAATGTTTGTGCGCCTAGCATTGAAATCTCAAGCTTACAGGCACCACTTTAAATACAGAACAGGATTAACTGAGCCATAAAGCAAGGGTGCACAGTAGCTCCTCTTGTAAATTCTTCAACACTGCTATTGTAAAAGAGCCCGCTGAAGGATTTAATCTCAGGTAGGCAGAAACTTTGGAAATACTGGGAAAGGTCCACATTCTAAACCACAGTGTTAGGAAAACTGTGACAAGCTTTATGCTACCAAAGAAACCCAAATATTTATAAAATATTTTTTATTCCTCTGTTTCAAGGACTTCAGTACTATTGTTTTTTATTGTCAGGAAATTATTTGGGTTTCTCTACTGGTTCTAGAATTAAGTGGTTTTGTGTTAGCCAGCTTTGCATTGCTGTGACAAACTACCAATGCTGAACATGTTGAAAGAGGAAAATTTTTATCTTACAGTTAGTTTCAAAGAGTTCAGCCCAAGGTGCGATGCTGCCATTGCTTTGGGCTTGAGATGAGACAGGATGTCCTGGTGGGGGAATGTGTGGACAAGTAGGGGCTGCTTGTCTATGGTACCCAAAGAGCAAAGATAGAGTGGAAGAATGGTCAGGATTTACTAAGTAATAAGGCAAGAGTGCATAGTAATTTCTCTCATAATATTTTCATGGAAGATGTAGTTCCTCAGGGCAAGTGCCCAATGATCTACTCCTTTTAAAGAGGACCTACCTCCTGTTTCTATCACCTCTCAGTATTCCATTAAACTATGAACCCATCACTTGAGTCAGTGCCCTCAATATCCAATCATATCCCAAAAACACCACCTCTGAACATATGTCTATCAGAGATCAAGCCTTCAACACTTGAGCCTTTGGGGGACATTTCAGATGCAAAACCATAACACATCCCCAGCCACTAATGAATCTGGCCATGTTTAATATTTAGCCAAGCTGTGCTAATTTTCATTCGGCTAGAAACTTAAGGGCAGAGTCAGTGAGATGGGTTTGAGGGTAAAGTCTTCTAGGAAGACTGGGTTCCTAGAATCCATCTGGTGGAGGAGAGAGCTGAGTCCCTTTAACCTGCATACTGCGCGCACAGAGGTAGCTCAGACCTCTCCCCCACACACACACACACCTTGAACACACAAGACAAATTAATCAATTGTAAACATAAAAAGAAGTGTAAGGACAATGCTAATGCAAAGATCATATTAAAAGCGATAAGAAAAAAGAGTGGTTTACTTTTAAAACTATGGCAGTAGCTGGATGCTTCAGGAAAGCCTCGGCAAAAGAAAGATTCGTCTTCTGAGCATCGCAAGGACGGTAAAGCAGTTTTAAGGAAGAGACGAGGCGTTTGATAGGAAAGGAGGCAGATACGCTTTTGAAACTGGAAAAAATATTGGTTAACTTTTAGTTGTGATCACACTTCGGTGGTGTCTATGTGAAGCAAATGTTTTGGCTCCAAACCTGTTTCTTCCTCTTTTATGTTTTCTTTCTTTCTCCCCCCACCCCACCAACCTGAAGACAGGAGGATAAGGCACCTTCTTTCTGATTGACTATCTATGAAGGTCAGTGAGAACACTGCTCGAATGTTAGCCACTTGCTGGAGAACCTATTATCTTTCAGATGAAAAAAGTCAGAGACGGGGACAAAATAGAAAAAGGTGGTCCTAGTGTACATAGTCAACCTGTTTCTCTCATGAGGAAGTGGCGCTGGAAAGGGCCTAGAGCAGCATCAGACAGTAACCATGGCTACTAGCATGCGAATGAAATAGCAGAGGCCACTCTTTAATAACTGCCATATCCTGTGTCCCTTTCTCAAGTAGTACTAGTATGTTTAGGGTTTGGAAAAATACACAAATAACAATGCTGCAGAAGAGGGCAGTGAAGACACAATACTCAAATTTCCTGACCTTCCGCCTTCCAGTCCAGAGATGGGTCACCACGCCACTTCGCCTTGATTTGGAACTAAGAACCATTTCTGTAGCCTTCATAACGCACTCTCCATGTCTTATCACTTCGCTGCCCTGCTTAGCTTTGCAAATTTTCTATGTATCAGCACCCCAGAAAACATAGTTCATGTGTCTGAGGATGGCTCAGCCAGTAAGGGAGTTTATCAGCAAGGCTGTCCACAAGTGTTGGATACTGCAGATCAACGTGGCAGACGAAAACAGCGCTGGAAAGTTACCCAATAACCTCCACACCAGCAGGCCACATGCGCGCATTTGCACACGCATGCAAAACGCACAATCAGTATTAATGCAATAATAAAGAGTTCAGTCTCAATCAACTGATAATAGATAATTCCAGCCGAGTAGCTGATCTTCATTTGTATATGGGAACCTTGATGAATAAGACGCGTGTCAGGGAGTGTTGTGACAGATAAGCATGAAGATGAAGATGGCAATGGAAGTCTCTGCAGAAATATTCACCTACAAGGAAAGCCTCCTTTAAATGGACTCCCAGTTGCCACAGGACTACAGATTGCACCATCATGAAGGCCATGAAGATATAAAGAACACTGTGGCTGAGATGGTGAGTCCTGGGACCCAGGCCTCGATGCTTCTTCTGGGCCCTTGGGTACAATCGCTGAATAGTAGCCATGTCCTTCCCTGCCCTGACATTTAAGAAGTCAAGCAGTCAAGTTCTTTATTTTGGGTTTTCATTGACAATTTACTATCCCCAAAGCACATGGGACCGGTAGTGGAGGGGGAGCCGGGGCGGAGAAACCTCGAGATGTCCTACAACTTTGTTGGAACTTAGTGACGACTTGAGCCAGGGATACAGCCAGGTTCGCGCGCGCGGTCGCGGGAGGGTGGGATGGCCCCAGGGCTGGGCGGGGAGCGCGGAGGGCTTGGCTTGGCTGCAGGGCGCGGCGGGTCATTGTTTCCTCGGCCGCTCCTCCCCGCCGGGCCGGCGTCACTGGCGGGGCGCCCGGGGCGGGCGGCGGGCTATTTATAGCGCCGGCTGCGCGCGTCACGGAGCCCGGCCGGGCTGACGGGGCCGCTGACGCGCTTGGCCGCGGGGCCGAGGGCGCGGGGCGCGCGCGGCCAGCGACAATGGGCCGGGGCGCGCGCCTCCCCCGCCGCTGCCGCCGCCGCCGCCGCCGCGGGCCGTTCGCCGGCCCCCAGCCTTCGGCTCCGCGTCCCCGCGGTGGTGGTGGTGGGGACCGGCCCCGGCCCCGGGACTCCCCGCCGCGCGCCGGGACCGCGGAAGGAGCTGAAGGCGGCTGTGCGACCACTCCGCGCTCGGGGACGCGGCGACCTGGGGCCGGGAGCGCCGGGCAGGTAACGTATACTGGACCGGGCTGGGGGTTCGGGGAGGGCCGGGGGCAGCCCTTCTCGGACTCCTGTTCCCGAGGTATCTTGCACTCGTGCAGGATGCCGAGGTTGGTGTGGGAGGCCAGAGCTGGAGAGAAACTTTGGTGTGACCAGTCCCAACAGGCTCCTCCCGGGAGGACGGTGCGACACGGGCGCCCTGTCGCTAGCCCCTCCCCAGCCACTCCGTCCCCTCCTCTCCTCCTGCGGCACTCCAGGGACCCCTACCCTCTGGCCCACACCCTGGCCCCCACATGCCCCACTGTCGCCCTCGCAGGGAGGGACTTTTAGGGACTGTGGGCCACAGAGGCCAGCCTTGAGCCCTGCCCTTCCGGCTGCTCTGCAGCCCCGCGCACGTGGCAGGCAAGCAGGCTGGCTGAGGACTTGCTGCGCCTTCTAGGAAATTGCAATCGATTTGTGATGCACTTTCGCTAATTGGGAGTTCAAAATTAAACTTTAATAAAGCATTTGTGTCGTCTTGTCTAATTGTGAAAGCCTCCATTCGTCCTGGTAGACAGACTCAAAGTCTCAAGTTAATGGCACTAAGCTAGATTTGCCCCCCTCCCCGCCCCCAATACAATTCCGTCAGCCGTCGTCTGGCGCAGCTGGATTTCTGTAGGGTACAGATGTTGCTAACGGCAGCTTAAGCACGGATGGGCAGGTAGCAGACGGAATGCAACACGTTGCCATATGGTTCCTGTAGCCTTTCACCTCCAGGGATATCAATCGTATATATTCTGGGAGGAACCTAATGACTCTGAACAGCAAAATGAATTACCTGGTACAATTTATATCCCTTGACCTGATGCGTTGTAACAACAGGAAGATAGCACCGCCCAACTGCTGTGGGATAAATTGAGTTACAGAGCTACATTTCAAATTCTGTATTAACTATTGGAAGTTTGAGGGGCCCTGTCACGTCATTCTGGCTGTGAAAAGCGGTTCCTTCCTCCTTCCACCCTCATCCACCTCTAGACATGCAAAATTGTTACAGTTTAACCAAACTGGTGTTGGAAATTGCCAATCTACCTCCTAGCAGGTGAGGTATGGAGAGGTGGAAAATACGACTTCCTCCGGAGTTAGTCACAGTGAGCATTTTTCAAAGAACCATCACACTTTAAAGCCTGAAAATCAAACAACCCCTAGGAAAAGGTGTTTCAGTGTAACTCCTAAACCTAGATAGTTGTTTGAAGTTTTCCACCTAAAACCAACAAAATCCCACTTCAACTCTTAGGAAAACAGTTCTAAGAAATAATGAACTTATAACCTAAGTAGAACCTTTTCTGCAGACCAGTTCCTGCTCCCTCTCTGTGTGTCTTAATCCAAGTCATGATTGTGGAGATAATGACTTTTTCTTCCCAGGACGTCAGTATCGACACACTGAAATCCTGCTGGAACGGCTTAGTAATATTTCACATTAGATTTTTAAATCTCCTGGTCGCTAATAAAACACTGTAACTGCCTTTAAGCTTGGATTATAAGCATCGATTGTCTTTTTATCATAGTCTGTATTTTTGATTCACAAATGCAGATCACAGTGATAGACATGCAGTAACCTAAGGGTACAAATTAAAGCATCATCCACATTTTAATTTCACATTTACTTTTACATATGAAGGGATATCTTAAAGCTAGAGACATAGACTCTAGGCTTTTTATGCAATCAGCAATATGTGAAGAGGTAGTTGATGTGAGCTCATAGACTAGACTACCAAACCATATGAGATAGACACGGACAGTCTAAAAATGTATTTACTTTTCAGAAAGTGGTTAACATTTTCAAAGTTTATGCATCATGTCCTTTCAGAATCATTTTGAAAGGACAAGATGACACCCCCGCCTTCAAACACACATACACCTTGTATTGGCTGGTGGTTTTGGTAACTAGTGCTTGGGTTAGTTCAGACGTTCTGGTAATTGTAATTACCGTCTTTTGCATATTTATATAGCGAAAATATCCTGTGCAGAACAAATGATGGTACATCTAACTTAAGGCAAGCTTCTCTGCTGGGGCTGCTTTTCGTAATCTTCCAATAGCCGAGGTTTTCATTTGTTCTGCGGCAGCCCTTCTTGATGAGTTTAAACCCAGATCAGGAGTGAGCCTGTCAGTAATGACTCCATCTTCATGACCTGTGAGTGTGTCCTTTAATCAGCCACACAGAACCTGCCTTATAAAGCTGTTATTGTCATGGGCAGATACTGCAACCTTTTGTCAAACCCTGTGATTATTAAAGTGTTCCTCCTTCAAATCCAGGCCAAAAGGCCTCCTGGGCTTCCATTCAGAGTTCAGGCAAAATCTCAAGCAGCACTCTTTGCTCTCTGTCTCCAGTTGTACCATTATGTGTGCATTTCATGGATAACCTCAGGCACCTTTGCAGAAACAAACTGCATATTTTTGTATACTTACATGGCAACAAACCTGAGGTACATACCTGTCAGCATCATTTCAACTTAATAAAGATTTCATAGATATTCATTGTTACTCTAAAGAACATGTCTGGCTGCCAAGGGGAAAGAACAGAACCAGAGAGTACTAGAATTACTATTGTCCACTAGGAAATCACTTTCTACATTTTAGAGTCCTCAAACTTAAACTGCTCTTTTCAGTCTTGCCTTTCCATGCTGTTACTTGGAGAATTTGTTTAGACAGCGAAAAAGTTTGAAAATATGCATGTGTTGGCCAAGAAGATATTCCTGCATTTCTGTTGCCCATAGAAATAGGGCCCTTATCTTGAACTGTATTTATTCTAACTAAACAACACACACACACACACACACACACACACACACACACACACACACACACAAGGCAAGACTTACAACTAGGTGTATTTCCCATACTCGGTAATTTTAATTGTGATATATGATCCCAAGCTGCTTTTCCATTTTTTTTTTCAAAAAACCCACAGATAACTCTGTGATTTTTAAGTTATGCTAAGTTTATGGTTTTCTCAAGGTGACACGGAACAAGTAATGAACAGGCATTAGGCTTCTAATAAAACTCATCATTCAGGCGAGGGGGCTTGTGAGTGAGCAGGAAAAAGTGTGGACCCATTGCACTTGAATCTGCTCTTCCATTTCAAAGCCCATGTTGTTGCATTGGAAACTTGTTTCTCTCTTTTAACGAGCATTTTATAAAAAAAAAAAAAAAAAAAAGAGTCAGTCTGTAATATTTACCCCAGCCAAGCAGAAAGCAGCCTCTTAGTCTTATCGATATGCAGCTTTGTTTTTATATGGGTTAGAAGGAGTGCCATACAAATATCACATAAAAAGCTGACTTGGGTTGCCCTTACTTTGACTGAAGGTTGACAGGAGCCCTTTCTTTAATTAATCTTGTTCTCTTTCATGTTCAGTTCAGGTATTGAAATACAGTATTTTTATACATCTTTAAGATTGTGTTTGCATTTATTTAATTTATGTTTCTTTTTTTAAAGCATGTAGACTTGAATGTTTGTTCTCCTTTTTTTTTTTCTCACATCATTACCCTGGTACTGCTTGATGTAACTTGATTAGCTCCCTCCCCAGTCATGATTGGTAATTAAAATAGGCATTAAAATTAGTCACTTAGCAATTTTGCTGTTCAATTGGCAATTAAATTACTTAATTGCAATTAAAGTCCTAATTTTAATTGGCAAAATGATAGATGTAGATTTAAGATAATATGTATAAATACTTTAATAAGTGTCTATATAAGGATTACTTAATTACTCAACTTCAAGTTTATGCTGTTAACTTTAGAACTTTTAAGTGAGCAATGAAATTTATATTACATCTATTCAAAGGATATGATAATTAGATTTATTTCTTATCACTATAAGGGTCCTTGCTATAAGTTACTTTTGTAGTGTTCAAATTGTGAACTTGATAATTGAGAATTATGATGAAAAGGGCATATATATCTCTGTCTGAGCACAGCAATACCTTATCTTTCTTTTTATTTATTAAATTAAGAGGTTCTTTACCAATTAGCTTGAGAGAAAAAAGATAAAAATAGTGTTACTTTATCATTAAAAGAAGCCACTTGTGGTTTACATTAAACCGTTGCAAAGTGTATATATATTATCTGTTTATCTTGTGCAGTACTGTTAGAATAATGTCATTGGGTCTTGATAGAATTTCAGGTATCTTTTATATTAGTGTATAACTTTAGTTTCTGAATCTTTAAATGTGCTTTAGGACATTGTAATTTTAATGTTTTCCATGCTTATTAAAATAAGCAAATAAATTCCAAAACCAAACTTATCCTTCTTTCTAATAAAAGAGCTTTTTTTTTTTTTCATAAGGAAAATGTTAAGTCGTTGCTATAAAAGCAAGTATTAGGAGAGGACCACTGTAAGCCAAGTATTAAAGAAAGAAAAAAAATGAAGATTTTTATTATGTAAAATAGTTTTTGAGTGGCATGAGGTTTTACCATATGTTCAGTTTTATGATTTTAATTTATAAGTAGAAGCTTCTAGAAAAAAAAAGTGCTGTTTACTCCTGCACATCTTTACACATTTTCTAGAATTGGGTTATGAATTAAAGTAAGACATTTTAAAAATCAATGGCCTTTGGTGAAAAACAGGCTGGGTAAAACTCAGTAAAAGCTGCATCTATCCAAAATGTGGAAATCAAAGAAGCAATTGACTTCTCCAAGTATCCAATAGGAAAGGTGCAGTTTGGTTGATTAATAGCCCATGAATGCAAATGAAATGGCAAAAGCAAAACAATAAAACATCTTCAATACTATTTTTTTTCTTTTGAGAAACACATGTTTTAAAGTGAAATATTCTTTTTCTGTCACTATTGTAAGACTGCCTACTAAATAACAACAAAGGCTGTGAATGAAAGTTTGTTCGAACATAATTGAAAATACATCTCATTTTAACATTTGTAAGTTACAAAACCTACATAATTTTAAAGAAAGAGCTTGAAGTTGCCTCAACTCTCACAGCATAGCAGGTATGTTTGTTTCATTGTATCTGCATTGTGAGGTCTCCTCGGAATTCATTTGGGGAGAATACTGAAATCAGCCCACAAAGGCCTCTTCCCCATGCATTAAAATAGAAAATCCTATGGGATTACATTTATGTTTGCTCTCTAAATTATACCAAAAGCTCAGTTTTATTAAGTAAAATCTGCTTAGCCATGCATAAAATAAAATACTTAGGTTTAGATGTGAGTTTATGTGCATTTATACTGATTTTTAATAAAATATTTTCTACATACAGGCAAATATTATTCTTAGTATGTGGTAGTATCATAAAAGGTAATATAACAATGTTACCTTCATCAATGCTTTTTATTGTCACACCGTTATATTTATTAATAGCAATAACTTATAATTTACATAAGAAAGGACCTACTATGTATAACACCAATTTTTTGCTTCCATTATTTTAAATTGTTAAGAAAATAGACCTCTATTTGGGGAAACCTTATACATTTAAACATGGCAATAATTTAAAGTTACATCCAGAAAAAAATTGTCATTTTAATTGAGTTATAAAATATTTTATTTGAAATATTTATGTATAAGAATGCAGAAGGGTTGCAGCCATATAAATGCAGAATTTCAGTTTCTTTTAGCCTAAAGCATCGTTTTAACATTTTCTGAAAGGTTGTTCATTTCTACATTTTGATTCCATTATATGTGTAATTAAACCTCTATGCACAAAAGCATTCTCTTATGTACTAGCAAATATACCCACAGGAATTCTCTTCTAAACTATAATTTATTTAAACATGTAATCATAGGATTTTAAAACATGTTTTCATTTTTCCAAACTGTATGCCAATTTGAACTGCTTTGAGATAAAATGAGAGATTTTTATTGCCATTTTTTTTCCTCTGTGACCTAACAGTGAGTTAAACATGGGCAGAAGAAAATAAAGAAAATCCACTGTGAACCTAATTTCATGTGTTGAACTGTTTCCCTTTTGAAGAAAATAGGAAGAAAAAAAAAGTTGTTGTTGTTTATGAATTCCAACACAATATGAACATTTGTGCCTGCAGGCTTTTCTCCTGGGGCTTAGTTAGCCTACGTAGTAAATAGCTAAGTGTGTGTGTGTGTGTGTGTGTGTGTGTGTGTGTGTGTGTGTGTGTGAGCGCGCGTGCGTGTCCTTGTGTGGGAGATTGTTTCTCGAACATTGTGGAGTCGGGCCCCCTACCGTCAAAACCAGTCAATTGCAGACCTTGTCTTTGCTCCTGCAGCTTTGCCCCCTTCAGAACCAAGTGGGGAAAAACAGCAGACCGAGGTTTTGAGCCTGACCCTTTTACCCTTTCCAATCTGTGCACTCACATCCTTCCCACTCGGAGCACGCGCGAGCCCTGACCCAAACTCCAACACTAGAAGAGTCTCAGCCAGGAATTAGTTCAAGCGAGTTGAGGAGTCTTTCCTAAGCAGCGGCAACATCCCAGGAAGCTGGACCTACGATTGAAGAGGAAAAACGCACACACGGATGGGGGGGGAAGCCTTCATTTTCTCCTTTACATGTTATTACTGTACTCTCGCTTACCATCGTAGTAAATTGCTATGGCCAACTGCCTTTTGATTGGGTGCATCAAGACTTAGCGAGCAAGGGCTCCTCTTTTCAGGGAACCAAGCACTCCAAGTTGCTAAAGAAAAAGAAGTCACGTTCTTGTGCTTGGTTCCTGGTGTTCAGTGGAACCACTCCAGGCCCCCCTTCCTCTCTCCGGGAGGGCACTTTCCAAAATGTCCCCAACTCAACTCAACCCAAACAATGTGTTGTTAATGACCAAGGGAGAGGAGCGAGCTTGAGGGCAGCACATCTCCTGGCGGCTTTTGTGTAGGGAGGGCTCCTGGCTGCGACCTTAAACTTCTCCCGGTAACCCGCTCTCCTGGAACTGTATTAAAAAATAATAACTTCCACCCGAGTGCAGCTAAGCCTGGGTTTCCGACGGTCTGAAAATAGCTGCCGGGAACCTGGCCCACCGCGTGGATCAAGGAGAGCTACCTCCCCCCTCCCCCCCAGCCCCGACCGCACCCTGCTCCCTCGCGGAAGGGGAAGGGAACCCGGGAGGGCGCCTGTGAGCTGGAGTCGCTGCTATTTTGGGCCCAGCCCGGCCGGTGCGTCAATGCCTGCGCCCCTGCGTCACCGCCACCCCCACCCCCTTCCTTCTCCACCGCTCTCCAAACTCTCACTTTTTCCCTTTCGTTCGCGTGGAATCGCTCCTGCCCACGGGGCGCTGACGCTGCCGAGCTCACACTAATAAGCTGTTCTTCACCCTGCCCCTCCCCTCCCCCCCCCCCCCCCCCCCCCCCCCCCCCTTCCCGGGTTTTTTTTTTTTTTTTTAATTTTTTAATTTTTTTTTTCCCCTCGCGCCCACTAGGGCACCGCCGAGCCGTGGCGGCGGCAGCTGGAGGAGCAGCCGCAACATCTGGGGGGGAAACTTGAGGCGGTCACGTAGGTTTCCCCGAGGCTGCTGCACCGCGGAGCCCGCGGCTTGTCTGGGCAGCCGCAGGGCACCCGGTGGCAACGCCTCAGCAGCCGCAGGCTGGCTCGGCACCGAGCCGGCGAAGGCGGAGGCGCAGGCTGGGAACCAGCCGCCCGCCCCGCGACCCCGAGAGTTCCGCGCTCCGCCTCGCCGGCGCTCGGATCGCCCAGACGGGGCCCCGGGTTCGCTCGGCGCACGGCCCCCCTCCCCGCCCCCCCTCCCCGGTCCCCCGCAGCCGGGGAGCGAGCCGTGGCGCGGGAGGAGGGGAGGGGGAGAGGAGGAGCGCCGTCCTGGACGAAGACGGAGACTCTCCAAAGTCACCCACCCTGGGCCCAAGCCCCTTCCCCGCCTCGGCAGGAGCCCGGGGAGGCCTGCCCGGCCAACTCCGCTGGGAGGAGGGCCAGCTCCCCGGAGGAGCGGTGATTCCTTGGCTAGAAAGATCCACGCGCTCGGCGGCCCGATGGTCTCGCAGAGCAGAGCGGGAGGCGACCTGGAGGACTTCAGGGGGCTGGTGTGGGGGTGGTGGGGGGCTAGGGCACGCTTCCACAGTCCACGGGGACCCTGGGCACACTCTCTCCGTTTTGGCCCAGATGCCGAGCAGCCCACCACGGCCTTGGGCTCCACTACCCCCCACCCCCTTCACGCTTTCTTCATGGTTGCGGGCACCACAGCCTTTGCGTTTCAGAAACCCCTGAAGGGGGGACGGGGAGGGCTCGGTGGGCGCAGCGAAATGTCAACGGTGTTAAGAGTTGGCGGGGGTGGGGGGGGAGGGGAGGGACGAGTCAGATCACCTCTCGGCGGCAGGCGCACCTGTTGCCTGACTCTCTGCTGCATTGTCTGCAAAAGCAAAGTAGCAAACAGTTCACTCCTACGCGTGGGGTCCCCGAAGGCCTGACTCAGGGCCCACCCTCTCTCTCTCCACTCACTCCTGTCGGTATTTTATCTTTTTAATTTCAGGAAAGGGGGGAGGGGAGAAAAATAGGCCCCATCCCCTCATCCCTAGAAGGAGGGAGGAAGACTCGGATGATAAAAAAAGGGGGGGGGGGGAGGGGAGCGGGTGCATGACCTGAGGAAATCCCACCTAATGCCCAAGCCTCTGGAGAGTCACAGGACAACTGTCTGCACTTCCTCCAAGGAGCGTGTGGAGGGTGATGTTGGGAAGCTCCAGGGCACAGGTCGGCGGGGCGGCCCAGGTGCCAGCTACCTGGCCCACGCCCGCGTTCTTTTCCGTTCAAGCTTTTGTTGCACCCTCCCCGGGAGCGGGGGCTTAGAGCCCGGGGTGTGTGGGGGGGTGTGGGGGGACAGGTGACGCGTAGCATCCCCGCGAGCTCTCCGCGGACTCCTGGGTTGCAGAAGAAGTCACACTTCTTTCGGAAAATTTAAATAAAATAATAAATAAATAAAAAAATATATATATTATACCCACCCAAGTGGGCTACCAAGGTGAAAGCCGCGGAACGGTTCCCACCTTAAAATCAACCCCAGTCGTGACGTCAGGTCGGAAATATACCAAAGCGAGCGCGGGCCAGGAGTCCGGGGAGCGCGGCGGCTCGGCGATTGGACCGCGGGCCGCTGACGCTCGCTGACGCGCGCAGACTTTAGGTGCGTGTTGGCAGCGGCGGCGCGAGCCACATAAACAAAGGCACATTGGCGGCTAGGGCCAGTCCGCCCGGCGGCTCCGCTCGGCTGCGCGTCCCTCTCGGCTGCCCCGCCGGCTGCCCGCCTTCTGCTCCCGCCGGGCTGGCGGCGCGTGGCTCCCCGCGCCCCGCTCCCGCAGTGTCCCCGCGGACCCCGGCGCCCCGGCTCCCCGGAGGTGGGGGGACTGCACTTCGGCGGAGTTGAATGAATGAAGGGATCGGAGAAGTGAGTGAAGCGGCGGCGGGGCCGCCCGCGGTCTCGCGCGCTCAGGGTCCCCGGGTACCGGCCGCCGGTTCCCTGCAAGTGGGCGCTGGAGACGCGGGGCGCGGAGGGGCCCGGGGGAGGCTGGCGAGGGGGCGCGCGCGGCTCCGCCGAGCCTTGGCTGGAACTCGGGCTTGTAGCGTTAGGGGGGGAGTTGGCTGTGGGCAGAGGCTTCCGGGCTCCTCATTGGTGGATGGGGAAGTGGGGGGGGGGGACTCCCACAGTTTTAGGGAGATGCGGACTTGGCCGCGGAGATGTGCGCAAAGTTTGCTCTCGGTGTGGACTCGATTGTGGCTCGTGGAGACTCCGGATCTCGTGAGCGTGTGGGGAAACAGTCCGGGACAGAAAGTTTCTGCGTTGCTTGGGAACAGTGTCGCTCCGCTCGCCCGCGTACCGCTGCTCCCCGGGTGTCGCCGAGTAAGGGTGCTGTCGGTGGAGGGTCCTGGTGATGAGTTGCCTGAGGTTGCTCGTTTTTTGATATGTGCTGTCCTTGGCTGGTGTGTCAGAGCGCGCGCGTGAGGTAGAATCCAGTTGGGCGACTGAGACACTGCTAGGCGTTAATATCCAGCTCAGACGTATTTCCAAGGGCGGCGGCGGATGGGGGAGGGGGTTGGGGGAAGGAGTCCCTTTTCTATTTTTCTTCTGGGTAACCTTCTCCACTCCTTGAAGTGAGATTATGAAAGAAGGGGGAGCGGGAGCAGAAGGAGCGGTTGTACGGTGTTCCTTTATGTTTATTAACAAGATTGTCTATGCTCTAAAATGCCTTGCAAGTGGGGACATCTGAAACTAGCTAGGACACAAGAATGCCTTGTCTAAGAGAGTAGGCAGCCCGTGGAAAGCGTTGTGGAGAAGGGGTTTAAGCTGCTGGGCTGAGAAGCGCTTCTAACTTTGGTGCCAATGTTATATGCGTAATATCTCCTTCCCTCTGATGTTGACCCAAGATGCTCCTGGTAAAGCAGAGGTCTCTCTCGTCATCCCTGAGCCACTGAAGGTGTTGGAACTCCAGTTCTCTGGAGGAACACCAATTCACTTATATCCCAAGCCACCGTGCTGGGTCAAAAGCAATTGCAGAAGCCACACACTTGCACCCAAACTGGCTTCTTGGTTGTCCAGGCCTCGCTAATGCTAACGTTTTTCTAAGGGTGTGATCTCTATCGCTTTTTTTTTCTTTCACTGTGCGTTGAGTGCTACTAACTTTCTTTCTCCTTCTAAGTGAAGAGTCCGTTTGACCTCAAGAAAAATGTTTAAGAGAAAGCTTCGATGCTTTGCTTTCTCTCTAGCCAGCCTTCTCAGATTTGAAATAAAGTAGAATGAAAATGACCCTTCTGTCTAGAGCAAAGGGGCCAGTTCATATTATCTGTAAGTGTCAGGTAGACTGGTGGATAACTTCCCTCCAGGACGCTTTCCCTGCAGGGATTTTCACCGGTAGATGAGTGGCCTTATCTGTTGCTTTGCACACACAGTTAAGCTGCTCTTTGGTAAAGTCTTCACACTCACTTCCAAGGAGGCACTGAAGGGCCTGTCTTGTCTCTGAGTCTTGCATCTGCCCAGCCAAGTCTGGGTGGGAAGACATCCTGAAACTTCCTGTGTCTGTTTTTCAGGGAGATCTGACGGGCTGGATTCCCAATTGCTTTAAAAAAAAAATCTTGGAAACTTTAGCCTACGCTGAATTACGACACTGTCCACCTTTAATTTCCTCGAAAACTCCAATAACTCGGCTGAAGGTTAGTGAACTTTCTCTTTCATTACCTTTCCCGAGTCCCCCTGCATACCCAGAAAAAACAGGGCAACAGGATCTTCTCAGGCCAAGCCTGAACATTATGATCACAGAGAACAATTTTCTGCTCGTGCAGTTGAACTTCCATTTCTAGATCGTGGGTTCTAGAAATGCTATCGATCCTGAGCTTCAAAGAAGAGGCTCACGAGAGTGAAATTGGTCGTGGGAAGGGGGTGGTGGTGGTAGTGGTGGTGGTGAGAGTTTGGAAACAGCCGGGACTGTAGACCCTCACCAGCTCTCAGGCTCTGGGTCCTTTGGGGGTCGGTCCGTTCCTTTCTTCCTTTCTGCTCCGACCTCTCTTGCCCTTCCCCTTGCGCCCCTGACGCCCCCCTCCACCGCCCCACCCCCGGCCGCCCCCGCCCCCGACGCCGCGGGCTGCTGGTGTAGCTCCAGGTGAACCCGAGCCGGGAAGAAAGTGTTGAGCTGACCAGGCTGAGTGTTGTTATCGCCCTGTTTCGTTTCCAGCCATGCCTTGTGTTCAGGCGCAGTATGGGTCCTCGCCTCAAGGAGCCAGCCCCGCTTCTCAGAGCTACAGTTACCACTCTTCGGGAGAATACAGCTCCGATTTCTTAACTCCAGAGTTTGTCAAGTTTAGCATGGACCTCACCAACACTGAAATCACTGCCACCACTTCTCTCCCCAGCTTCAGTACCTTTATGGACAACTACAGCTCAGGCTACGACGTGAAGCCACCTTGCTTGTACCAAATGCCCCTGTCCGGACAGCAGTCCTCCATTAAGGTAGAAGATATTCAGATGCACAACTACCAGCAGCACAGCCACCTGCCCCCTCAGTCCGAGGAGATGATGCCGCACTCCGGGTCGGTTTACTACAAGCCCTCTTCGCCCCCGACCCCCAGCACCCCGGGCTTCCAGGTGCAGCACAGCCCGATGTGGGACGACCCGGGGTCCCTCCACAACTTCCATCAGAACTACGTGGCCACGACGCACATGATCGAGCAGAGGAAGACGCCCGTCTCCCGCCTTTCACTCTTCTCCTTTAAGCAGTCGCCCCCGGGCACTCCCGTGTCCAGCTGCCAGATGCGCTTCGACGGGCCTCTGCACGTCCCCATGAACCCGGAGCCCGCGGGCAGCCACCACGTCGTGGACGGCCAGACCTTCGCCGTGCCCAACCCCATCCGCAAGCCGGCGTCCATGGGCTTCCCGGGCCTGCAGCTCGGCCACGCGTCGCAGTTGCTCGACACGCAGGTGCCCTCGCCGCCGTCGCGGGGCTCTCCCTCCAACGAGGGTCTGTGCGCTGTCTGCGGCGACAACGCGGCCTGCCAGCACTACGGTGTCCGCACTTGCGAGGGCTGCAAAGGTTTCTTTAAGGTGAGCCGGGCTGGCGGACGTGGCGGGTGTCGGTGACCTTGTGCCTGAGGCGCAGGAGCGCGCCCTCCCCTCCCGGTCGGCAGCCCAGCTCTAGCTCCCCGCAGCTTTTCAAGGGCCTCGGAAGGGGCTACTTGGGGGGGGGGGGTCTAGGAAAAGAAATGAGGAAGATCGGGAGGATCTCATCCCTCCCGTCACCCCCCACCCCGGGCCCCACAGCAACTTGCCGGCCAGGCGGGCTCCCACCCGAAATTGCTGGAGCCAGAGTTGGAAGAGGGCTATTTGCATGTGTTAGGCGCTGTCTTCCTTGTTCAGATTGAAATTGGTTAGGACAGAGAACCGTGTCTGAGCTAACCAAGTGGAACAGAATTCCCTATGGTCAAATTAAGTGATCTCTTTATTTCGCCATCCTGATTGAATAATCTTATCATTTTAAATAGAGAAGGTCTCCAAGGAATGTAAATAATATGAATGCCCACGGATTTGTATTTACTGAGCGTCTCCTGCTCCTTCTCCTGGCATATAAAACACAGCAAGGAGCAGCAAGGTTAGCTCAAATGTTAACGCTATCAATTTTCTTCTGGTAAATGCCCTGGGGAGGAAAAGGAAAGGAAATAGAAAGAAAAGAAAAGGAAAAAAAATTTTTAAGGAGCAGTGTTTGTGTTTGTAGGGAAGGAGGGCAGATCCAAGCCATTAAAAAAAAAAAAAATGTATCCAGTTTGTTGGACAAACTTACAAATAATAATTTGGGGCCTGTATTTCTCTCCCTCTGCAGCGCACGGTGCAGAAAAACGCGAAATACGTGTGTTTAGCGAATAAAAACTGCCCAGTGGACAAGCGCCGCCGAAATCGTTGTCAGTACTGTCGATTTCAGAAGTGCCTGGCCGTTGGGATGGTTAAAGAAGGTAGGTTGGGGCAAGCCTCTGACCTCTGGTTCCGCATCCTCGAAAGGCCACCAGCTGCCTGCGGCCTCGGGTCCGGCCTCACTCCCTACCCCCCTGACTCCAGGCTCCCGCTGCCAAGCGGCGCAGCCTCCCTAACAGAAAGCCGTCCGCGCCCTCCCCGTCTTTAAGTATGCTGCCCAGACGGAGGACGGTATAAAACAACACGCCTTTATTAGTGCTTCTTGTCAGTAAAGTCTTCACAAGCAGAGGAGCCCTGGACCTCCAGGTTCAGCTCCCACCTCTGCCTCCGCGGAGGATCCCGGGACGCAGCCGCAGCGTTAACCCGGCTCTTCCTTTCCAGTGGTCCGCACGGACAGTTTGAAAGGCCGGAGAGGTCGTTTGCCCTCGAAACCCAAGAGCCCGCAGGACCCCTCTCCCCCCTCACCTCCGGTGAGTCTCATCAGTGCCCTCGTCAGAGCCCACGTCGACTCCAATCCGGCTATGACCAGCCTGGACTATTCCAGGGTAAGAAGCTAGTGTGTGTGTGTGTGTGTGTGTGTGTGTGTGTGTGTGTGTGTGTTGGGGGGGTATCATGTGAACAAACCAAACAAATGGGCAGGACCCTCTCCCTATACCTAATACCCCAGACTCCAAGGTAAAGGAGGCAAACCAGAATATATGCTTGAACAGTTCTGGGCAGTGTTCCGGGGCACAGCTGAAAGAACAAGTCAGAGTGGCGGAATCTTTGTGAACTACCGTGGCCGGTCAGATCTACTTTGTGCGAAGTTACTAGAACCCGTCCCCCTCCTCTCCCCCCCCCCACCCCCCGCACACACACCACCGCCGCTACCATGAAGGATAGGATTTGCCCGGGGCCAGGGAGTGAAAAGAGGGGTGGAAGGAATGGCAACTGGGGTCTTGGGGTCAGGGTCAAGTGGGTGCAATCCCTCTTTTACTCCAGCTGTGAAAAACGTGCAGGCTTTGGTTGAAGGGAGTATGGGCAAAGCTAGTAGCGACTGCAATATTATGAAGCTTTGCAAAGGGCGCCTCCGCTCCAGACCCACTCTGGGATTAGCATGAATACTACCGTGTCAATTGTTTTGTGGAGATAAGACAGAACGTTTCCCAGGGCTGGATGGCACTGTATTTAGTCTGTATGGAAATGGTAATTTACATATTTAAAGCGGCGACCTCATAGCACCGTCCCTAATTGAATTAATTGCCCCGGAACATCTAATTTCCTTACTGGTCAGAGAGAGGTTTAATTGTTATAAAAACCTGGCTCCCCTACTAGAAACGGGGTTAGCAATTTCACGGGTTATATATTTTAGAGAACCTCATTAAGTGCTTTTTAAAATGAAATTCCAGTTCCAGGCAAACCCTGACTATCAGATGAGTGGAGATGACACCCAACATATACAGCAGTTCTACGATCTGCTGACTGGTTCTATGGAGATCATCAGAGGCTGGGCAGAGAAGATCCCTGGCTTTGCTGACCTGCCCAAAGCTGATCAGGACCTGCTTTTTGAATCAGCTTTCTTAGAATTGTTTGTTCTGCGTTTAGCATACAGGTAAGGGGGGAGGCCTGGGGAGGAATCAGAAGTAAAGGGAAGGGGAAAAAAGGGGTTAGGAGGGGGGCAAGATTTAAAAAAAAAAAAACAAAAAAACAAAGGTGAAGAAGGGAAATAGTGAGCCCAGAAGCCTTGGGTGGATGGAATGGAGGTGGGACAGGGGAGTGCTTGATTGTTATGAAATTAAACCCTTTCAAGGTCCACTGGCCTACATTTTATTAACTCTTCAGTAATTAGGTGCCTCTTAAATCCCTCATTTATTGCTCTTCAAGTAATTAGTTGTTTAGCTTCTCTCTCTCTCTTTTTCTCCCCTCTCTCTTTGGTATTAATTGCAGGTCCAACCCAGTGGAGGGTAAACTCATCTTTTGCAATGGGGTGGTCTTGCACAGGTTGCAATGCGTGCGTGGCTTTGGGGAATGGATTGATTCCATTGTTGAATTCTCCTCCAACTTGCAGAATATGAACATCGACATTTCTGCCTTCTCCTGCATTGCTGCCCTGGCTATGGTCACAGGTCAGTACTGCTGGTGCAGGGCGCTTCCCCTTCAGAATTTCCTCTGGTGGGACCGGTCATGGCTTCCCCTAATCACAGATCCTCCCTGACTCCGCCAGCTGACTAACTCCTTACACATTCTTCTTTTGTTTCTGGTTGCATTTTCTGCAGAGAGGCACGGGCTCAAGGAACCCAAGAGAGTGGAAGAACTGCAAAACAAAATTGTAAATTGTCTGAAAGACCATGTGACTTTCAATAATGGGGGCTTGAACCGACCCAACTACCTGTCCAAACTGCTGGGGAAGCTCCCAGAACTCCGCACCCTTTGCACACAGGGGCTTCAGCGCATTTTCTACCTGAAATTGGAAGACTTGGTGCCACCACCAGCAATAATTGACAAACTTTTCCTGGACACCTTACCTTTCTAAGACCTTCTCCCATGCACTTCAAAGAACTGGAAAGGAAACATCCAGAGGGAGCTGGTCACGTGGGCAGAGAGCTGGCTGAAGTGTCCAGTTCATGCCATCTCCCTTCTGTAGACCCCTAGCCCTCACCCCTAAAGTAAACAAACAAACAAACAAACAAACAAACAAAAACTGTCGCTATTTCCTAACCTGCAGGCAGAACCTGAAAGGGCATTTTGGCTCCGGGGCATCCTGGATTTAGAAAACGGACAACACACAGTACAGTGGTATAAACTTTTTATTATCAGTTCAAAATCAGTTTATTGTTCAGAAGAAAGATTGCTAATGTATGATGGGAAATGTTTGCCCATGCTTGCTTGTTGCAGTTAAGACAAATGTAACACACACACACACACACACACACACACACACACACACACACACACA
>NW_026585895.1:26355822-26429675 GCF_907164565.1 Psammomys obesus
ACACACACACACACACACACACACACACACACACACACACACACACACACCCTTTAAGGGGACCCTCATATTTTACCCTTTAACAACACTTCAAAGTTTTCTGCTGTAAAGAAAGCTGTAATATATAGTAAAACTAAATGTTGCGTGGGTGGCATGAGCTGAAGAAGGCAGAGGCTTGTAAATTTATCCAATGCAGTTTGGCTTTTTAAATTATTTTGTGCCTATTTATGAATAAATATTACAAATTCTAAAAAGTAAGTGTGTTTGCAAAAAAAAAAAAAAGAAAAATAACTACATAAAAAGGGACAAGCATGTGATTCTAGGTTGAAGACGTTATAGGCACTTGCTACTTCAGTAATGTCTATATTATATAAATAGTATTTCAGACACTATGTAGTCTGTTAGATTTTATAAAGATTGGTAGTTATCTGAGCTTAAACATTTTCTCAATTGTATAATAGGTGGGCACAAGTACCAATACATTGGAAAATCCTGACAAAAGGGACACATAGTGTTTGTAACACCGTCCAACATTCCTTGTTTGTAAGTGTTGTATGTACCGTTGATGTTGATAAAAGAAAGTTTATATCTTGATTATTTTGTTGTCTAAAGCTAAACAGAACTTGCATGCAGCAGCTTTCGACTGTTTCCAGAGTGCTTATAATATACATAACTCCCTGGAAATTACTGAGCACTTTGAATTTTTGTTTTGTTTTGTTTTTTAATGTCTAAAATTGTCAGTTAATATATTATTTTATGTTTGAGTAAGATTTTAATATTGCCATATTCTGTAGTATTTTCTTTGTATATTTCTAGTATGGCACATGAGATGAGTCACTGCCTTTTTTTCTATGGTGTACGACAGTTAGAGACGCTGATTTTTTTTCCTGACCCAGAAATAAGACAAAGTTCTGTTCATTTACATGGTTTATTGTTGTAAACATTAAAATTGTCTTTCTTAAAGAAAGAATTTATCAGGAAAAAAAATGATGACTAAACAGCACCTGGGAGAAGGAGGCAAAAGTGGAGATTGATTTGGGGTAGGTCACTTACATGACATCTGAATTTCAGACTGACAGCCTGGATCCACTGTGGCAAAAGGAAGGGTGTAATTGAACTAATTACCTAGAGAATTCACTGCAATATTTTTCCTTAGCCTGAATTTTCCAGTCTGGTGACCTACATTTATCAGAATCAGTTTAGAATATCTTACTCTTGTAAGTTTTGAGTAAGTACAGGTTTCAAAAAGTAAGCTTAAGAAACCAAAGATCTGAACTTTTCCAAGGTTGATAATCTTGTAAAGCTCTTGTAGACAGCCTTCAGGAACTTGTGCTTGAGACTCAGAAAGGCAACACAGATTCGAATAGTCTTGTACATTATCTTTGCTTTTTTTTTCAATTTCTGTGCATGCTGGTTTGAGCGTGGGACAAGACAGCTCAGGGTCTCTGGCCCTCTGAATCCTGAATCAGCCTTCTCAGGAGAGCTCTGTAGAGACATCCTGCATTATATCCCTGCTTTGGTGGCTAGTAAGGAGATGCAATCTGCACTTTTAGAATACCGTTTCCGTCTTCTAAGTATTTCAAATTAAAAGAAAAATCTTTGTCAGGTCTCCTGTTTGGCTTAAGCAAGTTTTAAGATGGGGCCCTAATATCCCCACCCAGCACCAGCTTTCTAGGGAAGGAAGGGAGGAGAACCATGTTCACCATGTTCAGCTGAGCTGGCTTTCAGCCACCTATCCTTAGGCAGATGGTAGTCAAGTTGTCCCTGAGGCCACCTTCAAGTCTGAGGAGAGCTACAAGATGGGGTGATCATGTGGGCTGACCCTGGCTAATTACAGATGTTTCCGGGTCACTGAAATTTACAAAAACAAAACAAAACAAAAAAACCTTATTGTTAAAAAAAAAAAATGGGTGTCAGAGTATACTACCACCTGAGCAGTTGGCAAAGAGAGGCAAGGAAAGTCCCCTGCGGTAGTTTAAAGCTATTTTTACTGGATGGGTTTCTCTCTGAGCAGCGGAGGGGTTAGAACGCTGGTTACTTAGGATATCAAGCAGAAAATGTCCCGTTTTTTGTTTTTGGTTTTTTTTTTTTTTTTTTTTTTTTTTTTTTTTTTTTTTTTTTTTTAAGATCAGACCAAATATTTCATTTTATTTTCATCTTATTTTGAGCCAAAGCCATAAACTCTTAAGTAGACAGAATGAGCTCTCCGACAGCTCTTCTCCCAGGTGTGTACGCCCCAGACAATTACATTACACCACAGAATCCCTTAATGCTGAGCCCAGAAAGGAACCCCAAGGCTGATTCTCCCGAGGGAGAGGAACCAGTGGGCGTCGTCTGAGACCGATGGGGGCGTCGGGAAAGTGAGCTTCTGGGACTTTAGGGTGAAAGGAGAGCTACTGCGTTCTCCCGCTTTCCAGCCTGTCTCTACTTTGCTGGATTTTGATTCCCGTTTCTGCTTCTGAGTTGCATTCCAACTCCGGGCTAACATTCGCCAGTAGCTCCCCGGTGTCTCTCTATCTAGAACTTTTTCTTAGTCTTACTTTCTAGGAAGATCCACAGACTTTCCAAGTTGTCAAAGTAGGGTGTATGGAACTTCTTCAGGAAGAGGTCGAACCTTATGATGGAGACTCCTCCATGACCCTTGCGTTTCATTTATTGAGTGTCATTTCAGCAAGGAAAATACATGGTCATTGTTCCAATGTCATGGCCATCCAGCCATACACTTCTCACGTCTGAGAAAAGGTTTATTTTAAAGTCTTCGCTGTCCAGCCCCACGTGAGAGGCTGTCTAGAACTTCTGGCTTTTATTTTATTTTATTTTATTTTATTTTATTATTTATGATGGCTTTAATTTAAAACAAGAACAGAGGAACGGTTCTGCTGCCTGGCGTTCGCTGGCTTTCGCCTTTCTGCTCTCTTGTCTGCGCGTCCCAACCTTTGTGGGTGCCCTGCTCCCCATGGATCAGACTTTTGACTTTCCGAAATTGGTCAGAGGGTGCTTAGGAGGGGTGTGTGTGTGTGTGTGTGTGTGTGTGTGTGTGTGTGTACATACTCACGCCGCGCGCGCGCGCGTACACACACTGAATCACTCTTCCTAATTCTGACACAAGAGATATGCACGGACCAGAGTAATAGCATCAAGCCACACCCCATCGCACAGACCTTCCTTGCCTTGAGTACTTCTTTCTTGTACCAAATTGGCTTTATCCCTAGAGGATTTGGGGATCCTGTCTCCTAAAAAAAAACCTCAGCTGTAAGTCTATGGGCGCTAATACTCTGTAGAAGAGCTCCAACCAAAGACAAATTTTCCTGATAACTTAAGGAAGTCACCTGAAGGCTGAAATTTCACGTTCCCTTAAGAATCTATTGGCTCTGCTCAGTTATCTAATTCTCTTTTAAACTAAACCATCCCTCAGTGAAGAAATACTTTAAGATACTAATGCCCTCCAATTTCTCTGTAATATTTTCACCCAAAAGGTTTCTTTTCTTTTTTTTTCTCTCTTTTCTTTTCTTTCTTCTTCTTTTTTTTTTTTTTGTTTCTGTTCAGGATATATTTCCATCTCCCTAGACCTCACACTGCGTAGTAACAGCAGAGCACTCCCAAGGAAGCGAGCACGCCTCGCGTCTTCCAGCCACCAGCTCTCGGCGTCGCACCAGCGCCCGCCCGTTTCCCTTTTTATCCGCCGTGCCGCAGCGCCGAGGTGGCTGAGGGGGGCCAGGGTTGAGGGTCTCTCGGGCCGGCCCCCCTTCCTAGGATAGGGGTTTGTTTGTTTGGTTCTGAGTCCACCGCAAGACAGTAGACAGGTCCTCCGAAGGTGAAGGGGATGAGAGGCCATCCAGCCCGGAAATTCAAAACTTTCTCCGAGTGCTGTTTGAACTCTGGAATAACGGTCTGGGGACCAGCGTCTTTCAATATAGCCTCTTCCTAAGGAGGCTTCAAGGACCACCCTTCTGTCCTAAGACTAGTCCCTGGCGTGGGAGGATGTGAACTCTTGAGTTCTGGGCGCGCCTGGGAGTTTCTCAGCAACCCAAACTTTCCCGGCCCCCAGCGGACCGGAGCATGTAATCCCACTTCGAAGCTTCTCCGGTGGGGCCTTCCGGCGGCCGGTTCATCAGTCCCTGCTCCTCCCAGGTCTCAGCCAGGGCCCAAGTAAGAGCATCCTGCTAGACGCCGGGAAAGAACCTGTATCTGCCAGAACTGCGGCCGGAGCGATCACGTTTCGCGGAGGTGAACTGAGTCGATACAGGCGGATTTTATTGGGAAAGCAGTTTAAGTATTGCAAATAGGTCATCATTTAAAAAATTAACTCGTTTTTTAGTACTAAAGCAACACGCGGAAATCCATTTTTAAATTTTGATTAGAATTCGAAGTTGAATGGCGGTGATGTGATTTTTCTTTGATGTGTTGCCGGAGCACAAGCGAGCAGTTCTTGGAGCCACGAGATCTTTCCTCCGCGGAAGACGAGCCTTTCCTTAGGAAAAGTTCGGCTTCCTTTGGCGTGACCCCCTCCCCCCCCAGGAAGCAGTGTGTGTGTGTGTGTGGGGGGGGGCAGAGAGCCGAGCTGGGGACCCAGAGCCTCCAGGCTAGATGAGTGTCGCCTGGGTCCCCAGCTGGGACATGCGCTCTGGGCCGGGAAGACGCGCGCGCGCAAGCCAACTTGGAGAAGCCAGGCCACACACTCCTCCTTACTGGGTCACGCTATCTAATAGGTCCCCTTCTTGGCTAGTGATGTCCAGGCCCTAGCGCAACTGGACAGGAGCTGTATCTTCCCCCTCCCCCCTCCCCCTTCCCACCCCTCCGGAGAAGGTGGATTCGCAAACATCCCGGTTTTGCCCGGTGCGTTTTGGTGGCGAGGTTTTTGGTGTTTGTTTGTTTGTTTGTTTGTTTGTTTTTGAAGGTTGCACCGAATCCTGGACAATCTGCGACAGTTTCTCTATTTCCTCTTGGTGTTCCCCTGCCCTTCCAGCTGTCCGCGGGTCTTTGTCAGGTGTGTTACCACCACATAAGGCCGAGGTCGCCACAGGCTCTCGAATCACCTCGTGTCCGGGTCGGGTGCCTTAGGGCACGAGGCACGGTGGCCGTACACACTGGGGGCCTTCTCCTTGCACCCCTCGATCTGAGGTCAGTCTGAAGTGTCTAGCAGCCTCAAGTGCAGATCCTCAAAACTCCCTGGAAAGGACATTTTGCAAGTGCTCCGGACTCATACAGGGGCGTGGCTGGGAAAGTCTCCCGCATCCCCACGCCGCATAAGTGATGGTCACATGTGTCCATACCCCGAGGCAAAAACCTGCGAGTGCGTCCGCGTCAGCGACCCCCATTCGGGTCCCCTTACTACAAGCAGCTTAAGGAGCCGGAGGCCGTGAGGGACCAGTCTGGTGGCAGTCTGGTAGGCAGCTCCTGGAGCGGGCCCTTGGGGCTGTGTGCTGGCCATCCTCGAGGGAAGAGGTCAGCAGCGGCGGTCCAGACCAGCTCTTGCCTTAACCTGCTTGGACCTGCTTTTGCTGGAACCGGAGAGCAGAGCGTTTTGGAAGAGCTGCCACCCCAGGGAGGTGGCATCTCTTCGATGGTCTCTTAATGTCCTTCCTTATTTCCATCTAAACCTTGTGTTTAGGATTTCCAAGCCATGTTCCATTCACTTTTTTTTTTTTTTTTTTTTTTAAGCAGACATGGTGCAAACACGTGATTCCGCCTGAGACTTCCTGAAGCAGCAGAGGGTGGCTTGGGGGTGGTGTGTGAGAACTTTGCAGCAACATGAGGGACTTCCAGAGGGACTGAGCCTGTTGAGACTTCTTGGCTCTGAAAGCTTAAAGGATAGGATTGTAGTGACAATCTCAAATTAAATTGGAATTTTGATAAGGGTATGAGATTAGGGAAGAAAGGACTTTTCATCAGTACCTCAGAAAGTCAGAGTTTTTGGAACAAGGCCCTTGTACAAGTGGCGGTTTGTAAAATTATTACAGCTTGCCGTTAGGATTCTCCCCCCCCCCCCCCCAGAAAAATGAAAAAGAAAGAGTACAAATTAAGAGTGCTTTCACAAGATAGGAGCTAAAAGAAGTCTAAGTACTGATTGCTGAAGCTTTTCTTGGGGCACGATGTGAAATAGTTTATAAGAGTGGGTCTCAGTTAAAACATTTGTTGGCTATTTCCTAAGGACTAGATTGAATGGTGGTGCTGTGTGAAGCAACCAACTCTGCACTCAACAGACCTCCCCATCTTCTTCTGTTCTTGACCCACACTATATACTTGAAGCCAACGAACTGATCACCCACTAGGAGGAAGGGCAGGGAACATGTGCAGAACACTCTAGGTGTTCTTCAGTAGCTTCCCCCCGCCCCCCACCCCCAGGAAGAGAATGACCAGCAGAGAGGGCACAAAGGTAGCCAGAGAGGAGAAGGCACAGTGGACAGTCCATTGTCTACTCCGTCAAGCTGAAGTCTAGCTGAAGAAAGGAAGTAGAAGCGTTTGCTGGAAATGAGTATCAATAGGGATGGATGGTGACTAACCACATTGTAAGGGGGACTGATGAGTTGGAAGGAAATACTTAATCAGAGTGCAGAGTTTAAAGCAAGCGGAGATGAGAAGTCTAAAACAGTTCAGATGTACAGGATGGCTGGGTATGCCTGTAATGCGGATGAGTTCAGAGAGAGAGAGAGAGAGAGAGAGAGAGAAAGAGAGAAAAGTGAATGAACAAGACCATGTAAGAAAGGTATTGGGATGACATGGAGATGGGTGGATATGATGATGGCTTTAATGGCAGTATTTGTAGACTGTGTGGCTTTGAGGACAGGAAGCCTTGATTGAGTTAATGGGAACCACTCAGGGCCTTCTAGTTTTGTAACAAAAGAATTAAAAAATACCAAAACCATTGGCACGGAAAGTTGCATCCCATATTATTACCTTGCAATCTGAGGTTGTTTCCTCAGGAGGGCTGAGATCACCAGCAGGGGTGATGTGAACTCCTCCAAAGACTGGGGCCATTTTGAAGCAGAACGAGACAGCAGGCAGAGGGCTTACTCCATAGTTTCTGAGGTTCATCCATTACAGTACATAACATCTACCACATGTTAAAGTCAGATTCCTATTGATACAATCCTCAGAACTAAGCTGTGAGGGTAGCACACAGATGGGAAGAATATTGCAAAATAACTTATTTGCAAACACTGGGAGTTATCAGACTTTGAATTCAGAGTCAAAACATGCATTTTAAGGGCTTTTACCACTGCCTCTTCAGGCACTAAAAAGGGATTTCTCATGTGTAGGCTTGACAGGCTACTGTTTCAAGTATGTTTAGAACACTGAAAAGAAGTCTGACTTGGGTAGCCACAGCAGCACAATGTTCTTGTTTCTGAAAGTTCTTTTATTTTGAGGTTAGCTTACCATGTAGCTCAGGGTGAGCTCGAACTCACGATCCCCCTGCTTCAGGCAGCTGGGATCACAGCACATGCCATCATGTCCAGCTTCTCTCTGACATTTTAAATGGGAGGTGATTTTCTTCTCCTTCACAGTGAAGGTGTTTAGAGCTGTCTACTTTGGTACCCAAGAAAATAGTAGAATGATGGCTGCACACCTTTATGCCTCCGAGAAAGTCATTAAAAAAGCCGGGAAAGATCTCCTTAGGATGTTTAAATTATGATCTATCTACCATTTGATTCCCAGTCAACTTCTGAATTTCTTGTTAGGAAGACCACAGAACATAGCAGAAAGTTAGTTTGTGGTAGTCCTAGGTCTGAGCAGGTCACTTAGTAAAACCGAAAACCAGGCTCTGCATGCATGCATTCTCCACTCCTTCCTCTATTTCTCCTATGTCTGCTATCTACAATGCTCAAGTGTTACATTTTCTTGCAAGCTGCTCTCACAGTCTACCGGATGGTATAAATAGATGTTGTTTAGAGAGTTGAGCAGAAAGTAATATTTCTTTAGGAGACTCTCTGCATCTAGCTTGTTGTGGTCAAAGGGTAGGCGAAAATAGCCTTATTATATTTCAAAATTTATTAGAATATATACACTGGCAAACAAAATATGGTGGATTTAGGTCAGCTGTTTGCTTATACAATAGATTTTGTTCAGCTTTGACATTTAATTTAAGCTTCAGCTATCTGAGGGCTGGGAATAGGATAAGCATGTTCTGCAAGTGCTACGCTTCTTGTTTTATAAAACTCACTTGTCTGCAGTTATTCAGAAATAATTCATGATCAGAGGCTTAGGGACAAGGAAGCCTTGTGACATGTTCTGAAAGAATTCCGAAAGGTTGAATTATAAAGACCCTAAGAGACATTTTTATTTTTGAGAAATAAAGATGGCTACATTGGCTTTCCTCTGCTTAGTTATCAACTCAGCATGCTGAGTTGATTCAGTTAAAAAAAAAAAATCGTGCTTCCAGAGATTCATAGTGAATACAGCCGATACCAGGAGTTTGTGCAATGGCTCTCCTCTAAGCAGTGCTGGGCAGAAGTTTCAACATGGGCTACATGTGTGGAAACTATTGCAAACATTTGACACACCAGTGACTTATTTTTAATATATCTGAGAAAAATAAAGTCTGCTGCTGTTAAATCTGCACTTGCAGATGTGTTAGCCCTAAATAACCTTTAAAATTGGCCGTGGTGTGGTGGGAGATGTTGGTATTCATGAGTGTTTTGACATGTTTGACATTTCATATATGGTGTACTGCTCTGTCTGTCTTACATTTCCCCCCCCCCCCCAATAGTGCATATTTCCTTACTAAAAATGCAGCTTTCAGCGTTTGTATTTGGTGTCTACAAGTCTGCTTACTGGATGACTGATTTGTTTGTTATTTATGCAAATAATGCTTTAATGAATAAGGTTATTACTGCTTTTCATGATGTGAGTGAAGGAAAAAAAAAGGCTTTATAAAGAGAAGCTAGATTTTGAGTTCTTAAGGAAGCGGTGGGTGAAAAGATGTGTTTGTGCATGCTTCTGTGGCTGAAGCTTGCTGCAGCTCTGGATTCGCAAATAAGGAAAAAAGGAACTGTATGGAATGATTATATTCTTGGAAGCCAAGGAATTTGCGCACCAAAATCTGGTGTAATGAATAGAGGTTTTGAAATCATTCTGAGCAGTATTTAAAATTGTCCTTTATTCATTTTTTTTTTTGAAAGGGCATAAAGCTCCTTAGTGGTGAAATTTCCTTTTGAACTGCGAAATCCAGGTGGCCTTCAGATAAGCATGCTATAAGAAAATATATACTTATGTATGTGTAGAATCAGAGATTTCAGCAGCTCCACCAAATAAGATAGGCTGGGTGCTCTGGTCGCCTTTGCTTTGCTTCATTTCCAAGTTCTCCTTCAGACTGAAGTCAGTAAATGAATTCAGAATTCATCTTTGGTGAAGTGTTTTTCAAATTTATGAGTAACATGCTACTAAGAATGAACATTTCTATGGCTTCCTTCCTTCCTTCCTTCCTTCCTTCCTTCCTTCCTTCCTTCCTTCCTTCCTTCCTTCCTTCTTTCTTTCTTCCTTTCTTTCTCTCTCTTTCTTTTTTCTTCTTTTGACTACTAGAAAGGCAAGGAGTTTCAAAGTATTGCTACCAAGTTTGATTCTGGGAAGTATGTAAATATTTCTGCACCACATTCAGTTTTTTCTTGTGTTTATTCAGACCATCCAGTGATGGATATTGCTACAAGTTGTGTAATTTGAAACTAGTACATTGATGTTTTTGTTTTTTCCCCTTTACATTCCACATTGTTAAATAATGTGACTTCCATTCAGATACTGTTCTCTTTAAGACTGTAACTGACTCTAAGGCTTTGACATTTTTCTGTCCCAGATATTTCTCCTGTTTTTAATCTCCACTTGTTGGCCCATGCCAGAATAGCACGGGGGTCCCCCGATGGAGGGCAGAGGGCAGCTTTCTCTGTCTGGGATGTCAGCATAGCCTTTCCTCTGGAGTGGAAGTCTCATGTGCTTTTTCCTTTCTCCAGGTCCCTGGAGATGAACTCATCACCTCCATGACATGCATAGTAGCTATAGTTCAGGTTTGACCAGAATAATGTAAGTTTACTTTCAATACGCACAAGTATTTAATGTCGCTTCTTGCAATTCAAATGATAATAAGAGACAAGCTTGCATACACTCTCTACAGAGTATTCTCCTGGGTTCTCATCTCACCTGATCAAGACATATGCAAGTTTCCCTGCTTCCTTAAGGATATTCTTGAAGCAAATTTCATTGATAAAGCACAAACAACAAAAAACTTTAATATCAAAGGTGCAGTGCCGTTCTTCCAAAATTACTATTTTGATTTGTAGAGCAACATGAATGATTATAGTTTGACACTAACAAGATTGTGAATCTCATTTTCAGTGTTATGAGCTGGGAAAATGCAAGGCTCTTCTCGAATGTGCAGTGTTTTGTATGCTTAACATTGCTTTCATCAAAATATGTACTGTTGATTCATTCATTACATTCCTCGTCTGTACTTAACTGAAAAAGCAAGAAAAAGAAAATCAAGTGCTCATCTTTTCTGAGTTAATTTCCCTCAACATGTATCCAAAACAAACCTTCAATGTAGACTGATGTAAAATAGTTATGGAATTTTATGAGTGCAGTGAAGTTGGAGAAGATGAGACATGTATCATGCATTCAATTACAGGTAGCAGAAGATGATAGGAAAGGCAAGATATAAACAAAAAGAAGTAAGTGAGCACGTTTTCCTGTTCTGTAACTGGGATACAAATACTTGCATTATGTAGACATATTCATAAATTTTGATGATAACTTACTGAAAGAAGACCATAAATATGGAAACTAGGCACATTACTGAATCTATATGATTTTTACAATGAGTGATTATTATTTTTAAAAGTCTGGATACTATAGCTTTCACTTAGAGAAATCAATCTCACAGTGCCATGAACAGTCTAATCATGTCTTTTCCTCTAGCTAATAACAGTAACTTCCAAAATTGAAGACTGAACCATAGCAGTCAAACTTAACAACCTTTTGATCAAATCACAAAACTGGTGACTAAAAGGAATGTGAAACCTGTGATACAGTTTCACAAAATCCTGTTTAAATCTTACTTAGCTTAACACAGCACAGTCACGTGTGATACAAACGGGCTGAAAGACCATAAATAAAATGAGCTGTTATCTAACAGTAGGCTGACTATGTAGGGTGATTCAGTGGGGGTCCTGGTATAAGGGTTTTTATTTAACCTGATCATTAATAACCATTCTAATGTGTAAAGATCATATTAATTACATTACATATGGCACTGGATGGAGAAACTGGCCAGACTGGAGAAATACAATGGCACAAAGAAAGGTCAGGCACACGGAGAAGAGAAAGCTTTTCTTAGGGAGGAAGATGAAAGCAAATCCATCTAATACATGCCTTAGCATAACAAATTTGAGATACAGAGTATGACTGCAAAAGAAATATTTGTCAAGTGCTCATGCTTGGAGTGAAGGTTAGAAAAAAAAAAAAGCTAGGTAGAAGTAGTCCTTATAAAATCACACCAAAAACCTTACATGCTTTTGAAGCATCATGCCTAAGGATTTATCACTATCAGGAGTATTAGGGTGAACATTGTTTTCTGAAGAGTTGGTGAAGCTGTAGCAGGATCCTGCAAGCAGTCCTGAACTTCCTAGCACACAAGAGATGCTGATGAACTGGATGGATTTCAGAGAAGAAAGAAAAGTGGTGAAGGCTAGAGCAACTGATTTATGAAGAAAGATTTAAAAAAAAAAACAAAACAACAGGTCTTGCTTACCCAAACAAGACTAGCATCAATGAAGAGAGACAAACAAGTATGTATGAGTACTTGAAGAGTACACAGACACAGAGGATAAATGGATTTTTAAAATTTCAATAAGCTAGATGTTCAGGAAGCTTTATTCACACAACTGGAAAGAGGAACCAATGACTAACACAGAACATGGGAGTGGCATTTCTTGTCTTATTATGCATATCTTTCCTTGCTGGTCAACATTATGGTTTACAAAGTGTCATAGCTGGGTAGAACTAATTTTGTCTTTAAACTTTAAAAAATAACTTATTCACTTTATAGTCCCCTCCTTCATCTTCTCTCTATCAGGGGACTGAAACAGATGCTGAGACTCACAGCCAAACTTTGGGCAGAACACAGGGAGTCTTATGGAAGAGTAGGGGGATAGAAGGACATGGAGGGGACAGGAGCTCCACAAGGAGACCAATAAAACCAACAAATCTGGGCCCAGGGGGGCCTGCAGAGGCTGATGCACCAACAAAATACCATGCATGGAGAGGACCTAGACCCTCTGCTCAGATGTAGCCCATACGCAGCTCAGTCTCCATGTGGATCCCCTAGTAAAGGGTTGTCTCTGACATGGCTCTGTTGCCTGCTTGTTGATCACCTTCCTCTGGAGGGAGGCCTTGCCAGGCCACAGAAGAGGATCCAGATAGTCCTGATGAGACTTGATAGGCTGTGGTCAGATGGTAGGGGAGGAGGGCTCCTCCTTTCTGTGGTTAAGGGGAGGGAGATGGGGGAAAAGAGGAAGAAGTGGATCAATAAGTTGGCCCAACATGGCAATAGCTCTGAGGTAAGAGTGAAAACATTGGATAAAGTTTGGTAGATTCTAAAACATAATTTGATTATTGCTATTTATAAAATAACGTAACTGGCTTTTGAGAATTAGTAAAAGTCAATTTTGCTTTTTTTGCTTTTGAAAATGCAGAAAGGAACTATCCACATTGACTATTAGGAAACATTTAAATGAGGAAGAGGAGGAGAAGAAGAAAGAAGAAAGACTCAGTGTTTCAGTTTAGAATATGAAGAGTTTTATATGTAGTTGAGATTAAATATGACATACTGCAATAAAGTCAGAATGGATCTCAAATGAAGGACTATGCCACTTTCATAGGATGTAACATCAGTCTTCCCTTGGTCTACCCTGTAGAGTACAGCAAGAGTATTATAACACTCTCTTTTAGTAAAAATTCCTTTATGAGGGATGCTCTGGTCTTAAAATGATATCGATAGACAAAAATCATTACCAAACTGCTAAGAGAAATAAGATGCTTTCTCTCTCTCTCTTTTTCATGTGCCTCTGAAACACCACGGATTAGTTTGGAGGGGAAATGAATGAATCAAATGAAGTGTTTGGGCTTAATTACAGTAAGCTTGGAAGTACCTTGTGTCTCAAACTCTAGAGACAGTAAGTTAGGAAGATCATGAGTTTCAGGCCAGCCATGCTACATGGTAGGACCTGTTCTCAAGAAAGTCAGGAAGAGGGGCAGAAGCATGGGAGTGAGGGCAAGGATGTTACACATCAAACTGTTGCTGAGCCAAGCAAAGTGTCAATGAGAAATATAAATTGATTTCAAGACATTAATGGAGGATACAGAAAAGTGCAAATGAATGGAAGTTCCACATGGCTCTCCTACTTCCTCTGCTGTCGAGGGACACTGATTTTCTTTCTCTGGAAGATGCAGTGAGGTAGAGAGATACAGAAGGAGAATCTCATTAACATGAGCTCACCCTTCTCCGTGCAATTGGAAACTGCCTGCTGTCAGGCCGCAGAGACGCCAACATACGCAGGCTTCCAGAGCTGAACTGCAGAAGGCTGTGTGTGATTATTTCTGGAGAGCTTCCTATGTGTGATTGCATGATAAGGCTCACTGATATTTCCTGTGTGTGTCAGCTGGTCTTCTAGAAGTGAGATATCGTATTGGAGAGATACACAGATATTTTCCCTTTAGCTGTGCAGTGCACACTGATGTCTGAAATCCAGTCAGTTTACTGCTCTAATTGGAAGAAGCAAGAGAGGGCGGAAAAAAAAACCTCCTAACAATTTGCCTTTATTTTCTTGAGGGTTTTGTCTTTTTTTTTTTTTTTTTTTTGGTATTACATCATAGCATGTGTCAACTATAACCAACTGTTACTATCTGTCTAATTTTTAAACTTCTGACAGATAAGTTTCATAACAAAACTTCCCACATAATTCTAGTCCCACAGTGACTCAGTGTTTGTACACTTGCCTCTTCATCTGCTCCAGAAGATGCCAAAGGGCGTTGGCATTATTATTTATTGAAAAGAATAAAAATGCATTTCCCTAACTCAATTTTAATTTACCAGCCAGTTTTATTAAGCAGGTGGAACTATGTAAGTTTTGTTTTTAAATTTCATTTTGCAAGTGGTTATAGCTTGTTTTGATTTTAGTCAGCCTCTCAGCCTGGGGCCTCCATTTAGTCACGCTCACCTTAGCAAGTTGTGGAGAAGAGATGCTGCGGTAGACTGTGCTATAAGCCAGCTTATGGAACTGTTCAGCTGTTTTGCTTTCGTTACTGTGCTGTGTTAGTGATTTGGTGGAAAATGGCCTCCTTTTTCATTTTTGAATTAGCTACAGTGGGTAAAGCTATCTGCTATCACTGAGTTTTTATCGCAAGACTAAAAGTAAACTACTCTCACAAAAACCCTTTCTGTGGTAATTATTTGTGTGTTCAAAGTGATCAGCATAGAGGAGGCATTACTCTCTGTGTCCAACTTTATAATGAGCTGGTCACAAACATTTGAATTAAACAACCATTCATTATTGTGTGTGCACATGTGTGAGTATGCATGATTGCATGTGTCAGAATGCACACATGGAGGTAGGAAGATGGCTTTATGGATTCAGGTCCAACTTTATGTGAGGTCTGGGGATTGGACACTTTCTTTATTCAGCTTAGTCTCTAAATTATCCTGAACTCAGGCTTTAGAGCACAACATAATTAAACAATGTTGCTTTTTTTTCTTCCCCTCATGTTCCTGGTTCCTATTCACCTGCGCTTTGAATGCACAAGACAAGTTCTGTGGGGCGGAGGAGACAAATTAAGGCAGCTAACAGTGGGGCTGTGTGAAAAAGTCTGGATATTATCAAATGCACTCTATGATTGTGCAATCATGATTTTTTTTTTAAAATAACAAGAACAGTAGCTATGACTTGCTTATGTTTATAATGTTGATTTTGTGAATTAGGATCAGTTAATATTTGTTTTCTTCTTAGAGAGATAAGCATTGTTCATTTGTTGAATTATGAAGTGATGAAGATTAATGTGGCCTCAGAAGGCTGAGGAAAGCCACCTCTATCTCTCTTGGCCAACTGGGTTTTGCTTGCCTGGTATGTCAAAGACAACATCTGAGTTAAAAGAAGGCTAATGCATCATGGCACAGGGATTTGGAAAATTTTGGCAGAGCTCTTTAGTATTTAGGTGCTAACTACTTGTAATAGCCCACTACAATGAGTAAGAGATTTGTCTTTTGATAAATTTCTGTGGCTGAGTGAGATCCTTAGGCACTCAAGTGCTTTTACCCTGTAGTGCATTAACACATTTATATTCCAGATAAACGTCTCAGAAATGACTGTTTTTAGGCCCACTTTAGGAAGGGCATATTTTGCATATAAAATATTATGATACAGTGACAGAATATTACAGCATTTAGGGAATGATTTAGTGACTACTCTCTCAGTGTTTTTAGGATGCCAAGCCTAGCTAAATTACATTATGTACATTTGGCTTATTATACAAGATGTACTTATTTATAGAAAAAGTAGTTTCTCAGAGATGATTCTTCAACATATGTGAATAACTTACACTGATTTTTTTTCCCCCACAAAGAATAAGTACTTAAGTTGGTATGAACATGAGAAGTTTTGACAATGATGAGCCTTAGTTTTTTAACACCTTTTGAGGGGATTTATAAATAATGACTTATATTTAAAATGCGTTTAAGAGGTTGATTTCATAGACGTGGGAAGTACAGTGTTCACTAGAGGTTGGGTACAGAGAAAGGGGGACAGAGGTCGGTCACATGGAGCTCTGAAGTACACAGGACAAACCCATTCTCAGTGCTCCACAACACAACAGGATGACTGAAACTCCCAAGAACCCACGTTTCACACACACACACACACACACACACACACACACACGGAATGCTACTGAAAAGGATGTTGAAGTCTCCCATCCCAGTTCAAAGAAATGACAAATATTGAAGAATAGGGAAGCACGAGTGGCCCGTGTTTAGTCAGTGTACTGTGCCTACAAAGGTCAAATTGCCACACGCTGACCCTTAAATATATACAATTACTATGTCAACTAAAATTTTCAAGTAAGGGCTGGAAAAATGGCTCAGTGGTTATAAGTGCTTATTGAATTTTTAGACCAGGATTTTGTTCCCAGTACCTAGTTCAGGGGATCTGATACCCTCTTCTGACTTCCTCAGCCTCTTGTACGTATGTGGTAAACATAAGTTTATACAGGCAAACACATATACTTGTAAAAATAAGTGAGTAACAAATCTTATAAAAATAAAGCTAGTTTATAAATAAAGAAAAAAGAGATGTATGCAGCAGAGGAAAAAAAAAATGCCGGAGGCATCCCATACATACTGCGTACACACATACATACTTAAATTATTCCTACACTAATTAGGGTAAAATATAGGCACCTAAGCAAAGACAAGCAAAATACTTGTTTAGTAATTAAAGTGTAACTTATTTCTTTGTGGGTTCAAAGTTCATCCCATTTGAAATCTGCTAGGTCTGACAGAGTATAAACAAGGACACAAAAGTACAGTGGCTGCTTCTGTGTCAGTTGGACTTCTCTGAGCTTTTTGAGAGTCTTGTGGTTGGAAGCATGTGCGAGGAAGTATTGAATGATCCAAGGAGCACCCTTGTAGAAGAGTTCCACTGATTTTTTTTTTTTTTTGGTAGGTATTTTCCTGACTACAATTCTATATCTTGTCTCTTTTGGTCAATATAGAATTTTAATGGAAAAATCAGTCTAATTTTTGTTGGGATCAATGACACAGTCAGGAATTAAAATAAACATTTTTTTGAAAGCTATGGGTATTGTTGCCTATTATTATTTTGGTCTATCTATCATCTATCTATCTATCTATCTATCTATCTATCTATCTATCTACCTACCTATCTATCTTTTTTGTTATTGTGTTTTATTGTGGCAGGTCTCATGTAGCCCAGGCTAGCCTCAATCTCACTAAGTAGCCAAGGGGTGATCTTGTTTCTACCTCTCAAGTCCTGAAATTACAGCTGTACACAGTCATGCTCAGTTTTATGCGGTGCTGGATGTCAACTCTAGGGCTTTTTTTATAGTGGATAAACACTCTCATGGGTACAGCTGCAAACAAGGCTTTATGCACATGAGTGATACTCTCAAACCCGGAAACTACATGTTTTAGAAAGACATGAGGAAGAGCCAGACTCCCGCAGAATGGCATCTTCAAAAATTTTTAAGCACACTCCAGAAAACAGTTCCAAAGATTTTGGTGTAGGAGTTTAGCAAAGGCAAGAGAATAGATATTTGGTGATAAAAGCAAAAAACACTCAAAGCATCATGTAGCTTCTATAGAAGATTTGCGATTCCTGCTCCTTCAACAGGACACAAAATAAAAAAAAACTTGTCAAGGGTAGCTGACTGTGAATCTGCATTTATTTAGCAATGCCGTTTGCTACCTGGGTCACCACAGACAACTGAACTACCTTATCTATACATCAGTTTCTCCTTCGGAACTGAGATAAGGTAGTGTCATCTGTGAGTTTTAGTTATGAAGTTTAAATGCTGAAGTGCTAAGTCAGTGTCTACTCAGTGATTAATTCCCAGTCTGCTTTGGCTATCATTACTGTCTTCTGGGTTCTGAAAATTACTTTTAATTTTAATTAGATCTTCCCCTCTTACTAATTTTATGCTTTTACTTGGTAGTTCACCCTGGCACTGAGTTTGAAGGGCCTTTTTTAGCTTTTTTTTTTTTTTATATTTGACTAATAGATGTCAATTCTCTATTTGTTAAGAGAGAAGTATCTCTCTCAAATCTCCTGCAATGTAAAGAGGGAATCCACATATGAAATGCAAACACTTTCAGCCTTATATGGCAGATAGTCTAATGGGAACCGACAATCCATGTTGTGGGACAGAGTATTTATGAATATTTAGATGAATGTCTTTGTTTGTAGAGAAAGGACTTTGCTCCTAAAACAAGAAATATGCAAACAAAAGCTTAGAGATTTGAGAAAACCTGGGGTTTCTAGAAAACATTGATATATAAGGCTCAAAGGAGGGTTATTGTTAGACTAGGTCAGATTGATAGCTGACTGAAATCCCTCAGCCATACATAGACATTTGTTGTGTTTTGACTAGTGAGTAGTGATTAATATAACTTGGGAATGAAAGTAGTTTTTTTGTACTTGTCTACTTCCATACAATCATGTATCATTTTATTTGTTTTTAATATAATTTTTATTTATTACAATTCATTCACTTTTTATTACAGCTGTAGCCATACCCTCATACCTTCCCAATCCTCCACTTCCTCCTTCTCTGATCTCCTCCCAAGCCTCTTCCACAGTCCATTGATAGTGGAGGTCCACCTCCACTTCCATCTGACCCTAGCCTATCAGGTCTCATTAAGACTGTCTTTCATAGTCTTCCTCTGTGGCCTGGTAAGGCTGCTCCCCCATCTGGGGGAGGTGATCAAAGAGCCAGTCACTAAGTTCATGTAAGAGACAGCTGCTGCTCCCCTTACTAGGGAGCCCATTTGGAAACTGAGCTGCCATGGGCTATCTCTGTGCAGGGGTTACAGGTTATCTCCATGAATGGTCCTTGGTTGGTGTATCAGTCTCTGAAAAGAACCCTAGGCCCAGATTTTTGGTTCTGTTGCTCTTCTTGTGGATCTCCAGACCCTTCCAGGTATTTCTATCTCTCCCTTTTTTCATAAGACTCCCTGCACTCTGCCCAAAGTTTGGCTGAGTCTCAGCATCTGCTTTAATACCCTGCTGAGTAGAGTCTTTCAGAGGCCCTCTATGGAAGCCTCCTGTCTTGTTCCTTGTTTTCACCTGATTACGATGTCTATCCCATTTGTCTTTCTGAATGAAGATTAAACGCTCAACATCCTTAGTCATCAGGGAAATGCAAATAAAAACGAAGCTGAGATTTCACCTTACACCCATCAGAGTGGCTAAGATCAAGAACTCAAGTGACAACACATTCTGGAGAGGATGTGGAGAAAGGGGAACACTCCTCCATTGATGGTGGGAATGTAAACTTGTACAACCACTTTGAAGCTCAATCTGGTGCTTTCTCAGGAAATTAGGAATAGTGCTACCTCAAGATTCAGCTATACCACTCCTTGGACTATATCCAAAAGATGCTCAAGTATACAACAAGGACATTTGCTCAACCATGTTCATAGCAGTTTTATTCATAACAGCCAGAAGCTGGAAACAACCCAGATGTCCTCAATTGAGGAATGGATAGAGAAATTGTGGTACATTTACAAAATGGAATACTACTCAGCAATTAAAAACAAGGAAATCTTGAAATTCTCAGGCAAATGGTGGGACCTAGAAAAGATCATCCTGAGTGAGGTATCCCAGAAGCAGAAAGACACACATGGTATAGACTCAATTATAAGTGGATATTAGACATACAGTACAGGATAAACATGCTAAAATCCGGACACAGGGTCTTTTTTGAGACTGACACTCAACCAAGGACCATCTATGGATATAACTTAGAACTTCTGCTCGGATGTGGCCCGTGGTAAATCAGTAACCAAGTAGTTTCCCAAAGTAAGGGGAAAAAGGACTATTTCTAACAGGATCTCAAGGGCAGGCTTTTTGACCTCCCCACCCCCCCAGGGGAGGAGCAGTCCTGTTAGGCCACAGAGGAGGACTTTGCAGCCAGCCCTGAAGATACCTGATAAAACAGGGTCAAATGAAAGGGGAGGAGGTCCTCCCCTATCAGTGGACTTGGAAAGGGGCAGGGAGGAGACCAGGGAGGGAGTGTGGGGTTGGGGAGGGAATGAGGGAGTGGTATACAGCTGGGACACAGAGTTAACAAAATGTAACTAATAAGAAAAATAAAATTAAACAAAACAAAACAAAACAAAACATGCTAAAATCTGTACAGCTAAAGAAGCTAAGCAAGAAGGAGGACCGTGGGAATGAAAGTATTTAACTAAACTTTTACTAAGGTTATCCTGGTTTCACACAGAGAATGATTGAAACATGTTACATTGATTTGACAGGTAAGTGGATCATCTAAGACTATGCTGTAGACACCTATCTACATTAAGTCAGTGGCAGTAAGTAGCGTGAAAGATAGATTTAAGAGGTAGTTTTTGAGGCTGAGTTTTGCTACTATCTCAGGCTGGCCTTCAACTCACTCTATAGCATAAGCTGGCCTCAAACTCGGTAATTGTCACGCCTCAGCCCTAGGTATTCATTTCATATTAGTGTGTCTGCTTTCTTGTTCCCAAGAGGTTTTGAGGAAAGCACAAACATGACTCAAATACTGTCTGTCTGTGAAGGACAGATGGATGCAGAGGGATGCAGTTTTATTTTTCAGTTGTAGGACTGAGTATTAGTTGGGGCAACAATAGGTATGGGAACTACTAGGCATCCTATATAATTTTTGTTTACATTTTCTCCTTTGGATTATATGTACTTTGCTATTACCATCTCATATGGACCCTAAACCCCTACTTTCTTGGTTTCTGAAGGTATTCCAGTATATATACTCATATCTGAAGATCTGGTGTTAGGAGCCTCAGATGAGGAAAAACCTATTGTTACTGTCTTTCTAGATCTGTAACACCTTACTCAATGTGATCTTGTCTAGTTTTATCTATTTCCCAGAAAGTTTCATGATTTCCTTTTTCTTTATAGCTGAATAGTATCCCACATGTACCAAAATTTCATTATGTACTTGTAAGTTGAAGGACGTTTAGGTTGTTTGCATTTTCTAGCTATTGCCCACAACCTTTTATTAGTCACTCATTTGTTCATGTGTATCTAGGCTGATTTTGTGTACTGGACTGTGAATAGCGCAACAGTGAAAGTGCATGTACAAGAGACTCTATAATTTGCTGACTTAGAGTCCTTCAGGCTTATTCCCAGGAGTGATATACCTAGATCATATAGTAGCTTTATTCTTACATTTTGAAAAACTATCCTTGTTTTCATCATGCTGCTTGTTGATTATATACTTTTTTGAAAATGTGTTCATCCTGTCCATTTCCTTTCCTTCTCCTTTCTCTTCCTCATTTTCTTTTACCCTTAATATCTCCATTCATTGTTCTCTGTATTACCTCTCTTCAAATCAGCTTCTAAATTCAGAATCAGGTTTTTCATATGTCTTGCTGGTGGTAAATCTTATGCAAAAGGTAATTTAGAACCATAAAGTGAGGACATCTTGTGTTTGTTAAGACAGCTTTTGTACGTTTAGGTGACATTTCAAAGCAGACTGCATGGTCCAGTTGAAGGCTATGATTCTTCTATGGACAGCTGTTTACAGAGTGTGATTTCTTTTGAAATTTAACATGTTGTGATTGTTTCTTTGAAATTTCTATAAAGGCAAACAAAAATCAAACCCTGGTAGCTGTTGGAGGAGAAAAATTACTGTTACTCTCTAGCCAATATATTTGTGCACTAAGAAATGTGCACACTACCATTATTTTTCAAGTACAGTAATATAAATGCCCAAATTGGCCTGTGTGATGGCTCAGAGGTTAAGCGCACTTGTTGCTCTTGAAGAGGACTGGGCTCTGTTCCCAGCACCCACTGGTGGGGTGGTTCAGAACCATTCATAACTCCAGTTCCAGAGATTCAATCCTCGATTCTGGTCTCCATGGGCACCAGACACACATGTGGTGAAATACATTCATGCAGGCAAGACACTCACACACAAAACGAATACATCTTAAAAAATCCTCAATTACTTTTTTTTTAAAAAGAAATTAAAGGCATACATAATCCAAGAAAAGAAATATTCATATATTAGAATGTATGATCTCTTAAGTAGGAGGAGGAGGATGTAAATATTGGCACATATGAAAATGTAGTTCTTATTACGTAGTAAGTATTTGTTTTCGAGTGAATTCAACCACACAATAGATTCAGCAGAATCTAGGTTCCACCCTTTAAGGCAACAGTGCTGCAAACATCACTTGCATGGAGGTGCGCAAATATGCAAATATTTTGTGAAAGTCATTCAACTTATGTTTTATTGAAAGCTTATGGTAAAAACAAGCATAATACTCATTGTCAAAAATTCATGTGTTTGTATCAGTCCAGGTATCTAATTCAGGGTTATAAATATTTACTAAAGGAAGAATCAGTCTCTAATCAAAATGAATTTCAATTCAAGGACAAGATAATATCATGCTTAGAACTTAACAATCAAAAATCAGAGCGAAGCACCACCGCTGAAGCCCTAGCAGAGCATCCTGTCTTCTCTTTCACTAATTTCCACCGGACAATAATTTATCATGTGCAGTTGCTAGAAATTTGAAGTTTCTGTTTCTGACTGTGGTGGTTTGACTAGATGCCCCAGATATTCAGGTGTTTGAACGCTACCTAAGACACAGATATTTCCCTCAGGTTTCTGGTTAACAAGCTGTGCTGGTTTGCTTTTGATTGCTGCGATAAAGGATAACCAAAAGCAATTTGTGGGAGAAAAGAGTTTATTTCAGCTGACAACTTACATTCCATCAAGAAGGAAGCCAGGGCAGGAGCTCAAGGCAGGAACATGGAGGCTGGAATTGAAGCAGAGGCCATGGGAGAACACGACTTATTGGCTTGCTTTCTATGACTTGCTCAGCTTGCTTTTTAGCCAAGTCCAGGACTCCCTGTCCAGGGGTGGCACCACTTACAGTAGGCTGGATCCTTCCACATAAATCATTAGTCAAGAGAAAGTGCTCTAGGCCAATCTGCTAAAGGCATATTCTCAGTTGAAGTTTCATCTTTCTAGATCACCAAAGCTTTTGCCTAGTGGACAAAGAGATTAAACAGCACACTGGTTTATAGAATAAAGTTTATTCTTAGCTTCAGAGGTGTTGAGAACCAGAGAACAGCAGGAAATAGGTCTGAAGGCAGTGTTAGGGTCTGTGAATAAATGAAGAAAGACACCAGACTGAGAAGGCATGCAAAAACAAAGAGCGCCTGTTCTGCAGAAAATTCCAACATGCTGGGGTCAACCACCTTCACAAAATGGTGACTACACAGAAGCCATTTTGCAGGCCCTATTTATTTATCTATTTATTTATTTAAGGTTAACTATTCCCTTTATTTTTTTAACTTTTATTAATTACACTTTATTCACTTTGTATCCCCCCATAAACCCCTTCCTCAATACCCTCCTAATCTTACTTTCCTCCTCCTTCTTCAGGCATGACCCTCCCCAAGTCCATTGATAGGGGAGGTCCTCCTCTCCTTCCTTCTGATCCTAGTTTATCAGATCTCATCAGGAGTGGCTGCACTGTCATCTTCTGTGGGCAGGCCCTATTTATAAACAGTCAGTTAGGGGAATTCCAGGGATGAGTAGGGGACTTTTGCTCTGATTGGTGGGCAGCTAGCCAAGGGGTATGGGCTAATCAGAATTGGTCAGGGGCTTAGGGACTTTTCTAAGTTGTTTTTAAGTAATTATGCCAGGCCCAGGGCAGATGCTGATTGGCTCCCCTTTCCATGTAGCTCCTGTTGGAACAGGCGTTTCATATTTTTAGAAACAGAAACTGAAACTGAAACTCAAGCCCTGTCATGTAGACTGGTCTGTTGGTGGAGTGGCTGGAATTAAGCCCTCTCAGGAGAGGTAGGAGAAGGCTCTCACAGTCCCCAGGAGGGTGTTAAATTTACTCCAAGGGCAATGGGAAGCCAACTATGAATACTCCCCAAGGATGCAGAATTCTTTTTTCAAAATTAATTAATTTATTTTTAATTAATTACAATTTATTCATTTTGTATCCCAGATGTAGTCCTGTCCCTAATCCCCTTCCAATCCCTCCCTTCCTCATCTCCTCCAATGCTCCTCCCCAAGTCCACTGATAGGGGAGGTCCTCCTCCCCTTCCATCTGACCCTACCCTATCAGGTCTCATCAGGAGTGGCTGTATTGTCTTCCTTTGTGGCCTGGCAAGATTGCTCCCACCTCAGGGGGAAGTGATCAGAGAGCCAGCCACTGAGTTCATGTCAGAGACAGCCCCTGTTCCGCTTACTAGGAAACCCACTTGGACACTGAGCTGCCAAGGTCTATATCCGAGCAGGGGTTCTAGGTTATCTCCATGCATGGTCCTTGGTTGGAGTATCAATCTTAGAAAAGACCCCTGTGGCCAGATTTTTTGGTTCCATTGCTCTCCTTGTGGAGCTACTGTCCCCTCCAGGTCTTTCATCTCCCCCTTCTTTCATAAGATTCCCTGCACTCTGCCCAAAGTATGGCTATCAGTCTCAGCATCTGCTTTGATACCCTACTAAGTAGAGTCCTTCACAGGCCCTCTGTGGTAGGCTCCTGTCCTGTTTTCTGTTTTCTCCTTCTTCTGATGTCCATCCTGTTTGCTTTTCTGAATGAGGATTGGGAGGGAATGAAGGAGGGGGCTACAGCTGGGATACAAAGTGCATAAAGTGTAATTAATTAAAAAATGTGAAAGAAAAAAAAAGAATGTCTGTTCTTGGAAATAATAGAGAAATTTTTTTTCTACCTAAGAGATACTTGAAGACAAAAATCATGCAGCTGAGTCCTCTTCTTTCAGTCTAACCAAATAATCTTATTCACCTGCTTTCCTCCCCATTCTTTTTCTTCACCTCTTTCTCTTTCACCTTCCCCTCCTTCTCCCCTCCCCTTCCCTCTTTTTTTATTTATTACAATTTATTCACTTTGTATCCCAGCTGTAGCCCCCCTCCCTTGTCCCCTCCTTATATCTCCCTTCCTCCCTCTTCTCCTCCCATGCCCCTCTCAAGTCCACTGATAGAGGATGTCCTCCTCTCCTTCCATTTGACCCTAGTCTATCAGGTCTCATCAGAACTGACTGCAATGTCTTTCTCTGTGGCCTGGTAAGGCTGCCCCCAACCCCAGGGGGAGGTAATCAAAGAGCTGGCCATTGAGTTCTTGACAGAGACAGCCTCTGTACCCCTTACTAGGGAACCCACTTGGAGACTGAACTGCCCATCAGCTACATCTGAGCAGAGGTTCTAGGTTATCTCCATGCATGGTCTTTGGTTGGATTAACAGTTTCTGCAAAAACCCCTGTGCCCAGACTTTTCAGTTCTGTTGCTCTCCTTGTGGAGCTCCTGTTTCCTCCAGGTCTTTCTATCTCCCCCTTCTTTCATAATATTTCCTGCACTTTAGCCACAGTTTGGCTATAAGTCTCAGCATCTGCTTCAATACCCTGATGGGTAGAGTCTTTGAGAGCCCCTCTGTGGTAGGCTCCTGCCCTGTTCCCTGTTTTCTCCTGCTTCCTATGTCTATCACATTTACCTCTCTGAATAAGGATTGAGCAACTTCCCTAGACTACTCCTTCTTGCTTAGCTTCTTTAGGCGTACAGATTTTAGCATGTTTGTCCTGTATTAGGTGTCTAATATCCACTTAGAAGTGAATATATACCCTGTGTGTCTTTCTGCTTCTGGGATACCACAGTCAGGATGATCTTTTCTAGTTCCCTAATTCTAATTTTCTGAGAAAACACCAGATTGATTTCCATAGTGGTTGAATAAGTTTATACTCCCACCAGCAGTGGTGGAGGGTTCCCCTTTCTCCACAAAGATGCTGAATTCTTATTGGAGGATAAGATATGAATAAAGATGGCTTTCTTCATTCTTAAATATGCCTAAAGAAGAAATTCATACAGAAAATGGTCATAATGATTTAATTAAATTATGTTTCTGAGCATTCTTCTATGTAACAGATACCACAGGGAATGAAAAAATGAAAGCTACAGACCACAGCAGTGATGAGTCCCAATAGTCTTAGTTACTCAGCAGTCTAAGGCAGGAGGATATCTTGAGATCTGGAGGTTGCAGTTGAATAGAAATCCTCATGTCAAAAAGCAAAGACAGACAGATAGAGAAGGCATGGTGATGTACTCCCTGAATCCAGCCTTTTTGGGAGGCTTCATCCCGTGTATGCAGGGGTGCTTTTGGGAGAATAAGTGCAGTAGAATCACAAATTTGAGGGCTATATGAAGAGATCCTGTGTATAAAAAGACACAAAACCAAGCCAGGTGCAGTGACACAGGCCTGTAATCTCAGTATTCAGGGAGGTAGGAAGGTAGATCTCTGTTTGTTTGAGGCCAGCCTGGTCTACGAAGCAAGTCCAGGACAGCCAAGGCTACACAAAGAAACCCTTTCTCGAAAACCAAAAACAAACACAACCCCCCCCAAACAAAACAACAACAATAACACCTCCCCCCAAAACAAAACCCTACAAGCAATCCCACTCCAAACAGTCACTTAGGCTAAAGGGGCATTCAACAAAAGCATTGGCTAAGCTACATCCTGTAGAGCTCTAAGCTGAGCATATGTTCATCATGTTGTGAGAACCTCAGGAGAAGAGTTCTATTTTATACTGTTAGGAAATTTAAAAAAAATATGTCTGGGCAAGTAAAAGATATCAAAGTTGTTAATGAGACTTCTGGTAGATATATAACATCTTTACAAGGCACAAAACAGTTTTCATTGTCATAAACAACATTGCATGCAAAGAGTTGGCTTAGGCTTATCATCACCTTTGTTTTGAGTTGGCCTAAGTTTTATTTTAGAACTTAATATAATTTGTTACAGAGATCTATCATATTGAAAAGCAGCACATAAGTGAAATTAGGGAGGCATATATACATTTTGTTTTATGCACTTAACTCTGAAACGAAAGTGCTTGAAAGCGTGATGAGAGCTGTAGAGATGGTTTGCAGTTATGGGGATTGGAGTTTGACTCCCAGGTGTCCAAAACTCCACCTCCAGAGAGAGCTGATGCTTCTAGCCTCTGTGGGAACCTGTACTCATGTGCATGTGCACATGTTATCAGAAATAATAAAAGAATAAAATTGTATTGAGCAGCTCGTATGTCAGACAAGAGCTGAACATTTAAACAGAAGAGCCAGACGTGTTGAACACAGGTGACTATCAGGGAATCAGTACTGTTGTGTGTTTCATATGTTCATGACTTCTGCCTGTATTTCTTCCTCACAGGCAACTGTCGCTGCACAGTACTGAGCCCTCAAGTTCAGATGTGAATTGACAGCAGCTATGGATGAGAGTCATTAAGCAATGATCTTTGTCCAGGAGCTACTTGCTTTGTATAGTATTTCTGAAAACATCATAAATATGGATTTGATTTACATACTCAATGCCTTATTTATTCAGTTGGCTCGTTTAAACCTTTTGGGAACATGCCAGCTGTAAATGAATAATTATTTACAACTGTTATCGATGGAGTGCTTACTGTGTATTCTTTGTAAGGATTAACTCATTTAACTGTTAAAACGACCTGGATCAGAGGGCGATCTTATATTCTCCATTCTACAATCAACAACACAAGAACATACTAACTTCTCCAAAGTTGTGCAACAAGCAAATATTTAGTCCAGGAGTTAAGCCCTGACATCTCGGCCCCAGAGACATGGCTTTCATCCATTGTACCGTACTGGCTCTAGCATGGTTCATTTTCGCATCACCCCAGAAGACCTAGTGAAGTGCCTGGCATTTGTATGCCATGGAGGTGAGAGCAGTGCTCCGGATGGACCCTCTGAAGCACTTGATTACCTTTCCGTGGCAGCAGTAAACTAATGGAAGGTACTAGGCACCTTAGCATGCCTGACCTTGTGAAACAATCTAGTTGTCTTTTTAAAGGTTTTGAGGTTTGCCAGGTGTCCTGGCCAATGCCTTTAATTCCAGCTGAGGAGGCAGAGGCCAGTCGTTTTTGTGAGCTGCAAAACATCCTAGTGCAGATTTTGAGAAGGGTTAAATAGAAGCCCACAGACAGTAAGACAACACTTTCTGCATGTCTACACTTTTACATTGATTTCGTTTGCATCCTTTGCATGGTCTTCACAGATAGAAATTCTTCAGAGAACTTATCAGGATGCTTTTGCAGAGTTTTGCTACTTTGGCCAACTTGGGTCATTTAGGTAGAGTCTAGGTGTTTCTGCTGAATTGTTCCTCTTATGCTGACTCATGTTGCTGTTGCTGCTTTGCTCTTTGACTAGACTGCTGGTATCCTGATAACTGATTTTGGTAAATCCCAAAGAACCCATTGCTGTTTACCAGCAGGAAGTAGATAAAAGTGGTCTACAGCCCCTTTTCCTACTAAGCTCCTACCTAAAGTGGTTGTTTGGAAAGGATGTAAAGACATTTAAGAACATTAAATAAAGTAGGAGCTATTTTTGAAAGTGCAAACCATTCATGGTTATTTAAGATTTAATAACAAACATCTTTGTTAGCATTGTTGGACTAAGAACCTATAGGACTGAAAAAGAACACATTTTTTTTTCAGGTGTATCCCTAGTCTGGCTCTAATTTAATACTTTCTGTAGTTTCACTGCATTAATATTTCTCCTATTCTCTCACCTCTCTCCTTCTGTCCTGTCACCTTTACTATCTATCTCCCCCTCTTCCTGTTATTGCTGTTTCTAGGTTACTCATTGTCTTACTCTTACTTTTTTTGTTCTCTTACTGGGATAAAGTCAGACAATTGCAAAATTAGTCATTACAGACATAATTAATGCATCATGGCCAAGAAAAAAATCTTGTGATTGAGTAGAGCTCTGACCTATGTAAATTTTGGAAGTCTGTGCCTTAAGGTAGAATGGAGTCATGTGATCAAGACACTGTTCTTTGTATTGATGGGTGAAACTTAAAAGAAGATTATCCCAGAGAATCAAACAATGGATGAAAATATATTGTGTTTGCCCAAAGAATGTTGTATTTACAGCTTTGTTTGGAGTGCAAAACATTAAAAGAACTAGATACATTAGAGAGCTACTAAATTTGCTCAATGGTAAAGTTTTTTATTTCATTAAAAAAGGAAAGAAATAGTAATCAACGATCCTGACATAATAGGTGCTCAATTAACAAATTGTCCTTCAATGAGTACTATAATGGCCATGAAATGAATCCGAATGGTAGTGCAGACAGTAAAACTATACCATTTGTTATGCTATTGTTTTCGTCCTTCCTTCCTTCCTTCCTTCCTTCCTTCCTTCCTTCCTTCCTTCCTTCCTTCCTTCTTTCTCTTTCTTTCTTTCTTTCTTTCTTTCTTTCTTTCTTTCTTTCTTTCTTTCTTTCTTCCTTCCTTCCTTTTTGTTTTTGATACAGGGTTTCTCTGTGTAACCTTGGCTGTCCTGGAACTCACTCTGTAGCTCAGGCTGTCCTTGAACTTAGAGATTTGTCTGCCTCTGCCTCCCAAGTGGTAGGATTAAAGGTGTGCACCTGATATCACCACCTGGCTTGTTATGATTTCTGAACTTAACATTTAAATAATATTTACTTATGTTTGGGATATAGTCTTACAGAATAGAAGCTGCTCAAACTCACCATGTAGCCAAGGTTGGCCTTGAATTTCTTATACTCCAGTTTCTACCTCTAAGTTCTGGGTTTGCAGAAGTGTGTCCCCATTTTAGATGGAACATTAAGACAGAAAGAAACCAAAGGGGGGAACAAAAACAGTAGACATGTTTCTGTTTTATTTTATATGTTTTATTCTCTCAGAGTTCCAGCCACATATACCTGAGGAATATTCTGATACTATTTCCTTGTGGGTTGTTTCTCTTTAAACTGAAGTTTAAATCAGGTTTTCAAAATTCAGTCTAAAGCCAATGAACACTGTTACTCTTCTATGCCACTGATTTTATATATATATATATGTGTGTGTGTGTGTGTGTGCATATATATATATATATATATATATATATATATATATATATATATATATAAAGCAAGCAAACCAAACTTGTATTTTATATCCAGGATGTAGTTATTGTTACAAACAGTGCCAAGGCATCCCATCTAATCTCCCTCAGTGATACCTACATCATAACTGAGACACTAATATTAGTAGCATGAACTGAGTTTATACGGATTGTACCACCTTTAGCAACCCTCGTTTGTGTGCACGTGTTTGTCTGTGTTGCTTCATCACCGTGTAGATGGTCAGCACTGTTTCAGTGGTCAAATGCAGGCTGTCACATCACTTCAAAGTTATTACGCAATCTTTTGTTAGCAACCTCCCATTCACCTCTCTCCCTAACCCTTAGGAGCCATGGATATCATTCTATCTATCATTTTATTATTTACAAAGTTATATAAATGAGCAATAAATAACAACGCAGCATGTAGCCTTCCAATAGAATCTGTTTTCACTCACCATTGTTCTGTGCCCCTGACTCCTAGGACTTGGAGAAAGGTATATTATAAGAAGTAATGATGGAATAGCTAAGAGTTGTCTGTTTCTCTGGCCCTTTGGTTAAAATATCTCCCTCCTCCATTACCTACACTGACTTATACCAGGTTAGATGTTGCAAAGCTTTTACTTGACAAGGTGAAATCAGGAAGACTGAGTTGAGCTTCATTTATTATCTAACAAATACGTCATTTCTGACAATGAAATCAAATGAAAGGGTCACATTTAATGACCATTAGTCTTTTCACCTTGGAAATTTTATGTTTTTAATTTGTAGGGCCCAAAATATACATACATACATGCACATGTTTTTATAATATATTCATATATATATATATATACTTGAAAAAGTATATTTGATGAATATATTTGATGTGTTGGAATTTAGAATTGGAAAGGCGGAGAAAACCCTGAAGTGGTAGCACAGTAATACCACGGAACCGCAACTGAGAAGTTACCTGTGGAGGTGGAACAGCTAACAAAGCAGAAATGCGAGCGGCGATGGATGACTCTGGTTGTAGCTCAGCAGCGGAGCATTTGTGCATGCAGGATGCTCTGCTGTAAGCATGTGTGTATAAAGGCACACAAGCTAAGTGTCACAACGTTTGTTTTACAAGTTACAAAAACCATTTCAAGAGTTTAAATTATTTCACTATTTGTCACACGGTAGAGGCAGGATTAGAATCCAAGTCTACCATATCCGCCTGCAAAGCCTTTCACCTCCCTCTTATTCTTTCTCCAAAACACATTATAGGCCAAAGCAAACAGCTTTCTATGCATGGCCTATGGTTGGAGTATCGGTCTCTGCAGACCCCCCGGCCCAGGTTTTTTGAGTGTGTTGGGTCCTTGTGGGGTTTCTGTCCCCTCCAGGTCTTTCAAGCTCCCTCTTCTTCCATAAAGTTTCTGACACTCTGCCCAAAGTTTGGCTATGAGTCTCAGTATCTCCTTTGATACCCTAATGGGTAGAGTCTTTCAGAGGTCCTCTGTGGAAGGCCCCTGTCCTGTTGCCCTTCTGAGTGAGGTTTGAGCCTCTTCCTTAGGGTCTCCTTGTTGTTTAGCTTCTTCAGGAGTATGGATTTTAGTAAGTTTATCCTGTATTATATGGCTAATATCCACTCATAAGTGAGTCTATACCATATGTGTCTTTCTGCTTCTGGTCAGAGGAAGCCCACAGGTTGCTCAGTTGAGAAGTGGGTTCTCTAGTAAAGGGGGCAGGGGCTGTCTCTGAAATGAACTCAGCAGCTGGTTTTTTGATCAGCTCCCTCTGGGGGTGGGGGAGGGGGAAGTGCTGCCTTGCCAGAACACAGAGGAAGATAATACAGCCAGCCCTCATGAGACCAGATAGGCTAGGGTCAGGTAGAAGGCGAGAATGTCCTCTCCTACCAGTGGACTAGGGGAGGGGCATAGGTGGAGAAGAGGGAGGGAAGGTGAGACTGGGAGAAGATCAGGGAGGGGGCTACAGCAGGGATATAAAGTAAATAGATTATAATAAATGAATAAAAGAAAGAAACAGCTTTGAGCACTCTTTACCACATACACACTTGCCATTTTGAGTTTCATATGAAATTAAAGCCTGAGTAAAGGGGATGTTGGTGGTTGTGCTGAGAAGGTGGGTATTTAAGAGACAAGGAAAAATATTCCTTGTCTTTACCTTTTTTTTTTTTTTCAGTGATTAAGGAGATTTCTTATGAACTGTTGAGAAATTGCCTTTTTGACTTATATTTTTCCAAGCTATCTCAGCTCGGCTTCCATTCTAATTTTCAACAACATTGATTGTGATTTTTGCCTTGAGATGCTGTTTCTGAATTTGCATGCATTCTTCATGCACTCTGACCTGCAGTAGAAACTGCCCATGCCAGTCTAGAGAAGGCAGAGACAATGGGAACATGCTAACATGGGACAGAGTTCTGTAAAAGTTTTCTAAACTGTGGAGTTTGAACCTCTTATTATTACTTTTCTGATATCCATCAAAAACTTTTAGAAAAGTGAAATAACAAAATTGGTACATTTAGAATATTTATTTATAAACAATTTATAGACTGTATTAAAATTAGATATTTTATGAAGCACATGCACTAGTAAGTATGGCATAAAGTGGCCAGTATATTGACAGTAGTAGAGAGTTAAGGAAAGAGGAGAAATATAGATGTGAGAAACAAAAACCAAAAACCAAAAACCAAACCAAAACAAAAGAAAAACACACACTGTAATTTGTAGGCTAATTCATTACAGACAATGAATTAAAAAAAAAAGAAAAAGAAAATAAGAAATGACAAATTAAGAGATGAAACGTGGAAATAAGGATACTGGCAGAAACACGCGATGCCATTCTAGCACCTTGTCTTGGAAAGCTGATGAAATCATTATAAACTCATTCAGTGCAGCATCATGGAGAAGTCCTGCTGCTGTTGCTTCTTAGGGAACTGAGTGAAACATATCTTTCCAGGATCAAATGATAAAACTAGATTGTCTTAGAGAATTTTGTGATTTTTATTTTTCTTAAAATTTCTAATACGATTAGGTGACTATATGGTCCAGATGGAACAGCCAGCAAACCACAGTAAGTGAGTCAGATAAAGACAACCTGAAGGAGCATGGTCCTAGAGCAGTGTTCCCTCGGAAATGTGGATTGTCACAGAGATGAGTGGTGGTCACGACAGAGTTGTGGTGAATTTTGTTGGGTGTGAGAAGTGTTGCTTTTTATCTAAATGAAATAAGAATTGGTGTGTAGCCGTGAGAACACAGTGCACAGAATCAACTAAGTAGGGGCTGAAGGGACAATCTCAGATCCTGTATGGTCTGAGCTAGGTCCTCTGCATGTACATTATGGTTGTGTTGCTTGATTTACTTGTGGAACTCCCAAGAGTGGGAGTGGGACCTGTCTCTGACTCTTGCCTGCTCTTGGGACACATTTCCTCCTACTGGGTTGCCTCAGTCAGCCTCGAAATAAGGGGTTGTGCCTAGATTTATTACAGCATGTTATGCCCTGTTCAGTTGATACCCCTGGGAAGCCTGATCCTTTTTTCAAAAGGGAAATGGAGGAGGAGGAGCAGATCTAGGGGAGAGAAGAAGTGACTGGGAGGGTTGGGAAGAGTGAAGGGAAAAGAAACTGTGGTTAGGTGTGTACTAACTGTATGTAATGTATGGACTGTAAAGCATGAGAATGTACGATAGAAAAATTAAAATAAAAACAAAGAATATGTCCTGAAGAGTGGCACACTCCTCCCCAGCACTTGGGAGACAGAGGCAGGCAGATCTCTGTGAGTTCAAGGCCAGCCTGGTCTACGAAGTGAGTTCCAGGACAGCCAGAGCTACACACAGAGAAACCCTGTGTTAGAAACCAACCAACCAACCAACCAACCATCCAAAAACAAAAACAAAACAACCCCTCCCCACCAAAATGTGTGTGTAATTGGAAGAAGGGAGCTGGGGTGACTATTGGGAGGGTGAGCTGATTTTTAGAGGATGAAGGGAACTACTTATTTTAATATTTTGTTGCTCTTGAGACTCTGATCTTGCAGGCACAGAAAGCAGCACAGCAGCCACAGGATATGACAATGGATTTGAATTTTCTGGGAGCTTCACACAACCATTTGTTCTAGTGCACCTGCTCTATAGTATTTGGAAATACATGGACGAGGCCATCTATTTTCAGATGGAAAAGGTTCCCAGATTCTAATGTCACACCTTGCCAAATTGTGTCAGGATTTGGAGTTTGGGAAGGAACATTATTAAAAAAAAAAAAAAAAACTATCTAGTGACATGGAAAGTATATGAGATGAAAGACATTTTCTCTGTGGCAGAGAATATGCCCTGTCATATTCTTTACTTGACAAGCCATATTAGTTTCAACTTTTACATTTTTTTAGTTCTTTGGGAGTTTATTGTAATCTTTAACACAATGTATGAAATAGTGCCCTGGGACCCCAAAATGCTGAAGCCAGGTTCATAAAGCATTTATTAGGTAGTGATGACATAACTCTGGAGGCCATCCATGTTAACACACTGTTACAATACACATCCGAGGAGCATATTAATTTTCCCATTAGCAATGTGAGTCTATTTCATTTTTGGTCAAACAGCCAAAATGATATTTCTTCTTCTTTTTCTCTTTTACTGATTGCCCTATCTGAGCTGTAACTAGCTGAGCATTTACAACTCTGAATGATATAATGAAATTAAGACTCCATAACATTCTAATTTGCATATCTCATTATAGAGAGTGACACCATTAGAAGACATGTGTTGAAGCTTTCAAAATGATTATGATATGTGGATGTATTAGAGGGTAAATATGCTTTTGCTGAACCAAGACTGTACAGTAGTTGCTGGTAGTACTTTAGAAGGAGGCTGCTGTCACGGCCTCCTTCTCCATTTTCTTCTCCTCTCTTCCTCGTCCTCCTAAACAGGAAGTCTATGTTTATTCTGGGCAGCATTATTGTGCCAATGTAATGTCCAATAGTCATGGGAAGGCAGAGGTAATTACAGATTACTGGACCAGACCTTGCTCAGAGATACAAGCAAGGTCCCCAAAGCGCTAGAAGAATAGACTATCTTAATTATAAAACTAATAGGTGAGGAATAAGTGATAATTGACTGATAAAATTAATATAAACCACTTTTTCCCCCTTTAAGACAGGATTTCTCTGTGTAACTGCTCTGGCTGTCCTGGAAGCCACTCTGTAGACCGGGTTGGCCTTGAACTCACAGAGATCCCCCTGCCTCTCCCTCCCTGAGTGCTGAGATTACAGGCATGTGCCACTGTACCCGGCCATAAGCCACTCTTTTTTTTTTTTTTTTTTCATCACAAATAGGACTTTTTATTTGTCACTATTAAAAATCTGGCTTTTAAACAGATTCTTGGACCGGTGGCTCATATCCATCAGCTCGTTCAACTTTAGCACCCGTCTCCGTCATCAGTCGCTTTTCCAGAACTGCCACCTTCTCCGTGGAGCACCATCAGTTTTCCCAATTCAAACTTGAGCTTCTTCAGCATTTTTACTTTCCTCATGAAGACATCATGAAGAGGATAAAGGGACTGGCAAGCCTTTTCTATGTCATTCCCAATGCTGTCTGGAATTAACTTATTAACCACTTCCTTCAGATCGTTTGCACTTCTGGGGTCATGATTTCCATCACCTTCTTCCGGATCTGGCGGACCTGCTGGTGCTGCGCATACGATGTCTTGCGTATTTGGTTGTTGCGTTTTTTTAGTGAAAAACAACACAAAAAAGACAGAGCAAGTAACCATCAGTCGTCTTGACATGAACATGCGCTTCAATCATGGTCTGCCACGTTTTGACCATGGAACACATCTTGTCCTCGGTAAGATCCACGCCGTGGAAGTTGGTCAGACAGGTTTTGCCCTGAACATCCTCAGTAATTAGCTTGAATTTTCTAAATGCGACTTCATCATTCTGCAGATCGGCAAGGCCCGCTTCAAACACACGAGCCTTGAGGCCATCGGAGGCGATTTTGGTTCCTTGAGTCCTCGTGACTAGTGTTTTCCCGATGTTCCTAATATTGAACATAGTCGGGCTTTCACATCGTACCAGTCTTTCTTAAAAAAATGGATCGATCACTTTCTTCTTGGCTCCTCCCTTCTTGCTACCTTTCGTCATTGCTGACCTCCCTGGTGCTGCTCCGAGAGCCAAAAGGGCGGAAGTACACCTTTCGAGAACTTCTATAAGCCACTCTTATTGAAAACAAACAAAAAATTCCAGTCATACCAAAGCTATAATTCACTAAGAAGACATAAAGTATGAATAGAACAACTAAATTAGCTCTCAATTGCTTCATAATCTAATTAAGAAACGAATCATACACAAACATTGCAAGGCATCCTTAAAATACAGTAAATTTTATTATCTCTTTTAAAACATTTTTTTAATTTAATTTTTTTTCTTTTTTAATTTTTTTTTCTATTATTATCACTTAGTATCCCAACTGTAGCTCCTCCCTCGTCCCTTCCCAATCCTCCCTTCCTCAAATCTTCTCCTCCCATGTCCTCCCCCCCAGTTCTTTGATAGGAGATATCCTCCTCTTCTTCCATCTGATCCTTGCTTATCAAGTCTCATCAGGACTGGCAGGGAATCTTATGAAGGGGGAGACAGAAAGACCTGGAGGGGACAGGAGCTCCACAAGGAGACAAACAGAACTAACAAATCTGGGCACAGGGGTCTTTGCAAAGACTGATATTCCAACCAAGGACCATACATGGAAATAACCTAGACCCCTTGCTCAGATGTAGCCCATGGTAGGTCAGTCTCTAAGTGGGTTCCCTAGTAAGGGGAGCAGAGGCTGTCTCTGACATGAACTCAGTGGCTGGTTCTTTGATCACTTTCCCCTGGGGGGAGCGCAGCTGTACCAGGCCACAGAGGAAGACAATGCAGCAAGGCATCTTACTGTCTTATTGGTGCTTTGACGTGGTTTACCAAAGTTGATGATGATAATATAAAACAAAATAGTGAACTAGGGAAACTGGCTAATGATTACTGTCATTTCAAAGACTTTTTAATACCAGTCGCTGCCTACAAAAACTTGAATGAACTGTAAGTTCATTGCTTATAGCCCAAATAATACAAAATTTCCCACTGTGGTTAAACAATAATTCAGATATTTCATGAGTGTGATAAATTCCAACTTGATTAGATTGAGAGCCTCCTCGGAGATTAGGATAACACACCTCTCTGGGTGTGTTTGTGAGGATATTTCTCAAGAAAATTAGATGGGAAGGGTTCTGACCTAATAAATTACTTGATGGATTCATGATCTGATAGCCTTTTGGGGGATGGCTGAACTGTGGAAAGCAGGGGTCCTTTGGAGGAAGCAGGTCACGGGGAGAATGCCCTGTGGACTATAACTTGCAGGGTACTTCCTGTGCTCTGCTTCCTACCTTCCCCTTTCTCCACTAGAAGTCAGTAGCACTTTTCCAGTGACATCATTAACAACTATCCTCTAGAAGAAAAGTCATCACTTTCAGTTCAGAGCCACTGTCTTAAAACTATGATAAGGAACACTTCATCAGAGTTCCTCTATCTGAGTTCACCATTTTTGTTGTTGTTGTTGTTGTCATAAAGTGGTTATTATTCCCCTCCCCTTTGAGACAGTATGCTATGCACTCCTGGTTGTTCTCCAACTCTATTAGCGGAGGATGACTTTAGACTTCTGATTCTCTTGCGTCTTCCTCCAGAGGGCTGGGAATTCAGGCATGCACCATCACACCTAGCTTATGTGGTTCTACAAGATCCAACCCAACCATGCGTGCTAGGGAACTCTACCAATAAAACTGTTTCCATAACTCCTAGGGTAGTTATTCTGAAAAAGAATCAGCTTACACACCTTATAGTTTTTTTTCTTCTCTCTTTTTCTTCTCTCTCTTTCTCTTCTGTCTCCTCTTCCTTCTCTATTTCTTTCTCCTTCTCCACCTCTTCTTTTGACAGGGTCTCTCTGCATAGTCTTGGCTATCATGAAGCTCACTATGTAGACAGACTAGGTTGGCATCAAACTCACAGAGATACTTCTGCCTCTGGGAGAACTATGGCACCACTATGCCCAGCTTTATAGTTTTTTTCTAAAACAAAGAAAAAAAAATCCTGTGCATGACATTATCCTATACTAAGGATGATTAGAATTATATCTGTGTGCTAAATGGCTTAAAAGGAAGGGTGTATACTATGTTTAGTGACAAATATAAAAAAAAAATGTACCGCGGAAAGAAAAAGACATAATGCCAATTAGTAAAGAAACTTGGAGATAATTAAACATGTTCAGCAGAGTTTATCACTGAAGGCAGAAGAGGCAGTAGGAACCCCCTTTAAGACTGTAAAAAAGCCTTTTCCCTTCAAAACAAGCCATGGAATGGGATAAGAAATGTCAAAAAAAAAAAAAGTCTCCCTAAGTGAACCACAAACAACCAATTGAGGAGTGTTTGTTCATTAAAACTCTAGCGTTCTGTAAGAGAGGTTGGAGTTTGTGGCATTCGTGCATGGGGACACCTCCTCTCCTGCCTTTGTTTCCTGTAATTCTTCAGACTGTTTAGTACACCTGTGAAGTCAGGACAGTCCTCTCTAGTGCACGAGTAAAGAAGACTGGCTTCATTTGGAGTAAAAGGTAAAAAAATTAAAATTCAAACTCAGCGGTATTCAGTAAAAATGTAAGCCTGGAAGAAAGTGAGCAGAGAAGATCCACAGCCCCCCAGGGCCAAGGATGTGGTCTGATGTAGGGCAAGAAGCAAGTTAGTTGACAGGAAACTGTTTCACAGAGGGATGTGAGATGCTGGAAATGAGACAACCAGCAAATCTTTAGAAGCTCTGCACAGATCCTGGTTGACTAGGCATATCTTCCAAGTAACAGACTAGGAAACTAATCACAAACGAAGAGTCATTTAGGCTAAAGAATCACCCTTCAAAGTTCTGAGTGTAACCCTGGAACTGTCAGATCTCTCTCTCTCTCTCTCTCTCTCTCTCTGTGCACATATACAGATGTCTTCCTTAATTGCTCTTGTTGAAACCAATCTATGCCTCAAACTAAGCCACTTCATATTATATAAGACTGTGAGTTTTTAAATTTATTTTTTACAATTTATGCACGTTATACCCCTATTTTAGCCCCCTCGCTCATCTCCTTCCAGTGCCACCCTCCCCCTCTCTCCTCTGCTATTTTCCCCTCTTTCTCAGAAAGGGGAGGCTTCCTCTCCTACCATCTGATCCCAGCCTATCAAGTCTCATTAGAACCGCTTGCATCCCTTCCTCTGTGGGCTGGCAATGTCCCCTACCAGGGGAAAGTGATCAAAGAACAGGCAACAGAGTCTATGTATGAGACAGTCCCTGGTCCCCTTACTAGGAGACCCACATGGAGATTGAGCTGCCTGTGGGTTACATCTGAGCAGGGTGTGTCTAAGTCCTCTTCATGGTCCTTGGTTGGTGCATCAGTCTCTGCATGCCCACATAGGCCCAAATTTGTTGGGTCTGTTGGTCTTATGTGGTTTCTGTCTGTTCTGCATCCTTCTATTCCCCAACTCTTTTTTATGATTCCCTGTGCTCTGCCCAAAGTTTGGCTGTGATTCTTAGCATCTGCTTTGATCCCCTGCTGGGTGGAGTCTTTCAGAGGACATTGATAGTAGGCTTCCTCTGTTCAGCCTCTCTTTTATTTGCCCTTCTGAATGAGAATTGAGCATCCACCTTCGAGTTCTCCTTGTTGTTTAGCTTCTTTAGGTCTGTGGATTGTGTAGTATGGTTTTCCTGTATTATATTGATAATATCTGTTAATACCATGTGTATCTTTGTGCTTCTGGATTACCTCACTCAGGATGATCTTTTCTATTTCCATCTATTTGTCGGCAAATTTCATGATTTCTTTGTTTTTAACGGCTGAGTAATATTCCATTGTGCAAATGTATCACAATTTCTGTATCCATTCTTCAGTTGAGGAACATCTAGGTGGTTTCCAGATTTTTACTATTACAAAGAAAGCTTCTGTCAACATAGTTGAGCAAATGTCCTTGTTGTATGGTTGAGCATTTTTCGGGTATATGCCCAGGAGTGGTGTAGCTGGATCTTGTGTCCCAATTTTCTGAGAAAGCACCAGATTGATTTTCAAAGTGGTTGTACAAGTTTACACACCCACCAACAATGAGGGAGGGTTCCCCTTTCTCCACATCCTCCCCAGCATATGCTGTCACTTGAGTTTTTGATCTTAGCCATTCTGATGTGTATAAGATGGAATTTCTGAGTCATTTTGAATTGTGTTTTCCTGATGACTGAGGATGTTGAGCATTTTAAAAAGTGTTTCTCTGCCATTGCGATTCTTCTGTTGAAAATTTTCTGTTTAGTTTTGTACGCTATTTTTAATTGGATTATTTGGTTTGTTGTTTAATTTCTTGTGTTCTTTATGTATTTTGAATAAATACATAAAGCCCTCTGTCGGATGTATGGTTGGTGAAGAACTGTTTTTTGTCTGTAGGCTGTCATTTTGTTCTACTGACAGTGTCCTTTGCTTTACAGAAGCTTTTCAGTTTCATGAGATCTCATTTAGTAATAGTTGATCTTAGAGCCTGAGCTGTTGAAGTTCTGTTCAGGAAGTTGTCTCCTGTGCCAATGAGTTCAAGGCTCTTCCCCACTTTTTCTTTTAACATATTTTGTGTGTCTGGTTTTATGTTGGGGTCTTTGATCCACTTGGACTTTAGTGCATGGTGATAAGTATGGATCTATTTGCATTTTTCTACATGTAGACATCCAGGTAGACCAACACCATTTGTTGAAGATGCTATCTTTTTTCCATTGTATGGGTTTGGCTCTTTTGTCATAAATCAAGTGTCTGTAGATGTATGGTTTTTTTTTTTTTTTTTTTTTTGAGTCTTCAATTCAATTCCTTTGATCCAACAGTCTCTTTCTATCCCAGTACCGTGCAGTTTTTTATTACTGTTGCTCTATAGTACAGTTTGAGATTAGGGACGGAGATACCTCCTGAAGATCTTTTATTGTACAGGATTGTTTTAGCTATTCTGTTTTTTTTTTTTTTCCATATGAAATTGAGAATTGTTCTTTCAAGGTTTGTAAAAAAATCGTATTGCTCTTTTGATGGGGATTTCATTTAACCTGTTGATTGTTTTTGGTAAGATGGCCATTTTTACTATGCTTATCCTACTGATCCATGAGCATGGGAGATCTTTCCGTCTTCTGATATCTTCTCCAATTTCTTTCTTCAGAGACTTGAAGTTTTGTTTTTCATACAAATCCTTTACTTGCTTGGTTATGGTAACACCAAGATACTTTATGTTTTCTATGGCTATTGTGAAGGGTGTTGTTTCCCTAATTTCTTTCTCAGTTTTTTTTTCTTTTGTATCCAGGAAGGCTACTGATTTTTTTTTTTTTATTTTTAGGTTAATTTTGTATCCAGCCACTTTGCTGAAGGTGTTTATCAGCTGCAGGAGTTCCCTGGTAGAATTTTTGGGGTCACTTATTTATGCTATCATATCACCTGTGAATAGTGATACTGTGACCTCTTCCTTTCTGATTTGATCTCCTTGATCTCCTTTAGTTGTCTTATTGCTCTGGTTAGGACTTCAAGTACTAAATTGAAGAGATACCAAACTATGCCATCCCTAGGAGATTTCATTTGACTATCAACTTAAAAAAAAAAAAGACAGTGAGTGGTGGTGGAGCATGCCTTTAATGCCAACATTTGGGAGGCAGAAGTAGGCAGATCTCAGAGTCTGAGACCAGCCTGGTCTACAAAGCGAGTTACAGGATATCCAGTGTTACACAGAGAAATTCTACCTCAAAAAACCCAAAAACCAAAAAACAAAGAACTCCCCCCAAACCCAACCAATAAACAATTAACAACAACAAAAACAATAACAGCAACAGCAAAACCGAAGGCTTATTTATGTATTTATATTACTTCCATGGCTGCTTTATTTGCATGTGTGTCTGTGTACTACCTTGCTCTCCGGAAGTCGGAATCCTCTGGAACTGGAGTTACTGATGGATTTTAGATATCATATCAATGCTAGTAACTGAATCCAAGTCCTCTCTGGAAAAGCAACCAGTCCTCTTAACTGATGAGCCATCTTGCCAGCTCACTAGCAGCTTTTAACTCTGATTTGAAGAACGAGGATGGCTGCTGCCTCAGGGTGGACACACAGCTGACACCATTTCTCAGACACCAACATCCATGGTTGAGTGATGAATAATATATCCCTGTGAGTAGAATGGGAGAAACCCTTTAAATTTATCAGGGTGAACTGAGACTGTAGAGACCCAAGGGTATATTAGCATTATTTCAGGGAAACCATGCAAGAGAGCTTAGACACACCAGACTTCCTCACTTGGATCCCATAAAGTGATGGGCATCTAACAAGTCTAACAATTAAGTGGCAAGAGATGCAAGCCAGCCTGTCCTCAGATGCTGGGTGTGTTCATCAAAGACCAATGGGAGCTCCAGCTCTGCTAGGTCTCCTGCTGCAGATGTGGTCCACTTGTCTGCATGCCCATCCAGCTGTTTACCCATCTGGACCTGACCTGAGGTTTTCTGCTCTGGATTGGTTCAGTTTTTCACCTCACAGCTGGAGCAGCTTTACTCTTAAGCCCTGACCCCAGCAAATGAGCAGGAGCTCCTTCCCAGCACTGGACTGGTTGGTGAAATCAATACAGTTTCTCAGCCCGCTTCTGAAACCTTTTGAACTCTGCTATAATTCTTTACCTCATATTATTTCTGTAAACCACAGATGTGCATATAGATAATTATATCCATTTACTGTGTACCGTGTGTGATATGATAATTTTTATTAATAACTAAGATTGATATAAAAGAATGTGCATTTACCTTGACCAGACTATGGTAGAAGGGATTATATGGAAAATCGCAGTTAATAAAGCTGCTAAAACTTGCGAACTTAGTCACTTAATAAATTCTGACGCTGTGAAAAGATACAAGCATATTCATCTATGTTTCTGGTATAGTTCCCTCATGGCTGCCCCCTACATTATTTTTTGAAGTAGAATCTCTCCTCTTAGAGCTCAATGGTTCTGCTAGATTAGGTGGCCAGCAAGGAGCAGGGGTCAGCCTGTCTTTGCCTCCTCAGTGCTGGGATTACAAGTGTGTACTGCCCTGCCTCACTCTAAAGTGAATCCAGAGGATTGAACTCAAGTCCTCATGCCTGCACAGCAAGTGTTTTATTGACTGAGCCACCTCCCTAGACCCAAGAACTGCCTTTTAAATTAAAAAAAGAATGTTCTGTTTTGATTAGCTCAAGTAGATGTGCTACCTTAACTTCTAATTCTCTGTGTTCTTTGATTCTGCTTAACTCTCCTTGGTTGTGTTCTCCCTGAAGTCTTGACCTGGTGATAATCATTCAACCAAATTTTGGTGACTTCTTTGTATGTGATAAGTTATTATTATTTTTTTTCCTATCAGAGTAGATGTTTCAAACTGACTTGCAGTTATCACATTAGGTTTGCTGTTACTTCACATCAATGTGACTTAAACATTAGCTTGACATAGTTTGATTTGATTTGGATCTGCCCAAACCTGTTCTGTGTGTATGCATCAAGTGTCTAAAACTCATTTGCAAGTGTCAGCCATGCCCATTTCAATCAGGGTAGATAGTGTGAATTGAGAACCAGATCGCTGATTAGCATACTGTCTGATCAATCTAATAAACTTTAATTTAGTTCCATTTAGCTTTTTCCTCCCTGGGGCGTAGTGTGACTTTCTCCATCTTACTCAGGTGAAACTTTGATCTCCCACCCAGTGCCCCTGGCATGAACTTACTCTGTACTCTCACTGCCGAGAGGGTCACTGGACGCTGCCAGAGTGTGTGGCCTCTTACACAATCATTCGCTCACTGCGCCAGCAGGGGTGCTGCCGAAATTGCAGATGTTGGGTTATGTAGGAGCTGCTGAAATGAACTGGGACCATGAGAATGCATATTCTGGGTCATCTGGAAATTGTGACAGGGAAAAGTTTTTGCTGCTTTGTATAATGCTATTAGATACACGGTAATTGAAATAATATGCTAAGGACCACTGAAATGTCAACATTGCATGAGTTTTCACCGCTGCGTCCCCTCAACTTTTCCTTCTCTTTTCCGACAGAGTCTTATTTGTGGAGCCTAGGCTTGGCTCACCATTGCTTTTCGGAAAGCCTTTTCTAGCCTCGTTAATTTCTAAGACTTTCCTGTTTCGTCTTGGTGAGGCTCACACTCTACCTCTGCCTTTGGGCCTGCCAGACTTTTTTCTATTTTGGAAATTTGAGAGGATACAGTAGGGTAAATAGCTACAGAATTGTGAGTTAAGTCTCAGTTTAAATTTTAGTTACAGCAGCAGGTTTATTCTGTTAGGGAATTCACTCTTCTCCCCATGCTGCTGTGACCTTGGTTAAGATAGAGGCCATGTCACCATCCCTGGGGTTGTACGCAATAAAGACAAGGTCAGTGAAGCACTTGGCAGCACTAGTTACCCAATGAACACTGGCTGCTGAATTTTCTTTACTTTTTTTTTTTTTTTTTTTGGTCATTTATTTAACTGTGAGTCAGCCACGGGGCGTATAATCACGCTTAGAGGACAAACTGTGGATGTTGGTTCTCTCTTTCCACCATGTGGCTTTTGGTTATTGAACCCAGGCTTGATGGCAAGTGCCCTTACCTTCTGAGCACTCTTTTTGGGCCTTCCTTTTCTTTACTATTACAGTTTTTGCATTTCTTTATGTAACCACATTGGCTGATACTCTGCATTTTTCCTTTCCTAAAAAGCCTCCCCATCTTTTGGAGCAATCAAAAGATTTTCATTCATCATTTCTGTAGTATTCATGCCCTCCTGTGATTGGATGGACAGTGTTCTAGCCCTTGGGTAGACCATTGTGGGGTCTATATGCTAGTAATTTGCTGTGACTTCTTTTGAAAACTGAGGCTGGCAGAATGCTGAATTGCAATTTAAGACCCTTGAAGTCCTATCATGAGGTGCCATTGATGTGGTTGTTGGTCAGCTTGGCTTGACTTTAGAAATATAAGTTGATGTATAAATACTAGCATCAGGTTTTCAGATTTTTACAGTTGAGGATCCTTTTATCAAAAAAAAAGGGAAAGAAAAAAATAATTAACTACCACATCACAAATATTAGCTTAATTTTCTCTTTAAAATAACCGTTAAAGGCAAATCTTATTTTTCCTTGACAATGGTAATGATCTGAGGTTGAGAAAAGGAAAATCTTTTCTACCAAGTAATACTATTAGAAGATAGTAATTTAGTTTATGTTCAAAATCCATCTTTTTTTTTAATACCACATTGACAAGTGGCAGCATTAACCAAATAGAATGGATAACTCCACTGACTGTTTACTGTAAGCTCTGTTTTCTATGCTCAGTTTCCAGCATTTTCACCCCAGAAACAGCTGGATGCAGATTGCAGAACAGAGGTGGGCCTAGATGGAGTTAGGGACTGTTCACAGTCTTGTGAGTTATGATTTTTAACAGTTGTTACTTAATATTTTAAAAGAGATCATTTAATCCATATAGAATGATTAGGTAATGAGGGATTTCAACCTGAAGACAGGGAGATGTTTTTGTAGAGCAGGTATGACCTACTCTGCCCTGGTCCAATTCTGCAGATGTCCACTCCCCTGTGGGCTCTGATCATGGTCTTGCCTCAGGGACAACTGTGATCTGGAAAACCTTCTGAATTTTTTGTGTTTCTAAGGTGTCTAACCTAACCGAGGTTTCTCATCTTTGCAGTTTTAATTTCATAGTATAAACAAGGCCGGGAATAGGGGGAGGGACCAGACTTGCTTTAAAGGCTGAGAGAAAACAAAGTAAGATTTTTGTGATGTACTAGTTTGTTCTTTTATCTTTTTTAAAAATAAAATTGTCTCGATACCCTGCATGGTAGAGCCTTTCAGAGGCCCTCTGTGGTAGGCTCCTGTCCTGTTCCCTGTTTTCTCCCTCCTCTGATGTTCATCCTCTTTGCCTTTCTAAATGGGGATTGTGTATCTTATTCAGAGTCCTCCTTCCTGATTAGTTTCTGTAGGTGAACAGATTTTAGTATGTTTATCCTGTATTATATGTCTAGTATCCATTTATGAGTGAGTACTGAGACTCATAGCCAAACTTTGGGCAGAGTGCAGGGAATCTTAGGAAAGAATGGGGGGATAGTAAGCCCTGGAGAGGATAAAAGCTCCACAAGGACAGCAACAGATCCAAAAAGACTGGGCACAGGGGTCTTTTCTGAGACTGATACTCCAGCCAAGGACCGCTCATGGAGATGGCCTGGAACCCCTGCACAGAGGTAGCCTATGGCAGTTCAATATCCAAGTGGCCTCCATAGTAATGGGAACAGGGACTGTCTCTGACATGAACTGATTGGCCTGCTCTTTGATCACCTCCCCCCGAGGGAGGAGCAGCCTTACCAGGCCACAGAAGAAGACAATGCAGCCAGCCCTGATGAGACCTGATAGACTAGGATCAGAAGGAAGGAGAGGGGGACCTCCCTATCAGTGGACTGGGAGAGGGACACAGGTGGGGAAGAAGGAGGGTGGGATTGGGAGGGGAGGATAGAGGGAGCCATGGGGGGAATACAAAATGAATAAACTCTAATTAATAAAAATAATTAAATTAAAAAAATTGTCTACAAATTTCTAAGATTTCTGTTTGGTGCTAGGTTTTCATAAGAACAGCCACTTTTTAAAAAAAGTGAGGCATGTAGAAATGACATTATACTATCTGCCAAATCACACACCATCAAAATAATGGGAAACCATTGTTAGGAGACAGAAGCAGTTATTAAAATGATCTTCTAATTAAAATATTTTACTGTATTTGGTGAGTTTTAACATTAAAAAGTTAAAGTATTCTCCTAAAATTATCTAAAGGAACATTTGGCTTGTATAGTCCTAATTTCCTTAAAATAACATATGAAACAAATTCTTTAATATCATATCTTGAATTTTATACATTTTTAAGCAACAAACCTTTTAACAAAACAATGGTGACTCAATAGCAAAACCTGATTTTTAAAACTGCATATAAAAGAAAGAAAAAAAAAAAGAAAGAAAGAAAGAAAGAGAGAAAAGTCAGGAGTGGTGGTACATGCCTGTAATCTCAGAACTCATGGAGGCAGAGGCAGAGGCAGGTTTGTGTCAGGTAGAGGTGCCTGCTGACAAACCTGGTGACCTAAGTTCTGTCTCCAGGACCCACATGGTGGTAAGGGGGGGGAACCAATTCCTGCCAGATGTCCTTTGACCTCTGCATACATTCCCTGACCCCTGCTTGTGCATGTAAACAAAATAAATAAATTGAATATAATAAAAATTAAAAAAAAAGTGTATTGAGGCTACACTGTACTTTAGGCCAAGTGCTAGACCCTGGTTATGCTTTACTTTACCAGCTCAACGTAACAGTTAAGCAACCACAGCATTTTGGGAGGGAGAAGAAGAGAGGGAAAAAAAAGCAGCAGAGGGCAATGAAAGAGGTGGAGAAAAGGATTAAGACAAAAGCAAAGGACAAGTTGTTAATATTAATTCACATTGCGTTGAACTTTATCTCTTGTTGAGTTGGTTATTTTATTCACTTGCCAAATATTTATTGAGCAAATACTATGTTCCAGGCACAGTCCTAGGCCTTGGGGATGCAAAGTCAAGAAAGACTTGCTTGTTCCTGTCCTCAACGAAGGAACAGAGTGTGGGGGAAAATAGAAGTGAATAAACCAACCTAGTAAGGGGACCTGATAAAGTCATGCGCGAAGAATTCTGAGAACCCAAAGAGAATGCATCTAAGCCAGAGGAAAAACCTGTGCTGAATTTTCTACAAGAAATCCAAAAGTAAAACAGACCAAAGCAAACAGAACACTGTTATTTGTCCAATGGTCTAGATAAAACAGAAGAATTTGAATGAGGGAAACAGAGTTACTTGGTTACACATTTTCAGCCTGCATATTGAGTGCTAATTTAAAATACAGAGAATAGATTTGCTGTTGATGTTACATTTACTACTCATAGACTTCAACTGAACACAAAATGTATGTCCTATACCATGGCAACTGCTGCCATGTGGCTAATTTAAAAACATAACTATTGTTCGGCTTGTTTGACTAGTCCCCCTTTGTTTCACTAAGCAGCAAATGGTTAATATTTTACTTATTACTTTCACCAAATTAAACAAACTGATAGGTACTTTAATGAGCCTATTTATTAGTGTTATCATGTTTGTTTTCTACCAAAGTGGTGTGTGTTCCTAATGGTGAAATTGGCAGTTCTTAAGAAAACGGTCAAGTCTACAAGCATATCATTGTATGGTCAACACTGGCATGGCTGAAGTCTCACCATCTTTCCAGCATGAGCGTGGAGAGAAAAGGGCGGTCAGTGTGCCCTGCTGATTCTCTTTGGTGGGCTGAGGTCCGGAGTGAACAGCTGCATCCCCCGTGTGAACCCTGCACGAAAGCAGAATATATTAAAACGCTGCCAAATAGAAAAACATCCTTCAGTTTCAACATTGCCTTGGACAAATCATCAAAGTAGCCCTGACATGAATATATCAGCTACCATTCTAGAGTCATTTAAGAACCTAGGAACAAAACATTATAAAAATAATACTTTCAGGCATTGAAATGCATAGTTGTGGGAAATTTTTATCAAGATATTGTTAAGATTTTTATCAAGATATTGATATTAAAGGTATTCTGTTCAAGGCTAATAAGATAAGAGCTCAGAAACATTAGTTTTGGACTCTAACTTGGCAAATTCCTCTCACTTCAATGGAGCATTTGCTTAAGGTAGCCTTCATCTCCCTGCAGGAGAGGGGCATTCATAATCAATATATTAATTCATGAGCAGAGACATGCCCGCTATTGTCGAGCATGGAACATAATGAAAATCCTGGAATTAACTTCTATTGTCTCCCATTTTAGCTTCATCATTATAAGGGAGAGAGGTACTAATTCTTTCTAGCAAGTTTAATAATAATTAGGTAATTGAATCTCAGACTCACAGCATTTCCCCACTTCTTTGGTATCAAAGATATTCAAAGCTTCCCTGAAGCTCCAGGATGAGGCATTTCTTCAGAAGGAGCCTGACCACAGTAAAGCCCTTTATTATAAACCTGCTGTCATTAGCTAGTGAGAATTGTCATATTGGCTTTCCCATTTCCTATATGCTGCTTAGTAATATGAGACAGATCTATTTTTCTTTTATCAATTTATAATTTAGATGAATGATTCAGGCACTGGTTTTACTATTTTTTATTCTGTGTCGCACTTATTATTTCTAAGGTATTTATTTTATCTATTGTCCTCAAATGACAGCCATCTAACCATCCCTGTAATTTGGACAAATCCATGTTCATGATTTGCAGGTGGCTTTATCAGAAGTCTTTTGTATTTCCCCAAATTATTGATTTATTAGCTACTGAGGACAGAAACATTTGATACCAATTAATTTAAAGTGACAGGCTCACAAAAATTCCAATTAAAACTTATAAAAATAACTCAGAAAACATCTTAAACAGCTATTTATCACTTTGTAAAAAAAATGATTACAGTCAGTGGAGAAATGAGGAACAACTCAAAAGTGGAAAAGAGCTGTAAATAGGGCCAGGCATGAGGGTGCATACCTTTAATCCTAGTGCTTAGGAGGCAGAGGCAGGTGGATCTCTGTGAGGCTGGGGCTAGCATGGGTTCCATAGTGAATTTCCATGTAGCAGGTCTACATAAAGAGACTGTCTCAAGAACAATAGCAGCAGCAGCAGCAGCAACAACAGCAACAACAACAGCAACAACAACAAACTGTGAATATGCTTAAATGTTTGACAAGTAATAATTAACATAATTGCTATTAATTTATTATTTTACTTATGAAATGCCTCAATAAATTTAAAATATCTGTTTTTATAATCACTATCGCCTTCATTTCAAATAGCACACTGAGAAGAAAGAGCCATAGCAGTTGCTGAGAGCCTGTGAGAAATGTTTTATTTTGTAGTCTTACCTACATTAACATAGACAAGTCAACTTGATGATTGTGCTTGCTCATGCAGGGCCATCCCACTAGAGTCTATGGCATTCTTCTTAGTATGAGTACTCACCAGGTTCTTGGCTAAGTCTGCGAGTCGTTTGGTCTAAACTGATCATTGTCCATTCTTATTTGCCATAAAATGTCTGATTTGCTAACTGGTCTTCTCTTGCTTAGTCAGTGTAGAACCCAGGGAAGGCTTTTCTCTTTCTGCTTCAGCCTGTGCTTGCCTATGGGACTAACTGACCCTTGTGTCTTTCTGAGACTGGTGCTTTCCTGGCTGTGTTCCTCATGGTGTGTTAGGTCGGATGTCTCCCTGAGCAGACTGTCTTCTCTGCCAGACACAATCCCTTGATGAGAACTCTCTACTTTCATCTTCAGTGACTAGAGTAAATTCTTGTAGGATACAGGCATGTGCTAACACATATTTGTTGTGTAAAAAACAGTGTACATGCCAACTTCATAAAAAACAGACTACCTAGATGTGACAAAGAAAGATGGGCCACTAGTGACAACGTGATTAAGAAGGAAGTGATGATATGATTAGACATTTTCAAGGGTGAGTAGTAGATGTGGCTGTAAAACTCCCTTTCTTTCTTTCTTTCTTTCTTTCTTTCTTTCTTTCTTTCTTTCTTTCTTTCTCTCTCTCTCTCTCTCTTTCTTTCTTTCTTTCTCTCTTTTTCTCTTTCTTTCTTTTCTTTTCTTTCTTTCATCATTCACTTAGTAGTTTTTCAACTGAAGATTAAAATCTATGTTACTTTTTTCTTTTCTGATATCAGCCTTTTTTTCCCTCCCTTCTTTTTAATGAATAGGATGATCTATCCTGCTGGAACATTCTGAAAACTCCAACATGTTCCAAGCTTGGGGAATATTGCCAAGCCATGCACATCTTAAGATTTTTCTCTTATAACGCCAAGAAATGTGAAAGTTATTAGCAGTTCTCATGTACAGTTTTATGAGGAAAAGGAAAATGCAGGAGTTCGTGTTCCTATGGCAATGCGCTCGGGTTCTGACTAGCTTCCCAGCTCTGCAACCAGCCAGGCATGGCTCTGGATTTCTCACAGAGCCAGACAGCTGGCAGAGCCTCCCTGGACTGAACAGTTGCTTGCACAAACATCCATGTTGACTCTGCTTCCTTCTTTTCCTTTCTGTTAATTGTAACTTTTGATCAGTAGAATTGCACGCCTATGTACTGATAAAAATGCTGCTTTTTGCACAGAGCTTGGGCTTTCTCCAGACTCATTGGATTTACTTTTCCCCATGCTGGACTTAAGAATCAGCTTGCAGAAAGTGAAGTCTGATGAGGACAGTGTCATTTCTAGGGCAAGAGCCCAGACCCTCTTGTGGATGGCTCATTACTGAGGCCATATATTGTGACTATAATTTGGGCACCTGAAGCTGGGTCTGCCCTGTCAGTGAGACAACACTGTCATATCCTAGTATTCAATCTCTGGTCATTAGAAGCTATGCCATTATAAGCTGATTTTAGGCCACAGAGAAAGACCCATGACACAAAGATGCTTCCTATTCTTAAAATATATCAGATTAAATTACATTTGAGTCCAATATCTATAAAAGAAGTAGCAATTTGTTTACATTGGCAAAAAGTAACTCCACAAAAAATTCTCGTGTTTGTGGGGCATGGTGGTACATGCCCTTTTTCCCAGCGGCACATCCAGAGGAGGAAGGGTTATTTCTGAGTCCAAGGCTGGACTGGTCTATAGAATGAGTTCCAAGCCAACCAGAACTACCTAGTTGAGGCCCTGTGTAAATAAAACAAAAGCCCCTAACAAACTAAAATGAAAAATTGTCAAAGAAACCACCTGGAGCACAAAACATAATCGCCATGTTTATGGAGGGAAATAATTGTAAAAGCCAAGGATCAGAAGGAGCAGGTTTCATTGTAGCTATTCAGGATTTAAGAACAATAGTCATGTAGACTCCTTTTGGGGAAGATTTTAGATATTCAGGATTAGGAGTATTGCTATCTTTTTTTTACTCAGAGAAAATCTTGAATCAATATGAAATTAAAAAGAAGGGGCTGTTTCCCACTTCTTTCATAAGATTCAGATCTGGAGAGGATAGGAACTCCACAAGGAGAACAACAGAAGCAAAAATTCTGAGCACAGGGGTCTTTCCTGAGACTGATACTCCAACCAAGGACCATGCATGGAGATAACCTAAGACCCCTGCACAAATGTAGCCCATGGCAGTTCAGTATCCAAGTTCCATTGTAATAGGAACAGGGACTGTCTCTGACATGAACTGATTGGCCTGCTCTTTAGTTACCTTCCCCTGAGGGGGAAGCAGCATTACCAGGCCACAGAAGACAATGCAGCCACTCCTGATGAGACCTAATTGACTAGGATCAGAAGAAAAGAAAAGAAGACCTCCCCTATCAGTGGACTTGGGGAGGGGCATGCATGCAGAGGGTGGAGGAAGGGAGGGATTGGAACCACAGGGGAATAAAGTGTAATTAATAAAGAATTAATAAAAAAAAGAATTAAAAAAAAAAACAAGGGGCTGGTGAATTGACTCAGTGGTAAGGACATTTGCCATCAAGCATAATGCCCTGAATTTGTTCCTGCGGATCCACATGGTAAATGACAAGCAGTTCCCCTTGTAAATCACCCTCTAACTACACGTGGGTGTGGTGACAGGAACAAGCTCACGTATGTGTTTGTGTGTATGACTCCTAGAACACACGACAAAAAAAAAAACCTCCCCCAACCTTACCCTAGTAAGATTAAAGAGGTAACTGTAACAACTAGTATATTCAGAGTACCCAAGAGACTCCCACAGCTGGAAACAGACTCTCTGTGTTCCTATCCACGACTTCTGGCAACTAGTCATTGCTGTTGTGACATTTTATTTCAGCTTTCTGGAAAGTCATATACACAGAATCATATACAATCTGTTACCTATGAGGACCGTTTTTTTTTTTTTTTTTTTAAACCTGGAATAATGTCTTCGTAGTTTGTCCAAGCTACTCATTTGTCAACGAAGGTCTCAGTATCCATAGCTTCTGCTTCTTTTAGCCACAGGTCAATGATTGTGCTTGCTTATAATCCCAGCTACTCAGGAGGCTGGAGTAAGAGAAACACAACTTCAAGGCCAGACCCGGCAAGTTAAGGAGACTCTTTTAAAATATATCTTAATTTAAAAAAAGAGCTGAGGATGTAGTTCAGTGGCAGAGTATATCTCTAGCACATAAAAGGCCGGGCTTTAAACTCCACGTTTTAAAAATAAAGTGACTTGGTTTTGTTGTGTACTGAGGCCTGCTATGAGTGCATCTGTGCTGAACAAATACACAATTGTCTTTCTTTTCACTGTTCCCTAAACAAAGCATCGTGGCAACAGTTTATTTATATATAGCATTTACATATTATGTATTCTAAGAACTCTAGAAATGATTTCAAGCATATAGAAGAGGTGTAGATGCTGTATGTGAATACTATGCCATTAGAGGAAAGGACCTGAGCATTCACAGCTTTAGACCTGGCAGTAGCCCTCCAACTCTAGAGACAGAGGGACAACTCTAGTGTCTTTTTTTTTTTTTTTTTTTAAGGTCAATAGTATTCTGTTTATGTCTATCACTGTTTAAGTCATCACATGATAAAAAAAAAACAACGCTGGGGCTGTTTACAGTTTTGGTGATTATGAATAAAAAAGATCTCAAAATATTTGTGCATGTGTTTTGTGTAACACAAGTTTTCCTACAACACCCTTCATAGGAATGGGGTTTCAGGCGTGGCAAGTGCACAAATGGGCCTATGGGAACCTGTCAAACTCTCCCAAATCAAGGAGATTGGGGAGCTCTCCTTTGTTTTTCCAGGTGTTTGGGCAGCTCAAGGAGTGTGGTGTTGAAAAATTTTGCTGGAATTCAGTCAGAGACTCACTGAGGATGAATCTTTTCTTGCTCCCTTCACTCCGCATGCTGGTTGTTCATCCAGACAGGGAAATAAGAGTTCTGTTGGCTAGCATTTGTCCCCTTTCTAGGGTACTTGGTGTCACAGGAAGAGTAACACCTGGCCGTAGAACCAGTAATGTCCAAATAACAGAAAGATCTGAGGCCGCTGACAGAAGCAGAACATCCATAACAGAACATTTAAGAATGAGAAGCTTGCTGTATTTGTGTTGCTGACACCTAGGGTGGGGCCTATCAAGATGGCTCAGAAGGTAGAGGCACTTGCTGTCTAGTGTGATGACCTGAATCTAACCCCTGGAACCTACATGGTAGAAGGAAAGAACTGGTTCCCACAAGTGATTCTCTGATGTCCACACAAGTGCCCTGGAATGTTCATGTCCACATATACACAATAAATATATAGATAAATCAAAAAATTAATAATAATAATAATAATAAATTAAATAAAAGGCATAGAGAACTTCCCAGAAGATGGAATGAAAAAATTTTAAGAGCTAAAGTCCAGGGAAACTTCTGCCAAACTGTCTTCTGGACACCACGCTACTGCGCTGACAAACTCAGTGAAGGTATGGATGCCTACAAAGGATCATCAGGCCATAGAACATCCCAGCACAGGTGGGAGAGGGGCTCCAGAGGCCCAAGCCCCCACGGAGGATTGGTGGTTGAGGGTTGCTGGAGGAACAGAGCGTCATTCTTGGGGTGGGTTCCCTAATAGGCTGCCCATGCTCCAGTACATGGCTGGCCTACACTCAGACCCATATAGTTAACACTAATTGGAGTCAGTGGGTTACTAAAACAGCAAATGCTCAAGTGTACAACAAGGACATTTTCTCAACCATGTTCATTGCAGCTTTATTCATAATTTCCAGAATCTGGAAGCAACCTAGATGTCCCTTAACTGAAGAATGAATAGAGAACTGGTGGTACATTTACACAATGGAATACTACTCAGCAATTAAAAACGAGGAAAACGTGAAATTTGCAGGAAAATGGTGAGACCTAGAAAAGATCATCCTGAGTGAGGTATCCCAGAAGCAGAAAGACACACATGGTATAGACTCACTTATAAGTGGATATTGGACATATAATATGGGATAAACATACTAAAATCTATACACCTAAAGAAGCTAATCATGAATGAGGACCCTGGGTAAGATGCTCAATCCTCATTCAGTAAGGCATAACGGATGGACGTCAGAAGAGGAAGAAAACAGGGAACAGGACAGGAGCTTACCACAGAAGGCCTCTGAAAGACTCTACCCAGCAGGGTATAAAAACACATGCTGAGACTCATATCCAAACTTTGGGCAGAGTGCAGGGAACCTTATGAAAGAAGTGGAAGATAGAAAGACCTGGAAGAGATTGGAGCTCCACAAGGAGAGCAACAGAATCATAAAATCTGGGCCCAGGGGTCTTTTCTGAAATTGGTACTCCTACCAAGAACCATTCATGAATATAACCTAGATTTCCTTCACAGATGTAACCAATGGCAGCTCAATGTCCAAGTGGGTTCCATAGTAATGGGAGTAGGGACTGTCTCTGACATGAATGCAGTGGCTGGCTCTTTGATCACCTCCTCTTGAGGAGGAAAGCAGCCTTGCCAGGCCACAGAGGAAGACAATGCAGCCAGTCCCGATGAGACCTGATAGGCTAGGGTCAGATGGAAGGGGAGAAGGACATCCTCTATCAGTGGACTTGAGAGGGGCATGGGAGGAGAAGAGAGAAGGAGGGTGGTATTGGGAGGGGACAAGGAAGGGGGCTACAGCTGGGATACAAAAAGAATAAAGTGTAATAAATAAAAAGAGAAGGAAGGGAGGGGAAGGTGAAGGAGAAAGAGGTGAAGGAAAGGAATGGGGAGGAAAACAGGTGAATAAGATTATTTCGTTGGACTGAAAGAAGAGGACTCAGCTGCATGATTTTTGTCTTCAAGTGTCTCTTAGGTAGAAAATTTTTTTTCTATATTATTTCCAAGAACAAACATTCTTTTTTTTCCTCTTTCACATTTTTTAAATTAATTACAGTTTATGCACTTTGTATCCCAGCTGTAGCCCCTTCCCTCATTACCGCTCAATCCCACTCTCCCTTCCTCCCTCATCTCATGCCCCTCTCCAAGTCCACTGATAGGGGAGGTGCTCCTTCCCTTCCATCTGACCCTAGCCTATCAGGTCTCATTGGGACTGGCTGCATTGTCTTCCTCTGTGGCCTGGCAAGGCTGCTTTCCTCCTCAAGAGGAGGTGATCAAAGAGCCAGCCACTGCATTCATGTCAGAGACAGTCCCTACTCCCATTACTATGGAACCCACTTGGACATTGAGCTGCCATTGGTTACATCTGTGAAGGAAATCTAGGTTATATTCATGAATGGTTCTTGGTAGGAGTACCAATTTCAGAAAAGACCCCTGGGCCCAGATTTTATGATTCTGTTGCTCTCCTTGTGGAGCTCCAATCTCTTCCAGGTCTTTCTATCTTCCACTTCTTTCATAAGGTTCCCTGCACTCTGCCCAAAGTTTGGATATGAGTCTCAGCATGTGTTTTTATACCCTGCTGGGTAGAGTCTTTCAGAGGCCTTCTGTGGTAAGCTCCTGTCCTGTTCCCTGTTTTCTTCCTCTTCTGACGTCCATCCGTTATGCCTTACTGAATGAGGATTGAGCATCTTACCCAGGGTCCTCATTCATGATTAGCTTCTTTAGGTGTATAGATTTTAGTATGTTTATCCTATATTATATGTCCAATATCCACTTATAAGTGAGTCTATACCATGTGTGTCTTTCTGCTTCTGGGATACCTCACTCAGGATGATCTTTTCTAGGTCTTACCATTTTCCTGCAAATTTCACGTTTTCCTCGTTTTTAATTGCTGAGTAGTACTCCATTGTGCAAATGTACCACAATTTCTGTATCCATTCCTCAACTAATGGACATCTGAGTTGTTTACAGGTTCTGGCTATTATTATTATGCTGTAAACATGGTTGAGCAAATGTCCTTGTTGTATACTTGAGCATCTTTTGGATATATGCCTAGGAGTGGTATAGTACTACTTGAGGTAGCACTATTTTTAATTGTCTGAGAAAGCACCACATTGATTTCCAAAGTGGTTGTACAAGTTCATATTCCCACCAGCAATGGAGGAGGGTTCCCTTTCTCCACATGCTCTCCAGCATGTGTTGTCACTTGAGTTTTTGATCTTAGTTAGTCTGATGGGTGTAAGGTGAAATCTCAGGATCGTTTTGATTTATATTTCCCTCATAGCTAAGGATGTTGAGCATTTCTTTAATTGTTTCTCTGCCATTCGATATTCCTCTATTGAGAATTCTCTGTTTAGCTCTGTACTCCATTTCTTTTTTTTAAATTGGATTACTTGACTTGTTGCTGTTTAACTTTTTGAGTTATTTATATATTCTGGATATTAGCCCTCTGTTAGATATAGGGTTGGTGAATATCCTTTCCTAATTCATAGGCTGTTGTTTTGTTCTGATGACAGTGTCCTTTGCTTTACAGATGCTTTTGAGTTTCATGAGCTCCCATTTATTGATTGTTGCTCTTAGAGCCTGTGCTGTTGGCGTTCTGTTCAGGCAGTTGGCTCCTGTGCCAATGAGTTTTAGATCTTCCCCACTTTTTCTTAATGATTTGTGTTTTGTGCTTTCTGGGTTTATTCTCCACCCACCCACCCCCGCCTCCCAGAGTCTTACTATGTACCCTGGCTGGCCCGGAGATTGCTTTGTAGACTAGGCTGGCCTTTCACTCCCAGAGATCTGCTTGCCTCTGCCTTCCACATGCTGCCACTGTACCTGGCCCTCTGATATAGGTTGCAGTTAGGAAGCTTCCTATCACTTGCCAAGTTCATGTGGAAGCTTGGAGGTGTATTGGTGGCTTTCATCTTATAAATATAGTGGTGTTTTGTCTAGATCAACTCTAATGCCTTTAAAACCTCAAGAATTATTTGATTCTGAATTTTATAGTGAAAGCTTCATATAACACAATTGGTCTATAAGGCCAATTGTGATCCTTTTCATAGATATTGGCATTCATGAATAGTTTTTAGAGTATTTGATTTATTTTTAGGATTTCTGCCTGATTTCTTCTTTGCCTGCCTTGTAATTTTCATTAGCTTCATTTCGAGTTTCTTTTGGCTTGGCTCTGTGGACCAGTACCATTTTCATTGCAGCAATAAAGCTTGGAAGCTGGAGTATAAAGTCATATATTAGTTATCAAATTTCTCTAGCCCATTAGCTCCTAAAAAATAGAAAATGAAGCATTTTAAGATAGTCTTCTGGAACGGTCTTCTCCATATGATTACTAAAGTCACTCTTGGAATTCTTTCTACAGTTTGTTAAAACCATACATTCAGGGATTTTTTTCAAAAAAACAATTGTGGTTAATTATCATATATTGTACTGGGTGGAGGAAGAGCAAGAGTGAGATTTGGAAGCTGCGATCCCTTAGATCTTTTATGAGGCAGGACATCCTGGAGCTCAGGTTGGCTTTTAACTTGATATGTAGTTGAGAATGATGTTACTGTCTCCATTTCTCAAGCACTGGGATGGTAGGCCTGTGCAACCATGCCTGGCCTTTGTGCTGGTGGAGACTGCCTTGAGGGCTTCCTGCATGCCAGGCAAACACCCTTACAATGGAGAGCTGCCTCTCTAGCCTAAAAGGTTTTAGCCAAAACCTTTTAATCCAGATTTACTACATTGCTGCTTTAAAAGAACAGACAATGGCCAATTTTCAATCTGTGGGAGTTCTCTTAGCTTCATTAAGCAAAAGTTTTGCTTAATTATAATTACTCTGTCTGGGGCTTCCAGATCTTTTTGGGATAAAACTGCATTTATTGTGTTGTTCAGGAAAGGCACAAGGAATGAATCTCTCAGAAGGTGGACACTTCATTAAGAAAAGAAACCAAGGGATGCATTGCTCTGGAAGCATTTGTTATTATGTCATTAGGATGTGTAACAAGAGGTTTAATTAACACTTGAAATGTACTGAGCAAATGTGGTATTAATCGTTTCACTTCCACGAACTGAGGAGTTACTGGAGAGATTTCCAAAAGTAGATTCTACCACAGGGAAGCAACCTGCTTCACAAAATGCCAGCCGTTTCTTGGCATTATTGTGAAGTAGTGGAGGGAAGAGAACAATGTGCAGAATTTTGGATTCAGAGGAATAGCAAGAGGTTGTCCAGGAAAGGGCACCTGGTCTGAATGAAGAGAATGCAAGTGCTGCCATCTGAGGACAGTCTAAAAATATGTCCTCTCATCTGTCTGCCAATATGCAGGCCAAAATGCAGAATGATTGATGCCTGTCAAATTAGGGAAGTTGTGTGTAATTGGAAACAGACTTAAATGCAAATCAACTAACATATGTGAATGGGATTTAAATAGCTCCTGGCACATAGTAGGTGCTCAAAAAATGTTAATTCTCTGCTGTGCAAGTTTTTTTTTGAAGTTGAAAGATATTTAGATGCAAATAAAGTGAAGTATATATTTTTTGCGGTAATAAGTATGGAAATTGATATTAAAAGACTTTGATGAAAACTGTGGAGCTAGTGTCAAAATGGACATGGATGATGAATACTGAGCGTTGATGTGTTACGATTATGGGAAATGAGTTATGGGAAAGACATATTTAGCTGGTGGGACAGTTTCTACATTCAAATCCTGTTTGTTGGTATTCTCAGCTGAAGACGTATTTGTTAAGTAGTTTTTAGAAATATAGATACACTGAGGGATGATTTGCTCAGCTGCTTGAAGGCATAGCAGTGTTTTACAAATAGTCTTACAAAATTTCCACATTGGTTGAACCATCTTCTTAGTAATGTGGTCTAAATTATAAAATCCCAGCAGTTGGGAGGCAGAGGCAGGCAGATCTCTGTGAGTTTAAGATCAACCTGGTCTATGTAGTGGGTTTCAGGACAACCAGAGATACATAAGGCGACCCTATCTTAGACAAAAAAGAAGAAGAGGAGAAGAAGAAGGAGAAGAAGAAGAAGAAGAAAAAGAAGAAAAAGAAGAAAAAGAAGAAGAAGAAGAAGAAGAAGAAGAAGAAGAAGAAGAAGAAGAAGAAGAAGAAGAAGAAGAAGGGGGAGGAGAATATAATGATGATCAGCATGAAATCATGGCAATATCATGATTTAGTCATGCCATACTTTATTTTGTATGTTGACAATAGTATTTTTTTCCGTGTAAATAAAAGTATTTCCTAAGTGAGGATGATCATCTTACCTCTTTCTTGTTTATCTTCTTTAGGTGTATAGATTTTATTATGTTTATCATATCTTATAGGTCTAAATAAGTGAGTATAACCATGTGTGTCTTTCTCCTTCTGGGATACCTCACTCAGAATGATCTTTTCTAGATCCCACCATTTGCCTGCAAATTTCATGATTTCCTTGCTTTTAATTGCTGAGTAGTATTCCATTGTGTAAAAGTACCACAATTTTTTTTTGTATCTATTCCTCCATTAATGGACATCTGGGTTGTTTCCAGGTTCTGACTATTACAACTAAAGCTGCTACAAACATGGTTGAAAAGATGTCCTTGTTGTATACTTGAGTAAATTTTGGATATATGCCTAGGAGTGGTATAGCTGGGTCTTGAGGAAGCGCTATTCTAATTGTCTGAGAAAGTGCCAGATTGATTTCCAAAGTGGTTGTACAAGCTCAATGGCTGGCTCTTTGACACCCCCCCCCCCACTCCAGCAGGAGCAGCCCTGCTAGGCCACAGAGGAGGACTTTGCAGCCAGTCCTGAAGATACCTGATAAAACAGGGTCAGATGAAAGGGGAGGAGGTCCTCCCCTATCAGTGGACTTGGAAAGGGGCAGGGAGGAGATGAGGGAGGGAGGGTGAGACTGGGAGGGAATGAGGGAGCAGGATACAGTTAATAAACTTTAACTAATATTAAAAAAATAAAAAATAACTGAAAAATTATTTCTTTTATTTACAGCACACAACCATTTGACAAGCTGATTTCACCTAATGACGTGAATATCTTTCCATGTCAGAAAACCTTGTTTATGAGACTTTTATGTGATTAGAATTCCATGACATAAAGACTAGCCAATGATTTATGTAACCAATTGCCTATAGTTGGAACTTAGAAATTTCTTGAAGATTTTTCTATTAGAGAGAACATCTCTACTCCTGTCTTGTGTAATTTAGTTTTTCAACAGGGTTTTTCAGTGTAGTTCAGGATGGCCTCAAACTCATAACTCTGCTTCAACTTCCAGAATATTGGGATTACTGTAATGTATTACCATGCCTGCTTTAAAATGTTTTATTAGGTTGAATTCCTAGAAATGAAACTTCCTGATAAAATAAAGCTTTAAATAAAAATAAGCTTTAAATATATATTTAAATAGGCTTTAAATAGATATTACCAAATACCATCAATAAATAGCATAAAAGCGATCTGTACTGTCATTATAGTCACTCAAACTATTCATTCCCAAACCTCCAAAGATGAACACATAAAATTTGCTAAATTTAAATTTAAAATGTTGTAATTTTAACTTACACTGATCCCTGAAGAATATTAAATATTTTCAAATGTTTATATTTAGGAGGAAGAGATAGTGGCACTTTATCTACTTTATTCAGTCTTGATTTGGTATAGTTAACCCTTTTTTTTTCTTTTTTTGTGACATTCTCACTATATATCTCAGGTCGGCTTTGAACTCACAAAGGTCCATCTGCCTCTGTCTTCTGGGATTCAAAGAGAGTGCCACCACATCTGGAGTATAACTGTTTCTTATTAACTGATGAGATTTTTTAATGTTGCAGGTAGTTAATATTATTTTATGTCTTTTTTATTTTAGAATTCTCTCTTGAGGTTTGGCCAGCTTTCTATCAGAAGCCAACAAAAACTAATGCTCTATTTATTCAGTGGAGGTAGAATAACAATAGCATCTAATTTATGAGCTGCTGGAAATATTATATTACTTAAGTTGAGCACTTAACACACCTTTGGTGTGAATAAGTGAAATGAAAGCTAGATCAAGTGTTATGTAGTAAAAATTAAACAATGACAGTCTCTTTCCTTTTCCTTTACTTTAAAATTTTGATTCATTATTATTATTTTTACTAATTTTGGTCATTAGTTTACGTGCACAATCAAATTGAAGTGAAACGCTGTTGATGAAGTTAAGTGTGTGCCATCTAGAAGGGATTTAATACACAGTAATTAACTGTTCTATCCGTTTTTGTGTCTGCCAATAACTGATAGAATATGCTACAAGTAATGGAATAGCAGCTTCATATTATGAGAAACCCTAAAAACAATTTGCATTTTTATAGACGTATGCAAATATTATCCTTTTGGGTGTGTATGGATGTAATGTGTCTGTGTGTGTTCGGTACTTGTGGACACTGGTTGTCTTCCTCCATTGCATTCCACTTTAGTTTTCCAGACAGGGTCTCTCACTGAACTGCGTCAGTGAGCTTTAGGGATCATGCCCTTCCTATTACAGGTGCATGCCACAACACTTGGCTATTTTTTTTTTAACTAATTAAAAAAATAGAATATAATTACAGCATGTCCCGGCATTCCCTTTGCTTCCTCCAACTCCTCTCATTCCTCTTTCCCAGGGTGTACTATTTTATGTTTTTCAGCATGGGTTTTGAGGATTCCAACTGAAGTTGTCAAGTTTGCATGGCAGGCACTTTTGCTTTTCTAACTCGCCTATCTCCCTACCTTTTTGAATATATTCATAGCACTGTCTTCCTCACTTTAATTTAATATTACTTTGTTTTTTTCATAGGCTCCTTGAAATTCTGCACCACACTTTTCTTGTAAATTGAAGAAAGGTAAACAGAAAAGTCACTAGATTTTTGTGTTTTAGACTTATCTTATTTTTAGCTATGTGTGTGTGTATGTATGTACGTTTGTGTGTGAGTTGGAGTGGGTGTGCTAGGTGCTGAACTCTGGACCTGTACAAGACCAGCACATGCTTGTAACTGCTGAGCCATCTCCCAAGCCTCCAAGTCACTACTTTGGTGATCTGCCTCCCCTATTCAGTAGCATGAAGTAAATTCTCTCTCTCTCTTTTTACGTCTGCCACTTCATTTATTTTTATTTGCAGGAGGAGCTGAAAACAAAAATTTAAGGTTGCTTTCCTTTTCTCCCCTAAACGTGAATCCTTCAAGTAAAACCAAGTTAACTACAGAAATTTGCAAAGTGTGGGGAAGTAAGCACAACAACCCAAGAGCCAAGGCTGGGGGGAAGAAGAGGGTGCAGTCTGCGCTGAACATACGCACAGATGCAGTGCTCACCCGCTCGGGACCGCAAGCGCAAGGACCCTTTATGAGGATGCCCCACCCCCAACGTCTGAAAATGTTTCAACTCAAAACTTCAGGTTAAAAAGAGAAAAAAAAAAAAAAAAAAGGAAAAAAAAAATCAAAAAACACACAACCCCACAAACCACCCAGCCATAAGCACCACCCTTAATCCATCATAGGAGTTTCTTCTCGTTTTATAAAAAGATTAATAAAAAATATTGAAAAAAATTGTATATATATATTTTCATCTTATATTTTTAAAGGTAATAGAATTCAGAAGTTTCTTAGAAAACAGACCAGGAACTGCCCTCCAGTTTCCACTCCTTTTGCTGGGGACCGGCAGGACTACAAAGTTTGGGATGCTGGAGCTGCTGGTGGAGAATGGGAAGCCCAGACCAGGAGAAATCAGACAAGAGCAGGGTGCATGGGGGAGGCTGGGAGCGACTCCGCTTGATACATGGCTGTGTAGAAAGGGGAACACAAGGTGGTCAGAAAGGCCTTAAACACCTCCTAACATACAAGACCGGTTTTTACAAACATCCAAGCAGTTTGGTCCCAAACTGAGCTCAACACTTCAATGTTTATTCACATGCTATTTTTTCTTCTCTTAAGAATCAAAGTTGCCCAAATTAAATCTTTCTGCTGATATTACTACATAACCCTTAAAAAGAAAGGAAAAAGAAAAAAAATATAGAAGGGCCTTTAAAACCGGGATGGGAAGAGACTGAAAACCAAGTTCATCCTCTTAGCTCCAAACGAAAGGAAATGAAGGAAACTTGGTTCCTAATTGGGAGGGCGGGGTGGGGGGGCAAACACAAAAAAGAGAACAAAAAATCCAAACATCAGTATCATTCTCCCTACCCTGCCCCCACCCCACACACCAACAATGAGAAATAGCGGGAGCCCAGTATGTTCGTGGGCCTGACCCTAGGTTCTGTGGTCGGAGTTCTTTGTCCAGTGGGATACACTCTGCTGCTGTAGGATTCGGTGTGGCTGGTGGGTTGTGAGGTGGGGTTTGTGGGGCGGGGTTATCAGGATCTTCTCCAGGCTCCTTCTTTAGCTCCACCAGCCTGTCCCAGCGCCTTCTTCCCCTGGGCAAGGGTTCCGTCAAGAATGGCCCCTACTCGGCCGTGGGCTGTAAACTGTCCTTCTCTTCTCTGTTTCACTCTTATCATGTTCAATCTTTCCTTCCTCCCCACTGAACTTGTCATGGGCCCATTTGGGGCTGGTACTGGATTTCTGGAAAGACCCCAAGGAAGGCTCCTCGGCCACGGCCACGACTCATCCGCTTGTCACTGCCCTCGCTTTCCCGGTCATCATGCAAGTAATACTTTTTTTTGGGTGTGTACTCTGGATCTCACTCCTCTTCTCGGTTTCTCTTTTGAAAATCAGTGTTGCTGTTGTTATTGTTACCGGAATAATTTCCTCTGCCCCAACCTTTCCCTCTTGCTGGAAACTGAAAGGTTCCCTGAGCTCTGTAGCCCCTCTCATTTGGACCCACGAAGTCTTTGGTTCCCTGGATTTGTCAAAGCCGTGGTGATCTCCTCCCCTCCTCTGCTTCCTCGGGGTACTCCTCTGCTCTGTAGGAGTGAGACGACTGGGAAGAGGAAGAGGAGGACCGAGTTCGGTCTCCTGCTCTGCGATGCTCTTCTGCTTCTTTGATCCTTTGTGGGTTTTCCTGCTTTCTCAGCCGATCTTTCTCTTGAGTGGTTAGAGTCTCGGGAATCCACGGACTCTCTTGATTTACCTTGCTTAAGTTCTTTCTCCTTTGTCTACATGTAGAAAAATGCAAATAGATCCATACTTATCACCTGTACAAAACTAAAGTCCAAGTGGATCAAAGACCTCAACATTAAACCAGAGATATTAAATCGGTTAGAAGAAAAAGTGGGGAAGACCCTAGAACTCATTGGTACAGGAGACAACTTCCTGAACAGAACACCAACAGCACAGGCTCTAAGATCAACAATCAATAAATGGAAGCTCATGAAACTGAAAAGCTTCTGTAAAGCATCCTCAAAACAAAACGACTGCCTACAGATTGGGAAAGAATCTTCACCAACCCTCTATCTGACAGAGGGCTAATATACAGTATATATAAAGAACTAAAGAAGTTGAAAAGCAAAAAAAAAAAAAAAAAGAAGAAGTTGAAAAGCAACAAACTAAGTAATCCAATTAAAAAATGGGGAACAGAGCTAAACAGAGAATCCTCGATAGAGGAATATCAAATGGCAGAGAAACACTTAAAGAAATGCTCAATGTCATTAGCCATCAGCGGAATACAAATCAAAATGACCCTGAGATTTCACCTTACACCCATCAGAATGGCCAAGATCAAAACCTCAAGTGACAACACATGCTGGAGAGGTTGTGGAGAAAGGGGAACCCTCCTCCACTGCTGGTGGGAAGGTAAACTTGTACAACCACTCTGGAAATCAATCTGGCGCTTTCTCAGACAACAAGGAATAGTGCTTGCTCAATATCCAGCTATACTACTCCTAGGCATATATCCAAAAGAGGCTCAAGTACACAATAAGGACATGTGTTCAACCATGTTTGTAGCAGCTTTATTTGTAATAGCCAGAAGCTGGAAACAACCCAGATGCCCCTCAACTGAAGAATGGATATAGAAATTGTGGTATATCTACACAATGGAATATTACTCAGCAATGAAAAACAAGGAGATCATGAAATTTGCAGGTAAATGGTGGGATCTGGAAAGGATCATCCTGAGTGAGCTATGTCAGAAGTAGAAAGACACACACAGTATATATTCACTCATATAGACATATAACATAGGATAAACCTACTAAAATCTGTACACCTAAAAAAACTAATCAAGAGGGAGGACTCTGGCTAAAATGCTCAATCCCCACTCTGAAAGGCAAAGAGGATGGACACCAGAAGAAGAAGAAAACAGGAAGTAAGTTAGGAGAACTCCCACAGAGGGCCTCTGAAAGGCTCTGCCCTGCAGACTATCAAAGCAGATGTTGAGGTTTATAGCCAAACTTTGAGCAGGGAATCTTATTAAAGAAGTGGGAAATAATATTTAGATCTGGAGAGGACAGGAGGTCCACAAGGAGAGCAACAGAACCAAAAAATTTGAGCACAGGGGTCTTTCCTGAGACTGATACTCCAACCAAGGACTAAGCATGGAGATAACCTAGAACCCTTGTACAGATGTAGCCCATGGTAGTTCAGTGTCCAAGTGGGTTCCATAGTACTGAGAACAGGGACTGCTTCTAACAAGAACTGATTGGCCTGTTCTTTGATCATCTCCCCCTGAGGAGGGAGCAGCCTTACCAGGCCACAGAGGAAGACAATGCAGCCATTCCTGATGAGACCTAACAGACTAGGATCAGAAGGAAGAAAAAGAAACCCTCCTCTACCAGTGGACTTGGGGAGGGGAGTGTGTGGAGAAGGGGGAGGAAGGGAGGGGTTGGGAGGGGAGGAGGGAGGGAACTAGAGGTGGGATACAAAGTAAATAAAATATAATTAAAAATAAAAAAAAGTAAATGACAAAAAAATCTCTTTCCTTATGATTTTTACGACGTTCAGTATCAAGGCGAAGATCAACAGGATCATCTTTGTATTTTCCCTCAGCCTTGAAGCCAGCTTCCCGGGGACTTTTCAGTTCCTCATGAGTCAAACCACGTTTTCTGAATGTACTGGAGGAAATGTCTATCCTCCTGTGTTTCTCTGAGCTTTTCTCATTTTTAGCTGTTTCTTGGTCGTTTCCTCTCTTCATGCTTTAGTAAAGCGTTCATGCAATGTTGCTCCAGAGCAGCCAAAGTGATTCTGTCTAACATGATGAACAATCGTCACTGTGTGCTGGGCGAACAGTTCTGAGGGGCTGCGCTGAAACTGAGCTGACTGCATGTGCTGGAAAATGGAACGAAATTCCTGTTCCTTTTTGTTGCTATGGACTAGATCCCTATAAAGCTTTCATTCCTGAGCCAATAAGCCACTGGGTCATGCAAGGTCCTCATCGAAGGAGTCCATAGGGACATTGACCTGGACCTACCCTGTAATGGAGAAGAAAGACTTCCCTGAGGAAAAGTCTCCTTTGTTTCCCAGTTTGTCACAGCTCTCAGAGGTCTTCCTTGGGGGAGGTGATGAACAGTTCTCCTGGACGGTCTTGTATGCAGTCACATGGAAATTCTTCTCTAGCACAAAGCCCCTGTGCCCACTTTCACTCCTCTTGGCCCTTCCATGCTCCTCCTTTCTGGATCTCTCTGTGAAAGGCTCCTCCTCCAGTTCCTCTGCTTTTCCTTTCCTGTATGCACCAGGCTCTCCCACTTGCCTGACTTCTCTTCCTCCTGGTTTTTGTTTGTACCGGTTATGACTTTAGACATAAATTTGGGCTCATCATCAGACTCAGGTTCCTTCCTTCCCTTTGTTTTGTCCTCATCTTGCTCATCCACCTCCTCCTTGTGGAAGTCAGCCATCTTTTTCTCAAAGTCATCATGGAGATTATTATACCTTTTGGGTGACTGGCTGCCTTGGCAGGGCTTCTCAGTGAATGTCTTGGAAGCAAATGGATCAGATTTCATTTTTACATCAGCATCAGAGAAGCCCCCCACCCTTCTCTTTCAACTTCTCTTTGTCGGCATTTGTTTGTTTCTGCTCCTTATGTTTCACATTCTCTGTCTTCTGCTCTTCCAGATACCTTTTTGTGTATGCTGCTCCTCCTGAAGCAGCGCTCTCTCTTTCTGAGATGAACCATACCCAGAGCCAGCCGTTGGTGGACTCTTACCCACGGGGCTCTTTCTGGATGGACTCAAAGACCCAGAGCCATGGTCGAACTGTTGATATCCAGCACCACCTGACACAGATGAGTCCATCCGGATGCCTTAGGAAGTGGAGGACTAGGTTTTGGCACAGGGCTATGGTGTGCTGACCTTCGCCTAACCACCACAGACTGGAGGGGGCTTTTGAGGGCTGGGCTTCTCTCCCGGGGACTCAGATCAGAAACTGAGGCTGGCAATGCAGAACCAGTGCCACAGGTGGTGGCATCTGGCCATGGCTTTGAGCTCTCAGACCCTTTCATATCTTGAGAGGCACCGCCAGAGAAGGTCTGCTCCTTAGCCTCATCTCCCTGGTTATCACCAGCTGCCTGAGATGGTCGGCTGTCCTTGGAAGAGGACTTTTTCTCTTTTGTTGACTTGCGCTTAGATGACTCAACTCTGCTGTGGTTGGAGGATGAACGGGAGGATGAGGAACATCTTGACGTGTCAGAGAACGACTTATCAGAGATCCTAGAATGGCTCCTGGACCGTGGTGAAGGGGACCTTCTCTTTGGGGACTGGGATTTAGCACAGCCTGGATGAGGGCTGTATGCTTGCCGGTAGTTCTTCCAATTGGAACGGTAGTTTCCATTGTCACATCGGTTATACTGGCCCCACGGATAAAGGCCTCCGTTTCGCCCACGGAAATAATAGGGTCTCCTGTAGCCTCTGTTGTGACCTTGGAAATCTCGATTCTGATACACTCTGGGGTGATTTCTTTCTCTGTGATGAGCTGGAAAATATGATCTTGAACGAGACCTAGAACTCAGCCTGTGCTTTCTTGAACGAGAGACAGATCGGCTTCGAGATCGAGACTTAGAAAATGAACGAGACCGAGATCTGGATGCAGATCTTGAGCGAGAAGAACGAGACCCAGACTTGGATTTGTTTGTTTCTGACATCTCGGAAGAAAGATATTATACCTTAGTAGGATCAATGAGTCAACTTGAACTACATCCAAAAAAACACCAGCACCACTGGCTTCTCCAATTTAGAGTCAGGATATTGTTCTAGACCAGCCGAATCGACTACAGCTGCCGTCTCGCAATGGCACAACAGGTCCGAACCTTGCCCCCGGCTATCCGCCCCTCATCTCCACTCTCCGACTGAAATAAGACAAATGTTTTATTTAAAAATACATTGGATCACACCAGGATTGGTTATCTCCATACCTGGTACTTGGTTGGAGTATGAGTTTCTGGGAAGACCCCTATGTTCAAATTTTCTGGTTCTGTTGCTCTCCTTGTGGGGTTCCTGTCCTCTCCAGATCTTACTATTTCCCACTTCTTATATAAGCTTCCCTGCACGTTGCCAACAGTTGGCCATAAGTCAAAAGGAAGGAGAGGAGGACCTCTTCTATCAGTGGACTTGGGGAGGGGCATACGTGAAGAAGGAGGAGGGAGGATGGGACCAGGAGGGGAAAAGGGAGGACCTTATTGGGGGATACAAAGTGAATAAACTGTAATTAATAAAATAAATAAATTAAAAAAAAACAACGATGTAAACATACTGGAAGACAGAAGAGTATTTAAATTTGTTGTGCAGTCTAAAGAAAATTGTTCTAAAAAATACATTGGAGTATGTTGGGTAAAGAAGATATTGTCTTCTGTAGTGAAATTTGAAAGTAAAATATTTCTTTGTCTTTTAAAATTGAAAATAGCTTCTTTTTTTCATACAGAACACCCTGACCACAGTTTCATTTTCTTCTACTCCTCTCACGTCTCCTCCCCTCAACCCACTTGGCTTCCATCTGCTATCGAAAAGAGCAGTACTTCATGAGACAACAGTCAAATGCATGCAAACACACACACACACACACACACACACACACACACACACACACACACAAAACAAGAATAAGACAAGGCAAAGACTTCACACTGAAGCTGGACAAGGCAACCCAACAAGAGGAAAAGAGTCCTAAGAGTAGGAAAAATTCAGAGCCGCACCTGCTCCCACTGTTAGGAGTCCTACAAAAACACCAAGCTAATAGCCACAACTTATATTCAGGGGACCTGGTGCAGACTCATGAAGACCCTGTGCTTGCCACTTCAATCTCCGGGAGAACATATATGCCCTGCTTAGTTGATTCAGTGGGTTGTGTTCTCTTGGTGTCTTCCACCTCCTCTGACTCCTACAATGTTTCCACAACTTCTTTTCAGGATTCCCTGAGCAACAAGGGTAGGAACCTGATGGAGACCTTTGATTTAGATGGTCTCTCCACAAAATATCTGACTGTCAGTCTCTGTATCTGCTCCCATCTGCCACAGGAGAAAGCCTCTCTGGTGACGACTGGACAAGGCACTGATCTATGAATATAGCAGAATATCCTTAGGAGTCATTTCATTGATTTTTTTTTAAAGACTGGTTGTGTTTGGTTCTACCATAGGTCTCTGGGCTATCCAGTCTCTGGTTCCTGGCCATTCACACAGTGTCAGCCATGGGCTCCCTCTCGTGGAGTAAGCCTCAATTAAAATGGACATTGGTTAGAACCCACAGATTCTGTGCCACCATTTTCCCAGCACATCTTGTAGGCAGGACTGATTGTTGGACAAAGGTTTTGTGGCTGGACTGATGTCCACATTTCTGTATCAGTAGCCTTCAGAATACATCCCAACAAGAGTTTAGGATGTAGGGGTGAAGGCTCCATGAAGCATGAGCTTGACCTTTCTATCTTTAATGAGCTGAGTGGATGTTTTCCTCAGCAGTGAGGTTCCCAGTGTCAGTTTGGAGAGAGCAATCCTCTGTTCTAGCATTAGCCTGGGTTATTTGGAAATCTCTATTGGGCTCTCTTGGCCAACAACTCAACCAAATGCAAACTGGAAGTCTTGCCAGGCTAAGAGAGATGGCCAATTAAGAATCTTTATTCCCATGTTACTAGCAATCTTCACTAGGACCACCCTCATAGATTCCAAAAACTTTCCACTATGCTAGGTTTCCACAACAGCCCTCAAATGCCCCCTCCCCCAATTCCAGCCATTTCTTTCCCTATTTTCTCCCCCATTCCATCTTCCCCCCAAACTTTATTCTTTCCTCTTTGTTCCCAATCACCCCAGTTCACCCACAGAATCTATTCTAATTCCTCTTCCCAGGGAGATCCATGCATCTCCTCCTCATTGCTTAGTCTCTCTAAGTCTATGGATTGTTGCCTGGTTATCATTTCCTTAATGGTTAATATCCACTGAGGATACATACCATATTTGTCTTTCTGGGTCTGGATTACCTTACTCAGGATGATTTTTTTTTCTAGTCCCATTCATTTGCCTGCAGATTTCACAATGTCACTTTTTAATTAAATGGCTCTGTAATACTCCATTGTGTAAATGTACTATAGTTGTTCTTTTATCTATTCTTCCATTGAAGGACATCTAGGTTATTTTCAGTTTCTAGATATGAACAAAGTCACAATGACCATAGTTGTATAAGCATCCTTGTGGTAGAATGGAACATCCTTTGGGTTTATGCCCAACAGTAGTGTGTAGTTGGGTCTTGAGGTAGAATGATTCCCCATTTTCTGAGAAAATGCTGTATTGCTTTCTAACGTGGCTGCACAAGTTTAGACTCTCACCCCCAAAAGAGGAGTGTTCCCTTTGCTCCACATCCTTGTCAGCATGAGCTCTCACCTGTGTTTTTGATCTTAGCCATTCTGACAGGTATAAGATGGAATCTCAAAATAGTTTTGATTTGCATTTCCCTGATGGCTAAGAATACTGAATATTTCTTTAAGTATTTCTCAGCTATTTGGGATTCCTCTATTGAGAATTCTCTGTTTAGATCTGAACCACATTTTTAATTGGAGTATTTGGGGGTTTTTTGATATGTAGTTTCTTGAGTTCTTTATATATTTTAGTTATGATTCTTCTATTGGATGTGGAGTTGGTAAAATCTTTCCCCATTCTGCCATGTTTCCATTTGACAGTGTCCTTTGCTTTACAGAAACTTTTCAGTTATATTTATTATCTATAGTTCTCATTAATTAATTACTGATCTTAGAATCTGCACTATCAATACTTTATAGAGAAAGTTATCTCCTGTGTCAATGTGTTTAAGGCTACTCTACACTTTCTCTTCTAATGAGTTTAGTGTTTCTGGGTTTATGTTGAGATCTTTGATCCACTTGGCCTTTTTGTGCAAGGTGATAAATATGCATCTATTTCCATTCTTCCACATGCAGACATCTAGTTTGACTAGTGACATTTGTTGAAGATGCTTTCTTTTTTCTGGAATATTTATAAAAAACCAGGTGTCCATAGATATGTGGATTTATGCCTGGGTTTTCAGTTCAATTCCATTGATCAGTATGTCTGCTTTTATGCCAATACTGTGTGTTTTCTTTCTTTTGTTTTATTTTGCTTTTTTTTAGTTTATTTATTATTTATTTTTATATTAATTACAGTTTATTCGCCTTTCTTCCTTCCTTCCTTTCTTTCTTTCTTTCTTTCTTTCTTTCTTTCTTTCTTTCTTTCTTTCTTTCTTTCTTTCTTTTACTGTAGCTCTGTAGCACAACTTGAAATAAGGGACAGTGATACCTCCAGCAGTTTTTTTTTTTTTCTTTTTTAAATTTTCTTTATTTTTAAATAATTTTATACATTCACTTGTATCCCAGATGTAGCCCTCTCCCTCTTTCCCTCCCAATCCTCCCCTTTCTCCCTCATCTCCTCCCTGCCCCCTTCTGAGTCCACTGATAGGGGAGGTCCTCCTCTCCTTCCATCTGACCCTAGCTTATCAGGTATCTTCAGGACAGCTGCAATGTCCTTATCTGTGGCCTAGTAAGCTCCAGCATTTTTTTTTTTTTTTTTATTGTTCAAAATTGTTTTAGCTATCTTGGGTTTTTTGTTTTTTTTCATATAAAGTTAAGAATTGTTCTTCCAAAATCTGTCAAGAATTGTGTTGGAATTTTGATGGGAATTGCGTTGGATCTGTAGGTTGCTTTTGGTAAGACGACCACTTTTATTATGTTAGCTCTACTGATCTATGAGCATGGGAGATTTTTCAGTTATCTGATAGCCTCTTCAATTTCTTTCTTCAAAGACTTCAAATATTTATTACACAAGTCTTTCACTTGCTTGATTAGAGTTGCCTGAGATATTTTATATTATTTGAAGCTATCACGAAAGGTGTTGTTTCCCTGATTTCTTTCTCAATCTGTTTGCCATTTGTATACAGGAAGGCTACTGAATTTTTTGAGTTAATCTTGCATCCATTCCCTTTGTTGAAAGTGTTTGTCAGTTGTAGGAGTTCCTTGGTTGAATTTTTAGGGTCAAGTATACTACCTTATCATCTCCAAATAAAGGTACTTTAACTTCTTCCCATTTGTACCCCCTTTTTCAGTTGTCTTATTGCTCTAGCTGGATAAATACTATCTTGAATAAATATGGGGAGAATGGACAACCTTGTCTTGTCCCTGCTTTATTGGAATTGCTTTGAGTTCTGTCCATTTAATTTGATGTTGGTTATAGTCTTGCTGAAAAATGCCTTTATTATGTTTACATATGTCCCGTCTATCCCTAATATCTTCAAAAGTTTTAAAAATTATTTTTTTGACTTCAAATAAGTAGAGTTTACTCCCAATATACAAATTTATAACCTAAGTAGCAAAAAAAAAGCTCTGTCTATGAATACAGACATAGTACATTGACAATAACAATGATGTTTATGTGATAGATTTTTAAGGATTAAGTAACACGCTTGTCACATTGATTATCTCAGTAACCGAATAGCAGGAACTTTTAATGTGTTTTTATGATTTTTTTTAATTCTTATTTTAGATCAAAGGTAGTGTGAGCATCTAGAAAAAAAAAACTGTCTTGTCATAAAATCTAATGGCTCTTCTTTATTTAAATATGTGACTTCTTATAAATTCAATATAGAACAGAATGTAATAACATAAAGAATAACTGTTCAGAAACAGCTATTTTCTGTTTCTGAGGCAAAATCTGCCAATAAAATATCAGCATATTAGGGTTCTCATTCACCCCAATACAAGAACACTTGTTCTCACAGCTAGGAGTTAACATTGTTCTGAGAGCTGTCAATGATTCAATGAGACAAGAAAAGTATACAAAGTAAAAATATCTGAGAGTGAAATAATTCATTATTTGCTTATAACCCACTTTAAAAACTATTTTTATTTTTATTAATTATTCACTTTGTATTTCCCCTGTAGCTCCCTCCCTCCTCCCCTCCCAATCTCACCCTCCCTCCCTCCTCCCC
>NW_026585895.1:26429685-26503933 GCF_907164565.1 Psammomys obesus
CAATCTCACCCTCCCTCCCTCCTCCCCTCCCAATCTCACCCTCCCTCACTCTTCCCCACCTGTGCCTTTCCCCCAGTACACTGATAAGGGAGCTCCTTGTCTCTTTTCTGATCCTAGTCTATCAGATCTCATCAGGAGTGGCTGTATTGTCTTCTTCTGTGGCCTGGTAAGGCTGCTCCCAACTCAGGGGGAGGTGATCAAAGAGCAGACCAATCAGTTCCTATCAGAGACAGTTCCTGTCCCCATTACTATGGAGGCCACTTGGATACTGAACTGCCATGGGCTACCTCTGTGCAGGGGTTTCAGGCCATCTCCATGAGTGGTCCTAGGCTGTAGTATCAGTCTCAGAAGAGACCCCTGTGCCCAGACTTTTTTGTATCTGTTGAGACTTGCTTTGTATCTGAGTATGTGGTTAATTTTGGGGAAAGTTCCATGAGGTGCAGATTAGGAGGCATATTCTTTTGTGTTCACGTAAAATGTTCTGTAAATATCATTATGTCCAGTTGGTTTATAATACCTTTTAGTATTTCTCTATTTAGTTTTTGTCTGGATGGCATGTCCATTAGTCAGAGTCAGGTACTGAAGTCTCCTACTATCTGTGTGTGAGAGTCAACATGTGATTTAAGCTGAAGTAGTGTTTCCTTTACAAACATGGCTGCCCTTGTGTTTGGGAGCATAGTTGTTAAAAATTGAAATATCATCTTGGTGGAGTTTTCCTTTGATGAATGTGTGTCCTTCCCCATCTCTTTTGATTAGTTTTGGTTTAAAATATATTTTGATAGATATTAAAAATGGCTATACCAGCTTGCTTCTTAGGTCTATTTTCTTGGGATATCCTTTTCAACCCTTTACTCTGAAATAATATCTATATTTCACATTGACGTGTGTTTCTTTGCTGCAGCAGAAGGATTGATCCTGTTTTTTTAATTTTTAATTTTTTATTAATTACTCTTTATTCATTTTGTATTTCCCACAAGCCCCTCCCTCCTCCCCTCCCGACCCCACCCTCCCTTCCCCTTTTTCACGAATGCCCCTCCCCAAGTCCACTGATAGAGGAGGTCCTCTTCTCCTTCCTTCTGATCTTAGTCTATCAGATCTCATCAGGAGTGGCTGCACTGTCCTCTTCTGTGGCTGATAAGGCTGCTCCCCCCTCAGGGGGAGGTGATCAAAGAGAAGGCCAATCAGATTATGTAAGAGGCAGTCCCTCTTCCCATTACTATGGAGTTCACTTGGAGACTGAACTGTCATGTGCTACATCTGTGCAGGGGTTCTAGGTTATCTCCATGAATAGTCCTTGGTTGGAGTATGAGTCTCTGGGAAGTTCCCTATGTTCAAATTTTCTGGTTCTGTTGCTCTCCTTGTGGGGTTACCATCCTTTCCAGATCTTACTATTTTCCCCTTCTTTTTGTAGTTGGGGAATTAAGACCACTGATATTGAGAGATATCAATGATCAGTGACTGGTGATTCCTGTTATTTTGTTGTTGTTTGGTGTGTGTGTGTCCCTTCTTTTGGTTTTGCTGGTGTGAGGTTACTTAATTCCTATGTTTTCATGTATCTTGTTAACCTCCTTGAGTTGATGTTATACTTCTAGAACTTTAGGTAGGATTGGATTTGTAGATAGATAGTGTTTAAATTGGACTTTATCATGAAATATCTCATTTTCTCCATTTATGATGATCAAAATTTTGCTTCATTTAGTAGTCTAGGCTGGCATCTGTGATCTCTTAAGTCTGCAGGACACCTGTTCAGGCCCTTCTGGCTTTTAGATTATCCACTGAGAAGTTGGGTGTAATACTAATAGGTCTGCTTTTATATGCTACTTGAGATTTTAACCTTGAAGCTTTTAATGTTCTTTTTTGATGCATAGATTTAGTGTTTTGATTATTATGAGATGTCTTAGTTAGTGTTTCTATTGCTGTGACAAAACACCATGACCAAATAACAAGTTGTGGAAGAAAGAGTTTATTTGGCTTACACTTCCAGATCATAATCTAACCTTGTAGTAAGTCAGTACAGGAACTCAAGTAAGGCTGGAGGCAGGAGCTGATCCAGAGGCCACGGGTGAGGGCTGCCTATGGCTTGCTCAGCCTGCTTTTTTATAGGACCAAGGACCATTGGCCCAGGGGTGGCACCATCTACAATGGGCTGAGCCCTCCCCCATTGATCACTAATTGGAAAAAAAAAAAGCCTTACACCTGTAGCTCATTGAAGCATTTTCTCAGCTGAGGCTCTTTTCTCTCTGATGACTCCAGCTTATACCAAGTTGACACACAAAACCATCCAGTATATGTAGTGAGGAGACTTTCTTTTCTGGCCCAATCTGTTTGGTGTTTTGTATGCTTCTTGTATCTTGATAGGCACACCTTTCTTGAGATTAGAAAATTTTTCTTCTATGACTTTGGTGAAAATAATTTTGAGTTTTTGAGGTAGTATTCTCTCCCTTCCTCTATTCCTATAATCCCTAGGTTCACTCTTTTCCTAATGTCCCAGATTTCCTGAATGTTTTGTTTTAGGCAATTCTAACATTTTCTTTGTGTTAGGAAATTCTAACATTTTCTTTGACCGATGTGTCTATTTCTTCCATCACTTCTACTATGGATGAGATTCTCTCTTCCACCTCTGTATACTGCCCTGGATGCTATTGATTGCATTCTTAGGCTAGCATCTAGGTATCTGGGTTTGGGGTAGTTATAGGTCTAGAAAGTGATTTCTGTGTTTGGCTTTTGTTGTGTGGGTGTTTTGTTTCCTTTTTGGATTTTCAGAGAGTGTTATGTCTCTGTGCTTCTTGTTTTACTAGTCTGCCCAGCTATTGTGTTCACAAAGAATGCCTACTGGTGTTGGAGGCTGCAATGCACTGATGAGTATGGGATTGATGTCAGAAGGAGATGCTCCATGGGTTCCACAGGAAATGTGGACGAGAGGGAAGGGAAATTGTAGCTGGAGATCTGTTGCAGGACTGGGGAGGAGCCTGAGGGACTGGGTCTAGGAAAACAGAAAGTGTGGAGAAGGTATGTAGTCAGTCCACCTTGTTTTCTGGCAGGCATGACCTGCAGTTGAGCAGGCAGTGTTTGCCTTGTTTGGAGGCTGGGACACAGTGATGATCGGGGAGAGGGAGTCCAGGAAGGGATGGTCTGTGGGATTCACAGACTATGTGGGTAGGGGTGAAGGGAGGCTGCAGCTGATGTTCTGTTGCAATGCTAGGGATGATCTTGAGGGACGGGGTCCGGGGGAGCAGAAAGTAGAGAAAATCTGCTGGCATCCTACCTGATTTCCTGGCAGGTGTGCTTTGTGGTTGAATAGGGGCATGACGATAAAATTTTTCTTTTCTTTTCTTTTTTTGTGGCTTTTCAAGACAGGGTTTCTCTGTATAGTCCTGGCTGTTCTGGAACTCACTCTGTAGACCAGGCTGGCTTCAAATTCACAGAGATCTGCCTGCCTTCTTTCCCCAAGTGCTGGTATTCAAGGCGTGTGCCACCACAGCTGGCTGACTATAAAATATTTCAGTTGTGGAATATTGCTAAACCTTTCTCTGGCTATTATCATAGTCACAGCATCAGTTGTTAACTTGACACAACCTGGAAGAAGGAACCATAATATCAGAAATTGCCTCCATCAGACTGGCATGTGAGCACGTCTGTGCGGTCATTTTCTTAATCAATGATCGGTGTGGGAGGGTACAGCCTACTGTGGGTGGTACCATACCTAGGCAAGTGGGCCTGGGCTGTATAAGAAATGCAGCTGAGCCATCACAGGAAGTAAACCAGTAAGCAACATCCCTCCAGGCCCTCTGCTTCAGTTCCTGCCTCTAAGTTCCTTCACTGGCTCCCTCAGTAATAGACTGTAACCAGTCAAACCAAGTAAACCTTTTCTTCCCCAGGTGAGTGTTTTAGCACAGCAACAGAAAACACCTAGGACAGTAAGCTGTCAAATCAGAAAAATGATGAAGTATCTCTGTGCTTCTCTGATTGGTCTAGAGACAAAAGCAGCAGAGACTCCACTTATGAGGCAGTAACTTAAGCTCTGGCAGCTCTCCCTGGGAGAACAATGAGGTCTTATATTACTGGATTGATATAGCAAGTTTCCAAGATGGGAGCATTTTATGAGGATAGATAGGGTCATTGCTAAGAGAGCATGCTTTTGTTGGAACAATGTTCATAGACAAAAATCTAGCAAAACCAGCACAACTATCCATCCTCGACCTGAGGAGGAGACCTCCAGTCTTATCCTGATCCTGCCTCTGTGTCCACAGTGCAGGAATTAAAGGTGTGCACCACCCCTGCCCAGATTATTTTTAATTAACATCATCCTTGTCATTTTTTCTTTTACCTTGAGTAAGACACAAGCAGTAACATAATAAATTCTCCTCCTCTTTTTTTCTCTTCCTCCTTCTTCTTCCCTGTCCTGGACTCACTCTGTAGATTAGGCTGGCCTTGAACTCCCAGAGATCCACCTGCTTCTGCCTCCTTGAGTGCTGGGATTACAGGCATGCCCCACCGCACTCATCTTCATGTAGTAAATTATTATTTATTTTGAAACCTAGATTGGCCTCAGACTCTAGATCTCCCTTTCAATAAGCTCCCAAGTACTGGGTTTAGAGGCGTGAAAACTGAAATAAATATGCCCACATGAGCTCACAGATGTCACTATGTAAGCTACCAGAGAAGCAGAGTTAGCAGCTGTTTTGAAATGAGGGGGGTGAGTGCAGGTAGAGATGGGGTAGAAAGGGCAACGCTGAGCAGAGAATTGTGACCTCCCATGTCCATTTCGGGCATGCCCCAGGTTAAGACTTAAGTAGCGCTGAATACCGGATGATGGTGAAATAAAAATGCCTACCCTGAGAGGATATGTGGTGTAATTACAGAGCATAAGCAAGAACAATTTAAAAGTGAGTATTTTGAAATGCATATAAAGGAAAACATGACACTGTGAATATGGTGATAAAGAAATAAAATCAGAAGCTTCCAAAACAGAGTGACAGGGAACGGATGGGAGGCGGTGTGGTTGGTGATGGAGCCTTGGCTCTGATGCTTGAGGTGGTGTCCATAGCAACTAAAGCCAAAGCAGCCTTCAAATGTTAGCTGCCTTTCCTGGAGTCATTTCATTTTTTTTTTTTTTTGGGGGGGGGGGATGTTATTGGTGTAGGTTTGGCTTTTCTCCTTCTGAATACATAATCTTAGCTAGCAAACTTCTATTTTCAAATAAACATTCACCAAAATTGTATTATAAACCACATTTTAAAATAAAAAAAAAACCCACACATTTCAAAAAAAAAAAAAAGCAGTAAATTTGAGTGCATATTGTTATTTTGAATCAACCTTTTGATTTACCCTATGGGAGGGTTATTTTGGCCTCTGTATTTAAGAAAAGCAAATTAAAATGCATAGGTTGATAGAAAAGAGTTTGAGGTTCTGAGATACTCCCCATCCCCAAGAATAAGTGCCTGGGGATGTCAGAGAGGCAGTTTTCAGGGATGTCTTTATCACTCAGGCTTGCTGTTTTCAAGATTTAGGTGCTATTAATTTGTGAGGCTGAGAGGCATCTGGTTCTATACCAGGTTTAAATGCTGATAAATCACAAAAGGCATCGTTTTATATGGGCAAAGATGCAGTCTACATTTTTCCCCAAGTAAAGTATGCAGAAAACCTGTGTAAATGGGGCATATAATTTTTAATGACTCAGGCCTACAGTCCTCGGAAATGAACCAAGTATGATGAATCTTGGAGATTGGTGATTTCGTGTTACTCATCACATCATGAGATGGAAATCACCTGAGGAGATGTTTGAAAGGTGGTGTCTTGAAAGGATTAGTCCGTAGCGGACTCTGAAGATGGCAGAATAAATTAAAGAAGCCTGGTTATAATCAACTTCTCAAAAAAATTGCCCCCCCCCAAACTGGGAGATAATAGTAAAATAGACTTTCATTTCAGTTACAAAGAACCTGTGTCTCATATTCTCATGGAAACTGCTGTTGATATCTTAGCTCACACATTACTGACAAGAAAATATTCCCATTTTGCACCTTTCCTTTTGCTGACTTTTGACCTTTGATTTCTCAAGCACCTATAGAGCTATATGTAGGTCAGCTGCTCTCACTTCTGCTGTTATTTCACTGGCTGTGTGCAGGACAGAATGTTCACCAGTTAGCCCAAGGGGAAAGCAAGCTTTGTGCACCATTAAAAAATAAGTGAATGTATTCCTTTTTAAAATTTAACTGGATATTTTTGTTTGCATTTTTATGAGAAATAGTTTTTTTTTTCTCATACAATACATCCCTAGTACAGTTCCCCTCCTTCTCAGCTTCTCCTCATGTCACCTCTCCTCCTCTATCTCGCATCAGAGAGGAACAGGATGGAATATTCACTGGTTAGCCCAAGAGGAAAGCAAGCTTTGTGCACCATTAAAAAATAAATGGATGCATTCCTTCTTTTATTTAATTGGATATAATAATTTAAAAATATATTAACCCTGTCCCTGAAGATCATAAAAAGGAGAGAATATGGAAAATTAAAGAACTAGGTAAATTAGAACAGCTTAAAATGACCAGGTACCTAGTGAAGAAAAAAATTAAACATATTGTATACACAATTGATTCTAATGTGGCCACGGTGGAGTATCAGTGCACAGCTAACGTAGCTCAGCAGGGCATCCTGCCCTAAGGACCTGGGGCAATTAAATAGCACAGGTATGTTACAAAGCAAGGCAAATTCTAAAATTCATTTTCAAAGAGAGGAAGGCAGTGAATAGCCTGATTGATTTTTAGCTTGAGATATTTCTGATGGATGATATAATTACAAAATCAGTTTTCCATGTTTGGCTGTGGGTGGGACAGCTAATCACAGATTCACTCACAGCGTTCAGCATCTTATAAGATTATTAAAGCTGTTCAAAGTTAGGCATAATTTCAAGGGCAAACAAAAGTTAAGGTATCAAAACTACAAAAAAAAAAAAAAGGCAGAAAAGCAAGCCTGGAGCTTACAGTATTCCAGTAACCAATATAAAGCCATAAAGGTCAAGCAAATGGACATTTGAAAAATAAAAATTAGATTTGTTGAGATGAGAAATGAGAAATGAATTATACCCCAAACTAGAGACAATTTTAATATTTATGAAAAGGTCCAGACTTCTCAATATAGAAGACACATTGGTTCATATTAATACAGTTGAAGAACACAGATATTTGTTGATTGAATGAGTGTCATGTAAATTCTTCATTATAAAAATATTTTAAAGCATATTTCACATTTTCACGCAGAGAAAAGCAAAGAAAGGAATGTTTATGAACTGCAAACCAATCATGTGGTCATATTGTGGAAGAGATATTGACCATAGTTATAGGATATAAAGTCAGTCAATTTAGATTTTCTAACTTATTATTTTTTTTAGATTTTCTAACTTATATAGGAACACATGCATGATATAAACACATATATAAAATAAAGAAATGTGTGAGTATTTGTGAGTGTATGTACATTGGCATTGTTTTTCTTTCTAATAGAAAACTAAAATCTTAGAGCTTTAAATGATAAGATTAAAACATTGTAAACAATGTATTATTTTGCCCAAAACTTAAAACTTACTGTTCTTCCTCGTGCAGGTTAGTTTTTGTCAATTTGACACAAGCTAGAGTCATCTGGGAAGAAAAAGCATCAGCTGAGAAAATACCTCCATCTGATTGGTTTATAAGCAAGTGTGGGGCATTTTCTTAGTTCACAATCGAATTCATGGAGGAAGGCTCAGACAGCTGTGGCTGGTGTTGCCCCTGTGCAAGTGGGCTGAATTATATACATGCAAATGGAGCATGCCACGGAGAGCAAGTCAGTTAGCAGCATTACCACACAGTCTCTGCTTCAGTTCCTGCCTCCAGGTTTCTACCCAGGCTTTCCTCAGTGATGGACTGTGACATGGGATTGTTAAGATGAAAGAAATCTTTTCCTCTTCCAGTTGCTTTTAGCCAAGGTGCTTATTGCAGTATTGAAAACAAAGTAAGACCTACTTCAAGAATTGATTTATATCACCCTGCACAACACTACAGTCCTAGTGGATCAAAGACCTCAACATAAAACCAGACACACTAATAGGTTAGAAGAAAAAGTGGGGAAGAGCCTTGAATTCATTGGCACAGGAGAAAACTTCCTGAACAGAACTTCAACAGCTCAGGCTCTAAGATCAACAATTAGTAAATGGGACCTCATGAAACTGAAAAGCTTCTGTAAAGCAAAGGACACATCACAGAACAAAACAACAGCATACAGACTGGGAAAAGATCTTCACCAACTCTACATCTGACAGAGGCTAATATCCAAAATATAAAACGAACTCAAGAAATTAAACACCAACAAACCAAATAATCCAATTAAAATGTGATACAGAACTAAACAGAGAATTGTCAATAGAGGAATATCGAATGGCAGAGAAACACTTAAAGAAATGCTCAATATCCTTAGTCATCAGGGAGATGCAAATAAACTATGAGAATCCATCTTACACCCATCAGAATGGCTAAGACAAAAAAAATCAATTGACAGCACATGCTGGAGAGGATGTGGAGAAAGGGGAACACTCCTCTATTGCTTGTGGGAGTGCAAACTTGTACAACTCCTTTGGAAATAAATCTGACACTTTCTCAGAAAACTGGAAATAGCTCTACCTTAAGACACAGCTATACCACTCCTGGGCATATACCTGAAAGATGCTCCACCATACAACAAGGACATTTGATCAACTATGTTCATAGAAGTCTTATTCATTATAGCCAGAATCTGGAAACAATCTAGAGATCTCTCAACTGAAGAATGGATAAAGAAATTATGGTACATTGGCACAATGGAATACTACTCAGCTATTAAAAACAAAGAGGTCATGAAATTTGCAGGAAAATGGATGGAAGTACAAAAAAATTATTCTGAGAGAGGTAACTCAGAGCCAGAAAGGCATGCATGGTTTATACTCACTTATAAATGGATAATAGCCATATAATAGAGGATAACTCTACTAAAATCCTCAGACCTAAAGAAGATAAATAACAAGAAGGACCCTATGGATGATGTTTGAATCTCATTCAGAAGGGCAAATAGAATAGAAACTGGAAGTGGTTGATGAGAGGGAACAGAATGAGAACCTATCACTGATGTCCTCTGAAAGACTCTGTCCAGCAGGCGATCAAAGCAGATACTGAGACTCACAGCCAAACTTTGGGCAGGGCACAGTGAGTTTTATGGAAGAGTGGGGGAATAGACGAGCCCTTAGGACAGGAGCTCCACAAGGAGACAACAAATCTGGGTGCAGAGGTCCTGAAGAGACTGATGCACCAAGAGCCATGCAAGGAAAGGACCTAGGCTCCCTTCTCAGATGTAGCCCATAGGCAGCCTAGTCTCCATGTGCAATTTGCTAGTAAGGGACAGTGTCTGACATGGACTCTGTGGCCTGCCCTTTGATCACTTCCCCAGGGTGGTATGGCCTTGCCAGGCCACAGATGAAGAGGATGCTGGCCATTCTGCTGAGACTTGATAGGCTGGGGTCAGTTGGTAGAGGAGGAGGTCTCCCCCTTACTGAGGAAAAAAAATAAAGACTAGAGATTTACGGGTGTTTAGAGCTCAATGCCCATCAGAGGTGGCTTAATACATGGGGTTAGCTGCTTTATTATATAGGTTTCCAGTCTTTTGATCTGTCTAGGCAAGCAGCTACATATGGACATAGAAGGCTCAGTGGCTAAAACAACTTGCTGCTATTCCAAAGAACCTGAGTTTGAGCCACATCACCCACATGAGGAGGTTCAAGACAGTGTGTACATCCAGCTCCAGGGGATCTAACACCCTCCTCTGGACCATGTGAGCACACACATATGCAGCATACACATCATACACAGAACTAAAAATAAAAGAAAATCTTTATAAAAAACTGGCAATAGACAGAAATAACAATGAATGGGGTCTAGAAGTGAGAAAACGTTTGTGTTTGATCCAGAGCATTGGAGATGAGTACAGGTTTTTAAAGGAGTCTGTATTTTATTTAAATGTGAGAGAAGTTAGATGATTTTACATACAGGATTAAGAGATCCTTCACAGAAACTAGTCAGTGAAGACAGAAAACAGCTCATGGACCTGCGTTAGCATTAATGCAGAATGACATTGGGTTGAGCTAGGGGGTGGCAGTTGAAACGAATCAAGTTCTAGAAACATTCTCTGTGAATTTGAATACTAATGAAAATCAATGAGCTAAAAGGAGGCCCTGGGTTCCTTGAATGTGTGGAAGAAATCAATTATATAAAAATGTTTAAAGAGAGGACATGGCTGATATATTTTGGGAAACAAATTAGTATTTAATATTATTTCTTACAAACATACCTGAGAATGGTCTTTAAAAGTATGTTGTACCTTTTGCTTTTTGAAAATGCTTTTTACCTCCTGACTTTTTAGTCTGAAAAAAAAGTTAACTTCAACAAGAAGTTTTAAAAAAGCACAATAGGAAACTAAATACCCTTACAGGTCCTTACCGGTCCCAGAGGTTAGTATTTTTGCCATATTTAGTTTCTCCTCCATGTATACTCAAAAATGGATGCAACTTTGTTCTAACGCGTTTGAAAATGTATTGCCTATATCATATCTCTAATATTTCAACATGTATTTTCTGAGAGCAAGAAAATATTTATGTACGCACAAGGTCAGAGAAGTTTGACATTGTTGTAACGACATTGATCTAATATACAAGTGTTTCTCAGCTTCCCCTGTCATTCCTGAAGTCAGTCAAGACGTGCTGCTTTGGTTTCCCTAGTCCCTTTAAAATGGGAAAGGGTTGTCAAACTTTTCTGTAAAGCTCAGATAAGTAAGTAAATATTTCAGTCTTCGTGGGCCACATATGGTGCCTGTTGTAAATACTCTGCTCTGCTATTGTGGAGCGAAAGGAACCACAGAAAATATGTTAAGTGAATGAGCGTGACTGTGTGCCAATAAAACTTTATTTATGGACTCTGAAATTTAAATTTCATATAAAATTCATGGTTCATAAACTATTATTCCACTTTTATTTCTTCCCCTCCCCCACCAAATTCTACAATAAGAAAACCATACTGAGCTGTGGTATGTGCAAATGGATTGTGAGGCCGTAATTTGGACTGAGACCTCTGATTTAGAGGAATCACCTCACCATTTTCTGTCTTTCATAGAATGAGCATTTTTGAAACGTCCAGGCATATTATCATGTTCCGTGTCAAAATTGGGTCAGTATGTCTCTAAATTATTACATACATGAATACTATGTAAGAACTGGGGTGTTTTTTTTCCCATACATGATATGTTGAGGCATGCATGGTTATCAGCTAATGAAGTGGTTTGCCAAGCTTTCATCCTCTTTCAGTTCAATTTCATGAGTTAAAAAATTTATTTAGACATGTCTGTACAGAAAGCACCTCCCAATGTAGGACTTATAGTCAGTAACAAAAAAGTGCTGTAATGGGGGGCTGGAGAGATGGCTCAGCAGTTAAGAGCATTGGCTGCTCTTCCAGAAAACTTGGGTTCAATTTCCAGAACCCAAATGGCAGCTCGCAACTCCAGTTCCAGGGCACAGATAAATGTGCAGAACACCAATGCACATAAAATAAAAATCAATAAATTATTTTAAAAAGCGCTCCAATAGATGGTAGGTTTAAAATGAGACTCGTACTCGAGTTTTGGTTCATTCACTAGGTAGAGGGTCCAGACGGATTTGCATTCAGACCTTAGTTTCATCTGTGGCAAATGAAAATTCTTAATATTCTTATTCATTCTTTCACCAGTTATTGAATAGAGCACTGGATCAGCAGGAAGGGATCGTACAATTAAGACAGGACAAGAAAATGGGCAATGAACTGATATTCACCGAAGGGGAAGAAGGGAAGAAGCAGTAAGGCAGAAAGACAGGACAGACACACGAGGCGGAGGGTCAGCAAGTGCAGGCAGTTGGGACTCCCCTGTCACGGAAGCTTTCTTAGTGCTGTATGATTTGGAACCAATGCCCTAGTCAAACAGATCAAGGAAACCGACTTTTTTCCTATGGCTGCTTGAACTTATGCAGTGATATCACCATTGTCTATCTTTTCAAACTGGCTTTTAAAAAGAAGCTGCCTGACTTTCATAATGTCAGCCCAATATTAGGATGAAATCTTGGAGGTATATGGGGTAGGGTTTAAATGAACTTGGGCATAGCAGAAAGAAAAGCCTATGGTAGTTAATGAGCTTGGGAAAATATCCAGGGTTATTATTTAGGGAATCACTTGGCAATATCCCATTCTATACTTTGAATTTTAAGATGTCTTCAAATTTAGTCCTTGTGATTTACAGCAAAGTGGAAATTGGCAGCTGTTTCATAGACCAGATGTACTTTTTAATAAAGACGTTTTGATTCAAAATCATTATTCTTAAAAATAGAAAAAAAAAGCAAGGGGACTAAAGAGTAGTATTAGCATGGTGCTGATAATTTTTACATTAAAATTAGTTTAATTTATAATATGAATTTGCAATCAGTATCATATGGCATCATAGAATTCAGAGGTATGATAAGAAAGTAAAGTAAGGCTTAGATGGAACCAGTTTGATACAGGCTATATTGAGAAAGATAATTAGAAGCCAAGTGCATATACCAAAATAAATTAATGCTAACTGATAAATTCTTCCAGTTTAATTTTGGGGAAACTGAAAAGGATGTGCATGTGTCTGAAATATGACATGTATGCTTCTATAATGGTGTGGCTTGCACTCTAAAATGCCTACAGAGCTGCAGGTATTCATACCCTGCTCAGCTGCTTGAAGGTAGTGTCTTACAAATAACAGCCTTAGCTGATGAATTAGCCTCCTAGTAATATGGTCCAAAATATAAAATAAATGAAAAAAAAAAAAAAGACACCGAGCAGCGTTCTAGACAATATAATAGTCATTTAACAAAGTTTATATTTTACACCGGGATCACATTCAACAGTATATCTTACAATATCCAAGTTGCATAGACTACGAGTAGAAATGATAATTTCTTTTTACAGACGTGTGTAGCAGATCCAGTTTCGTTGCCAGTGCTTTTCCATCCACAGCAAACAAAAAGAACATAAGAAGAAAAAGTGGCACAAATACAAGGTCACAACCCTGTTTTACTGAGCAACTCTTTTGGTTTTCTGGAGTCTCAAAGCCATCTTGATCCTCTTTGTAATTGGGCAAACAATCTTATCTGTAATTCAAAGGTTCCATCAGAGAGCGACCCCAATATGAAGGACTTAACCAAGTGTATTGTTCAGAATTTAAAACCATAATAGGTGGCATATAGCATAGCTTGGTAAAAAGACATATGCTTTGTGTGACAGTCATTTTGTAATTTTATTTCCTTCTTGAAAATATTCAGTGTACATAGTGACAGGTTTCAAAAAGGCACTTTATTTCAAGTCTATCCAGTATGTAGGCCTTGTTCACTCCTATATTCTCTCCTTACTTCCTCTCCCATCTCTCTCTTGCTATCATCTCTCTCTCTCACACACAGATGAATATATATACACATTTAAATATATCTATATAAAATCTAAGATTCACGAATGAGAGAAAATACGTATTTATTTGAGTTTGGCTTATTTTGCTCAATATGATGGTTTCTAGTTGAACCTATTTTTTAGAAAATGACGTAATTTCATTCTCCTGTATGACTGAATAACTCCTTTGTGCAAATGTACCACATTTCCTTCATCCGTTCTTCTGTGGATGGACACCTGGGCTGATTCCATGACTTGGCTATTGTTAATCTTGCTGTGATAGGTGTGGCTGTGTAAATATCTATGTTCTGCTGACTTATAGTATATGCAGAACTGGTAAAGCTATGGTAGTTCTAGTTTTAATTTTTTTTTTTTTGAGGAACTTCTACACTGATTTACATCCTGGTGGGACTCATTTCCATTTCCACCAAAAGGAGGTAGGAATTTGATTCCCCCCGCACCCGCATCGGCTTTGTTACTTGTCTACTTAATGATATTCATTCTGGAGCTAGATAGTATTGCAAGTTTCATTTTCTCAAACTCGAAAAATGTCATTCCTACTTGAAATATAAGGAATTGTGACAGTAAACAGCTACTCTGCCCTAGCTTTTTTTCCCATAAATATATTTTTTTATTTTATTTTTAAAATCTTGGTTACAGTTTATCGACCTTGTATCCCAGCTATAGCCAGCTCCCTCATTCCCTCCCACACCCATCCTCCCTCCCTCATCTACTCCCTGCCCCTTTCCAAATCCACTGCTAGGGGAGGTCCTCCTCCCCTTCCATCTGACCCTAGCATATCAGGTATCTTCAAGACTGGCTGCAATGTCCTCTTCTGTGGCCTAAGAATACTGTTACTCTCCCAGACTGACTGAGATTTCCTTGTGTCATCATCTGTTCTCTTGCCAAAGCTAAGTGTCCTGTAATCTAAGAAGATAAAAAGTTATCTACTGCTTCAGATTAGAATCAATGAACCTTACTTCATATTTCATAGTCATATATCCTTTTGGGCCTTTTGTTTCAATTACTGTAGTCTATTCCATTTTGTTTAAACAACTGATTATGAAAATTGTAAAATATACAAAATAGAGATTTATTAAATTATAAATCCCACTTATCTATCATTTACTTTCAACAATTATTAATGTTTTCTTCACCTTCTTCCTGGAACTCAATACAAATATTGGTTAATGATATAAAGTTGAAAATATTTTTATCATTCTAATGATACTGTAGCTCTTTTTCCTCTGATATTTTCCAAAAGCCAGAGTTTGACTTTTCTTTAAAAAATTTTATACTGTCTTTTAAATGGAGCTTACAATTTACTTGTGATTGACATGGCATTGTGTGAAATTGTTTCATTTTTTTTTTTTTTTGAAACAGAGTCTTGCTATGTAGTCCTGCCTGTTCTGAATTCACTCTGTAGACCAGGCTGGCCTTAAACTCATGGCAAGTTTGAGGCTGCCCTGTTCTACATGCCTGCCGCTGCCTCCTGAGTGCTGGGATTAAAGTTGTTTGCAACTAGCCCCAGCTGAAGTTGGTTTTAATGAGTTTTCCAAGAAAACAGGCAAATTTATGATAATGTAGGAAGTTAACAATTCTGAATTTTGCTAAGAGCAGACTAGTCCCCTGACTGTGCCAGTGATTTGTTATTGTCTTGTCTACAGTTCACACTTAACAGTGCTGGCCCCTCCCTCTATATGAATCTGTTATGAACTGTCATGTATTTTGCTATGTAAGAAAAAAAATAAGAATGTACCCAAGTAATAAATTAAGACTATTATTTAAACCCCCAGCCAGAGGATAGTTAAGAATAAAATGGAAAAATGACTTATATGGCAATAATTTAGGTTTCCAATGTTGGATTTGTGAGTGAAACAGTTGGGAGTGAAGCCATGTGCTGTTGGTTAGTGACAGGATGTAAGTATTCTAGTTCATGAGCTGGGTGCTTTATGTTGTTCTAAGGATCATTATAATAGAATAAAATGCTATACTTTGTTATATTTTCAATAGCTCTGTTCAATTGTCCTTACAAAAATAGGATAAAGAAAATTATAGGGCTTTGGGTAAACTGTGCATTTACACGCTGATATGACAAAAATATCTTTTTTTCAATAACCAATATTGACCCGACCACAGATCTGAAACATTTGCAATTAATAAATATATTGATGTTATGACATTGAATCTTTGAATAGTGTAATTATATTGCATGTGAAACCCACTGTATTTAATCATAATCATTATTATCACACTGGTCCTAAGTTTTTAGATCAGTGGACCTCTCAGGTAAAAGGCACAAGAAATAATGATTAGTGTAGAGTAGAAGGTGAAGAAGCTCTGAGAAAGTAGATATGTCTGGTTCATTGCAGGCAAGAAGCCTAAGCAAAGGACAGGAGACAGTGTCCTGAAAGGAGAACACAGAGCCTCAGTAAAAATAAGATAATACAAATTCTATTATGTTTTTATTCTTGATATGTGCTGGTAATTTTTTTTATAGTATACATGTTTTACACACTTTACAAGAAGCTTTCCAATTCTCTTGAGAAATCAGAATTGGGTTCACACTTTACATAGAATATTGAAGACTTTATGAATATAAAAGCTACTCATGTTGTGGCATAAACTTCACCTTTTTCCTCTGTCAAGAGGAGAAAGGCAGAGAATTACTTAGTGTATAAATAATTGTGTGTGGGGTTGAGGATTTAGCTCAGTGGTAGAACACTTGCCTTACAAGCTCAAGGCCCTGGGTTCAGTCCTCAGCTCTAGAAAAAAACAAATTGTGTGTAAAGAACAAGTTATTGAAAAACAAGTTTTAAGTAAATTCTGTTCTCAAAATAAAGATTCTCAAGATGCCAATTACTTCCCACAGGCTAAAAGGTATTCTTTCAGGTTCTTTTTTATTTTATTTATCAATGGTGGTGTAAATGAGAGGAACGTAAAGTTTTCGGAGAAACGGTCTCTATTTCTGCAAACCATGTGAACCCTGGCACCACACATTTTAGATTTTAGTTTCAGCAAGACAAAGAAAGAAACAGAAAAAAAAATGTTCTTTTAAAATGAATCTTAAATAATATTAATAATTATTTTGGTATATGGTTCTTCATTTAAACATTAAATGTAAATGTAATATTCATATCTACCATGCCTAAATATTTGAAAAATACCTTTTGTTCTTTCTGTCTGTTTTTCTTTCTTCCTTTCATTATTTATTTATTTTTTTTAATTTTTGAAATTAAGTGTTTTCTTAGTCCAAGCCTAAGCTCTTTTCATACTTCCAATGGATCACCACAATTTCTCCTTATTCTTATCTTCTTTTTTTAATTTTTATTTTTTTAATATTAGTTACAGTTTGTTAACTTTGTATCCCTGCTGTATTCCACTCCCTTTTTCCCTCCCAATCCCATCTTCCCACCCTCATCTCCTCCCTGCCCCTTTCCAAGTCCACTGATAAGGGAGAACCTCCTCCCCTTCCATCTGATTGTGCTGGTAAATTTTAATATCGTGTTTGTTATGGATTAGATACAAGAATTGGAAATCATGAAGTTCACAGTCAATGTTTTATGAGTTTTCAACTGTGTTATACATTGGGGCTTTTGAAAGCTTATTTTAAAAACATTTGAAAACCAGGCATGTCCGTGCAGGCCTGTAATCCAGGACATGGCATCTGAAATGGTAGGATTAAAAGTTTGGGGTCATCATGGACTGCATAGCAAGAACCTGTCTTAAATAAAATAATCCTCACAACATTTGAATAAATTTTCTAATAATACCGTCCCCGTTAACACATCAAACACACCATGATCTTAATATAAAACTTGAAAATAAAATAAATCATTAGTGTGTAAAGTTTTCCAAACTAAGGAGCTAAAGAGATATAAAATATAATTTGATTGTTTCAAGGAGACCATTTTTCTTCCATTTAATGAACTCTCAGGTGACCACTTTCATGCAGTGCTCTATATTATTTTTTGAGGAAGAACATGTATAGATAAAATGATATTTTGCCCCAAATATCTGGTACTTCCTGCGAGGCAGTTGTCATGAGAAGAATAATCTTTAAGACAGTATACCAGCTGAATAAACTTAGCTACAAGAGATTCAGACCACTTGGCTTTGCTTTCTTAGGTTCTGGGCAACTGTTCAGGTGTAAGGCAAGTTCAAGTCTCCGTGACCCTGGGTTGTCAGACTTAAGTGGAACTACCAGAAGATCAATTACATTATCATCTAGAGCAACTGTTCTCAACCTGTGAGTCTCAGTCCTTTTGGGGGTCGAATGACCCTTTTACGTGGGTCACCTAAGACCATTGGAAAACGTAGGTATTTACATTATGATTCATGACAGTAACAACATGATAGTTATGAAGTAGCAACAAAAATAATTTTATGACTGGGTTCACCACAACATGAAGAACTATATTAAAGGGTCATTAGGAAGGATGAACACCATTGATTTAGAGAATTTTGAATACATTTCTATATTTTATCTTGATAGAACTGAACATAGCTATTTAGTTTGAAGTGGTCCAGTGTGTGTTATTTACTGTGTAGTACTATACCTAGATAGGGTGGAGAGGGGGAAGGAGGGAGCCAGAGAGAGAAAAGAGAAAGAGGGCTAACTAGATTGAATTTGAATCTGAAATGTCGCCTGAAAGGCTTATTATATATTGATGGTTTCATTGCCTATCAGTAGGTTATGGAGACATGATTGAATCACGAGGTCTCCTAACCTTATGAGCAAATTCAATAGAGTCATGATTTGATGACATTATTTGAAGGTGGTAGAAAGGGCCTCGCTTCCTGGTTGTAAGAAGTAGGTCTCTGGGGCCTGCCCTAGAAGGTGATGTGTTCTCCTCAGCTCCTTCACTCGGCTTCTTCCACCACACATTTCTGCCATGATAGTCTTTTTCATCTCAAGCCCATAGACAGTGAAGGTCAGTAACTATAGACTGAAAAACCAAAAATTATGTGCCAAAGTAAATCCTTCCTCCTTTAATTATTTAAAAACTAGCAATTTGAAAACAAATTGAAAGTGTGTGGGTATTTTGCTTGTATGTATGTCTGTGTACCACATATATACCTGAAACTTTCAGAACTCAGATTAGTGTATCACATCCCCTGGAACGGAAACTAAAAATCAGTTGGGATGTACCATGTGGATGCCAGGAGCTGAATTCAGGTCATCTAGAAGAGCAGCTAGGGCTTTGAATTGCTAAGTCATCTTTCTCGCTCCCTAATATACCTTTAAGGCACAATAATAAGCTATTTTAAGGAACCGTCTTAGGAAGACAAATGGTTTCTCAAAGATGTCCATGTAACAGTATTTATAATTTTGAGTTTGTTGCCTTACATGGCAAAGAAGATGATTTGAGGTTTCCAGTGGGTCCAACATAATCCCCAGTGTCTTTATAAGTTGTCCAGGGAATCAGTGAAATAGCACTGTTGACACTATGGGGAAAATGTAACTTGCTATTTCTGGCTTTGAAGATGGAGAAAGAAGAAGCCCTCAAGTCAGGTTACATGGGTAGCCCCTAGCAACACAAAGGGTCAAGGGATGGACTCTTTTAAGAGACTGAATAAAAATCATATCCACCCCAAAATGTTGACTGTAGCCCAGTGGGACCAATTTTGGTCTTCTGACCTTCAGCACCATAAGATAATAAATTTGGGTTATGTCACCAGGCTACAGGGGATTTGTTGCAGCAGCAAGAGGATATCTCACAGAGCACCTTATAGTCCCTGAACCCCCAAACTGGAGTTCTAATTCCATATTCCAAACAGGTCTTGTTTCAGGACTTATATGAACTAGTGTATTTGAGGCTTTTAACTCAAATTAGACAAGTATGAAGGATGTAGTCAGTATGGCTAGGTCTATATGCTCATTATATTGCAATCTTTTCCTCTAGTGCCTCCCTGTAGTTCTCAGGGACAGCTTTGCCCATCCACTGTCACTATGTACTGCTGTATTGGACAATCAGGCCACAGCTTACAAATCATTTCTGGCAGCATTTAACAGATTTCCGCATCAGATGCGGTTGTTTAAGGTGCAGGACTTGCGAAACAGAATTTGATAACTTAGACTGAAAACCGGAGAAAGCAGAAGGGAAAGGTAGAAGTAAACAGGGGAAAAATTCAAGCAGAGCTACAGAGATACCTAGGGGAAGAAGACTGAAAGGAACTCAGCATGCCACAAAGGCATTATTTCATCTAGCACTGTTTACTTGCTACATAAGACAATCCCGAAAGCAGGCATTCAATTTTCCTTGTCTTACACCTGAGACAATTAGTATGACCAAGTCGCACAATCACTAAAGGCAGAACTGTAGACAATTAATGTTTATGGAGTGTGTGTGTGGAAGTTATATTCTTCAGTGGTGTAGTCAGTGTAAGTTGCTCTTGTTCAGGTAATTAATACTCACGATAATTCAAGCAACACCAACTAAATGCTCTTTCTCCAGGACATGAATGTAGGCATGGTAGTTGGAGAAACAAGGGACATGGCAGGAGGGAGTAAGAGAGAAGATGGAGATATTTACGCCACTACTGTACCAGTTGACCTGTCTTGCAGGAGTTGCAGCTGGGTGAGACTGATGTTTACTTTTCTCTTCAAGGGCATGTTCACCTTTCATCACTGTGAATACTAGCCAGTAGGAGGAAAACTGCTAACCGAGTAGCAGCTGGATTTCTCTGTGTTCCTATGACACGAGCATACCGTGTCTTTAGCAATATGTGGCGGGTAACCAATAGCACAGGCAATAGCCTGAGATCTTGGGTGGTGGTGGTAGGGGTCCATGGGAACTTTTTGACCAACATTTCAAAAGTCTGTAACCTATTCCTGGTACTTGTGGTTTTACTTAGTAGCATATGATGTCTAGTTGGGGCCTTGTCCTCCCATTTTATGGTAGCCCCATTTAACTAGTTTTTATATATGCATATATTATAGAAAGCTTCTACAGCAGTGATTTCCACGTGGCTTCTAAAAAGCGCTTTGGTGTAAAGTATCCCTCTCCATATTCCCCTCTCTAACTTGTTCCAAATTCTCTAACCCTGTCTCATCCCCAATCCCATTTAATCATCTCTTTCAAATTATGCTTTTTATTGCTTTAAAGCATTATTCTATATTTGCTCCTCCCTGGAAGATTTACTCCTTCCTCTGGTCCCTTATCGGTCACATAATCAGTGGATGTTCTGCATGAAGCACATATCTAAAGTATGAAAGCTAACACCCATATATAAAGGAAAACATTCAATGTTTACCTCCTTGTGTCTGGGTTACCTCACTCAGGACGCTTGTTTTGTTGCTCCATCCATTTACCTACAAGCTATGTTGTCCACTTGTGCACTGATAAGGACCAGAGTTCATGTTCTCGAATTCACACAAGAAGCTGAGAATCCTGCCCACTTTCTTACTGTCAATTGCCATGGGGTGGGGCTAGGGTGGTTGGTAGCACTTGCTGTTTTGCATCCTTGCCAAGAAAATGTGAGTCCTAGGTTCAGAGAGAGAAAGAGAGTCTCTGAAGGCAGAGAGTGAAAGAGGATGCTCTCTTCCGACCTTTGGGCATGTCCACAACACACACACACGCACACACACACACACACACACACACACGCACGCACAGACAGACAGACACACATAATACCTCTTTCCCACAGTATATTTATTTTCATTTGATGTCATTGCTAAAATATTTATAGTTGCCCTTTTACTATATAGTTTCAGAAAAAAGTGTATGCTTTTATCTATCCATTTCTTCTTCACTTGCTTCCATTTATTTGCCAACTTTTCTTCTTAGTGAGGGAACTTTGTTACGAATGGCTTTAATTCCTTGGATGAATTTCCTATAGTTCTGGGCACACACCTTTAGTAGCTTACTTAAGGGTTTTTTGTTTGTTTGTTTTGTTTTTTTCCAGTAAACTCGAATCTGAATATGCACAGGGATGATTTATACTGAAAAGTCAGTTTCTTATTTTAGTGCCTTTTTTGTTTTTGTGTTTTCCCTTAAAATTTAAAACTAAATACTCAGGTAACATAGCATGAGAATCTTTGAAGTCAAACCCCTTTCTGCTTGCTCCCAGGGACTTGCACTCATTTTATTTTTTGAACGTTGGCTTTGTTTCCTTTCCTGGGCCATTTTTTGTCAACTCTTTATTTCTTATACATGTGGCTGCTGAACTTTGATTAGTTTTGTGGTCAGGTAATTATTTGTCAAGGACTTTCTTGGATGCCTTAGGATAATGAAACTTCTGTTCTCATGGACAGCTTTGTGTGTTGGGAGCTGGACAGCCCTGCTTCAGGTATGGTTTCATGTTCAATCTCCAGGTCAACCACAGCGAGAGATCACAACTGTGGATGGTTAATTTTCACTAGGTTCCTACACCCACTTACTTGATAGAACATGTGCAGATGTCACCTGAGACTTTCACAAGTGTTTATATCACTTAGATTAGCAGTCTGTGAGCAAAGCCGCTGCCTTCCCTAACGGGATGGCTTCATCTGAAGAGTTGAAGACTGTGGTGATGATAGTGGTGTGTGTAGTGGGGAGACTGAGATTGTCTCTCTCTTTTTAAAAAAATTATTCATTTATTATGTATACAGTGTTCTGCCTGCATGTGTGCTTGTGCACCAGGAGAGAACACCAGATCTCATTACAGATGGTTGTGAGCCACCATGTGGTTACTGGGAATTGAACTTAGGACCTTTGGTAGGTCTTAACCTCTGAGCCATCTCTCCAGCCCTGAGATTCTCTTAAATAGGACAAATTTTCTGACAGATTGCAGTGAAAGCTGTGACATATCTCTTTCTCTCGTGCTTACCTGGAAAAGTTACTATGCAAAATGATAGTGTATCAGCCAACAACAGTGCGAACCTCTCTACGCATATACTTTTCTAAATAATCTCTGTGTATTCATGCTATTGACTCTGCTTCAACAGAGAACCCTGAACAACACAGTAGCTTCCTCATACACTTTTGGAACTTATGTACATCCGTGTGTATGGTCATGTACAGGAATGTGACCTTACCTATTTCTGGAATACTTTATAGACTTTCAAAGATGGCCACGGGCTTCTCATTCTCCAGATCTTCCTGAAAGTGTTGGCCAGGTTCTTCTTTCCTGCAACTGCTCTCAGAGCATAGGCAACTCTTTGCCACCAGCTGCTTTCAGGGTGTGTCTTGGGAATTGATTCCCCCCCCCCCCCAGAGGACAATAGGTAATGCCACAATTTTTAAATGAGGATTTTCTAAGGAGTTTAGACAATGTGTTAGTGGCTTCATTTGTGGAGCAGTGCTAAATTTGTATTGCTTTCTCTAGTGGCTTGACTTCTGGTTTACATATCAGTGTGGTTGTGTGGCTACTGAATTTCCCGAAGAAACACCCCTTTGGTTCTTTTGTGGAGGAAAAAAAAAATACTGATAGTCTTACCGCCATTCAGGAAATCCTGCCTCTACAGTATTTTTGACAAAAATTTTATTTATTGTTTAACTATTGAGTGTGAGAGTCTATTGTAATTGAGCATTTATTTATTAAAATATTTATTTATTTATTTATTTATTTATTTATCCATCTATTTATTTATTTATTTATTACAATTTCTTTACTTTGTGTCCCAGCTGCAGCTCCTTCCATCATCTCCTCCCAGTTCCACCCACCCTCCCTCTTTTCCCTCTATGCCCTTTCCTTATTCCCCTGATAGGAGAGGACCTCCTTCCCTTCTATCTGACCCTAGCCTATCAGGTCTCATCAAGGCTAGCTTCATCATATTCCTCTGTGGACTGGCAAGGCTGCACCTCCCAGGGGGGAGGTGATCAAAGAGACAGCTAACTGAATTAATGTCAGAGACAGCCCTTGTAACCCTTACTAGGAAACCAACTTGGAAATTGAGCAGCCTATGGGCTTCCTCTGAACAGGGGGTCTAGGTCCTCTTCATGCAATGTCCTTGGTTGGAGTATCAGTCTCTGAAGACCCCCTTGGGCCCAGGTTTTTGGCTCTGTTGTTCTCCTTGTGGAGTTCCTGTCCCCTTCAGGTCTTTCTGTCTCTCTCTTCTTCCATAAGCTTTCTGGCACTCTGCCCAAAGTTTGGCTATGAGTATTAACATCTCCTTTGGTACCTTGGTGAGTAGATTCTGGGGTACAGGGCTAAATAAAGAATTCCTAGCAAGGGGATATCGAATGGCAGAGAAACACTTAAAGAAATGCTCAACATCCATAGTCATTCGGGAAATGCAAATCAAAAAGATCCTGAAATTTCACCTCACACTCATCAGAATGGCTAAGATCAAAAACTCAAGGGATGATGCATGTTGGAGAGAATGTAGAGAAAGGGAAACTCTCCTCCATCCTAGTGGGAATGTAAACTTGTACAACCACTTTGGAAACATCCGATATGTCCCTCAATCAAGGAATGGGTACAGAAAATGTGGTACATTTACACAATAGAATGCTACTCAGCTACTAAAACCAAGGAAATAATGAAATTTGCAGGCAAATGGTGGGAACTAGAAAAGATCGTTCTGAGTGAGGTAACCAGAAGCAGAAAGACACATATGGTATAGACTCACTTATAAGTGGATATTAGCCATATAATATAGGATAAAAATATTAAAATCTATAGTCCTAAATAAGCTAAACAATAAGAGGACCCTAGGGACAATGCTTAATCCTCATTCAAGAAGGACAAACAGAATAGACATCAGAAGTAGGAGAAGACAAGGAATAAGCATTTATTTTCATTTTATGTTGTGAGTGTTTTGACTCTATGTGCCTGTGTACCATGTGCATGCAGTGTCTCTTGGGGCCAGAAGAGGGCACAGGATCTCCTGGAACTGGGGTAATAGTTGTGAGCTTCCATGTGGGTGCTGAGAACACAACCCACGTTCTCTAAAAAAGCTACTGAGCCACTGGGTCATCACTCCAGCCCAAAGCAAAATTCTCAGGTATACACTGTATGTGTCTTCGTCTGTAGAATATTTGGTGCCATCCTGAAATGGCACTTGAAGGTGAATCTCTGCATGGTATAACGTATGTCGAAGGTAAGGAGTGAAATGTCAACTTTTATATTTTAATTTAGTTACGTGTTTTTTGAATATTCTAAAATGAAGAAATGAATTTTAAAACAAAATTGAAAGTTTTCCTAAAAGTAAGAAGGTAAAATAAAAACAAACACTCTAAATTATTACATGTTTTAATTGATTTAAAGGAATATGATTTTTCAGTCTTCTTGCTTTCCTTTACGTCTGCATTTTTCTGAATTTAAGTTTTGTTAGTCTTTTATAGTATATTTTACTTTAAAAAATAAGATAGCATATTTAATGGAGATTTTAGTCTCATATCAGTTTCTTTGAAGAATGTATAAAAAAATATCAGATAACATTATTTGAATGCCTATTATTTGCCTCATAATATCAAAGTCATTTATTTTCAAGTGATTTGTGTAAAAATATTTGTTTGCCACTCTCCAAGTCCATGGACAGGAGAGGTCCTCCTCCCCTTCCATCTGACCCTAGCTTATCCAGTCTCATCCGAACTGGCTGCATTGTCCTCCTATGTGGCCTGGCAAGGCTGCTCACCCATCCAGGGGAGGCAGTCAAAGAGCCAGCCACTGAGTTAATGTCAGAGACAGTCCCTGTTCCCCTTACTAGGATACCCACTTGAATACTGAGCTGCCATGGGCTACATCTGAGCAAGGGTTTAGGTTAAATCCATGAATGGTTCTTGGTTGGAATATCAGTCTCAGAAAAGACCCCAGTGCCCAGATAATTTTGGTTCTGTTGCTCTCCTTGTGGAGTTCCTGTCCTTTCCAGGTCTTACTATCTTCCCCTTCTTACCCGAAGTTTGTTTATGAATCTCATTATCTGCTTTTATACAATGCTTGTTAGAGTCTTTCAGAGGTCCTTTTTGAGGGTGGGATTGAGAGGGAAGAAGGAGGGGGTTACAGCTGGGATACAAAGTGAATAACCTGTAATTAATATAAAAAATAAACATTAAAAATACTTGTTTGATACATGGTACATATAAAATTAATTAAAATATTTATTATATTTTTAAAAAGCAATAAAATACTTTCAGCACCCTAAGATATCAGATTATTTTAAGATAGTTTGGTCTTAATTTACTTATTGTTTTTATGTTTGCAAAACTATTTACTTCAAGAATAATAAAAGTCGAAAGAGACATAATTCCTTCCAGAATGGATTTCTCTCTCTCTTTCTCTCCCTTCCTTCCTTCTGTCTTTCTTTTCTTCTTTCCTTTCTTCCTACCATTTTTTCCTCCCTTCTTTTCTCCCTCTCTTCCATCCTTCCCTTCCTTTTCCTTTCTTCCTATCATCCTTCCCTCCCATTCTTCCTTCCTTCTTCTCTCCCTCTCTTCCTTTCTCCCTCTTTTATCTCTTTCCTTCTTTTCTTCCTTCCTTTGTTCCCCTCTTATCTCCTTCCTTCCTTCTTTTCTTCCTTTTTTGTTCCTTCCTTCTTTGCTTTGTTGCTTCCTTCCTTTTTTTCTTTTCTTTTGAGACTGTCTTTCTCTGTGTAGACCTGGCTGGTTTGTAACTCAAGATCACTCTAACTTTATCCACTGGTTACTGAGATTAAAGGTGTGTTCATCCATACCTGGCCAAAGTGGGATTCTAAAGCCACTTTGCTTTAATTACAACAGAGTAGGGAGGTTTAGCTTATGAATTCTGGTTTAATCCATGTAAGAAAAATAAAACAGAATTAAACAAAATACTAGCTACATTTGATGATCAGTTTTAATATTTGGAATAGCAACTTCTTTAATTTGGATAAAATTATAGACAATTTCATTTTACATTCTAAAATAGATAAAGGTGTCTTTTTCATATGTATCTATTATGTTTTGCATATTTGTGGTGCTTTATATGAGGTTTCATAAAGGGAATTAGAAAATTTTGGGGTCTCTTCCAAGACAGATTCTGGCTTGGATAGTTGTTAGCTATACATTCTAGAAAGTTTACGTTAACTGTTTTGAACTTCAATTTCTAATCTGCAAAAATGGCTGTAAAATATCTTCCAGTATCAATGTGAGGAATAAGTTAGATAGACTATAATAAAAAGTTAGATATAATCAACACACATTTTTTTAGAAGTTATAATTTAAATATTATAAATGCTAGTATTTTTTATGACTTATTCACCCTACTTGACTTTTGTCTGTATTTCCTATTCCATATCTACTTACTGACATCTAAGTTCCATAATATGACATGCAAAACTGTGATATCATTTTTATGTTATCTATACTCTATTTGTGAGGTATGGTCATGATAAGAACAAACCAGAGATTTGCTGCCTCAGCTACAAACATTTATTTAGTCTTAGTTCTGGAGGCTGAAAATTCCAAGTTTACACACCAAGTTATCAGGGCTGGTTTTGGTAAGGTTTCTTTGGTTTGTAAATGGTCACATTTCAAGGCATTCCACATGGTCTTTCCTCTGTGTATATCAAGGGAGATAGATAGATAGATAGATAGATAGATAGATAGATAGATAGATACGTAGATAGATAGATAGATAGATAGATAGATAGATAGATAGATAGATAGATAGAAACATACATAGAACCCGATATCTCAGCCTCTCTTTGACAGGCACAAGAGTCTTATGATGTTAGGATTTAGCTTTACTCTCCTAACTTTTCTTACATTTTTAAAGTTCCTATTTCCTAAGGTGACCAATATGGAGATTTATGTTTTAACATGTAGGTTTGAGGGTTCCAATGCAAGGTGTAAGGTGTTCTTCTAAGGATTAGGCTCAATGCACAGTAATAGAAAAACACAAGAATAGATTAACACAGCAATGTCTGGCTGACCCATGATTGTATGAACTTCTAGGATAATCCTATTCTCCCCAGAGTTAAGAGTCAGCCTTCTCTCTGCTGTCTTTATTCTCAACACACTGGGGGACAGCTGGCAATGGCTCTGGACAGTTCAACCAGCTCCCAGTGATGAGCAGAATGGAGAAAGAAGACAAATGTGTTTTTCTCTTCAAGATTTATATTATTTTAAAATTAAGTGTCCCCTTTGTGTATGCAAACCTTTGTGCAGATGCCCATAGAAGCCAAAGGCATTGGAGCCCCCTTGTAGCTTGAGTTACAGACTGTTGTGTGTCACCTAATGTAGGTCCTTTGCAAGGGAAGTCCTCAATCTTGTTGCCTAAGCCATCTCCAGTTCCATTCATCAAAAGTTACTTCAGGAAGCTTCTCAGATGACTTTCAGCAATAAGTCATTGCTCCAAATATGGCTCCTTAACTCTAAAGAAGTCTGGCAGCATCATTATTGGAAGCAGAGATTCTCTTTCTGAGAAAGTTGCTTTAGTACTTGTGGGGTACAGGCAGCTTCAGCCCAAGTGTTCCCATGCTTTCCCCCCTACTATTTATTTTAAGTACCCAAACCTTTAGCAAACAAGGACGGTCTCTAATTTCTTACATATTTCTGGTTTACCATCTTGTTTTTTGATTATGGCATTATTCTGATCGGGATGTATACTTTTACTGAAAGTGGAGTGGTCATAAACCCTTCAGGAGAGAAGAAAATCATTTCTGTTTTCTGTAGAAACTAGCTAGAATTTACACCAAGAATATTTCCCATCTATTGCAAGCTTTGTCACCTGAATTCCTATTGTTCTTCTGACTCATTTGTATGAAGTGGGTCACTGTTGATCATGGTGATTTTAAAATAAAAAGAAATCAAATTTCAAAAGAGTTTTTTATTATGTAACCCACTTGGACACTGAACTATCATGTGCTACATCTGTGCAGGGGTTCTGGGTTATCTCCATGAATAGCCCTTGGTTGGAGTAAGAGTCTTTGGGAAGTTCCCTGTGTTCAAGTTTTCTGGTTCTGTTGCTCTCCTTGTGTGGTTCTCATCCTCTCCAGCTCTTACTATTTCCCACTTCTTACATAAGATTCCGTGCACTCTGCCCAACAGTTGGCCATAAGTCTCAGCGTCTGCTTTGATTGTCTGCGGGGCAGAGCCTTTCAGAGGCCCTCTGTGGCAGGTTCCTAGGTTGTTTCTTGTTTTCTTCATCTTCTGATGTCCAGCCTCTTTGCCTTTCAGGATGGGGATTGAGCATTTTAGTCAGGGTCCTCTCTCTTGCTTAGTTTCTTTAGATGTACAGTTTTTAGTAGGTATATACTATGTTATGTCTATACGAGTGAGTATATACCATGTGTGTCTTTCTGCACAGATGTAGCACATGATAATTGAGTGTCCAAGTGGGTTACATAGTACAGGGAAGAGGGACTGCCTCTGACATAATCTGATTGGCCTGCTCTTTGATCACCTCCCCCTGAGGGGGGAGCAGCCTTACCAGGCCACAGAAGATGACAATGCAGCCAGTCCCAATGTGATCTGATAGACTAAGATCAGAAGGAAGGAGAGGAGGACCTCCCTTATCAGTGTACTTGGGGATGGGCATGCATGAGGAAGGAGGAGGAAGGTTGGGATCGGGAGGGGAGGAGGGGGGGGCTTATGGGGGAATACAAAATGAATAAAGTGTAATTAATAGTAAAAAAATAAATTGGCAAATAAAATAAATATAGCACACTAAACTTAAAAAAAGAAAAGCAATTACATTTTTATTAAAAACTCCTAAAATATCAATTTCTGAAGGAAGCCAATGTCATGAGAAAAGAACTGTGACACTAGCCAGTCAGGTGACAGTTACACTAAAATTTACAAAAAGAAAATTAAAACTTAGTTATAAACAAAATATTCTCTATTCTTCTTTCAGTGAAATAAGTACATTATGCCATTTCTGATGAGACTTGAACAAATAAATATTGGCAAAATATTAAGACAAAAAGAGTTTTTTATGTGTAATTTATAATTCTCTAATGTAAATTATATCTGTCTTGCAGCTTACTTAGATACATACCCTTTAGATTGAACTAGAGCGATAGTCTTACACAGTTTCTATAAATAACTGCTTTTCATAGTGTGAACATTTATTCGCTTTAGTCATGGGAAATCCTTAATAATTACTTTACATATTAAATATTGCTAAGTATCGCTTACCTTTTTCATCATTATTATTTTATCATTACTCCTAAGAAAATTATTTTCAACATCAAAATAATTCCTTTGTTCTCAATTTTTTTTTTCCCTGAGACAGTGTCTCACTATGCATCCCTGGTTGTCCCAGAACTTGGCATATTGGCTAGCCTGGCCTCATACTCACAGAGCTCTGCCTGCCTCTGCCTCCTGAGTTCAAGTGCTAGGGTTAAAGGCAGGAGCCACCACACCCGGTGGTTACCAGTTCTTAATTTCTTTAAACACATTTAATGGATGAAGTGATAGACATTTCTAGAAGTCTTTCAGCTTAATTTAAAAACATTGTACCTGCTGAGTCATATGTAGGAGGACTGATAAGCTTCGCAAGCTCAGTGGTGCTGTAACTGCCGAACAAGGGAGTCCAGGAGAGGATGTGGAGAAAGGGGAACCCTCCTCCATTGCTAGTGGGAATGTAAACTTATACAACCACTTTGGAAATCAATCTGGCGCCTTCTCAGATAACTAGGAATAACGCTTCCTCAAGATCCAGCTATACCACTCCTGAGCATATATCCAAAAGATGCTCAACCATTCAACAAGGACACTTGCTCAGCCATGTTTGTGCCTGCTTTATTCGTAATAATCAGAATCTGGAAACAAACCAGATGTCCATCAATGGAGGAATGGATACAGAAATTGTGGTACTTTTACACAATGGAATACTACTCAGCAATTAAAAACAAGGAAATAATGAAATTTGTAGGCAAATAGTAGGATTTAGAAAAGATCATCCTGAGTGAGGTATCCCAGAAGCAGAAAGACACACATGGTATATACTCACTTATAAGTGGATACGAGACCGATGAGATAGGATAAACATACTAAAATCGGCACACCTAAAGAAGATAAACAAGAAAGAGGACCGGGGGTAAGATGATCAATCCTCACTTAGAAAGACAAATGGGATTGACATGGGAAGTAGGAGAAAACAAGTAACAGGACAGGAGCCTACCACAGAAAGTCTCTGAAAGACTCTACCTAGCAATGTATCAAAGCAGATGCTGAGACTCATAAGCAAACCTTTGGCAGAGTGCAGGGAATCATATGAAAGAAGGGGGAGTTACTATGACCTGGAGTTCCACAAGGACCTAATATATCTGGGCACAGGGGTCTTTTATGAGATTGTATTTCCAACCAAGGACCATGTATGCATAACCCAGAACCCCTGCTTGGATGTAGCCCATGGTAGCACAGTATCCAAGTGGATACTTACCACACACACATACACACAGAGTTCAGATGTAAACTTAAAAATCTCTGTCTTTGAAACTATTAAAAAAGCAAGCCATAGAACTGAGATATTGAGGGCAAGAAGGTGAAGATGTTTGACCATTTTGGAAAGCTCTGGATTGGTTGTTAGGAAAGCAAAATGTCTGAAACAAAGAGTTCCTGTGTTAGACACATGGACAAAATGTCTGTACAGAGTTGTTTATCAAAGATAAATATAGTGTTCGCCACAACAGTCCCCACGATGACACAATGAATAAGATCACCAAAGGTGCCCATCAGCCATAGAACGGGTGCATGAATTATGAAATATTAATAGTACATAGTAGTGAGGGTGAATGACCTACAACTTACGGGCAACATGGTAAGTATCACAATTATAACATCGTGAAAGAGGTCAGACACAGAAGATGGTATGAATTCCATTATATTATATGAAGTTCGAAAACTAAGAAAATAGCTAATGTATGGGGCTTGGAGTCAGAATGATGATTGCCTTGAAAAGATAAATTCGTGATAGTGCTAAAAGAGGATAGGGTGCTAGTTAATATTCTATTTGTTTATTTGGGTTAAAGCTAATAGTTGTATTTCCTTTGGGAAATACTCAGGAGATTCTACACTTAATGGTTTTGGCAGTTTTTTAAAAAAATGTAATATTTCAGTAGATTAAAAAATATTAAAATATATGATGATGGGGGTGGGCTAGAGAAAGGGCACGGTGGTTGAGTACATATTGTTCTTGCAGAGGAATGGTGTTTGATTCCAGGCATCCATATGATGGTTTACAACCATCTGTAACTCCAGGTCCAGGGCTTGATGCCCTCTTCTGATTTCCTTGGGCACAATTCATGCATGTGGTGCACATGCAATCATGGAGGAAGAACACCCACCTAAAAGAAAACGAACATATATAATTAAAACATTAAATGCTTTAATTTAATGTGACTACAGATGATATGCAATTTAAAATAGATTTCTGATAGTTTCTCATCCACTGCGTGAGGATGTTCAAGGAACATAATCAGGCTGTCCAGATTAAGTTGGACAGATTAAATCTTAATCAGAAATTAATACTGAGCCAAGTGCAGAGAAACTTTACAGCACAAAAGTCCTTTCACTACTCGTTACAAACAAGAGACTTTAAGCTATTTCCTGAACAAGAGTTGGTGAGAATTGTTTCACTATAGGTTTGTTGTTGCAGAGATTTCTCAGTGTTTGTATTCAACAGGCAAAAGTACTAATTGTGCTCACAACAAAATACTAAGGTCAGGAATATCTAGCCCATTTTATTAGATTATTCTTCATCCGCGTTATTCTCTATATATGTCTTTTTCTCTTGCTCTTGTTTTATCTACTTCAAGAAAACATTTCTGTTCACTTAATGGATTTCAGACCTTCTTTAAAAAATTCAGAACCATCTGATATTTATCTTGATTTGGATGTCATTCAGAGTGTTTGCAATGAAAGAGATTTTCTCTATGCCTCTCTAATACCCACTATCCGTCACTGCCACTCGGCTGGGTGCCCTTGGTTTTGTCTTCCTTTTGATGAAACGTTTCATGAAAATAAGATGAGATGCATAAATGTGCATTTTAAAAAATTAATTTGGAATATTAGGTAGGGCTGTTAGGTAACTGTAGCAGGTTTATGCACCTAAATACAAATAATAGCCTGGTGTCATTTTAAACATGATGGTTTTTATGAAATGATTAAAAAAGCGATACAGGTGGTAATTAAAGAAGCCCATTTGTGATCTACATATTCATGTGAAACAAAACTCCAGAATCAAACTACTATCCAGATGGGGTCTTCAAAGCCTGACTTTGCTTTAGTGCATCTAGAGCACTCAAATATTCATGAAAACTTTAAAATTTTGTTTTTAAACTGATGTCAAAGAGATGGAGAGTACACGGGGAAATTTGCCTTTTTGTTGTTGGCGTGCCTGAACTGAAACCTCATTGGTGAGTACAGTGTGCATCTTACCCAGTTCCCAGGGTTTTCTTTTATCTCTTTACACAGCTCCAGACTCCTGCAAGGTTAATTTCCCTGAGCATAGACAAAAGAAAAAGGTGGTTATCTTATCTACACCCAGATAACTACCGTCTCCTTCACTTCTTCCTGCTTCTATGCTCCATGAGCAGATGGACCTATGAATGTCAGTTATTTAAGGATGCACTCAGGACAGCTCTATTGGAAAATTTGGCTGTGAAGAACTTCCTGCTCCTTAATAGATATGATTTACTTAATTTAAGTACCTCACAATATTGGTATCAACTAAAACACCAAGTGGTGACCCAAATAATATATATGAAGATCATTTTGTACTAACCATAAAACAAATGTAAAGACTGTTATTATTACTTATTTTTGTTATTATGCATGTGTGTGTAATGAGTTGGTGGATGAATGGTCATAACTTCTATCATCTGATATTTGACAAAGAGGCAAAAAAAAACATATTGGAGAAAAGGCAGCATGCTCAACAAGCAGTAAGGCTAACTGGATGCCCACATGTAGAAGAATGAAATAGGACTCATATTTATTACCCTGCACAAAAATCAGCTCCAATTAAAATAGTAAAACTACTAGAAGAACACTAGGGCAGTACCCCACAAGATAGAGATGCAGGAAAGAACTTTCTGAAAGGCAGCGAACTTCTGCCGGTTACATGTCTAACAAATGTGCAGAAGGGCACTTACTTGTTGGTAACCAATAGCTGTCAAATTGGATTTAATACTCATCAGGAGGGAAGCCATGCCTGGTCCTGGGAATCTAGCCAACTTTTTTTTAGGGATAGTTACATCATGAATCTAGAAGGGAATCTACTACTGCCAGTTTGTTAGACCAGCATATCTATCTATCTATCTATCTATCTATCTATCTATCTATCTATCTATCTATCTATCTATCTATCTTTTTATTTTTAATTAATTAATTACACTTTATTCCCTTTGTATCCCCACTGCAGCCCCCTCCCTCATCTCTTCCTAGTCCCACCCACCCTCCCTCTTCTCCCCCTATGTCCTTTCCCTAGCAGACCAGCACGTTTTAAAAATTACTGCATTCCAAAACTGATCTTGATATCCACAGATAAAAGTGGATATAAGGTACCATACCCCTCAAAGAAGTTTCTTTTTATAGCAGATGGAGATCCTTACAGAAAAATTACACCTGGATATACTGTAGAGATCGACAGATTTGTGAGAAGTGCAGCTCCAATCGATATGTCTACATTACAGCTCCTGAATCTATGACTCAGAGAACATCAGGGAAGAGGGTGCAAAAAGGAAAAAGCTAGACTACCAGCAAGTCTTCTGTAAAACAGTCCTTCACAGAAATGGCTGCAAAAAGAAAATCTAAAATAGAGTGATGTCAATAGACACGCTAACATGGAAGGGAAAGAATCTCATGGGGTCTCATTCTTAGACAAAGAACTGCAGACAACTAATGACTACTGAGAGAGAAGGAGACTTCATCTATTGTCTGATACAAAATGATGAGCTCTATAACCATATGTATGCCACAAAACTGGACTCAGCAGCTTGTATTATATATTCATGCACACATATACACATATATGCGTATAGCAATAATAAATGAGGAAGAAGTGATAGTCTCAACTTAGGAGTGAGTAGAAGGATCAAAGAAGTTGGAAGGAGGCAGACCAAGAAGGGGATGGAAGTAGAAAAAAGTAAGGGAAAGTAATGCAGTTATATTTTAATTAAAATGTACAAAATAAGAATTTAACTTTATTAATTACTATTATTGTTGTGTGTGTCCATATGAGTTTGCGCATGCATGCACTTCATGGTATATGTGTGGAGGTCAGAAGACAACCTTCTTTCCTAAGAGGGTTGTCACCTTATGCCCTGGGCTATGAAAGGACGGATCTCAAGTTCCCAGCCAGCCTGTGTGAAGAAGGGGGAGGGGAGGGTGGGACTGGGAGGGGAGGAGGGAGGGGCTTATGGGGGGATACAAAGTGAATAAAGTGTAATTAATAAAATTAAATTAAAAAATTTGCCTGTATTCTCATAATCCAGTGAAAACCAAAATCCTAACCAAAACATCACAATATTTTAAAATCAATTGTAATTAACTGAACTCAGAAATTTAATGACTTTTAGGGAGTAATGGTAATTTTGGGGCTAAATGTGCCTTCCTTGAAAGATGCAGACACCCACAGCCAGACATCATGTGGTGGCAGGACAGTCTAAATTGGAGGTCTCCATCAAATCCCTCCCCTCAGAGTTAAGGGAATCCCACAGAGGAGGAGGTGGAAAGCTTGTATGAGCCAGAGGGGAGAGAGCACTACCAGGAGAACAAGGCCTTCTGAATCAACCCACAGAGACTGAAGCAGCAAGGACAGGACCTACACGGGATTATCCAACATCCTCTGCATATAGATTATAGCTACTAACTTAGTATTTTAATGGAACTCCTGACTGAGAACAAGCGGTTCTCTGACTCTTGTTCCTGCTCTTAGGACTTTTTCCCTTCTGTTGGGTTGCTGTGCCCAACTTTGATATAACAGTTTTTGCTTCATCTTAAATTTTATTTTGTCATGTTTGGTTGTTATCTCATGGAAGCCTGCTTTGTTCTAATAAGAGACAGAAAGGGAGTGGATCTGGAGGGAAGGAAGAGTGGGGAGGAACTGGAAGTAGAGGGAGGAGAAACTATAATCACAATGTATTTTATGAAAGAAGAATATGTTTTCTTTATTTCAATAAAAGAAAAAAGTTAAGTAAGAGAAAAATTCCTTTGCTGTTTATAAGACAAGCTCTGAGGTGATTGGAGAGAATTCTTAGCAAAGCATATGACAATAATATATTAGAGAGAGACAAAAGAAACCAAGAAGCTCAGAAGAGCAAAGTTTTGATAATTTGATAATTTGTTCAGTATGGGCAGTGTGTTTCAGGATGTTCATTGATACCAGTGTTTACTTTTCAACATGTTTAAATTAAAAAGTGATGGCATGAGTTTAAAACAATGTGCTTTCCACTCTTTGCACAGCTTCTTTTCTCCTTTTGCTTGGTCAAAACTTCTCCAACTTCACAATTATTTCTTCATTCTTTCATGAGACAGACAGACAGAGACAGAGAGAGAGAGAGAGAGACAGAGAGAGACAGAGAGAGAGAGACAGAGAGAGAGAGAGAGAGAGAGAAACTCATAGAGGCCTTTTTTGTTTTTGTTTTTGTATTTTTTCCAAACTGCCCAGGAACCTTAGAGTTGAAACGCAAACAACCTATCAATCAATCAAGGTGTTTTGTTAAACAAAGGCCATCTACTCCAGAGAGAGGGTCTGTTTATGTTCAGAGCATAACTGACCAGTCAATTCTATTTTCCCCTTTCTGTTGCAATGACATGGAGAGATTTTTGCTACTGTGTTCTAATGCTTCTAGATAACACCAATCAGACATAGAGCCATTGCTTAACTACATTGTCTTTTTTTTTCCATTTATGTTTCACTACAAACAGCTTCCTAGGATTGAACTGTGACTGACAACTGTTAGGAATTGGTGCCTTCTGCCACCTATTAGCAGCAAAAACCAGGAGTAGAAAAATGGAATGACCAGATGTGTTTAATAAAATAAAACTTAACCAATAAGATTGCAAATTAAAAGCCATTTGAATACATTTTTTATTCTTTATTAATTACAATTTATTCACTTTGTATCCCCCCTGTGGTTCCGTCCCTCCTCCCGTCCCAATCCCTTCCTTCCTCCACCCTCTGCATCCATGCCCCTCCCCAAGGCCATTGATAGGGGAGGTCTTCTTTTCCTTTCTTCTGATCCTAGTCAATGAGGTCTCATCAGGAGTGGCTGCATTGTCTTCTTCTGTGGCCTGGTAAGGTTGCTTCCCCCTCAGGGTGAGGTAATTAAAGAGCAGGCCAATCAGTTCATGTTAGAGACAGTCCCTGTTCCTATTACAATGGAACCCACTTGGATACTGAACTGCCATGGGCTACATCTGTGCAGGGGTCTTAGGTTATCTCCATGCATAGTCCTTGGTTGGAGTATCAGTCACAGGAAAAAGACCTCTGTGCTCAGATTTTTTTGGTTCTGTTGCTCTCCTTGTGCAGTTCCTGTCCTCTCCAGATCTTACTGTTTCCCCCTTTTTTCATAAGATTCCCTGCACTCTGCCCAAAGGTTGCCCATAAGTCTCAGCATCTGCACTGATAGTCTGCAGGACAGAGCTTTTCAGAGGTCCTCTGTGTCAGGCTCCTGACTTCTTCTGATGCCATCCTCTTTGCCTTTCTGGATAGGAATTGAGCATTTTAGTAAGAGTCCTCCCTCTTGATTAGTTTCTTTAGGTGTACAGATTTTAGTACGTTTATCGTACATTATATGTCTATATGAGTGAGTATATACTGTGTGCATCTTTCTCCTTCTGGGATAGCTCACTCAGGATGATCTTTTCCAGATCCCACCATTTACCTGCAAATTTCATGATTTCCTTGTTTTTTTTTATTGCTGCGTAATATTCCATTGTGTAGATATACCACAATTTATGCATTCATTCCTCCACTGAGGAGCATCTGGGCTGTTTCCAGCTTCTGGCTATTACATATAAGGCTGCTACAAACATGGTTGAGCAAAGGTCCTTATTGTGTACTTGAGGCTCTTTTGGGTCTATCCCTAGGAGTGATAGTACTTTTTAAAAAAATACAGAAATCCCATTTTTGTTTTACAAGAAAGTGTATTATGGTGCTTCTGTCTTGGTAATACACCATAAGCCCATTCTACTAGGCTAGTATCACTTCCTAATATTAGGCCTATTAAGAGGACACTCACCTAAGGGGTGCATTATGGCAAAGAAAGTATTTGATTGAGTGAAATTTTCTAGGGATAATGGCACACTTCTTATGATGTTATTAAAAGTGTCATGGATTTATCATAGTGATACTTAATTTATCATGGCATACATGTTTTAAACAACATTCTAATAACTTCAGGATTAGTAATATTCATCTCTCTATCATCTATCTATCTATATAAGTATCTATTTATTATCTACCTATCTATCTAGTACTGAGGATTGAACTAAGGATCTCATGCATGCTAGCAAGTATTCTCCCACTGAGCTAGATCTTCAATGTGACTGGTTTTCTTTTCTTTTTTTAAAAGAAAGATTTATTTATTATGTATACAGTGTTCTGTCTGCATGCCAGAAGAGGCGTCAGATCTCATTGTAGATGGTAGGGAGTCACCATGTGATTGCTGGGAATAGAATTTTGGACCTCTGGAAGAACAACCAGTGCTCTCAACCTCTGAGCCATCTCTCTAGCCCATGACTAGTTTTCTTCAATTCTCCAAGAGTTTTATGAAGTAAAACTGTGCTTCCAAGGGCTTTACAAGTGCTGTCCCCACTTTAAATGAGGATTTAAAAAAATACTTGTTTTGAGTGAGAGTAGTGGCTCTCTCTGATTCTTTTGCCTGCTTTTGGGACCCTTTCCCTCCTACTGGGCTGCCTCATCCTGCTTTAATGTCTTGTCTTATTGCAACTTGATATGCCATGCTTGGTTTATATCTCTGGGAGGCTTGTCCTTTTCTGAAGGAAAATGGAGGAGAAGCAGATCTAGGGAAGAGGGGTAGTTGAAGGCAGGTGGGTGCTGGAGGAGAGGAGGAAGCCTCTTCCCTAGGGTCCTTCTTGTTGTTTAGCTTTTTTAAGACTATAGATTTTAGCATGTTTATCCTATATTATATGGCTAATATCCACTTATAAGTGAGTATATATCATATGTGTCTTTCAGCTTTTGAGTTACCTCACTCAGTATGATCTTTTCTAGTTCCATTCATTTGCCTGCAATTTTCATGATTTCCTTGTATTTAATTGCTGAGTAGTATTCCATTGTGTAAATGTACCACAATTTCTGTATCTATTCCTTGGTTGAGGAACATCTAGGTTTTTTTTTCAGATTCTGGCTATTACGAATAAAGCTGCTATGAACATAGTTGAGCAAATGTCCTTTTTGAATGGTTTAGCATCTTTCAGATATGTGCTTAGAAGTGGTATAGCTGGATTTTGAGGTAGCAGTATTCCTAATTTTCTGAGAAAGTGTCAGATCGATTTCCAAAGTGGTTATACAAGTTTACATTCTCACTAGCAATGGAGGAGGGTTTCTCTTTCTCCACATCCTCTCCAGAATGTAAAAAGCAAAAACAAAAACAAAAACGAAACAACTTCTTTTAGAAGAATAGTAAAAGGGTCAATGCCTCTCTTATTTATTTGGTTTTCCCATTTTTGGAACTCTCTATGGAAGCACTTGCAAAAAGTTCTTGAGGTTGATTTCTACAGCACCTAATCAATAATATGAAATAACTGTGTAGAAATATTTTCCCAACTCAGTACTGTAATTTTTCTGTAATAGGTCATATTAGTTTATTTGTAATTTGAAAAATAAAAGAAATAATTAAAAAATAAAAATTATGTGCATGTATATGTGTTTAAATGTGGGTATGTACATGTGAGTGCAGTGCCTGGGGAGGCCAGAGAGGGTGCTAATCTCTTGAAACTGGATTTACAGACAACTGTGACTCAACTCAAATGGGTGCTAGGAACTTAAGTAGAGTCCTCTGGAAAAGCAGAAAGTGCTCTTAACTTCAGAGCTAGCTCTCTACCCCCCAAATTATCTTAAATCTGTTTATTTTCTAGTTCTAATTTGTCTGGGGTAGCAGGAACACCTTTGTGTATCTGCTGTATAGAGATTTAAATTTTTTGAGAAGTTCCTATCTTAAAAATATGTGCCGTATACAAACAAAACCACCCGTTTAAGCTGAGTATTTTCTTTTAACTATATAATTCTTAGATAGTTTTTAGGAAATCTGGGGGTTAGGTGTGGTAGCACACACCTTTGAATTCCAGCACTTGGGACAGAGATGGAGGTAGATCTCTGTGAGTTTACAACCAGCATGGTAAATGTAACAAGTTCCAGGCCAGTCAGCTCTACATAGTGAGACTCTGTCTCAAACAAACAAACAAACCCAAGCCAACCAAACTAACAATCTCTCCCTGCCACCCAAACTGAACCAAAAATTAATACCTAAAGATTCTGAATGCAAAGATGAAAAAAAGAATCAGGAAAAACAGGGATAGAGTCTCTCCACCTTAGAAAAAGTCAATAAACCCAAGGATTCATGAAAATGATCAAACAGAATAACACAGAGAAATCTTGACTAAGGTATTTCTTGATCAAATTTCTCCAACGTAATGAAGTTTTTTTTTTTTTTTTTTTTTTTTTTTTTTTTTTTTTTTTTTTTTTTTAAAAGGGGAATAAAAGCAGTGAGAAAAATTGCACTTTATCTAAGGGGAGAAAAATTTGAATGAAAAATTTCCCATCAGAAACTACCTTTGTCAAATAAAAGGTGTCATATTTTCCTTCAAGAACTGAAAGAAAAATGGGAAAGTGACCAAACCTCCATATTTTTATTCTATAAATCGAATGGCAGAGAAACACTTAAAGAAATGCTCAATGTCATTAGCCATTCGGGAAATGCAAATCAAAACCACCCTCAGATTTCACCTTACACCCATCAGAATGGCCAAGATGAAAAACTCAAGTGACAACACATGCTGGAGAGGCTGTGGAGAAAGGAGAACCCTCCTCCACTACTGGTGGGAATGTAAACTCGTACAACCACTCTGGAAATCAATCTGGAGCTTTCTCAGACAACTAGGAATAGCACTTCCTCAAGATCCGGCCATACCACTCCTAGGCATATATCCAAAAAGGGCTCAAGTACACAATAAAGACATTTGCTCAACCATGTTTGTAGCAGCTTTATTTGTAATAGCCAGAAGTTGGAAACAGCCCAGATGCCCCTCAACTGAAAAATGGATGCAGAAATTGTGGTACATCTACACAATGGAGTATTACTCTGCAATGAAAAATAAGGAAATCATGAAATTTTCAGGTAAATGGTGAGACTTGGAAAGGATCATCCTGTGTAAGCTGTCCTAGAAGCAGAAAGACACACACGGTATATACTCACTCATATAGACATATAACATAGGATAAACCTACTAAAACCCTGAACATCTAAAGAAACTAATCAAGAGAGCGGACCCTGACTAAAATGCTCAACCCCCACCCCGAAAGGCAAAGAGGATAGACATCAGAAGAAGAAGAAAACAGGAAACAACCTAGGAACCTGCCACAGAGGGCTTCTTAAAGGCTCTGCCCTACAGATTATAAAGCAGACACTGAGACTTAAGGCCAACTGATGGGCAAAGTGCATGGAATCTTAAATAAGCAGTGGGAAATAGTAAGATCTGGAGAGGACAGGAACCCCACAAGGAGAGCAACAGAACCAGAAAATTTGAACACAGGGGTCTCCCCAGGGACTCATATTCCAACCAAGGAACATGCATGGAGATAACCTAGAACCCCTGCACAGATGTAGTCCATGACAGTGTAGTATCCAAGTGGGTTACACAGTAATGGGAAGAGGGACTGCCTCTGACACAATCTGATTGGCCTGTTCTTTGATCACCTCCCCCTGAGGGGAGAGCAGCCCTACCAGGCCACAGAAGATGACAATGCAGCCATTCCTGATGGGATCTGATAGACTAAGATCAGAAGGAAAGAGAGGAGGAGGTCCTCTATCAGTGGACTTGGGAGGGGCAAGCGAGAATAAGGGGAAGGGAGGGTGGGGCTGGGAGGGGAGGAGAGAGGGGCTTGGGGGGGGATACAAAGTGAATAAACTGTAATTAATAAAAAATAAATAATAAAAAAGATAAAAAAATTCTCTAGGAATAAAGAGAATTTTTTTGGAAGCCTGAAATGGGCAAGGGAGTGGATAATGTTGCAAGAGAGAGCACCAAGAGACAGGGGATTGGCCATGGAGAGATCTGGGGCTAATGGCTTAATGGTGGATTGGTAAAATCAGAACCAAGAGGGAACCCACTTAAGGAAGCCAGGAGGCATACAAGGAGCACCAGAATACGGATCTTTGCTTGTTTTGGATTTTGTGTGGTCTATTCTTCTTTGTTGGAGAGTGGTGCAGTCCACCAACCTTCTTCTTCTCATGCTACTACGCGAACCATCTACTCTGAATTTAAAATGAAAAGGCAACTAGTGCATCAGACTGTGTTAGAGGTTTGGTAGGTCTTTATGGAGGGACCCTAGGCCAAGTTTTCATTTTTCTATTTCTTATCATTTGTATTAGTGTATATTCATTATTCAAAATCTGTGTGACATTGAGACATTTTCACGGGTGCACACACTTTAATCAGGTTCACTCCCCATTACCCTCCATTCTTCTCTCCCTCCCACTGTTCCTTTGTCTTCTGGAATGGTTCCCTTTCCACTTTCATATCCCACGTACATAATCTATAGTCTGCCTGTGAGACAAAATATGCAACATTATCTGAATCTGGCTTATTTCACTTAACATCGTGATCCCAGTTCCAGTTTTCCCGAAAATTATATCACCCCATTCTTTTTCACGGTACAATAGAGCTGCATTGCATATACATGCTGCCAAGGCTGATGCCCGGGACTAATGGTGGAAGATCTGCCTGTTGGTTGATGGAAAGTGTCAGCAGGGCCAACTGCCTTATTTAATCAATTAAAGTCAAAATTTAAGTCATGATTCTTTCCATGTAAAGGTTCAATCACTGCATGGTTAGATGATATATTAAATGGAAAAACTGAATCTTGGGATCCAGGATTTGGAGTAGGGACCCTTTTATATGCCAAATATACAGAAAGCATAGAGAAACACATGCACATACCTATAAAGCTAATTTTTTGATACCACATTGCCCAAAAAATATTTGTGCTCTAAGTAAAATATACGATGATATACGAGTCATCATTTTGTTCTTTATCTCTTTTTCTCACCATCTTTCCAATATTTCCTTAGATCCTGGGAACAGATTTGTGTGTATGTGTGTGTGTAGGTATGTATGTATGTGGGTATAAACGTGTGTGGTAAATGTGTATAGGTCTGGTGTGTATGTGTGGTGTGTTTGTGTTGTGTGTGTGTATGTATGTTGTGTGTGTATATGTGTGTGGTGTATGTGTATGTGTGTGCTGTGTATGTGTATGTAGCCCCACAGGTGTCTTCTTGCTCATAATCAGCTAAGACTGGACTGTGGGACTATGATATAGTATGTCCATTCATATTGAAATTCATTGCATTTATGTGTTATTTTAAGCTTTACTTATTGTTATTCATTATTTTTTTCTAAAATACCTAAAATAGGGTCAGGGAGATGGCCCAGCAGGTAAAGGCACTCACTGACACGCCTGGTGACGTGAGTTCAATTCCTGGGCCATGATGGGAGGGGGGAACTGAATTCTACAGGTTGACTTGTGTGACTATTGTGGCACATATTCACCCATATACAAAATAATTAAATAGATGAACTAAAATACCTAAAATAACTATTGGGATGGCTGTTGCCCTGAATCTGATCATGTGTACCTGTAGAATGACTTTTTCCCCTAGCTTTCCTGCTTGAATTTTATAGTAATAGAGTGAAAATAATAAGAAAGAAAATCGTAGAACATAAAATATCAGTGTTTCTGTGGCCTTAGAGTCATTTACCAAAACACACTTTCCAGAGTGTGGGATTACTATAAAACAAACTGAATGAATTTCTCTAGATCATAAACAATGTTTTTTTGTCCTACATATCTAAGAAATCCAAATATGTAATTAGCCAGATCTACGTAGTTTCAAAAGGGAACATTTCAAATTGAGTAAACAAAAGGCATTTTCATGAATAATGGGTGTGTACAATTTTGGTTTCTTTAAGTATAAAAGCAGCCAGCCCTGGAGAAGCAGTTCTGGGATGTACTTTGGCATTTACCAGAATTAACTCCTTGGACATCAGTGACTTCTTAGCTTTGGGTCAAGTTTGAGATTAAGAAAGTGGACAGGTTTTTCAGTAATTGTGCGGGAAATAGGACATTGTCATGTGAGGTGTGGTTTTGTTAGGAACTGGGTTATTCAGAGATGAATTGTGTATTTTATTTCTCTGCATAATGCCTTCATTGCCTTGTAATGTTCTCAGACTCTCCAAGGCCATAATGTCGAGAATGTGATTGACAAGACACCTGAGCCTTTTAAAAATGCGTTTTATGTGGAGATTTTAAACAAGAGGTTATTTTCATGTTTTGAACAGGTTGACACAATTCACAATAAGAAAGAAATCGCTAAGGTGACAGCAGAGTTCACCATCATTGCCCAACCTCGTTAACTTTTTATCGCTATAACAAAAATTCCAGGCAATAAGTTTATAAAGGAAAGTTGTATTTTAGCTCACAGTGTGTGATCTTTCAGTCCATGGTTGTTGTTCCTATTGTTTGCAGGACTTGGGACATCAGCGAATGAGGGCAGAAAGACTGTGGCAGAGTGAATGGCCTGCACATGAAAAATGAAGAGGAGGGCCTTCAGTCCCTTTAAGGACAAGCACATTATAAGCCCAAGGTTTCCCCCTTGGTCACATCTCTTAAAAGTTCTACAGCTTCCCAATAGTGCCAAATTGGGAGCAGATGGGCCTTCGAGAGCTATTCCACATCGAAACTATGACACTGACCTTTTAAAAAAAAAGTGCAGGGACATTACTATGAGAGAAGACTACTGTAAGAGTCACAGTTGGTGACCATGATAAGTTATATCACACACCAGTGTCTCTGCTAGGAAGATGTTTGTGGAAAAATGCACAGGTGAGATAGGGATTTTAAGAGAAAAATAATGATGACATTATAATGATCAAAGGAATGGATCAAAATGCATGCTCTTTGTAGGAAGTTCTCTAAGCACCGTGTAAGGCATGTGGAAGCACAGATTTGGTTTTGCTTGTTGATACAGAGTGACAGCCCAGAAGGTCACTAGTCAGGGATTTTCTTTCCTCCTGCCAACCTACTTATAACAGTTTCTCCTCACCCAAACTCCACCTAGCAAGATCTTATGTTATGGTTATGATCTATGAATATGATCTGAGTGCTCTGCTATTAGGTGGAGTGGAAAAGAGGTGAGTGTGTGACTCAGTAAAGAATAACTCATTGGTCGATGGTGCCTTTTCTGTTTGGAGCCTTGAATTTCAAACGTTGAAGTAACTTGTGTGGAATTCCCATATTTTTCCTGTGACTGTCGTCATAGTAACTAGTTGTCCCGACAAGAAACTGCTGAATTTTCAGGTGCTTGGCTGAGGCTCTGCTCACTCGTGTCATGTGATCATAGAGGGAGGTGTCTCTTTCCTGGGACTCTCCTAGGCATTTTTCTTATACTTCCAAAAGTTGAAAGAAGCTTGCTTCTTTTCTTTGGGAAAAGAAATGAGTTAGAAGGAGAGACAGAAATGTGACTGACAGCATGTTGGCCCGAGTATGCAATATCCTGCCTCTTCTCTTCCTTGCACAGGGCTTGGTGTTCATTTGACCTTTCTAAAGGATACCACAACATGCACTTGGCTTCTTTAACCACGCTGATGCACAGTAAACGAATCTGTAAAGCACTTGAAGCAATATTACCGTCTATGTTTTGGTGCTGGTGGGATGTATTAAGTAGTCATGAGCAAAACAAGCAAGAAGTGAAAAAGAAAAGAAAAGGCTTGGCTAGAGATATTTTGTCTGAGGTTCTGTCAGTTCCCCGGTGATACAAAATGAAGCGAGGTGGTTGTGTAGGTCTTACTTGGAATGAACAAATGTGACAGAGCTGATAAAAGCAAGGAGTGAAAGTAATGAAATTACTGTGTTGCTCCTTCGTAAGTTAAAAACATTTGATCAAAGAAAGCAGGTCTGTTCTGTGAGCAGCATTGGCTCAATAAATACTTATGGAAATAGAATGCTCCTTTGATAAGAGTTTTCCTCAACTCTTCAGAATCTTTGAGTTTCTACTGACTGCAGAGTTACTTGTTGTAGAAGCTCAGAGAAGACCACAGGGCCCAGCTTTGTTTGGGGTCTGTGAAGCAGGTTTATCCAGTGCTTATCCTATGCTTATCCAATTGCAAGTAATATCGAGGGTGGTGAGATGTTGGTAGAGGAGATACGATTTTCAACCTATGAAATGCTCTTCTTTGTATCACTCAGGATTGTATACAGAGAAGAAAAGTAAGTTAAAAATGAAAATCTTTATTTGTAATAGCCAGAAGTTGGACACAGCCCAGATGCCCCTCAGTTGAGGAATGGATACAGAAATTGTGGTACATCTACACAATGGAATACTACTCAGCGATAAAAAACAAGGACATCATGAAATTTGCCAGTAAATGGTGGGAACTGGAAAAGATCATCCTGAGTGAGCTATCCCAGCAGCAGAAAGACACACAGGGTATATACTCACTCATAAGTATGAGACATGTAATATAGGATAAACATACTAAAATATGTACTAATCAAGAAGGAGGACTCTGGCTAAGAGGCTCAATCCCCATTCAGAAAGGCAAAGAGGATGGACAATGTTCTGGGAGAAAACAGGGAACAGGACAGGAGCCTACCACAGAGGGCCTCTGAAAGGCTCTACCCTGGAGAGTATCGAGGCAGATGTTGAGTCTCATTGCCAAACTTTGGGCAGAGTGCAGGGAATCTTATGAAAGAAGTGGGAGATAGTAAGACTTGGAGAGGACAGGAGCTCCACAAGGACAGCGACAGATCATAAAATTCTGGGTACAAGGATCACTCATGGAGATGGCCTGGAACTCCTGCACAGAGGTAGCTTATGGCAGTTCAGTATCTAAGTGGCCTATATAGTAATGGGACAGGAACTGTCTCTGATAGGAACTGATTTGCCTGCTCTTTGATCACCTCCCCCCAAGGGAGGAGCAGCCTTACCAAGCCACAGAAGAAAACAATGCAGCCACTCCTGATGAGACCTGATAGACTAGATCAGATGGAAGGGGAGGAGGACCTCCCTTTTCAGTGAACTGGGAGAGGGACATGGGTGGGGAAGAGGAAGGGTAGGATTGGGAGGGGAGAAGAGAGGGAGGTACAGGGGGGAACAAAGTGAATAAACTGTAATTAATAAAAATAAAAAATAAAAGTAAAAAAAAAAAAAGAAAAAATTGACAAAAACCAAAAAAATGAAAATCCTTATTCCAGTGGGATTAGGGGAATGTCTATTCAATGGCAACTTTAAAGAAGATTTTAGAAACCTTGATTAAAAGTAGAGGGAAGGGGAGAAGGACCTCCCCTATCAGTGGAGGGGCATGGGAAGAGAAGAGGGAAGGAGGGTGGGATTGGGATGGGACCAGGGAGGGGCCTACTTCTTGGATACAAAATGAATAAACTATAATCAATAAAACAATAAATAAATTTTAAAAAATGCAGCTCATTCACCCTTTTCAGGAAATCGTGTTTAGCGAATACGTGACTGCAGAGATGAGCAGGGTTTGTGTTGCTGGGTCTGGAATGGCCTCCTCTCAAGACACTAGACTAAGAGCTTAGAGACAATGACTCTGGCCAGTACTGTCTGGCTCTTGAGCTTACAGAGTGTGGATCACTGCTCACCCTCGAGAGGTCTCCAGCTCTCTAGGCTTTCTTTACATGTGGTCTCTCACAGATAAAATGCTTTATTTTACAATTTGAAGTTTGCAGGCTGTTATATTGTCCATTGTAGAAAAATGTGTGAAATTTTCGTGTAGGCAATTTGCTCATATAGTTTCACAATTAGCCATAATTAAATGTACTTTGTATGGGTTATAATTAATATTTTATGACATAGAATAAAGAGAGTTTAAATATCTAATTTAAAAGATGGATTCAATATTTGAATTTGTTTGGAAAGCAGAGGCCTTACTTAATTGTTTGTGGGTAACTATTTCTTTCTAATTTAAGAAATTATATTAAATGATGTAAGAGTCACAGAGGCTAATAGCAATTTATCTGGAGGAATTTGTAGCAATTGCTTATAAATACATATTTAACTAACAAGATAATCACACAGACTGCTGTGTTGCTATGGATTTTTTTTAATCATCATCAGACTAATAAAGTATTTATAGTTTTAAAATTCTTGGTGCAGTTTTGAAAATAAGCTTTTGCGACAATCATGACTGAAAGTTTTTTTTTTTTTTAACTCGCTTCTTCTAGGTTCAATGAGCAAAGCCGAAGTAATTTTGTTTGGAAAGTGTGTGTGTGTGTGTGTGTGTGTATGTGAATGAAAGAGTGTGAGGGCATGTTTGTGTTGAGGAGAATCTATTCCTATTAGCTTCTTTTTTGAAGAGCACATCATTCCAGGAATTAGAAATGATAGTAAAAACACAAAACAAAGCCTAGCATGCTAAAGGAGGAAGAAATAGATTTCCTGCTTGTTAATAAGTGTTTCAGCAACATAAAATTTTTTGTGTAGTTAAGAGAGATTGTTTCTTATTTATATCGCTGGACTGAGTAGCCTTATAGTCATGGCATAGGGCCACCTCTGACCTTGAAACCATCACCTCTTCTTGCCATACCCGCAAAAGCCATATGTGTTAAGCATAGCTGAAAATATAAATAGAAGGCTGCCATCAGACCGTTTCTCCTCTGAAATAAGGGATCCCCCTCAACAGCTTGCTAAGTGAATGGAAGCATTCAGAGAGCTAGTTCCTTCTAATGGGTGATTCATTCGAGCTGAGAACATCTGTAAGTGATGGTGCAGCTTTGAGCTTGTGACCAAGCTTCCCTTCAGGTCATGAAGCCATCATTTAATGAAACAGTGCGCCCTCAATACACTAGAGATTCTCCACAAGCACTCTATTAGGCAAAGGACCTGGAGGATTTTTAGTCATTTCCTTTAACAGAGAACCCTCAAACAAATATGATAGATAGGTTTATTTGCTTTTTCCCATCTGGAAGACAGTACTCAAGAACTAATGTCTTTTAAAGCCACACATAACATAACAGTGAGTTCTCTTTCAGCCTTGAACCAGAAAAGGTTTCCAGTAGAAGCAAGCTAAGGCCCGGCATGCATGGTGTCCATGGGCAAAGCACTGTAGGAACTGCAAGGTTAAAGTACTTCATGGGGAATCGGGGTTGAGAACAAATGAATGAGCAAATGACTCCGTGAAAACAGTTTTAGGGTTACTGAAGAAGAATGGAACCCAGCTGGCCTCTGCTTTATGAGGGCCGGACAAGAGGGGATGGAGTTAAAGCAAGAATTGACAAAGGAGGTCCTTAAGCGCTGGAGTGCTTATGAAAGGGTTTCCTGTCCTTGTCTTCTGATGCACCCATACATATTCAGCTGTGTATCCCAGGGGACAGAGACCAGGCTGTCAGCACTTCAGGCTCATCATAGCTTTATAGAGGATTGAAAACTGGCTGAACTGAGCTGCCGCACGTCATGAACAAGAAATCTTTATGAATGATTCTACTTTTCCAGACTTAAGTTCTAAGAGTACTTTCAAAAATCACCAGGCTATGCATAGTTTCACTGGAAAGAGAGTCTCTCTCTCTCTCGTCGTAAGCCAAGCATTTCCCATTTATGTATAGATATCTGCTGTTTGCAGCTAGGTACATTCACTCATTTACTGATTTTCTTTTCAAACATTTACTAAGTGCATATGGAAGGAGCTTGACCGACTTCAGTGGGGGGAAAAAGAGTCATAGAGTTACTAAAAAAGTCCACGTAGGTATTTTTTAGTTTATTCAATTTTTGTGTGTGTGTGTGTGTGTACAGCTTAAAACTCGGACTCAGTTACTGTAGATAAGACTAGAAATAAACAGATAAGCCTTCAGGATTATATCAAACAGAATTTTATATTGTGATTTGTAAACAGAGTTTTAAGAGATTGTTTATTTCATCAATTTGGCACAAAACAAAATCTTTAGTTGGTAGGTAGAAATTTATTTCATATTAGACTTGAAGCTATTTTCAGTTTTTATTACAATACATTGTCCATTCCTTACCATAGAACCTTGGAAGGAACTAAACCAAAAGGTAGCACCTTTTTTAATGTTATTAGCACAGTAGACTGATGCCGACGTTTGGAAGTTTTATTACGTGCATACACGAATGCCTTTTTGTTTGTTTGTTTTAGTGCTAAGGACTGACTTGAATGCCTTGCATATTCTAGGTAAGTGCTTTGCCATTTAGCATTATGCCCAGCCCCTTAGGGGATATAATTTTATTTTTTGCTTCTCTGTGTGTGCATTTGTATGTGTGCGTAGGTGACCATAGAAACATTCAGATTGCCTGGAGTTGGAGTCACTGGTGGTTAGGAGCCTTCTGATGTTTTTGGGAATTGAACACAGGTCCTCTGCAGCATCAGTCAGCATTCTGAACTGCTGAGCTTTTCCTTTAGCCTTTTGACTGACTTTTTTTGTTTCATTCTTTATTGGCATTGACAATTAACGGAGCATTTCATTTTGGAATAATAGTAAGTACTTTTTACATGGAACAAGAAGGTTTAAATTATTTATAGGTAGATATGTTACCATGAACATACAAAACAACCTCTAGAACTTTTAAGTGAAAGACATGTTTTGAAAATTCTTCTGATGCCACACATACACCTCATCTAACAAACACAACAAACACACACTAGGTATTTAGTAAATTTTGTGTGCCAGGCTATGGCTTCTGCTAAAGAATTTGGTGGTGCTAAAGAATTTCTGTAGTGTTTGACTCCGAATTCTTCTGCCTCATTTGCTGTACCAGCTTTTGTAATATCTCCCAGGATTTAATTTTCTTCACTTTCAGCGCTTAAATGATTAACGTTACATGTTAACATGACTGGGTCAGCAGGTACCCGGATGTTTGGGAAGGGATTTTGGCATAAGAAATAGAATTTAATTGAGCCATCAAATAAAGTAGGTAACATTCAGCACTTACTGTCCAAATTGAAAGACACAGGAGCTCTGAGGAATAAGGAAAATAGGAGGGTCTGCTACTAAGGCAGATTTCAACCTATCAGGTAAACAATGCCAGGGACCTTGCTAGGCTTCCAGCTTCAAGATTTACCCTGAAGATTTGCTAATTTGCCGTATTCTCTATGACACACCTAGATTTCACTGAGTCTCTTTTGCTGCTGCCGAGCCCTGACTTAACACCCTAACCTAAGCTGACTGATTTTCTTCAAGTTCAATAGTTATCCTTTCCGAAATGAAACTAGAAAGTTTCCTGTGCATTGGACCTTAAAGACCTCCTTCATAATTGTCCTTTCATCATTTGATCGATTCTTTCCTCCCCAGCTGTAGCTTTGTGTGTGTTTGTACCTGTTGCTCGTTTGCTACATTCTGTCCGTACTCCTGACTCTTCCTGGAGCCCTCTTTTTGATCACCCACCTGTCCCGGCACCTCTCGTGGGGTTCCAGCTTCTCAGTCACCTTCCGTTGCGTTCATTCTTTTTCTGTCATAACTCTCAGAGTAGATATAATGTCTTCTAGGCGTTTTTTTAAGGTCTCTAAAATCTAGGCAGTGTTTCCCAGCTTCCTTCCTCGTAGGAGAATTGTTACATCCCTCTTCCTTATCTGACATTCTTGTAAGGATCCATGAATGCAAGGATAGAGCTCTTCACTGGAGGACACAGCTTCTGTTATGTGCCTGGCACAGTATAGGCTCTGTATAGATACACACTGAAAAAATAAATGGAAATAATTAATTAATTATATATATATATATATATATATATATATATATATATATATATATAAATTAATTTTCCTTGATGAACTTAGTAACTCTTTCAGCAGAGTGTTGCTATGGACACTTGTCACCATCACATACGTTTATTCAGATCTCATCCCTGACACATCCAGGTGAGGACCGTTCCCACTGAGAGAGAGCATGCATACTGCCCTTACCAACGATTACTTTCTTAGAATCATGGTTTTCATCAGAGGTTCTCCCTTGGAGCCAAGCTTGCCTCTCAAAGGGTTTTACCAATGTACAGAGAAGTTCTGTCTGCTGTAAATGCAGGGTACAGGTTTTGAGCCTCTGTGGTGGGTAGAACCCAGAGATGTTAGTGCTCAGAAAAGTGCCACAGGAATAATGCAAAATGCTGAGGGCTGCTGTTGAGAAAACTCACTCTCTGTATATTCATTCACATCTTACAGAATAAACTTTCCCAGGTAGTTGTCATATTGTAGCCTCCTGAGACCAGTGGTTTTTGCAGGTCCTTGCATATTATTTGTCCACAGTAATAGAACAACACAAAACAAAACAATGAAAACGGCGAACCAAGCAACCAAATGTTACACTGCATTATTGCTCAGGAGATGTTTTGGTAGTGAAACTTAACTCATTAACATTTAAAAATTGTTATGCGGCAGAAAAATAATTATGTCCTTTTACTGTTGAAACAGAATCCACTTTTCCAAGAATATTTTTATTTTTATTTTTTTAGGAGTATAGTGCTGAAGCACCAACTGTTTTACAAGTACAGTAATCACATTGCTGTTGAGTTTATTGTGTTAAGATACACTTTATAGTATGGAAAATGCACTTTAAAGTAATTCTCTGGACCCAGTTATGGAAAGAACTTTATTTGTTAAGGTGAACTTTTAGTTCCATAGTGACCCTCTCTGGAAGTTGAAAAGCGTGGTATAGGTGATCTCTGGCAAGTCTCTTATCAGAGTGTTTGACCTTCCCAAAGGTTGAGCCTTCATGAAGAGCTGAGACAGCGACAAAAGGAAATTGGAAAAGGCAGAGAAATTAAGGGGCTCTAAAGAAGAGGGTCCTGAAGAAGGATGGTGAATTCTTCTCACAATGAGTAGCTTGGTCATAGGTTTCATCTTCTATCTCCATTACCCAATAAGACCCCAGTTATTGACCTGGCTTCATGGTCATCTTCTCTGGAATTTTGAGGGACTTTCTAGTCACTGTGTATATATGAGAGGTTGGTGTATGCACACAACTAAGATTTTTTTTCCTGATGAGACGTGTCAATAAGAATTCATCAGATGTTAAAAAGAACCAACCTAGCAAAAGTTTAAGTAAATTTGTCTTTTGAAACAAACACATCCTACTGTAAACAGGGCTTTGAAATTTGTGTGTCTTTAGGAGAAGACAGAAAATTTTGTGAAAAAAGCTATTATGAAATGGCCTCCTTTGCATCTCCATAGTTCCTAGTGTTGTGAGAGGCCTGGGACCTAGGCTGTGTTTTGTCATTTATTTTATTTTTTGTCTGTCTCTTTATAAGAGCCTTTAAAACTCAAAGTCCTTACACCAACAAGTAATGTCTATACTTGTGCTCCAATTTGCTGAAGATTGTGACTTTGTTGTTTCACACAACTCAGACTTCACGTGTCCCTTTCTGGCTTGAAAATGAAATAATATAATACAATATGGTATATTATAAATTAATATGTCTCTTTTGTAAGTAGGAGTCAATAGTTTAGGTAGATGCAAGAAAAATCTAAAAAGAGGACCATGTGGCGACTTTTGTTCTTCCTACCTCACCTGGACTTGATCATTCTGTTGGCCTTGGGCTCTTTGTATGCTCCTGCATTGGCTTAGTCTGGCTTTCTTCCAGCTTCCTGCTGGCAGGGATACCGCCCTCCATCCTCATCTGTGTGTGTGACAGCAGGGGGCGGGTAGCAGCGGCTCCAGGAGTTTACTTTGGAAACATGCAAATTTGCTTTCCCTTATGATATAATTGAGCAAGAGCCGGACATGTACTAATCCTTGATTTCCCTTCCTTTAGAAGTTTCCAGGACTGTCCAGCTCTGTTCTCCTGCAGTCTGTAGCCTCTTGTTCACTAGATTCCTTACTGCGGGTGTGGGGCAAGGCACAGCAGGCTGCTGTGTTATTAATATAATATTTTCCTACCTTCGACATTTCTGTGTTCTTGAGAGAGGATTATGTGATTTAAGTGTGCATAGTCACAATTCAGCAAGGGCTCCTAGACTCATAAAGAGGTAAATTCAGATCATCAGAATAATAAAAGGTGTTAAACTTATTATTTTTTTAAAAAATATCTCAACTATGGAAAGCCCCTAAACTAAACAAATATATTTTAAAATGGATGCATTCCACTATGAGTTATATTTATTTTAGAATGGAGATACTTATTCAGCACTATATACAGGGATATACTTCTTTATATTAGTTCTTGATTATAAATCTTGGGTTTATAATATTTGATCTGTGCAGAAACTGGAAAATATAAATACTAAATGATGGTGCTCATATAGTGCTGTATTCTCTTCAATAACTTATTACAAAGATTTCTTCTGAAGATATGAAAAAGTCAATACCATCTCACTTAGTAGTCTGACATGAAAGTCAGAGTTAAGTGTGGGTCACTAGAATGAGAAATTGGATGCATTTGCTCTTTTCAACTTCAATATTATTCGGAGCATCTTCTTTTACTCATAAGGGCCACAGTTTTATGACTCACGTAAAGTCTAAGAATACTTTCTCACATAGAAGTGACTTTTGCTTATATCACGTGGAGCTCTAGAGAGGAGACAGTCCAAGGTTTTCAGGTGCAGGTGTGGGAACAGCCAGGAATACAAGTGAACTCAGGTTATTGTTGCCTCAGATCAGCTAACAGACCTAAGGCTCCACAGTATCCTGGTTGTTCTACTGGGCAGCATGCCGACTTGGTTAAACAAACACAATAGAAGCCACACCAAATTATCTACTTGAGTTTATGATGTGGCTTTTTGATGTGTATTTTACACCAATGATAAGAGTACATCGGCCACATGGATATATTCAAGTTGGAGAAATAGTAGTATTACTTGTATTCTGTAGTTGGGGTTTGAATTAATTTAAGAATTCAGTTTTCTTTCCCCTTGTAGTAGTACTGTCAAACTGTACCTTCCTGGGGGAAAGTGCTTTTGGAATGATCTCACTGTCAGTGTTTCAGTGTTTATTGTTTCAAAATTGTTTAGTGAGTGCTTATGTTTACTACATATGTATTTACTACAGACAAATGTGACCGAAAGTGGACATTGCTTTGCTTCATCTTACAAAATAAATGGACTGAAAAAGATAAAGTATGAAAAATCTCAACATGTTAGGTGTGCTACTTTAGGGAATAGTCCTTTGGATGGCAATGCAGGACGTGTGACAAAGCAAGAGAAGCTGACCGTCTGTGGGAGAGGGAGAGCTTCATTGGCAAGAAGAGAAACAATTTTCATTTACCTCTGAGCAATGTGTAGGCTTTAAATAGGAAGGGAAAGTGCGTGTCTAGGTTTAAAGCAGCTGAGTGTGTGGTGTGTGTGGTCTAGTTGGAAGATACTTTCTGAAGGAATCCAATGGTGCTGAAACAGTTTGAAGCTATTTTAGCAGCAGGTTGGACTCTTGACTGCAGAAAACATTGAACAACAAGCCGCAAAGTTAGTATATTAGTTTCTATTTTATTCCCCCAAGATATTTTGGATATCCTCTGCCTAGTTAAGTGCCTCCAATAGCCTTGTGCATTTTCTAGTCTCCTTGTGGACTAGAGCAAGTGTTTGGAGAAAATCTACAGCTCACCAGGTTAAGTGAAGTTAGGACTCCATGTAGGTGAGAAACAATGAAATTATTTTTTTCTAATCTAAAACAGGCTGATAACATATCCTTCCCAGGAATGAGCTAACTAACTGCAGGCACACCAGTTCTCCTGAAATCATTGTCTAAACACACCACTCCATTCACCTTGGTCTCTTGTGTGCACAGTGCTGTTCCCGTGTTTGATTTGTCCCACAGTTAGCTGCGCATCGCACCTGCCATCAATCACCACTCGTATGTGTGCCTCTTAATTGCCATTTAAAGGTCTTCAGAAAGTGACTTATGTATGTTACTTCTTTCCTTATAAAATTAAAGGTGAGAATTCCCCTTTAGAAATACAAAAGAATGCATTCTATGAAATCTAATTTTTTAAAATACTTGCCTCCTAATTTAAAACAGTAAGAAAAAAATTATGGTTTTTTTTAGAGCTATATTTTTGGTTCTTTTTTAATTGTATGAAAATAAGATTTAAAAAAAATGTATTCACCTTACATCCTTGTAGGCCCATCCCTCCTCCTCTCCCAGTCTCATGCCCATTCCCTCCCCATTCTCTCTTTCCTCAGAAAAGGGGAGTCCCTTTCCCATATACCCCAGCTCATCAAGTTACATCAGGACTGAGCATGTCCTCTTCTGTGGCCTGGCAAGGTTATCACACTAGGGGAAATGTGATAAAAAAAGCTAGCAAGTGAGTCCATGTCAGATGCAGTCCCTACTTCCCCTACTAGAGGACCTACATGAAGACTAAGCTTCTTACCTCTTACATCTTTGTATGGGAGCTAGGTCCAGTTCATGCATGATCTTTGGTTGATGCTTCAGTCTCAGCAAGTCCCTTGTTAGTTGGCTCTGTTGGTCTTCTCGTGGAGCTCCTGTTACTGTCAGGTCTTTTTTTTCTCCTCCCACTTTTCTACAAGACTCCCTAAGCATCACCCAATGTTCAGCTGTGAGTAAAAAGCTTATGTTTTGAGATGCTGCTAGGTAGAGCCTCTCAGAGGACAACCCTGTCAGGCTCCTGGCTGCGAGCTTAGCAGGTAGTATCATTCATAGTGTCAGGGGTTGGCATTCTCCAATAGGGTAGGTCTTTGGTTGGGTCAGGCATTTGTTTCTCAGAAAATTGGGAATAGCTTTATTTTCAAGACTTAGCTTATACCTCTCCAAAAGATGCTCCACTCTACAACAAGCACACATGCTCAGCTATGTTCATAGCAGCTTCATTCACAATTGCCAGAATCCGGACACAGCCTAGATGTTCTTCAACTAAAGAATGGATAAAGAAACTGTGGCACATTTATAATTTCATTTTTAAGAGTTCATATTTATCCTTAGAAAGGGACAATGAGTATTTCTAATAGCAGGGGCCACATGATCTCATTGAATAGTTGAGTTTTCAAAGGGAGAAAAGAAGGGTACAGGGATGCATACCTGTAATCTAAGCACGTGGAAGGCAGAGGCAAGAGGACAAAGACTTTGTAGCCAGTCTGTGCTACCTAATGTGCTCAAGAGTAGTCTCACCTATGCTGCATTAAAAAAAAATAATGAACAAAAGTAACAAAAAAACCAAGAATGTAGATCCCATGTATTATAATTTGGTAAGGATAAAACAAATTCAAAACAAACTCTAGACTGACTTAGGTAACTGTAGCTTGATGAGAGTTTAAACATTGAACTCTTGCTGGAATCAGCAACAGCTCTTCCCAGCCTAGTTTCATAGTCTATTTTTCATTGTTCAGACATTCTTTGCTTCGGCTCACTTATCCTTCTGCTAAATTTATTTTGTGAGGGTGTGAGGGTGTGAGCGTGGTGTGTGTGTGTGTGTGTATGTGTGTGTGTGCATTTGCATACGGAGGTCAGAGGTTAACATCAGGTGTCTTCTCTAATAGAGTTCCACTTTATTTTTCTGAGACATAGTCTCCCATGAAACTTGAATCATATAATTTGGCTACACTGTCTGGCTAGTGAGTTCTGGCAGCCAATTTATCTCCACCTCCCCAGTGCTTCGATCATAGATGTGCACCACCACACCTGGACTCTTAATATGGATGCCAAGAATTCAAACTCAGGACTTCACGCTTACACAGTGAACATTTTACTGACCGAGCCAGCGCCTTTAGTATATGTTCAGCTCCATACCAGGCACGATACTACACATCATGTATTATATTTTCTAAGAGTTGTGTATGCCTGTCTCTGTGAAGATTGTGACTCAGTGTAATCACTGTGCCCAGAAAAAGCTGCAGCCCCCCAGTAGGAGCTCTCTGCAGAAGTGAACACACAGAGGTAGGAGCAAGGGTTGTGAGATGCTCCTACAGGGCATTACAAGAAAAAGCACGAGAAAAGGGCTGAAGGGGACCTCTCCATGTGCAGATACTCAAGCTAATTTGTGCATTGAAAATTGCACGTTATTTGGCCTTTTTGTTACGGTGGGATGGTTTGTGGTAGCACACAAAGTTGACATTTCCTAGGTTCAACAACACTAGACATTTCTCTTCTGGATGCAGAGATAGTGGCGGGCAGTATTCGGCAGGCGTGCTCTGCTCTTCGTGGTAATTCATGGACCTGGACATAGTCTGTCGTCCCTTTCAGTAGAATCTCTTAGCCTTGATGTGATTGACATAGTTTGCTCTGGGGTACTGAGCTGTGCATTGTGGAACGTTGTTCAGAATTACTGAGCTGTCCTCCCCAGCTGCCAACAACATCCCTCAGTTGTGGCAAAAATGAATACTATCATTTTTATTGCTATGTTTCCTCAGGGGAGAAATCCCTATGGTCTGGAGCCTAATTGCCATCTGCATTCAGCAAACAGTATATGAATGGAAGCTCATACCCAGAAATAGCAGGTCCATCTTCTCTCATTGTTATGGAGTGAAGAAACACAGGTGGTTACATGTATGTTCAAGAGAGCTGGGGAAATGTAGTCCACTCTTGTCCTCAGTTATAATCTTGTTATTATAGAAGGGGAAAAATCCCGAGATTTCTGTGGTGGTACTAGTGGCTTCTGATACGTGTTTCAAGCAAGGACAAACTGTAACTCTGCCCCAGCGTGGGAATCTATGAGTTCTTCTACCTTGCTGTGTTTGGTAGGACAGCCCTGTCTTTGGACCATTCTCTGTTCTTATTTCTTTCTGACTGTGGATGGATAGACTCACCTATAGGCCAAAGGCTTGCTTAAGTTCTCCATAATCCTGAGGAAAATTTAGAAAGTATATAATGTGGCCCTCTCACACTGAAAATTTACTTTGAATATGTGTGGCTTTAACTACTACATTTTTAACGGTATGTGGAGAAACCAGTACTAGCCTGGAGGAAAAAACCAAAAATCATTACAGGGAAAGGAAACAGGCCCTCCAAAGAAGATTAAAAGATCTTTGGATATTTAGCTGGTAAACATCTCTTGTTATATAAAGGAGTTCAGTTTTGTTTTTTTTTTTTTCAAAAGATGAAGTTGTAAAATTATTCCTCATGGAAAACTAAAGTATAATACTCATACAGCTATTAGAGTGGGAAAATTTATTTCATTCTGAGCAAAGAATTTAAAGTTCATGGCAAGAAAATACTAGAGGTGACAGGGAGACAGGGGGAGTTCAGGGAGAGGGGGTAGCAGAGAGAGAGAGAGAGATCTTTGATAGTATGAGTAGCTATCTGCAAAGGTAAGAACTGGCCAGATGCAGCGTTCCCCCGTGACCGTGTCTCCTTTCCTAAACCATGCTGGCAAATGCAGTGATGAAACTCAGTTGAACTACTATCCTCATCAGTCCAGAAGGTTCATTTGTTTGAGGAAAATAGGAGCTGGATTACAGTGATCATTCTGAGGGAGTTGATTGATTCATTTGTTTCCTGATTCAATTACTTAAGGCTTGAAATTCGTTCAAGAAATTTCTACAAGGATATATTTTTATGTGAGTGAAACTTTTCTTTGTGCGTGTTTTTCACTGGTAGGCTATCAGGCACATTCTCAACTAAATGTTTGTTGATTTTTTTTTTTTAATGTAGGAGAGATAATTTGCCTAAAGTGAGTTGCTTATCTATTTGTAGAGAAAGATCTCATGTTACACTTGCTTACAAAAACACATGCCAGGACTTTGAAATCCACATCTCCTTCACTTAGCAGGCTTTCTTCAGCAATCCTCTGGAAGCCTGCTCCTCAGACCTGTTCTTTCACCTGGAACTAAGATTCTTATTAAGAAACCTACTGACCCACCATTGGAAAACATCCCTGTCCAGGGCGTAACTTGGCACTTTACAGACTTGCGCAGAGCAACAGGATATGACAATTTAGGACATGAAAACAATGGTATATATTGTCCTACAGCAGAGTTTGACATGATAGAAGCAGTGTGAAGGCCAAATGTAATTTTCCAAGGCCACCTGTTCTGTAAGGACTCAACACAGATTTTCTCTAAACACTGATGGTAGGCTTAATAAAAGCAAGCAAGCAAGCAGGACTCATGGTCTTTATTTGAAAATATAGTGGCTGGGAGTGACTTTACTTTTGAAATTTGTAGGAGAAGATTGGGCACAAGTGAGACAGGCTGAAGTTGAAGGAGACTGGAAACTCAGTGGGATGGCTTGGCATTTAGGATATTAATTTCCCTCTGACTTTGAGAGCATCCAGGTCTTAAGTTGAGAGAGGCAAGTCACAAGGAGAGCTACCACATGGATGGTAGAAATCCATAGAAGTTTGAAATAGTCCTGGTAATGAATTCATTGCTAGTTTCTGCGTCCCACTCTGCTTGCTCTGATTTTTTTTTTTTTTTCAAATGTCAGGACCACAGACATTGCTCAGGGCTTTCCCTAGATCTCTTTCCTTCATAGGTACTGTAGACATTCTAGCTCAGGTTCCACTCACTTCACTTCTTTGAATTTTCAGACATTCTCTTTTCTCCTCTCTATTGGTTGGTTCTGAGGAATAACTGCTTTTACTATTTTCAGTGTTATATGTAGTAATCCGGGAGTAAGCTTGTATTTTTAACATGTATTTTCCATGTCTATGGGATGAGAGGTGGGAAAAAAAATCACACAAACCCCCTAAGCACTTATTTTTCAAGTTTCCTTACTTTTTTTCTTATTCTCATCTTAATATTTGTATCTTCAGTGCTTCATTCCTCACTGTGTCTCAAGGAATTTTAGGTGATGGCAGCTTCATCCCTTACACCTTTGCTCAATTTTTTTTCCCTTTACCTTTCCCAGACTGATTTTCTGGTTCAGATCTTTCTTCTCAGCAGCATCTGTCTTTCCATTCTGGTGACCTCAGGCCCACATACCTCGTTTAAGAATAGGGGTGATACTCTTTTTTTTTTTAATTAGATTTTTATTTTTTTATATTAATTACAGTTTATTCAGTTTGCATCCTAGCTGTAGCCTCCTCCCTCATCCCCTCCCAATCTCACCCTTCCTCCCTCATTTCCTCCCATGCCCCTCTCCAAGTCCACTGATAGGGGAGGTCCTCCTCCCCTTCCATTTGACCCTAGCCTATCAGGTCTCATCAGGACTGGTTGTATTGTCCTCCTCTGTGGCCTGGCAAGGCTGATCTCCCCTCAGAGGTGGGGGGAGGTTAAAAAGCTAGCCACTGAGTTCATGTCAGAGACAGTCCCTGTTCCCCTTACTAAGATACCCACTTGGACACTGAGCTGCCATGGGCTACATCTGAGCAGGGGTTCTAGGTTATATTCTTGAATGGACCTTGGTTGGAGTATCAGTCTCAGAAAAGAGTCTTGGGCCCAGATATTTTGGTTCTGTTGCTCTCCTTGTGAAGCTCCTGTCCTCTCCAGATCTTACTATCTCCCCCTTCTTACATAAGATTCCCTGCACTCTGCCCAAAGTTTGGTTATGAATCTCACTATCTGCTTTTATACACTGCTGGGTAGAGTCTTTCAGAGGCTCTCTGTGGTAGGTTCCTGTCCTGTTTCCTGTTTTCTCCTTCTTCAATTGTGGTGATACTCTTGTCACACTCAGCATCCTTTCCCTGACTTCTACAGTAAATCTCAAAGTGCAAAATTCTTCAAACAGTAACACAACTTCTTCCTCAAACTCCTTTGGTTCTTGACTTCCAGTTCTAGCCATTCACATGCTAAGCTCTCCATAGCATGCACCAACTGCCATTCCACCCTCATTCTCTCCATCTGTTTTGGAGCATTTTTAAACTAAAGTTGGTACTATTTTAATAGATTTCTGCATGGCCTTTTTGATTTGCGTATTTTTTCTTATTTATTTTTCTCTGTTACCAGATTAGATTTCTACATTTTTGTCCCCCCTCACCCACTAACTAATTTCATTACACCTCCCTTATAAACTTCCCTATAATTTAAAAAGAATCCCTTAACTTGGCACTGAAGTCCATTTTTTATTGCTGCAGTAGGAAAGAATAATGACTTTCTAAGTGTCTTCAGGAGATTGACTAACTACATGTGTTCAGGAAAATGAAGTTTAAATTGGCTGCAGCTATTTATCCTGCTTTGGCTCTTCTGGTTGCAATGCTGCCTTTCATGAAATACTTTCTAAACTCCCTGATCATAGAGTTTCATTTAGGATTGATGCTAGTTTGGTAGTCTTGGATTTATTCCTTTCTTACTGTTTACCTTCAACGATTAGTCTCTCTTGTTGTTTTAGTAATTATTAAAATTCTTCTGAAGGTTTAATACAAAGGAATCATAATATACATACAAATCAAAGCATATTCAAATATAAAGCAAGGTATTCCTGCCTTGCTCTCTCTACTTGAAATGAAAACTGAAGCAGAGGTGGTCATTCTATTTCTAGGAGGATTAACATTGATGAAAGCTATCCGTGATATTGATAATATTATCAGACAATTTCCCCATGGATAGCCTGAGTTGCGATTTTAGTTACTGCTTTATTTTCATTTAGAAACCCATTAATCCAAAAAGTATATGGTACTTGTATGTGTATGCAGCTTTTACCACACTGCTTTGAAACAAGCGTTTATGGACACAGAAAAGACAACAATTGTTATTACTTCAATATTTTTTGCGTGTTCTCAATTGCCAAAACTTAGAAATCTGATTAGGAATTCTGTTGGGAATCAAGTCACACGAGACCTTCAGTTCTCTAGGCTTTTTGGTAAATGGGTTGACGTTTCTGCTTCAAGCTGTCACTCTTTGAAAATGTACTTCTCTTACCTTGCTGATGTCTTGGTTAGTTCACATCCTGGGAGAGGTTTACAATGGAAGCCTAGGTGTATCTGATTCAGCCCTGAGGCAGAAAAACTGGATGAGGCAGTTTCTCTCCCTTCCCCTTTTCAGACCGTGCGATTTGTGCAAGAGCTTTGACTTTGCAAACAGGGAAGTGTCAGAGTTAAATCAGCTCATCTCCAAAGTCACGCTGGGAGCCTATTTCTCAGTTCGGTGACACCCAGATCCAGGACCGTTTTGTTTCGAGTGGAATACACACTGCAAGCAAACATTCTCAAGGTCAAGTGCACCAGTTCTTTCAGCTTGACTGCAAGAGCCGTTTTATCATTCAGAAAGACGCCCAGAATACACTCACACTTCAGAACAGTCAACGTTACAGGAAAAAAAAAAAAAAAATGTTCAGAGAAGCATTTTTTAAAAACAAAGCTGATATTACGCAATCAGTATTTATGAGATGATCAAATGTTGGAGGGAAAGGTGCTTCCCCGGGTTCACCTTTTTGAGACACGGTTTGCAACGTGTTAACTGGATGGCCAAGTTTCTAAGGCATAAGGAAGCGAACAAGCGAAGCAAGTAACTGTATAACTCAAGCTGTACTTCCTGCCTTGTCTTCAGTGAACGAAGTATTTCCAGTGGCATCAGGAGTTATTTCTTGATGGGTTAGCTGGGCCAGAGACATCTGCAGTATGTCTTTGTTTTGCGTTTTCTGTTGGCACACTAAGGAACGGCTAAATTGATGCGATCTTTGTGCACGCTGAGGGAGAAGGTATTGTTATCACCAGCTTTTCCTCTGCAGTTTAGTGCAGCTTATTTCTAAGTAGACAAGACTTGGCAAAGCAGTGGAAGTGACCTGAGTTGTTCACACGTCTGTTTTGAAAGTATGATTTTTCTGTTACAGATAGATCGATTTCACACATGCTCACCCAAGCAGGTGTCTCTGCTCCCTTCTCCACTCCTCTTCTCAGTGCTAAGTGCTGTCTCACTGTTTTCCGTTCAGGTTGTGCTGCATCGGATCCCCAGCCTTTTTCCTTCCACCTCCATTTTATGTAAATTGTGTGTGGATAATGGAATGAAATGGTTCCCATGGAGCTGAACAAATATAGGTCATTTTATCAGAAACTCTTTCTCTCTTGAAGTACACAGGTGACTTTGCATATAATTTTAATTATTCAGCTTTATGAGTAGGATTGAAACCATGAACAAAGTTGAGCTTCTGGGACTGTAAACTTCCATTTTTCTTTCATGTAGTATGGCTGCATAGATACAGTGAAATCTCAAACTACATGAAAACACTGAAATGTAGTAGACATATAAAGCAGACAGGAAACTTCAGTTTTTAAGAAAATAGATTGGATTACCTACTCACTGAGCAATTTTATAGTTCAGTTCTCTGTGAACCAGCTTTTAAATCTCTAAATGTTATTTTATAAATTTTGCATGCACTTAAGTGGTACCCGTACACATTTTTTATGTTAATTAACTCATTCATTCATCCATTCATTCATTCATTCATTCATTCATTCATTCATTCATTCATTCAACAAGCGTTAGCTCTGTAAGATCCAGAGCTGGATACTAGTTCTATATTATTATATTTCACGTGGGAAAGTTAATGATCCTCAATATGAATTTCTTCATGGGCAAATATGATGGTTATACAACCTTATAAAAACACTGCAACGCAGAATGCCACTCATGCATAAAGTATCTGACCCAAACTATTTCACTCCTAGAGAGAGAAAACTCTAAAGTGGCTATCTTAGCTTGTTTTACTCACTTATAATAACATATCACTAACTGGGTGATTTATAAATAATAGAAAAATTTCCCCATCGTGCTGGGGGATGAGAAGTTTTAGATCAAGGCCCTGGCAGGTTTTATATCTGGAGACATTCTTTCACCTGCTTCAAAGGCAGCTGCATTTTCCACTTCAGTGGAAGGGAAAAGGGACACGTCTTTTACTTTATTTTTACTTGGTTATTTTAGCTTTAATTTAGTTATACATGTACAGATGCTTCGTCTACACATATGTGTGTATACCATGTATATGCCAGGAGCCCCACCGAGGCCAGGAGAAGGTACTGAGTTCCATAGAACTAGAGTTACAGATGATTGTACAACCATTTGGGTGCTGGGAATCAAACCAGGGTCCTCTGTTTCTTTTTTTTTTTCTTTCATTTATTTATTTGATTAACCTACAGCCTGACCCAGCCCCCTTCCTCTTCTTCACCCAGTCCCACCTCCACACCCCATCACACCATCCCTGCTCTACATTTTCTCAGAAAAGGGGAGGCCCCCAAGGGGTACGGAACCCACGGTGGCCCCTCAAGTTGGGGAAGGACTAAGCGTATCCTCTCCCCCTGAGGCCAGTCAAGGCAGCCCAGCTATGGGGAAGGGATCTAAAGTCAGGAAAGAGAGTCAGAGACAGCCCGTACTCCGACTGCTAGGTGACCCACAGGATGACCAAGCTGCACCTCTGCTACATTTGTGCAGGGGTCCAGATCCAGCCCATGCATGCTCTCTGTTTGGTGGTTCGGTCTCTGTGTGCCCTTCCCCTAATTCTTAAATGGTCTAAATTCTCAGAGATAAGGTTCCTGAGTGGCAAGGTATTGATTGGGAGGACTAGGAAATTAAAAAAAAAATTGAAAAAAAGAAAACAAGAAATAAAGAAGACAAAAGTAATAGCTGGGACCTGGAGGTCTTATATAAGCTGATGACTTAATAGTGCCAGACAAGTTTACTGAAAAGAATAGCATCATACATAATATTTGCAGGGAGAAACAGCCAAGGTCAGTAGAGAGCTATGTCAGATAATGCTGAGGAAAAATACAAGGGATATCTCAAACAGAGCTAAGGACTGATAACCACAGTTCAGGGGAAATAATGGAGTTCCTAGAATTTGCAACCTTAATTCTCCTTTGTCCTTCCATCTGGGCCACTGAGAGAGTCTTGGGTTGGTCTGCCTCCCTACACTTACCCAGTCAGGCTCTGAACAGCTGAGTCATCTTTCCAGCACTTAAGACCTCATTCATAAGGGTACCTACCCCTCTATCACACCTCTTGATAGTTGACCAAGGACTTTGACCTATGAACTCTGTAGGGACTGGAACATAAGAATTCTGCACAGGGACCTCAAGCCACAGGGTGCATGACTATCCCAAACCTTCAGCATGTGGTACCTGGAAACCATCAATTTTTGAGAAAGGAGGTCTTGAGAGATGCAACAAGAGCACTAAGTCAAGATTATCCTGAGAAGATGAGTTCTCCTTAGCATGGTCATTTTGGCTCAAGGTCATCTTGACAGCATTACTAAACCTTCCTAGTATTTCCTGGTGGTCTAGGACATGGTCACTCACACGTTCTTCTTCATTTGGAAACCACAGACTCAGACTGTGGTCTGAAGACTTGCAGCCTTTCCAGCCATGTCTCACTTTCTTATGAGGCATTTCTTAAAAATAAATAAATATATAAATAAATAAAATTCACATTTTGGATTCAGCATCTTGGATAATGTACATGAACACAGACCGTCCTTAATGGAAGTTGTTTCAAAGAACGTATTTATTGCTGATTATGTGCAAAAATGCTTTTATTGAGCTCAGAGCACGATGCAAAACCGAATTAAACAGATTTTATTATTTCAAAGAAGTGACAGCATTACACTGATGAGTGATATCATAAGGCTGAAAGGCTGAATATTGAAAACTTTTACCCCTTAAAAGAGAGTTACCATAAAAATTAATGACAGACAAAATAAAATTAAAGGACACCTTTTAAAACAATGTCATTTAGAAATGTGGCACCAGTGAATTTTAAGTCTCTTATGTAATTGTCTCTGGCATAATTTCTCAAGCAAAATGAAAGAGATGAAACAACACGACAGGAGAGTTACAACATGGACTGAATTTGGTCCATGGAGTTGGAATGGATTTTGCTAATCATAGTGCTCCGTGAATTAAGGATAGGATGTTTGTAAAATGAAAAAAAAGTTTTTGCCTTAACAGATTTGTATAATTTACTGTGAATTTGGATTTCCCATTATCTTTTTTTTTTTTTTTTTTTTTTTTTTTTTTTTTTTTTTTTTTTTTGCATATACATAGCAGTATCACCAACATAAAGGGCAAAACCCTGAAACAAAACCGAGGCTGCTGGAGTGAGTTATCCAGGGTGACTGCAGCCCCAGGGTACCCTCCATGTATATAGCCTCCATCTCTAGAGACTAGTTTGATTTGAATTTTCTTTGTCTTTCTCCCCACTTCTGACTCCTTTCCCAACAAGAGAAACCAGCAAGTTCAACTTGTTTTGGAAGAGTATTGAAGGCAAAAAGACTTGAATTCAAGTCTCACTTATTTATTTATTCATTCATAGTTATTTAATTTTATACAATGTATTCACTTTATATCCAGATTATAGCCCTCTCCTTCATCTCCTCCTGGCCCCACCTTTTCTCCCTAGTCTACCCATCCATCTCCCCTAGTCCACTGAAAGGGGGAGTCTTCCTCCCCTACTCTCTGACCTTAGCCTATCAAGTCTCATCTGGACTGCCTGGATCCTCTTTTTCTGTGGGCTGGTGAGATCGACTGGCCAGGGGAGGTGATCAAAGAGCAGGCAACCTAGTTCATGTCAGAGACAGCCTCAGCTTCTTTGATTAGGGCACCCACATGGAGACTGAGCTACATAAGGCTACATCTGAGCAGGGTGTCTAGGTCCTCTAAATGCTTGGTCCTTGGTTGGTGTAGCAGTCTCTAGGCCCCCCTGGACCCAGATTTGCTGGCTCTGTTGGTGTCTTTGTGGAGCTCCTCTCTCCTCTGGGTCCTTCAGTTTCCCCAAATCTTCCATAAGACTCACTGAAGCATGGCAGCTCAGTCTCCAAGTACCCTAGTAAGGGGAACAGAGACTGCCTCTGACATGAACTCAGTGGCTGGCTCTTTGATCCTCTCTCCCTGAGGGGGGAGCAGCCCTGCCAGACCACAGAGGAGGACAATGCAGCCAGTCCTGATGAGACCTGATAGGCTAGGGTCAGATGGAAGGGGAGGAGGACCTCCTCCCCTATCAGTGGACTTGGAGAAGTGCATGGGAGGAGATGAGAGAGGGACGGTGGGATTGGGAGGGAATAAGTTAGGAGGCTACAACTGGGATACAAAATTAATAAACTGTAATTAATATATAAAAAATACAAATTTAAATAAAAAAACTCCCTGTACTCAGTCCATGAGTCTTAGCATCTGCTTTGAACCCCTGATGGATGGAATTTTTCTTTTTTTTATTAATTTTTATTTTTATATTAATCACAGGTTATTTACTTTGTATCCCAGCTGTAGCCCCTTCCCTCATTCCCTCCCAATCCTACCCTCTCTCCCTCATCTCCTCCCTGCCCCTTTCCAAGTCCACTGCTTGGGGAGGTCTTCCTCCCCTTCCATCTGTCCCTAACTTATCAGGTATCTTCAGGACTGGCTACTATGTCCTCCTCTGTGGCCTAGCAGAACTATTCCTTCCTTGGGCGGGGTGGGGAGGTAAAGGAGCCAGTCTTGAGTTCATGTCAGAAATAGTTCCTATTCCCCTTACTAGGGAAAACCCACTTGATTACTGAGCTACCATGAACTAAATCTGAGCAGGGGTTCTAGGTTATATCCTTACATGGTGCTTGGTTGGAAAAACAGTCTCATAGAGGGCCCCCGTGCCCTGATATATATTGTCCTTGTGGAGTTCCTGTCCTCCCTAGGTCATATTAACTCCTCCTTTTTTCATATGATTCCCCGCACTATGCTGAAGGTTTGGTTATGAATCTTTGCATCTGCTTTGACACACTGCTAGGTAGAATCTTTCAGAGGCCCTTTGTGGTAGGCTTCTGTCCTGTTACTTGTTTTCTCCTACTTCCTATGTCCACCCAATTTGTCTTTCTAACTGAGGATTGATCATGTTACTCTGGGTCCTTGTTCTTGTTTATCCTCTTTAGGTGCACATATTTTAGTATGTTTATCCTATCTTATAGGTCTATATAGGTGAGTACTTACCATGTGTGTCTTTCTGCTCTTGGGATACCTCAGTCAGGATGATCTTTTCTAGGTCCCACAGTTTGCCTGAAAATTTCATGATTTTCTTGTTTTTAATTGCTGAGTAGTAATTCCATTGTATAAAAGTACCACAATTTCTGTATCCATTCCTCCGTTGATGGGCATCTGGTTTGTTTGCAGGTTCTGGCTATTACGAATAAAGCTGCTACAAACATGGTTGAGCAAATGTCCTTGTTGTGTACTTGAGCTTCTTTTGGGTATATGCCTAGGAGTGGTATAGCTTGATCTTGAGGAAGCACTATTTCTAATTGTCTGAGAAAGTGCCAGATTGATTTCCAAAGTGGTTATACAGTTTACATTCCCACTAACAATGGAGGAGGGTTCCCAATGCTCCACAATTTCTCCAGCATGTGTTGTCACTTGAGTTTTTAACTTTTGCCATTCTGATGGGTGTAAGGTGAAATCTCAGGGTCATTTTGATTTGCATCTCTCTGATGGCTAAGGATGTTGAGCATTTCTTTAGGTGTTTCTCTGTCATTCTATATTCCTCTACAGAGAATTCTCTGTTTAGATCTGTACCCCGTTTTTTAATTGGATTACTTGATTTATTGCTTTTCAACTTCTTTAGATATTCTGGGTATCAGCCCTCTGTCAGATATAGGGTTGGTGAAGATCCTTTCCCAGTCTGTAGGCTGTCGTTTTGTTCTGATGACTATTATGTCTTTTGCTTTACAGAAGCTTTTCAGTTTCATGAGGTCCTATTTATCGATTTTTGCTCTTAGAGCCTGTGCTGTTGGTGTTCTGTTCAGGAAGTTGTCTCCTGTGCCAATGATTTCCAGGCTTTTCCCAAGTTTTTCTTCTAACCGATTTAGTGTATCTGGTTTTATGTTGAGGTCTTTGGTCCACTTGGACTTTAGTTTTGTTCAGGATGATAAATATGGATCTATTTTCATTTTTCTGCATGTAGACATCCAGTTGGACCAGCACCTTTTGTTGAAGATGCTGTCTTTTTTCTATTGAGTGGTTTTGGCTTCTTTGTTGAAGGTGTTTGGGTGTATTTCTGGGTCTTCTCTTTGGTTCCATTCATCCACCTTTCTGTTTCAATGCCAATACCATGCAGTTTTTATTACTATTGCTCTGTAGTACAGCTTGAGATCAAGGATGGAGATACCTCCAGATGATCTATTGTTGTGCGGGATCATTTTGGAAATTTTGGGTTTTTTGTTTCTCCATATGAAGTTGAGAAATTTTCTTTCAAAGTCTGTAAAGAATTGTATTGATATTTTGATGGGCATTGCGTTGAATCTGCAGATTGCTTTTGGCAGAATGGCCATTTCACAATGTTAATCCTACCAATCCTTGAGCACGGGAGATCTTTCCATCTTCTGACATCTTCCTCAATTTCTTTCTTCAGAGACTTGAAGTTTTTCAAACAGGTCTTTCACCTGCTTGGTTAAAGTTACCCCAAGATACTTTATGTTATTAGTGGCTATTGTGAAGGGTGTTGTTTCCCTGATTTCTTTCTCAGCCCTTTTTTCTTTGATATACAGGAGGGCTTTTGATTTTTTTTTTTTGAGTTAATTTTGTATCCAGCCAGATAATTTTGCATAAAGTTCCATGAAGTGCCAAGAAGAAGCCATATTCTTTTGTGTTTGAGTAAAATGTTCTATAAATATATATTAGGTCAATTTGGTTTATAAAGGAAGTTAGAGTTAGCATTTCAATGTTTAGTTTTTGTTTAGATGACCTATTGGTGAGAGTGAGTACTTTTCTTTCTGGCCCAGTCTATTTGTTTCTCTGTATGCTTTTTGTACCTTGATAGACATCTTCTTAAATTAAAGGATTTTTCTTCTATGATTCTGATGAAAATATTTTCTGTGCCTTTAATCTGTGGTTTTTTTTTTTTTTTTTTTACATTCCTTTATTCTTCTTATTAGATTGGTCTTTGCCCAATTTTCCAGATTACCTGGATGTTTTGTGTCAGGCTGTTGTAAAGATTTAACATTTTCTTTCACTGAGGTGTTCATTTCTTCTATCCTGTCTTCAGTGCTTGAGATTATCTTTTTCTTTTCTTCTATTCTGTTGCTGAGGCTTGCTCTGAGGTTCCTGTTAACATTTCAAAATATTTCTAGATTTCCCTCAGTTTGGGTTTTTCTTATTTCTATTTAGTTTTTCATGTCTTGAACTCTTTTATTTGTTTCCTACCAGTATCTGTTTGTGTTTTCATAGATTTCTTTAAGGAATTCTTAAATTTCCCCTGCAAGTACCTCTATCACATTCACAATGGCTTCATTAAGGTCTTTTTCTTGTGCTTCAGCTATGTTGCCATTGTCAGGGTTTGCTATAGTAGAATCATTGGACATTACTGGATATTTATTGTTCCATCTCTTATTGATTGTGCTTTTATGCTGGCATCTAGACATTTGGGTTCATGAAGGCTGTAATTTCAGGTGCTGGTATCTGGCCTAGTCTTTCTTGGATTATATTTTCTTCCTTAGTTTCTGTTGTTTTCTCTGGTTCATGAAAAAGTATGTTGGTTGTGTATTGCCTGGTAGGAAATTTTTCTGGGATCCTACTAGGTACATCCATCAGGGGTTGGTTCTGGGTAAAATGTGTATCTAGGTATTGATGGCTGATACTTAGGAATAGCAGTCAACTATAAGCAGGTATAAACATGTACAAGAAAAGCAGCATGTTCCACCAGTATATGCTTTGTCTCCTGAAATGGAAGCAGCCTTTGAAAAGAAGCCACCACAAGTGGTCTTCTACAGAGCTTTGGATGTGACTTGGGGTTGGATCTGGGAGAGAGGTGAAGATTTGCAGTTACTCTTCTTACTTCCCAGATCAGAGTAGCCTGTAGGCTCCCAGGGAATGCCTGCTTGATTTGAGGGTTGGGATATTGAGCTGATTGAAGGAAAGAAAATTTGGAGGGGACTATCTGTGTTATCCACTGGAGGTGGTGGTAGAGAGGAAGGAGGGCACAGCATGTGGTCTGCTACAGAACTGGCTGTGAAATTTGTGAATTTCATTTGAAGGAGAGAAGAGAGTTAGGAAGATCTGCAGTTGGGTTACTTGTTTCCCTGGTGGCAGTAGCCTGCAGGTTCCCTGAGAATCTAGATCCTCTTTCTTATTTATAAATGGCACTCTAGTGAGGAACAAAGCTAACAGTCTCCCAACTTCTGAGCCTAGTGGCTGCATACTGTTCCTGTTGGATCTACAGGTAACCAGAACACTGGTAACTCAATGTCAAGGCTTTCATACTGGAACTGACCATCGTCACAGCTAAATGTCTAAGGGGAATTTCTTTTTTTTCTCCTCAACAAAATATTTTTATGGTTATTTGGGAATTTAACATAATGTACCTTAGTCATATTCACTTTCCAGTCCTTCCAGGTTTATCCCCCAACCCCTGTGACCTCCCTCACAGAAAAAAGGATAAGAAAGAAAAAAAAGCCCACAAGTCCAATTTGTATTGCCCATTTACTCACCAGGGCATGGTTAAACTTCCAGTGGCCAGTTCCTGACCTGAAAGAAAATGGAGCCCTTCTCCACCTGCACCCCCACCAGAAGCCTTCAAGTTTTGAGAGCTATACTTCAGCATCTTTATCACATATTTTTGTTTTTATTTTTTCATATTTTACATTAAATTTACTTTTTTAATCACTTTATAGCCTGATCACAACCCTCCCTTCCTTTCCTCCCAGTCCCTCATTCCCCTCTCCCCTTCTACTCAGAAAAGGGGAGGCCTCATGGGTACCATCTAATCTTGGCACATCACCTCTTAGCAGGACTAAGCACATCCTCTCCCACTGAGGTCAGACAAGGCAGCCTAGGTATGGAAAATGGTTCCAAAGGCAGGAAATAGAGTCAGAGACAGCCCTTGTTACATTATTAGGGGGCCCGCATGAAGAACAAACTGCATACCTACTACATATGGGTAGGGGGGCATAGGTCCAGCCCATGCATACTCTTTTGTTAGTGGTTCAGACTGTGTGAGCTCCCACAAACCCAAGTTAGTTTACTCTGTAGATCTGCTTGTAGTGTCCTTGACCCCTCTGACTCCCTCTATCCTTCCTCCTACTCTTCCACAAGTCTCCCTGAGCTCAGCCTATTGTTTGGCTGTGGGTCTCGGCATCTGTTTCCATCAGTTGCTGGATGAAGCCTCTCAGAAAACAGTTATGCTAGGCTCCTGTCTGCAAGCATAGCAGAGTATCATTAATGGTGTCAGGGGTTGGTTCTTTTCCATGGGGTGAGGAGTCTCAAGTTGAACTAGTCATTTGTTATAGAATATTTGATCCCATTGTGAACTCCAAAATTGTAAAACTGTAAAACGTTTGGTGTGGTTGAACCCTATCATACATCTTTAATCCAAGAACTTTCTGTTTATTGTAAACAGGTGATTATGGTGTGGTTCTCCCAGCCCTAGCACATATTTTTAATCTAAGAGCTTTCTGTACACAGGATTTTATAAAGGTAACCCTAGGTCAAGAGGTGGAGCAAGAAACCAGCTGGCAGGGATTAAAGAGTTGAGGTGGGGAGATTATATAAGACAGCGTGGAAAAGAAGAAAGAGCTTTTAGCTCAAGCTCTGGCTTTAGCTTAAGCTTCAGCTCCTCAGCTCCCTGTTTTTTGGGGCTTAGAGCTAGCAAGCCTTTGACTTTGGGTATTTTGGCCTTTTGCTCATGGGCTGTCAGCTGAGCTAGTGAGCCTTTTGGGTATTTTCCATACAGACCTGACCTGAAAAGGAAGTTTAGCTGCTTACTTTATCTGCCTCTCTAAGCTAGTAGGTTTTCACCCCAACATCTGAGTCTTAATTGGTAAACTAGAACAGTCGGAATTTTTCTTCTTTAAACAACAGTCATTGGTTGAACATCCTCTCAATCTCTGCTCCATATTTATCCCTACACTTCATGTAGACAAGGCAAATTTTGGGTCGAAGGTTTTATGGCTGGGTTGGCGTCCTCTTCCCTCCTTTAGAAGTCCCACCTGGCTACAGGAAGTGGGGAGTTCAGGTTCCATATTTACCACCACTAGGAGTCTCAGCTAGGGTTACCCCAATAGACTCCCAGAGACTCCTCTGTTCCAGAGATGGCCTTCCCACCAATTCCTGTTCTCTCTCCTATTCCTCCCCACACCTGATCCTCACTCCCTGTTCCCTTCTGCACCCCCCCTCTCACCCAGATCCCTCCCTCCACCTACTTCAGATATCTGTTTTATCTCCTCTTCTGAGTAAAATTCAAACATCCTCCCTTGGGATCTTAGCTTGTTACTTATCTTCTTTGGGTCTGTGGACTGTAGCATGGTTATCCTGTACTATCTGTCTAATATCCACTTATAAGTGAGTACATGCCATCTGTGACTTCTTGAGTCTGGGTTACCTCATTAAGGATGATATTTTCTAGTTCTATCCACTTGCCTGCAAATTGCATGATGTCTTTATTTTTAATAGTTGAGTAGTTTTTCGTTGTGTAAATGTACCAATTTTCTTTATCCATTCTTCAATTGAGGGGCATCTAGGTTTTTTTTCCCCCAGTTTTTAGCTATATGACTAAATCTGCTATGAACATAGTTGAACAAGTGTTCTGGTAGTAGGTGGAGCATCTTTGGGTATATGCCCAGGATGATATAGCTGGGTCTTAAGGTAGAATTGTTCGCAATTTCCTGAGAAACTGCCAGATTGATTTCCAAAGTGGTTGTAGAACTTTGCACTACCACTAGCAATGGAGGAGGGTTCCCCTCTCTCCACATCCTCACCAGCATGTTCTGTCACTTGAATTTTTGATCTTAGCCATTCGGAGAGTGTAAGATTGAATTTCATAGTCATTTTGATTTGTATTTCCCTGATGATTAAGGACATTGAACATTTATTTCAGTGCTCCTTAGTCATTAGAAATTCCTTAGCGCGCACACGTGTGTGTGTGTGTGTGTGTGTGTGTGTGTGTGTGTGTGTGTGTGTG
>NW_026585895.1:26503943-26538725 GCF_907164565.1 Psammomys obesus
TGTGTGTGTGTGTGTGTGTGTGTGTGTGTGTGTGTGTGTGTGTGTGTATGTATTTGTAGGGAGGCATATATACATGACTATGCCGACAGGTGTGCTGAATGTCCTTAGCCTGATCAAAGACGATTATTACTCGTATCAATTACATTTATGTTTTAACAATCATGTTATTCTAAGAACCTTATATGGCATTATACATCTAACCCATTGGGTCTTACACTGTAATGGTGATGTAAAAGGGAGGCATTTTTTATTATAATTTTATGAATTAGTATTTTAGGACCAAACTTGAATGTCCTTTTCAGCCTCAGGAATAGAGCTGATTGTATGCTGTATTCCAGCTTCCAGCTGACTCTACTGATATTTCCTGTAATTGAGGAAATTGCATCAGCAAGTTCAAATATCTTCCATTTTTTCCTTTCATCATAATTCTTTTGTATATCAGAAAAGGACACAAGTAACTTGACAGTGTATTACACACTCAAAAGAGTGGATTAGTGGGAATTATCCTTTATGCTGTAAAATACTTCAGTTATTCCTACCTGAATAAGGATATTGTTAGCACCAACGTTGAGACATTGACTGTTCAGTAAACTCATATTTGAGACAGAAAGTTTACAATTTGCACGCTAAAAAAAAATGAATTTATTTATTCCCTTTACATCCTGGTCATAGACCCCTCCCTCTTTTCCGTCTAGTCCTACCCTCTCTCCCACATCCCCCTCTCCTATTTCTGAGAATAGGGGAGCTCCATCTACCCACACATCCCAGCTTGTCTAGTCTCATGAGGACTGAATTTTTCCTCTTCTCCTATAGCCAGGAGACACGATCAAAAAGCAGGCAACAGAGTCCGTATCAGAGACAGCCTCCACTCCCCTTACCAGTGGACCCACATGAGGCCTGAGTTTCCCATCGGCTACATATACTGAACTGCCATGGGCTACGCCTGTGCAGGGGTCTTAGGTTATTTCCATGCATGGTCCTTGGTTGGAGTATCAGTCACAGGAAAGACCCGTGTGCTCAGATTTTCTGGTTCTGTTGCTCTCCTCATCGAGTTCCTGTCCTCTCCTGATCTTACTGTTTCCCACTTCTTTCATAAGATTCCCTGCACTCTACCCAAAGGTTGCCCATGAGTCTCAGCATCTGCATTGCTAGTCTGCAGGGCAGAGCCTTTCAGAGGTCCTCTGTGTCAGGCGCCTGACTTGTTCCCTCTTTTCTCCTTCTTCTGATGTCCATCCTCTTTGCCTTTCTGGAAAGGAATTGAGCATTTTAGTAAGAGTCCTCCGTCTTGATTAGTTTCTTTAGGTGTACAGATTTTAGTAGGTTTATCATATATTATATGTCTATATGAGTAAGTATATACCGTGTGTGTCTTTCTGCTTCTGGCCAACTGTTGGACAGAGTGCATGGAATCTTATGTAAGAAGTGGGAAATAGTAGGTTATGGAGAGGACAGGAACCCCACAAGGAGAGCAACAGAACTAGAAGATTTGAACACAGGGGTCTTCCCAGAGACCCATACTCCAACCAAGTACCAGGCATGGGGATAACCTAGAACTCCTGCGCCGATGTAATCCATGGCAGTTTAGTGTCTAAGTGGGTTACATAGTAATGGGAAGAGGGACTGCCTCTGACACAATCTGATAGGCCTGCTCTTTGATCACCTCCCCCTGAGGGGAGAGCAGTCTTACCAAGCCACAGAAGATGACAATGCAGCCATTCCTGATGTGATCTGATAGACTAAGATCAGAAGGAAGGAGAGGAGGACCTCCCCTATCAGTGGACTTGGGGAGGGGCATGCGTGAAGAAGGGGGAGGGAGAGTGGGATCGGGAGGGGAGGAGGGAGGGGCTTATGGGGGGATACAAAGTGAATAAAGTGTAAAATAATAATAATAATAATAATAATAAAAAGGAAAAAAAGAAGGAAATCATGAAATTTGCAGGTAAATGGTGGGATCTGGAAAAGATCATCTTACATCATTTTTTAAATTTAATTTAATTTTATTAATTACAGTTTATTCACTTTGTATCTCAGCTGTAGCCCCCTCACCACCCCCTCTCAGTTCTACCCTCCCTCCCTCTTCTTTTCCTATGACCCTCCCCGCAGTCCAATGATAAGGGATGTCCTCCTCCCCTTCCATCTCTTACATTCTTAAAAATCAGTCTGTGATTTCCTCCAGAGAATTCTATATTTTTGAAATTTTGTTCCTTCCATAGCCTTCTTCAATTTCTACTGGCCATTCTATTATCTAAAATATATGAATTGACCCTAACCTTATGTTTAGGACCTGGGGGAATTCTATTAAAAAGTATTTATGTGACCTAGTATCCTTGCTAAATATATCAATAACATTTTAATTTTCAGTGAATTCACTAAGCTAGGATGCCAGCCCTGCTATTGGTTAAACTCTAATGTGAATTTAAGTGCCGAATTCTGTAAGCCTGTGGTGTCACTCTAGAACTTTTGCCATTCTGTTTCTAAAGCCTTTCTATATACCTTACATTTTCTAGTATTCCTTTGTTCACGTGCCCAATAAGCCCCAAGACTTTTCTCTCATACAGATGAAAGCAGATGAGTGACAATTATATCCACTCTCCTTTTTGTGATTTCCTCTGTAAATAATCTTTAAACTTGTATCAGCTGTACTTGCTCAAATTTGTATGTGATAAGGACTGGTTTAGCTCAGGATTGCACGCATCATTTGAAGTTCTTAAATTGTTCCTGGTGTTCTACATAGAATCAAAACTTCAGGAGACCTGCCTCCTGGAGTGTGAGTATATCTTAATTGGAGAAATAAAGATGCCTGGCACTGTATCAACAGCCACAGATCTGGTACTTTTTCCTGGACACCCACTGGTCAGCTTTTGGGATGTCACCAGGGATATAAGTTTCCATGGCCAATTATGTTCGAAAGGGCTGCATATTTGAACTGTCTATATGGTTGATCCTCAGGCCTCTTTGTCTTCAAATATTGCTATGAAAAATGTTCACAGTTTATTTTCCACAATTTGGGCAGAGAGGCTTTCTATTTTTTAGACAAAATTTTGAAACCTAATTTAAATAACCCTTTGTTTTAAAACTGTCAATTCCAAATTGCAATTGATTGCATATTGCTGGGTGTTAATATTTGTATCATATATTATTTGTGTGAACAAAGTAAAAAGCAGACTGCTCATGTTTTGTAGAAGCTAATTAAGGAATAGGAATAACCAGTGTCTCTTCATAAAGACACTATGGGTTAATGTGAGTCTTTTTAAAGCCAGGCTATGGAATAGAATCACCAAGAGTGCTCTAAAAACCAGGATGATCTCTTTCCACTCCAGGGTAATCAAGTCTGAGTCTCAGAGGGACAGGACCTATAGTCCAGGCTTCAGTAGAACCAAAAATCACTACTTTATGTAACAATAGCTTATTCCTAAAGACTTTTTTTTTTTAAATAAATGATCATAAAGGGTGCCAAATAGTTGGGGTTTCCTGCTAGTAGGTTGTCTCTTGAGGACCTGTGTGAGCCCCTGTGACATTAATTCCACCGAGCACCCATCAGGGTCTGAGATGACCTGCCCAGAGCCTGCCAAAGAGCTGACCTAGATAGTAGATTAAGTAGGCTCTTCCTCAGGTCTGCGATTGCCTCAGAGAAGCTGTTCCCTGAGTTTCAGGTTCTCTGGGAATAGAATAATATCAGTTTGGGCTTCAGTGTGCTTCAGTGGAGGAACATGGTAGCAATAGGAAATGATCAGGGCTCAGTTCTTACATTTTACTTCTTTAGCCATAGCCATCTCTGTACCTCCAGAATTCTGGATGACCTTTTATTTCTCATGCACCTCCTTGGTAGCCAGACATGACTATCATCTTTTAGATATGGGCATAAGGCTATGCTTTCTCAACAGCATAATTTATATCAACAATATCACAAGTCTATGTAAACCCACACTCAACAGCAACAGCATGAAAGAACTTAAAAACCCTTCAGTCCTGTGTGACTGCATAGTACATGATTTTGCGAATTAGTAAAACACAGATTATGTCAGAATTACTCTCTGTGCATTCTATGCCTACACCAGCCATCGGCCATATCCTGAATTCTGTGGGTCACTCTCTCATGGATCTCAGTTTTGGTTCTGAATCTTTTTATACTTTTTATTTTTAAGCTTTGGCTGTCCTGGAACTTACTCTGTAGATAAGGTTGACCACTAACTCAGAGATCTGCCTGCCTCTGCTTCCCGAATGCTTGGATTAGAGGCGTGTGTCACCATTGTCTTGCCTTGTTTCTGAATCTTCAGTACAGGTATGTTTCCTTGAACTTGTCAATTATTCCATGTGCTCCACAAGGAAAACCCATGTTATGTAGCAGAGATGGCTCATGTGTAGGTTGAAGCTTTGATTTTCTTAACCCCTGGTGAAGCTTTCTAGAGCTTGGGATGGCAAAAGACACAGAGTAACTTTGTGCGTGTATGTAAGTTTCCCAATGTGTGCTATTAACATGAACATTTTGTGAAAATGCTTGGAAAGTCTATATTTTCATATTCGATTTTTTACAATGTGTGATTACTTAATCATATACATGTACATATATCTGTATTTGTATATATACACATGTATATCTATATAGAACATGTATAGATATATAAAAGTGTGTATGTATTTGTTTACCTAATTTATTGAGAAAAAAAAGTATTTTATTTTCTTGTCACCTCTTACATGCACAGTTTATGAATGAGCTGTAAGGAAGACTAGCATTTTTTTCTATAACAATTCCTTCCTAACATTTCCAAGGAAGTTTTGTTTTCTGAACCCCAAATCTTGAGAAAAATCCACTGAGAGTTCAGGGAAATGACATTCTATTTTCTGTGGGAATCATTAATTAAAATGCTACTGTTAGAAGGGATCCACTGATGTTAAATCAAAAAACAGGAGTGGGAAACATGGATTAGGAAATCAAAGGCCGAACTCAACTTTTTCCCAAACCAGCATTGGAGCAAGGAGGAGAGAAATGGTCAGCATCTAATCAGTCAGTCTTGCCTGCAGTTGTTGCTAGACTACCGATGCATACTTGTGGCTGTGCAGATGTCTGGCTCTGAGCTACTATTGGAAGGAAACCTTCTAGAAGTTTGGAAGGAAAATATTTATAAACATCTGCATGTGATGTGGTTTATTGAAGTCCAGTCATGGTGTTCCACAAGAAGATGAACCTGAAAAGGAGAATAACTTTATGCCAGAGATTTCAAGATGAAATTTTGTGCACCCTTGCTAACTTTGCTAAGAAATCTGAATTTTTTTTTTTTGACTGCGTTCTTAAACAAAATGTTCCTTGGATTTTCCCAATGTTTGAATGTTTCTCAGAGGCCAAAAAATTTTTATAAGTATTTTACACAAAAATACAGAAAGACAGAAAGAAAGGAGAGAATCCAAACAAGAAGGCAAAATATAGTCTGGAATCTAAATGAGCAAAACCAAATGTAAACAGCAAACCCAAAGCCAGAGAAGGCAGAGAAAACATTTGCTTATCAAAAATGAATTAGTGCTTAGGAAGTAACTTTTACCTCACACACAGTTTGAATGTACTTTTGGGTATATTCTTAAGGCCTTGTAAAAATGCTATATCTGCCATGCAAGAAAGATCAAACCTACTAAAGGGCCAAGTTAATGTTTTGTAGATTTTTTTAATTTCATGTTTTAATTTTTTTAAAATTTTTAATAATTAGTTTATTCACTTTGTATCCCACCTGTAGCTTCCTCCTCCCCTTCTTCCATTTTCTCCATCCTTTCCCCTCCCCCAGTCCACTGATAGGGGAGGTCCTCCTCCCTTTCCTTCTGATCCTAGTCTATGAGGTCTCATCAGGAGTGGCTGCATTGTCTTCCTCTGTGGCCTGGCAAGGCTGTTTCCCTCTCAGGGGGAGGTGATCAAAGAGCAGGCCAATCAGTTCATGTCAGAGGCAGTCCCTCTTCCCATTACTATGGAACCCACTTGGACACTGAGCTGCCATGGGCTACATCTAGGCAGGGGTTCTAGGTTATCTCCATGAATGGTCCTTGGCTGAAGTATCAGTCTCACAAAAGACCCCTGTGTTCAAATTTTTTGGTTCTGTTGCTCTCTTTGTTGAGCTCTCTTTGTTCTCTCCAGGTCTTATTATTTCCCACTTCTTTCATAAGATTCCCTGCATTCTTCCCAAAGTTTGGTTTGTTTTGTAGATTTAAAATAGAATTTGAAATGTAATAATTTTTTAAATATACTTGTATTATTGCTTTCAACTTTATTATTTTATTATTAATTTTTTTATTTTATGTGAACTATGTTTTGTGTATATATATCTTGTCTATATACCATGTAGGTGCCTTGTATTCCTAGAGGCCAGAAGAGGCTGTAAGAGTCTTTGGAATTGAAGTTACAGATGACTATGAGTTGCCATCTAGATTCTGAGAATCAAACTCAGGTCCAGTGGAAGAGCAGCCAGTGCTCTTAATTTTTGAGCCATCTCTCTTGAAGTTGCTTTTAATTAAAAAAAATTTTTTAAGATGGTGTGCTTGTAGTCATCATGCCTTTTAGTGTTTTCATTATCGAGTGCTAATATTATGTATGGATTATTTTTCTGTTATTGAAGTTCATAGTACTGTTCCATTATAAAAAATCATACATTTATTATTATGCACTTTTATAATAGAAAATTTCTGAATGTTTAATAGAACATTATACAAGAAAAAGAACTTGTGCTTTCTATAGTGAATCTTTTAGCGTCAACAATAAATTGTCATGAAAATTAGAAAATGCTACAGTTTAAGGACTTCTAGATGAGGACTTGTGTTCTAATCCTGAAGATTAATATCCGTATCTGTAATACCAACATAGAAAATACAGATATTCTGAGGTCTAGTACCAGAAAAAAAAGAGTAGCATTCTCAGTGGCAGGAGAAAGTTGGAGGGTTAAGCCAAGCTCAATTACAGGGTGTCAGGATAGAGGACACCAGACGCAGAATGACATGGATACCAGAATTGGAATCCTGAAGACACATCAAAGTCAGGAAGCATCAGAAGCAAATGAGAGGGCAGAAGAAGCAGTGTTAAAAGGGGATGCTAATTCCAGGGTCAGTATCTTCTGAAATCAAGATTGCTTTAAAATGGCTGGGCATGGATCTCCGAGGGCAACAATCAAGAGATTTTAAAGGGCCAGCCTACTACTGAACTCTGCCTCCTGCAAAGTTCAAAGAGTTAAGTGTACGTACTTGATATAGTCACTGTTTGTTGATAACCCGATGGGGAACGGCATTAGGAAAGAAATCTATGTCTAAAATCACAACCTTTCTTTTACTTTGATGTGCATGTTCAAGACTTCATGTTTTCTGACTAATAGACAAATGAGAACAATGACAACACAGAGGGACAGTAATGGGTGCACATTCACCCCCTTGGAGATGGACTTGAGCACTATTCTTGAAGAGAGGCAGAGTTGAGACTATTTTTTCCCTTTCATAAGAGAGGGAAGGGGAGGATTATTATTATTATTATTATTTACGTCTGTTAAGTGAGGGGTTTTCTATCTGATTATGAATAAAAGTTGAAGACATACTCAAGAAACAAAGATAGGCCTCCTTGTTCTTAGACTCTGGCTAATCCATCTCTACAGTTATTTGGAGGAGAGAAGTGAAGAGACCTTCCAGGCAGAGCAGAGAAGCAACATGCCCGGCTAACTGGTTAGTAAGGCTCAGGTGTAGATGGTGTCTCTGGGTCTCTGTAGTCTGGGATTGCTGACCCAAGTATCCAAGGACTCACTGAAAAGGCCAAAGTGACCACAACTCATTACAGAAAGGGGAAAGGAAGCCTCCCTGGGGTGGGTATTTAGGAGTTGGGCTAAGGAAGGTTTCCTACATGAAGTAGGAATGTGTTGAGCTGTGCTGTATGCTTGCTAAACTCTCACCTGTGTCTACAGGTATATCGGAATTTGTGCACCCATCACTCTGAGTCTTTATTTGGCAAGATCGACAGAGCTGATCACAATTGCACATGTGTTTCTTTCTTGAATGATACACTCTGGTAGTCATAACTCAAAGGCTATTTTCATTACTATTTCTAATGTTCTGATCACACTGATCATTTCATTCAAATACAATGCATCTCTTTGACCTCTGGGATTTTGTGTCTCTCTTCTGTTTGCAAGAAACACTGTTCTTACTACTTACTAGCTTGCAATGAGGTAGCTCTGGAATGAAGTATGAGGCAGATCTCCAGCAATAATCATTTGTTCACATTGGTCTCTTCCACCCTCCCTTTTTATCTGCTAATCTAGTTATATAGGTCTTTTCTGCTGAAAATAATAGGGCTCAAGTCCTTTGTTATTAATAGCTATGGATGCCATTTACCTTCTGTGAACTTTTGTCTCTCTGCTTGAAAATTAAGGCTATAGTTTAAGATGTTTCAGGTCTTGTACAAATTTAGAATTTATTAACTTTTGATCACCATTCCTAATAGCACAGAACATAAATAAAAAAAAATCTTGAAAAAGTTCATAATACATTACTTCTAATTATTTGTTAAAAGAATGTAAAGTGGGTAATATGTTACTATCTATGAGAATAGAGAATAAGGATTCTCCTATACACAAGTTTTTATTGTAATGTCCAAAATTTATTCTTTAGGAACTCAGAGGAACAAACACTTGAGTATGATGATCCAAATATCAGCCTCTGGCAGGGTAAGAGGAGAGATGGGAAGCTGATTGCCTGTATGAAGTACACTAGTGAAATTCTGGGTGACCTTGGCTTTGGCAAAGGTCTTCTCAGGCATTAGAAGCCATCCACACTTCCCCAGTGTATCTGGGATGGATTGATGTGTTATTGCATTTCTATTACTTACTGAGTAAGCCCCACAAGCTCCACATTCTTTACCTCCATGTTATGAGTTGAAAGGGATAAGGAGGAGGATTAAGAAAACGTAAGACTGCTATTTACTCTTTTGTAAAAATTTCAATCCAGGTTTGCCTTCACCATGCACAAAAGCAAGGGGCTTACTCTTTGTATGAGAAGTTTGTGCATGCTGCAGAAATCTGTGGCTTCACTCTCGAGATGGACTGTTTAAGGCCAGAGGTCCCCTTTCTCCTAAAATTCAAAGGTCTTGGTATAGGAGAGAAGCCTCCAGGGAAGACTCAGCTGCAAAAGGTCGGAGTTGGCTCCTCATCTGAAGCAGATACCATCACAGGGCAATAGGGGGTCTCAAGATCTGGGGGTTGAATTTCTGCCTTTCTTTGGGGGCCTTCAAACTTACAAAAATTAATCCTTTTGATTGACTCTGTATCCTAATCTGGAAGATAAACTCAGAACACTTACCAGTTCTCAGCACTGCCTACCAGGCCGCGTCTTAGCGCCAAATTGTGAATTTCGTCTTCGTGACCTTTCCAATCTTCCCTTTTTACCTGTCCACTTGGTAGCTCACTTTGTCCTTCTTCCTACTCTGAGGAAACTTAGGTCAAAGTGTTTGGGATTGTGAGGGATTTAAAGAGATCGAATCGTTCAACCTTTCCATTTTCAGAGGAGGAAACTAAGATCTGAAGAGGTTATGTGATTACCCTGCAGATGTTTTTAAATCCTCTTGGCAATTTCAATATAAGGCATCATAGTGATTGAGGTTGCAGAATCATAATTAACTTTTTTATATGTAGATCAAAGCACTGCAGTTTGACATTACCTGTATCACTTCAGAAATTCAATTGTCAATGCAGATGTGTTTCAAAAGAATTGAAATGTCCTTAAATATAGGATATTACCAATCATTCTTTTAAAAATATCTTAGTCATAGGCTTTTGGGATATAAGCTAATATTCTGCAAAATTTAAGATGCAAAAGTAAAAATCCATTTCTACCAAAAGGGTATAGTGTGTAAAATTAAGAGCTCAGAACCTAAGCAGTTTGTGAGTCAATACCAATGGGTCATTACAGATTCCAACAAGTATAAAGGAGGCTACTGTGAAAATCAAGGTTGTTTGCTCTTTAGCATAACCATGTGGTAGTATCTTCTTAGGAATGAGATGAAAAAAAATGAATAGAGAGACAGAGGCATTTGGCCAAGCAACCTTGAATGGTTATAAAACTTGTTCGAGGCAGCTATAACATGACTACAACACTAGAACCCTGATTAATGCAAAAAAAAAAATGGTTCCTAGGAGGCTTCTGTTTGCCAAATGAGCTGTGGCTTCTCTAGCTAGCCACATAGGTGACCTGAGGGAATGACTTATCACCAACACATTGTGTAGCTATTAGGGTGTGCTTTCTTGCTCCAAAGATAAAGATTGCACTTGCTAAATCATCTTCTCAAGTTTACTATTATATAGAAATTTCTTAAAACAAGTATTTTCTATTAATAACTGAACACATGTTCTCAAAATGAGAGTCACTTAAGTCTACAAGATACATTAAATTATTGGCAGAACATGTGATTATGTGTAGTTTAGTGATTACTGCACACATTTTAATATTTTTTTTTTTTTAAAAAAAAGGCATGCACACTATGGGTTGACATTATAATCCTTGAGAATCAGAATATTGAGGTGTCTTCCTTTGATCTAATTTCTCTTGGTGGACTTTTTTCTTCCTTAAACATCATGATTTACAAGAACAACCTCCGTAGTAGAAGCCTTTAAGCTTTTCTCCTTCTTGTAGCCACAACTGTTGTTTGTACCTCTTGAGATATTTGTTATACCTATTAGGAACTCATCATTAAGGAAATAATGTTTTGAATGTACATTTCTCAACTTGTCCTATTTCAAAAGCTCTGGAGACTTTAGGAAGTAGACCCTGTCTGGTGGAGGTAGTTTACTAACAGTTGGCCTTTGAAGGACACTCCAACTCCTAGCCAACTCCTAGTTCTGGCCTATTTTCTGGGCTACCTTGTGGGCTATGATGAATTTCTGCTACTCTGAGCTGCCTTGCACCTTTCCCATCATGATGGACCACGACTTCAAATCCTGAGGGAAAATTAGCCTTTCTTTCCTCAAGTTTGTCTTGTCAGGTGTTTGGTCATAGGGATGTACAAGTCTAACAACCAGTACAGCTTCATTTTTTAAAGATGGAATGGGTAATATCGGAATGATATTACATACATACATACGTACATACAATAAGAACACGAAGCCTGTCAAATAAAGAATTGCAAATCCATTATCTGGGAGGAAGGGGACTTAGTCTTTCACCCCTGCTGCTATTGGATATGTTATGTTACTGGTTTTCATATCACTCAGGATAAGATATCTTCTTTTTCTTACAGTGAATATTGAGCCTCTGCTAGGTCTGACACTGTGGGTCAGATGCTTCACAGAACTCGAGGCACTCTAGTACAGGCATGAAAGTCAATATAAGAACACAGAAGGATCTACTGAGGTGAAACTAACTGCTGTTTCACAGAAAGGTGTCTCAACGTTGGATTGCCAAGGGTTGAATTTTACCATCTCGGGTTAGGAAACCTGGGCATATTCTCATTTTTAGTTGATTCTTCAGTGGAAGGCTAATAATGAGTTTCTTCGTGGTCTTGTTTTGAGAGCACAACATCACTGACAGCATAAATCTGATCAAGATTTTGGATTTTTTTTTTTTTAAGAAGAAGCATGAGTACATTTAGAGCAGTTGTCATACAAGACTCTGAAAAATTTTATTTTTTGAGAAAGGGTCTCACTCGATAGCCCTGGTCTTTCTGGTACTTGGTATGTGGACCAACTTGGCCACAAACTCACAAAGATCTTCCTGCCCCTAGTTCACGAGTTCACGAATAATGCATGCATTACCACATCTGTCAAGAACTCATTTTTCAATTAATTAATTAATTTATTCACTTTACATTCCATTCATAGCCCCCTCCCTCTTCTCCTGCTAGTCCCACCCTCCTTCTCTCCCTTTTTCTCCTGTACCCACTTCCTTACCCCTCAGAAAAGGTGAGCTCCCCCCAGTCTCAGCACATCAAGTAGTATCAGGACTGAGTGCATCCTCTTCTTTGGTGGCCTGGCTAGGCAGCCCCACCAGGGAGAAGTGATAAAAAAAATCATGCAATGGAGTCCTTGTCAGAGATAGCCTCACTTGCTACTAGGGAACCCAGTTGAAGCCAAAGCTGCCCGTTGGGTACATATGTATAGGGAGCCTAGGTCCAGTCCATGCATGGTCCTTGGTTGATGCACAAGATCTCCATAAGGCCCTCTGGGCTCAGGCTAGTTGCTTCTGATGGCTTTTTTGTGGAGTTCCGTTCCCCTCTGGATCTGGGTCCTTCTATCCTTCCCCCCAACTTTTCCACAAGGCTCCCTGTGCTCCATCCAATGTTTGACTATAAGTCTGAGCTGTCCTCTAAGAGGCTCCACCCAGCAGGAATTAATGTTTTTAATCTTATTATTTGTGTGAATAGGTATTTTTTGCCTACGTGTATGTTTTTGCACCACATGCATGCCTGGTGGTCTTAGAGGGCAGAGGTAGTATTCAGATACCCTGAACTGAAGTTAGAGACAGTTGTAGGCCACCATGTAAGTACTAGGAACGAAACTCAGCTCCTCTGGAAGACCAGCCAGTACTCCTAACAATTTGGGGCTTTATCTAGCCCTCTGGCAAGAACATTTATTTTTAAATGGAAAAGGTTGACAATTCAGTTTTATTAGAATTCCTCCTTCAAGGCTATGAATAACTTCTGATGTTGGCATACAGCTCAGGGATATCTACCATCAGGATAGGCAGAGGTCAATGACATCCAAACTAAAACGCAGGAAGTTATTCTCTAGAATAAAACCTTTTCCTCTGGAATCTTCTTCCCCAACATCATTTTGAAAACAAAGGCGGTTTATACCAGTGAACTGTGAAAATTGTCTTCAAATGAGAAAGCCAGCTCTTTTAAAATACAAAATCCCTTTATATATTAGAAGTTGCAGCATTAGTTTACATTTTGGTTTTCAATATTTTTCTCTTCTGTACTTGATATAAAATACATATAAATACATTTCCAACCTCACACTATCTTTTCTTTTACCTATTTCACCATTGGATTTCTTTGTGGAATTGTTCCTTTGTGTCTCTGCACATTTTCAGAACATAATCATTAATAATCTTTCTTTCTTTTTTTCTCTTTCTTTCTTTCTTTCTTCTTTCATTCTTTTCTCTTTTTTTTCCAGCTAGAGAAATCCTGCTACTAAACTCACAGTTTCAAATGATAAAGACACCTTTACTGTAAGACCTGATGATCTTAGACATTCTAATAGCAGCTTGGGGGGAACTTGCCTAATGTTCAAAGAGAAATTCTACCAAAAAAAAAAAAAAGAAAAAGAAAAAAAAAGAAAGAAAGAAAGAAAGAAAGAAAGAAAGAAAGAAAGAAAGAAAGAAAGATTGATTTTGGAAAAGAGATGATTTTTGTGATCCACCCAGGTTACAAGGTTTTAGGCAAGGCTCTATTGGAGTAACAAGCATGCCTCTGAGCTTCTTGTTCTCAGGAGTCATAATAATATGTAGATATGACATTCCTAGACAGGTTCCAGGCTCCTGTGTCCTAAAAGAAGGAATTGGAAAGAGAGACAATTTGATAGGAGATTCTATACCACCAACAGGGGCTGGAAGACAGAAGAAATAGCTCCAACAAAATGTGGTGCTGAGGCAGAAGCTTTTATGCTACATTGTGTAGAGTTGGGGGCTCATTAGCAGAGTGAAAGCTTTCTCATACGTGTTCTACCCATTACATACAACTTCATGCATCACATGTCTCATTAGCATCCTAATTCTCTACTCAAGGATGTGCAGTTTGGTATTGTAACAAACTACAACTCAACTGCAGACACTTTGGAGTGGGTCTCAGTTCCAGTGACGTTGGCCAGTTCTTATAAGTCTCAACTTTGGGACTTCTACAGTTTCTCTTCCAGTAGGTTTTTCTAATAAACTAGTTTTGCAGCCTTTGTGTAAAATAGCCTCCAGGACCTCACTCTCCTACCCTATCCTTCCACCTTAACTCCCACCTGTGAGCTGTGGTTCCACACAATTTTTTGAGAGAAATGAAGGATAATGACTCATCTCCTTATAATGAGTTCCTTCTGTTGTGGGATGCAGACAAACCTCTCCCTGCCTGTCCATCACTTGGAAAGGAAGATCTGTAGTAGGAGTTGGCTGAAATCTCTCATTACAAGTTTAATTTGGAATCCTTGTTTCCTGAAAGAACTCTTAACCTAAGGGTTAGCTAAGGTAGCTACAGTGACAGCTTTTTCCATTGCTGATGTTTCTTTTTGGCTGACTGTGCCATATTTCATCTCCTCTATATTTCCTGCTTATGTTTTTTTATGTTTGTCAAAAAGTAGGCCCTTTGCCTGGAGAAACAAAGAAAGAAGAGGAGCAATCTTAAAGAATTAGAATTTGTCTACTTCTACAGTTCACAACTCCAACATATGGACTCCATGTGACGTATCAAACTAAAATGTACTTGGGCTTCAAAGAAAAAGAACACTCTAATTTGGAAGGGACTTTAATTTTAATACAGAGTACATATCCTTGAAGGATTTAACAGTGGTTGGTTATAGCATGGAGGATGTTCTGCCTTCTGTTTGTCAAGCGTATTCAGCATTACTGGTACTACTCAGCATGTGTGTGATCTTAGACAAATAATCCATTCTCTAGCATCTTAAGTTTCCTCGCCTCAAAGAGGGTAGACTTCATGAGACAATTAAATGAGGTAAGTTCACGTTAAAGCTTCCTGCTTTTTAAAACTGTAGTACCTGCCACAAGCCATCTGCTCACTAAGCACTAGCTCTTGTTGTAAGTAACGAGAATGAGGGAGATGAAGCAACCACCATCCTTAGAAGAGTTAAAAGCTAACCATTACCATGGAAGAGCGCAATGTAAGACTACCTAGAGGAAGGTTTAGCTTCTACAGACAGGTAAGTTATGCAGGTTTTACAGTGCGTTATTCGGTGACAAAATATGTACTTAAAATGGCAATTAAAGCAACCTAAGGTACCAATGTAATACATCACAGCTACCTCTTCAAGGAAACACAATTGCTGTAGATAATTTCAGATGGTTATGTTGTTATGAATATTTTAAGAGGTAAAAGTGAAACATCAGGAAGGCGTAGCTCCAAGGTTTTTAAACACGCACCTCAGAAGTCTAAAACTAACCAGTAAGGTTCCTGCAAAGCTCCATGATGAAGGAATGCATCTTTCACTCTGTGACGGACTTCGATCTGAAAGTAATGGTCCCTGGATGAGTGGTGTTTCTTAACACCAAGTATCAACAGCATCGCATTTAATGTTTAAAGGAGACCGGACAGTTGTTGGCTTTGTTTGTGTATCATGTCAGTGGCCATGCTGAAGGCACAGAAGGGCAGGTGGCTGTGAGGTGATGTTAATAAATATCGGTTTCCTTAAAGTTTATCCAGGGAGATGTTTAACAGGAGAAGTCAGGTGCTTCCATGGACTATATCACCACAAGAATGACTCGTGGTAGGAGACACTCTGAGAAGTAGGTTTGTTTCAAGTTGTGGTTAAAGCAGAGGAACTCAGCATCCTTCTAAATTAATGGAGGCTTTCAGTCTTGCTGGCACTGCTCCTTTATCATTCATATGACTAAGCAGACAATCAATTTAGTGGCAATGTATGGAATGAAGGGAAAGAACAAATAAGCTATGAGTGATGAGAACAGAAAAATCAAAACCTCCCTTCTTTATTCTTTTTTAATGGCTAATACCAACAGGGACAAGACCAGTAAAAAGAGGTTAATGAATTGCCGAGATCCTTTAAAAAGTGATTGACTGGTATTGAAGCACAGTCAAATCAGTCATAAATATTTACTTTTATTAGCAACAGTGGGATGCCTGTTATTTTTGATTGATTTTTAAAGCTGGCAAAAATTTACCACCGTGACTATTATCAAATGTTTCCAATTTTGTCAATATTTCTTTGCTCTAAACAATTCCAGAACACACAACCTTCTAAACCTCTATTTGAAATGTGTTTTTTTTTCAGCACCATTTCTAAATGATTACAAATGACAAGGTAAAGTGAAGTTCCCTATATAATTAAGAATAATTATAATCTTTTCATTTTGACATTTGTTCAAATGGAGAGGATGGCAGCGATTGTGGGATTAATGTTCTCTGATAATCCATATTCCACTATCACTGAATTGCTAACCTGCAGTTGTGTTATTTGCTTTACCAATTGAAAACGAGGCATGATAGAAACCTCTGAAAAAATACCAGGCAGCTTAGCAAAGGCAAGAAGAATCAGAGGAGTTAAGAGGCAACACTGTTCCCACAATACTGCTGCTCATGTCATTGAATAAAATGCTGCTTTATTTTGGTAAAATGCAATTTGACATAAGGGTATTTCTTGAAATTTGTTGCCTAGGCCATCAAAAAGATGGAGATCGCTTTTAACACAGTGTATGTAACATTAAGATCCAATAATTCAATTCGAAGGAACCTAACAAAAGGAATTTCCTTCAGATAACAACAAAGAGTTAACATTTCCCAGGGCAGACAAGTTTCCAATTCAATTAGTTTTAATGAACCTTCTGCTCACTGGTTACTGAACTAGAAAGAACAGCAATAAATGCCCAGAGGAAAGAGAGAGAGGATATTAAAGGAGGGTTAGTATATAGTATATAAATTTCCAAGTTGACTAAAAGAGCAGCACTGATGTAGTTTTTGGGGCTAACGCCACAGAATCAGACCCGTTTGCTGAGTTTAGTGCACAGGACAGCAAATCTCAGGCAGTGGTTCCGTGTGATGAAACAAAACAGCATTGTACAGTCTCTGTCTGTTAAGACAATAGATGCTACAGCAACACAGTTCCTTAATTGAGAGAATAATATCCCTCGGAGAAGCAGAGAATAAATTTTCTTACTGTCAGAGAAACAATATTGTAGTTTATGTATGTCTAAACACACATAAATACATAACTATGCATATAACTTTCAATTTTTTTTAAACAAAAATCTTGATATTTTTAGTTTGCATATGATGGAAATTATATACATTTACCTTTGTAAGGAAAAGCAGAGATATAAATTATGAAAGCCAAAAGCTGCCACACACAGCATTTTTCTATTTGGGATTCAGAAAATGAGTTTTACTCTAAGATTTTAATGGATTTCATATTTTTATTTGATTCTGACGGCCACCTTAAACCTGTACTACAGCACAGCAAACTTATATTTGCAGGGTCAAGCTGCAAGGCATACTGTGGTTAAATATGGTACCCTCACAGATAGGACTGTATAAGTATACAAATGAACCCCAGTTAATATTTGAAATAAACGATAGAGCCAATCCAGAGCCTGTGCATCTATTATTGTTTCAAGTCAGCATTGTCAGGCATTTTTCCATTTCTTGAACTTTAGAGTGAATTTGCCTTTTCCAGCTGCACTCTTATTATGTGAACCCTTTACTCTTAGTTGCATGCTCATCTCCAGCCATGCTTTAACTGGGTGCTGATGATGAAAAGTTCTAAATACACAGTAGTAAACACACCCTATGCATTCTGCATCACGTAGGAGCCACCTAACCCTGAGGTGCTCTTTTCCCCTCATGTGAGAACCTCACAGACATTTTATGAAAGCGACCAGGAGCTTGCCTTTCCCAGTCAGTTTCCTAAGGAATGCATATGAACATGTACTTGCAGATATGATCAGCAGGTACATTTTTGATGATGCGTTATTTTCCCTTTGCAGGTGCATTTCTTTGACTAAATTGAAACTCAGGCATGGATGTCTGTTTTGTCAGTGAGCACTTGGATTTGAAAATAAAGCATCTGGTTTGGTTTTTCTTTTCTCTCTCTCTCTCTCTTTTTACTTTATAATCACACATTCTGCCATCACCAGAGCAAACTTAGGTTGATAGTGAAATAGAACTAAACCAAAGGCAAAGCTATGGCTGAACTGCACAAGTTGTCTTCACTAACCTTTAAAGGAGAATATAGCAAATAGTCAACAACAGCCTTGAAAGGGGCCGACATCCATCTGCAGAGTTCATGCTCTGCTGTCTCACTGAACGACAGACCTCCTTTAATCTTACTAGTTATTATTAAAATTTTGGTATTACTCGATGGCTTTTTATTTTTATTACTGCATTTTTAAACACAAAAGAATCCACTGCATAGCTTCTAAGGAATGGTTGCTTTAAATATGTAGAAATTAAATAGAACAAGAAATAAATTGGAAAAAAAATGAAATATAGGACACTAAATTCTTGTATAAACCCTTTGTCTTGCAATTATCACTGCACTGTCCTCCTGTAAATTTATTGTACGTAATCCTACAGAGTAAAGTGATTTTTCTCAGCTAAAAAGGGAATATGATAGGGATTAGAATTTTGAAAATATAAATATTAATGTTGAACAAAACAGTTTAAAATTTTATTTCCAGCTTGGACACATGCTTTACTGTCTCTTGAATTCATTTTAGGTCCTTTTAAGCATATGTGCTTGGTTGTGGTGTTAGGGCTTTGGAAAAGATCGTGAAGAATAAAATTCAGAATTACTTTTTTGGCAGGAGTCTAAAAATTAAACCTTTAGGAAAAGAAGGGCTTCTTCATCCAATGGCAACTGAAATGTGAAGTGTGATTATGAATGTACATATTGGTGGAAGAGCTACCTGTCTCTGAGTGTGAGGGACTCAAGGTGCTGGAACTTGCCTCACTGCTGCACAGTGAACTACGTGTAGAGAGAACCCCCTCCCCAGCTGACAGAGACTTCTGACCAGACAGGGGCAGTCATGGGCAAAAGAGCAAGCTCCTACTTTTCAGGCATTTAATAAGCAAAAGGACATATCTAGTGAGTAATATACTAAAGATTCAGGTGCCTGGTTTTCTTAAAAAAGCAAAAGAAACTCTAGAACTTTGCCTCTAAGGTATTACAAGAACTTTGTCAGTTGCACATGAGAAAATAGAGCCCATAGCCATATAGTAAGCAAAAAAATTCTGTTTGAGTATTGACATGACAGTTTTTGAAAGTTCAAGCAGAAAACCAATTATAATGAGCACTGGAAAGCCTGGAGCCCTGCTGTTCAATAAATAAAAAGTACAACAAACTATTTTCCAAAAAGGTTCTAGAGAGTTTCTTCTTGTCCCACTACTTACAATCTGATTACATAAATAGTCTCTATTTGCTGTTGAATTGCCAGGCAGCTGTATTAAAGTACAAATCAAATCAAGTCAGGATTAGAAAGTAAAAGAGCATGGTTTAAAGTAATCTATCCCCCAGGAACTGTGCTCAGATTCATCAAACAGAGCTTAAAGTACAGTATATCTTATACCCTCGTGTTTCCATGCTGCATTGCTGCAAAACCAGTTATTATTTTTGAAATCCAGAGAATGTTGCTTCTTGCTGAAGAAGGCTCACTTGCTTATTTAAAGGTACTATTCATATGTGCCACTTATTTATTACTTCTTTTGGTTAAGATTCATGCAACCTAAGTACTAAAGACTAGAAGATTTTTTATTTTTTATTGACCATATTTTATCTGCCTCAGCTGTGAATGGTCATGCATACTTCCTGTAGGGAGAGGAATAACTAATATCATCCAGATTTGGGTGTTGCTTAGTAGTGTTAATATTAGGGAAAATCCAGGAATCCTGAGATATCATTGGCTCAGGAAGAGTTGTGCATATCCGCCCTTGCAAATCCACTTCCATCCGGTTTTACTTAAGGAGAAAGCAATTCTTTCATTCCAACCTATAATTGCTTCTGATAGAAAATTCTGTATGTACTCATCAATGTACATATCATAGCCAACAATGTTTTGATATTTACAGAATTTATATTATCTTTGAGCAGAAGGAATAATGTGTAATTATTATGTATCAAAGTATCATTGGTCATTTTTTTGTTTTATTATATATAGAGCAATTAATTTAAAAACACAAATATAAGCTTGTGTTTAACATATCCTTCATATTTATACAATATCAACATAGTTATTAAAAACATAGTATCTATAGCTATCGTATTCAATATTAGTATTCAAATTACACGAGGGTAGCCTATGAAGACAGCTAGATATTGATTTATAGTGATAAGTATGTATTTCGCATGTAACATGGAGAAGAAAACACTCAAAAACATTTTTATATCTGTGAGCTAGTTTCATGAGACTAGGTAATATGTGTTTTAACTAGGCAGCTCCATGCTCATTTTTCTACCCACATCTCTAAGCTTGGGAAGAAAAAGTCACCAGTTGCCATTCGTTAACATTTCTCATGTAAGTTGCTTTCCTTGCAAGCTCTGCTGCTTTAAAGCAAGCATCCAGTGTCATCAGTGTGTGCCAAGAGGTATGAATGGTGGCACCTCTCCACAGTAGCGGGAGGATTTTCAGACCAATTTAATGTTTAGTTCTCTGCACTTTGTGAACCTGATCATTACCACTGACACAGATCACCTGTAGCGCAGTGTAGCCAGGCGTCCTGGGCGTCCATGGGAAGAGACCTGTATTCACACAGGAACCTTGTCCCTTTCCCTGCGTGGAGACAGAGAATCCTGCTTGACTTGTTAAAAAAGCAAAGATGGGGGTTTATTAACCTTACCTTCATCATCCTCATCCAGGTTTATCAGATTTATCAGGATTGGAATTGACTATTTGTGGCTCCCTTAAACCACACATGGGGGTTTGCCATGGTGGCAGCTGCATACCATGTCACCCAGCCCGATGGTGTGTTTGTGGGGATGGCGGGTACCCCTGGAGGCATTTTGCCAGGAGTCAGAAAAGTTTCTAAGAAACTGTCTGCCAAATTATCCTGGATATGCATTTGAAACAAACAATTTTTGAAAATCTTTTAATGAAATATTGATTTTTACCAAGCACATCAAACTAAAGGCAAATGTACCATGTGCCATGATTAAAAAAATAACAATATATTATAGGTAAACTAAGATAAATGAGTTAAGTGCTCAGTTTGCAGTGCAAATTGAAACCATATATCACAACCTTTCATTACATTGCATTAGCTGCAGAGTGCAGACTATGGAAGTTGATTGAATGGGTGATATCAGATTAGTAGGGAGCGCTGCTTCAACCGATGGTGGAATTTGGAACAAAAAAGGAATCATTTCCATAAGAAAAGTTTCCTAAAAATATTTTTAAAGTGAGTGTGACTGATAGCCGAGAAAGCCCATGGCTCCCTGAAATTGCCCTTCCCGTATCTCACATGAAGAAATGAAGGGTTTGGTATTAATTTTAAAGCTCCCTTTGATTGGGTGAACCTGTCTCCGTTTCCTGTGACATTGTTGCCACAGGTCATTGCCTGGTGCGGCGTACCATGAAACAAACAAATAGAAAAAGCCACCTCTGGCACTGTGAGCCTCACTGCCATCTGACTGCTACCCTCGTGGCTCAGGATGATGAAACGCAGAGGCTTGGAGAAATCTTCCTATGGTTAGATGGGAAAAAATGAGCATGATGATCACATGTAGTAGGAAGGGCAAGACAGACAGCCGGAGTCATCTCAGAACTCACAAGAGGAAGGGGAAGACAAGAGGTCACAATTATATTCTGGTATCACACTCCCTTTCACAGAGATCTGATATATTCAGTTTGTTCTTGTACAGTGCTTAGGGAAGTTCTAATTAAGGAAAGGAAGAATTTTGACACATGTGAAGCAGAGATCAATATTTAGCACTATAATCAGCAATTCCTGATGGCTTGACAGTGTCACTATACACATTGAAACTCTCCCTTATTCTCCCAGCAAGGAGAGCCAGGCAGAGGCTAACAGGCTTACGGCAAGCCATCATGAATCACATAAAGCAGTGTCTCACATGCTTCTGTTTGTCTTGCTTTTTATCTTCATTCATCCTTAGAAAGAAGGCTGCATGGCCACCAGCCCCGAAAAGCCAACTTGCCTCAGAACTGCAACAATAGACAGCAAAACTTACTCCCCTATAGTTACTTCCCCTATAAAAGAAAGAAAGAAAGAAAATAGAAAAGAAGAGCTGGCTGTTTACTCTCTGAAGACACACACCACATTCCTATTTAACCTAAAGGGACTTTATTAGCCACTGGGAAAACATTAATTTAAAGCACTTTGTGGTGAGGTTATGGTTATAGTAAGAAACAGGTTTTGAATATACTGATTTTTTTTTTCTGTTTTTCTTCCCCCAGATTAACCAATGGTCTGCTATATAACAAAGAAAACTCTGCCACCTCAGGACTGAGCAAAGCACCTCATTTTGGTTTGAGGCACAGGAAGTTGACAAGGTAACAGTTACGCATTTTCTGTCTTCTAAGAGATTTACCAAGCCCTGGGCTGAAATACAAAAGTTTAACTTTATAAGGCATAATGTCTACTTAGATTTTGCCTAAGAGGTATCTTATTAAAACACCTACTTGAGTATAATTTTGTTTATATTTTTAATGTGTATATGGTTTTAATATCACAGTTTTAGCTGTTATTTTGGCACATTTAAAACCAAGTCAAAGTAAAAATAAAATTGACTTGAATTTAAATAAAATGCAGTTTATTTCCTTTTAAGAAATTTTAGAGACTTATTAAGTCTTCTCCTAAAACTATTAAAAATCACAGTATATCTAATAAATACAAAAGTTCATTTTCAGAAAGAGATTTTAAGATTCATTTAATTTATTTTTGCATATTAGAATCTGATTAAGCAGTATGTACCTGAATAACTTAAAGAAATAAACACCCTGTAAAATGTGATGGAATAATTTGACTCCAATTTACATAGGGAACATTATTTCCAACATTCCTCATCTCCGTCCTGGACGTGCAGCTTGCGCTGTATGACTGTAGGTGGGAGCGGAGGACCTGGTGTCTCGCATTTCAAACTGTCAGCTGGTCCTCACGGCTCTGTTCCTGTTTAAGTGAGATGCTGACACAGGCTCGCACACTGACTATCCCGAGTAGCACTAATTAAGGGCTGTCCAACTGTGCTTTCTGTTGAGCAGTTTGCTACAGTGGGTGACAGGAAACAGCCTGAGCTCTGTCTGCAGAATGACATAACAAAGACTTTTTTTTTTTTTTTTTTTTTTTTTTAAACACACAGATCTAGAGGACGGGATACAAAGGCCTAAGAGAGATCTAAGTTGCCTATTTGTTTTCATTAATATGTAATTTTGAATTAAGAAAACTCTGCTAGGTCACTGTTTACTGCAAGTTTATCAGGGCTTTTCTAGTCAGAATCAGTGATAGTTAGAATAAAAGGTGGTGCCTTAAATACAGACCCTCTTCCTGAAATATTAACATGAATCTCTTTATAAAAATGGTAGTCAGATGGATCAAATCATGATGATGTAAAAGCATTATTTGTAATTTACAGATTAACCTTAAAAAGCTTAAAGACTTAAAGGGATTGCATCCCTTGGATATCACTGTGAATGTGTATCACTGGTGAGCATATTGATCAAGAAAGTATTATAAAAATAATTTTATCGGAAGCATGAGAAGACAGGGAAAAGGATAGGAGCCTACCACAGATGGCTTATGAAAGACTCTACAGATTGAGGTATCCAAGCAGAGGCTGAGACTCATAACCAAACTTTGGGAAGAGTGCAGGGAATCTAATAAAAGAAGGGAGAGATAGAAAGACCTGAAGGAGACAGGAGCTCCAAAAGGAGACCAACAGAGCCATAAAAACTCAGCCCTAGGGGCCCCCGAAGAGACTGATACCCCAACCAAACACAATGCATAGAGAAGACCTAAAACCCTGGTTCAGATGTAGTCCATAGACTCAGTGTCCAAGTGGGTTCTATAGTAAAGGGAGCAGGGACTTTGTCTGGCATCAGTGGCTGGCTCTCTGATCACCACCCCTTGGGGAGTAAAGCCTTGCCAGGCCACAGAGAGACAAAGCAGCCAGTCCTGATGAGACCTGATAGGCTAGGGTGAGAGGGAAGGGAGGAGGACCTCTCTGATTAGTGAACTAGGGGAGGGACATAGAGGAAGAAGAAGGAAAGGAGGGTGGTATTGAGAGGAGATAAGAGAGGAGGACACAGCTGGGATACAAATTGAATAAATTGTAATAAATGATAATAAAAAAACCATAAAAATTAAAAAGAGTATGAAGGAAAAAACAAAACAAAACTGCCAAACTCAACCCAACCTCCAGTTTATACAATTTAGAATTTAAGTAGTGTAAGGTTAAGTTTGAATTCCATCCTTGCATTCATTTTCTTTTAACACTCCATTGTTCTCTATAAAACTAACCCCACATGTACGTGAGCCTTGGCTGTGTAGTAAACCAGGATGGACCTGTGTTTGACATGAAAAGGAGACGGCTAGCCATGTGCTCTCAGTGCTTTCTGGGAATATAGTCACCACTTTCCTCATCTACCAGAAGACATGGGACTTAGAACTCCAAACGTAGAACAACTTCCTTGACAGAGCTAAGAGATAACGCCTGCTGGCTGCTCTAGTGCACTTGAGAAATTGGCTGGCGCACTACTGTCCTTTTACAATGGTTTCATTTAATTGTAATCCAAAGATCAAAGGTCTGTAACTCTTTAACCAAATTCCAATGTCTGCCAAATTCAATAGCTGTCATTATTATAGAAAAAGGCAGTGTAATATGTGTGTCTTGATCTAATTTTATAGAAAAAGACACAATTTACATACTGTTTATTTAGTTAAGTCCCTAAAATCAATACCTTTGTCTGTACCTCTTTTGTTTAAAATACATCATGACATGGCAAACAGCTATATAAATGAATTTTTCTAAACCACACACACTGCTAATGTTTCTCTCTTGCACACTCAAAAAAAAGTATCAGAAATCATAGCATTTGATAGATCAACCTAAATGTATCTTAATATTAAATTACTAAAGAATGTTAAGTTTTACATTTCTAAAATTATACATTTTCTTTGAAAAGGTCAGTCATTTTCCTGAGCCACATTTACCAATAGGAGGACATATTTCAACCATTGAAATGAGAGGAAAAGTGATTACATTCAATATTAAGAGAAAATAATTGTTAAAAATGTGGCTTTCCTCCGGTGAGCTCCTGTGAAGGTTTGTAGATCAAATACTACTCTTCTCAAGGATGGAAAGCTCACTGAAGGCTGATAAAAGAAAAACCCATTTAAATAGTCACCTTATGGATGATTCTAAAATTCATTACACACGAGGAGGAAAAATATGGTCTATTTCAACTGCTGTGGCTGTACCTCTCCACTGATATTTCATGGTTGCGTTAAGATTTGTTTGTAGTGTGAGCAATGAATAGTTCCAAACCTTTGGTCATATTGATGGCCTTGGCTATCATTAGTGGGTCACAAAACAAAAGGAAATGAGTATAGAAAGGGAGGAGGAGGAGTTGACAGTAGCTATGGGAAGGTGGTGGGCTGATGAGAGTAAATGGAGAATATGTATAAAGTTGTCAAAGAATATGTTTAATTAATAAAATCATATTAAAATGGTGATCAGATAACTATATTTAGAACAAACATTTTAACTCTTTGGGAATAGCTATTTAGGTGTTAACTTTGCATTTTTAATGTATTTTAATTTATTCTTTAGAATAAATTTCTTCTTCCATTGCTTTGGGATTAATAAGTATAATTATCAAGATTAAGTAGGTTGTATCGAGTGGCAAATATCCCATGGTTGGAGTGGCGTATGCAAGGCAGTGGTTATTTAAACAAGTGCATGTGAAGACACGTGTGGTCGCCTCTTCACCAACATTTTATACTTTTCTATTTTAAAAAACCAAAATTTGATGTTGCTTCCATTTTTAATTCATTAGATATAAAGGGCATATGTGTTTTCATATATACTCCTTTCACATTAAATATTGAATATTAAGTTTTCTAACTTTATTTTTGTAGGAAAAACTGAAATATTTCAAATGTGAAATATGAACCATGTATATCTTACATAAGGTCAGTTATTAAGTCTAACTGTATCAGTGCTTTGTTCATAAGAGACAAAGGACATGAAGATGCTTGGTGAAGGGTGACTAGATAGCACTGGGACCCAAATCAGAATCTCTCTCTCTCTCTTTCTTTTTTCTCCTCCTCTTCCTTCTTCTCCTTTTTCTTCTCCTCCTTCTCCTCCTCCTCCCTCCTCTCTCTTTCTTATTTTTTGATTTTTGTTGAGACTGGTTTTCTCTGTGTAGCAGTGTTTGTCCTGGAACTTTTTCTGTAGACCAGCTTGGCCTTGAACTCAGAGATCTGCCTACCTCCGTCTTCAGAGTGCTGGGATCAAAGGCATGCACTACCACTGCCTGGCCAAAATAAGAATCTCCTTTCTCTTACAGTTTTGGTTGTGAGCCTAGCCTTTAATGGCTGAGTCATCTCTAACATGAACTGATTGGCCTGCTCTTTGATCACCCCCCCTGTGGGAGAAACAGCCTTACCAGTCCACAGAGGAAGACAATGCAGCCACTCCTGATGAGACCTGATAGACAAAGATCAGAAGGAAGGAGAGGAAATCCTCCCCTATCAGTGGACTGCGGGGAGGGACATGGGTGGAGAAGGGGGAGGAAGGGTGGGGTTGGTAGGGGAGGAGGAAGCCACAGGGGGACTACAAAGTGAATAAAATGTAATTAATAAAAATAAAAATTAAAATTAAAAAAGAATCTCCTTTCTGTCTCTCACACCCACACATTTAGTTTATTGATTTTTTAAAACGTTCAAGCTTATTGTGATTTTAAACATGGCTTTATATAATTCCTGCAGTAACATTGATAGGAAGGTGTCTTGTCCAGTTCCTACAGAGGAAACTGAAGCTTTTAAGTTTAAAGAGCTAAACAGCTTTTGAACTTAGAGTGATCTGAGTGTGACTATCATCATTGTGCCCTGTCTCTAGTCAGTCCTCTTACCATTCCAATTTTGTCTACATAGTGTAGCTGTGGGTTGCCAGATTTATAAAGGATTTTTCCTCATCTAACAGATAACAGCGTAGATGTCCCTCAACCAAATTTGAATTTCTGATGATATATTTATCCTTAGATTTTATTGCCTCACAGCACTTGAGCTCAGTAAGACTCCTCTTCTATGTTTTCACTGATTTGCATAGGTCCCACAGTATCTATATTCTGGTCATTGTTTTTTTTTTAGAGGCTTTAGCTCTTGATATTTAGGTTTATGCCTCAATTTTAGTCTGTTTGCTAATCTGGATAAGTCTTTTTATTTTTTTTAAAAGATCAGATATTTCTAAGAACCCATTATTACCACACAGCTCATCCATGAATGACCATTGGTCTATTCGTCTTCCTATTGACAATATAGCTGATGTGTATTGACTATATTCTCTATGCTAGGTACCAAAGCGGAAGACACCAAAACTAAGGATTCTTGCTATGGAGAGGGAGGTAGTCATTAAAAAAACCAAAACCAGCACATGACAACAACAACAACAAAACAACACCACCAAACCAAACCAAACCAACAACAACAAAAACGAAACAAAAAAGGGAAGAAAGAAGAAGAAAATGTAAGCATATGTGTTTCTAGGCCCGAACATTTTTTTCAGAAGAGCTTAATTTTGATTAATTTTTATATCCACAGCGATATCGAGCAGAAGCTACAGAGATTCTCCATGCAGCTCTACGGTCTCCCTGGTTGCCAACACCCCCAGCAAGCTGGAGCACTGTTGCAGCCGATGAACTTTTGTTAACACACGATTTACAAACCATTGTTTAGATGTACTCCCTCATGGAGTTGCTCATTCTACAGATTTGAATGGAAAGACACAGTGTATCAAAATGCTATACAGGGTGGTTTTAGTTGTTCTAAAATTCCCACTCATTTTTCAAAATACTTTCTGTTCTCTGGTAGACTACAGTGTCAAAGTGGTCTGGAAATGTAGTTTGTGGAGCTCCTTTGATAAAGTCTAAAGACTTAATGTCAGGAAAAGGATGCTTATTGTCCCACAACAAATTTCTGTTTATTTGAGCTGATGGATGCTTCAAGTTAATTTAAGCAGAAATAGTTATTTCTCACTACTCCAAAAGTGTATTTCAATATCCTCAAATTGAAAAAAAAATTATCACCATTCTGAATCATTGTGGTATAATAAGCACTGTATCATTAAGCCACAAATATAAGAACAATTCACAAAACATTATATTTTCCAGTGATGGTACACCAGAAATAATCATTTCTGGAATTTGACAACATTCTATTTTTCACATACTTGTGCTTAAACTATTCTAGGAAATGACAGAGCATGGAGTTAAAGTTGTGTATGTTCTTGGCATCTGGGTTCTCATAATGCAGCCTCTGAAATTAAGCTTAGTGTGAAATGTAGATTATACCATTTTTTGCAGTATCAACACAATCCAGGACTACTCTGTGCTGTTCCTGAGGATTCCTTCCTTTAGAGGCCCCCTCCCTTGTCTCCTACCAGTCCCACCCACCCTCCTTCTTCTCCCTCCATGCCTTTTTCCTAGTCCCCTGATAGGAGAGGTCCTTCTCCCCTTTTATCTGACCCTGGCTTATCAGATCTCATCAAGGCTGGCTGCATCATCTTTCTGTGGCCTGGTAAAGCCGCATCCCTCAGGGGGAGGTGATCCAAGAGCCTGCCACTGAGTTCATGTCAGAGACAGCTCCTGTTCCTCTTATTAGGGAAAACACTTGGAAACTGAGCAGCCAGTGGGTTTCCTTTGAACACGGAGTTTGGGTTCTCTCCATGCATGGTCCTTAGTTGGAGTATCAGTCTCTGCAGGCCCCCTAGGCTTAGGTATTTTGGCTCTGTTGTTCTCCTTGTGGAGTTCCTGTCCCCTCCAGGTTTTTCTATTTTCCTCTTCTTCCATAAGGACCAGAATATATAAAGAACTGAAGAAGTTAAACACGAATAAACCAAGTAATCCAATTTAAAAATGGGGTACAGTTCTAAACAGAGAATTCTCAACAGGGGAATATCTTACGGCAAACAAACACTTTAAAGAAATTCTCAACATCCTTAGTCATTCAGGAAATGCAAATTTCACCTCACACCCATCAGAATGGCTAAGATCAAAACCTCAAGTGACCTGTTTCTTGTTTTCTCCTACTTCTAATGTATATCCCATTTGTCTTTCTAAGTGAGGATTGATCATCTTACCCCGGAACCTCTTCTTGTTTAGCTTCTTTAGGTGTACAGATTTTAGTATGTTTATCCTATCTTATAGGTCTAGTATGCACTTATAAGTTGAGTTTATACCATGTGTGTCTTTCTGCTTCTGGGATACCTCACTCAGGATGATCTTTTCTAGATCCCACCATTTGCCTGCAAATTTTATGATTTCCTTGTTTTTAATTGCTGAGTAGTATTTCATTGTGTAAATGTACCACAGTTTCTGTACCCATTCCTCCATTGATGGACATCTAGGTTGTTCCCAGGTTCTGGCTATTATGAATAAAGCTGCTACAAACATGGTTGAGCAAATGTCCTTGTTGTGTACTTAAGCATATTTTGGGTATATGCCTGGGAGTGGTATAGCTGGATCTTGAGGAAGCACTATTCCTAATTGTCTAAGAAAGCGCAAGATTGATTTCCAAAGTGGTTATACAAGTTTACATTCCCACCAACAATGGAGGAGGGTTCCCCTTTTGCCATATCCTCTCTAGCCAGTCCTGATGAGACCTGACAAAGAGGGAAGGGGTTAACTGCTGGGATACAAAGTAAATAACCTGTAATTAATATAAAAAGTAAAAATTATATAAAGAAAACCTCAAGTGACAATACATGCTGGAGAGGATGTGGTGAAAGGGGAACCTTCCTCCATTGCTTATGGGAATGTAACGTTGTACAACAATGTTGGAAATCAGTCTGGTACTTTCTTAGACAATTAGGAATAGTGCTTCCTCAAGATCCAGCTATACCACTCCTAGGCATATACTCAAAAGATGCCCTACCATTCAATAAGGACATTTGCTCAACCATGTTTGTAGCAGCTCTATTCATAATAGCCAGAATCTGGAAGCAACCTAGATGTGCCTCAATGGAAGAATGGATACAGAAAGTGTGGTACATTTACACAATGGAATACTACTCAGCAAGTAAAAACAAGGAAATCATGAAATTTGCAGGCAAATTGTGGGATCTAGAAAAAAATCATCCTGAGTGAGGTTACTCAGAAGCAGAAAGATACATATGATATAGACTCACTTATAAGAGGATATTAGCCATATAATATAGTTTAAACATACTAAAATCCATAGCCTTAAACAACAAGAAGGACCCTAGGGAAGATTCTTAATCATTACATTATCATTGTCTTATTCTTAATCATAAGGCAAACAGGGTAAACATTGGAAGTAGGAGAAGAGAAGGAAAAGGACAGGAGCCTACCACAGAGGACCTCTGAAAGACTCTACCCAGCAGGGTATTGAAGGAGATACTGAGACTCACAGCCAAACTTTTGGCAGAATGCTCGATTTTGACTATTTTTATTGGGTTAGATGAAATTTCAAAATTCTTTTAATCTGCTTCCCACTAATTGTAAAAATTTGAATCTTTTAAAAAGTGTTTCTCAACCATTTATGCTTAATGTTTTGAGAACTTTTTTATTTCTATGCCCCATCTTTCCAAATTAATTTATTTTCTTGCTGTTCATTTTTATTTTAATGTTTTTGTATTTAGATACTATTGATTTGTCAGAGGTATAGAGATAAAAGTTCTTTTTTTCCAATTTTGTAGGCAACCTCTCTGTTTAAATGATGCTGTTAAAGTTTTTTAGCTTCATGAGGTTCCACTTATTACTTGTTTGTCTGAATGCTTGCACTACTGGGGTCTCATTCTACATGCAGCTATCCAGATTGACTGGCACCACTTACTGAAAATGCTCTTTTCTCCAGTATGGATTTTTGATTTCTTTATCAAAACAGGTGTCCAACGGTGTATGGACTTAGGCCATTATATTTAATTCTATTCTACTGATTATCATGTTTGTTTGAATTTCAATACCATGCTGTTTTCATTACTATTGCTCTGTAATACAACCTGAAATCTGGAATGGTGCTACTGAAAGTTCTTTTATTATTCCAGATTATTTTGGCTATCCTGAGATTTTGTGTTTCCTTATAAAGTTTAAGAGGGTTTTTTTTTTTTTTTGTTTTTTTTCAAATTTATGTGAAAAAATTGTGATTGAAATCTGTATTGAATCTGTATATTGCTTTTAATAGAATGGTCATTTTCACAATATTAATCTTTCTGATTCATAAGCACAGGAAGTCTATATCTTTTTATCTCTTCAATATCTTAAAATTTTTATCATACAAGTCTTTCCTTTCATTTGTTAGGGTTATTTCAAGATATTTCATTTTTGAGGTTATTGTTTTCCTGATTTCTTTTTCAATATATGTGTTATTGTATAGAGGGATACTACATATTATTTTTGTGTTTGTTAACTCAGAGTTTTGCTACTTTGTTGAAAGTAATACTAACTGTAGAATTTTTTTCTGTTAAAGTATTTAACGATTTACTATGTCTTTAATCTTAACACGGCTATAACTTTCTACAAAATATTCCTTGATTCTTCTATGTGCCTACACTTTTGTATTACTTTGTTCTGTCACTGACCCTCCCCTCAAAAAGTGAGAATAAAGTCGAAAAAAAAAACTATATTCAAAACCTGTTACTTCATATAACATACAAGACAATTGAAACTTTTTTAAAATTTAATTTAATTTTATTAATTACACTTTATTCACTTTGTATCCCCCCATTAGCCCCTCCCTCCTCCCTTCCCAGTCCCACACTCCCTCCTCCTTCTTCACGCATGCCCCTCCCCAAGTCCACTGATAGGGGAGGTCCTCCTCTCCTTCTGATCTTAGTCTATCAGATCACATCAGGAGTGGCTGCATTGTCATCTTCTATGGCCTGGTAAGGATGCTCCCCCCTCGGGGGGTGTGATCAAAGAGCAGGTCAATCAGATTATGTCAGAGGCAGTCCCTCTTCCCATTACTATGTAACCCACTTTGACACTAAATTGCCATGGGCTACATCTGTGCAGGGGTTCTAGGTTATCTCCATGCCTGGTACTTGGTTGGAGTATGAGTCTCTGGGAAGACCCCTGTGTTCAAATTTTCTGGTTCTGTTGCTCTCCTCGTGGAGTTCCTGTCTTCTCCAGATCTTACTATTTCCCACTTCTTACATAAGATTCCATGCACTCTGCCTAACAGTTGACCATAAGTCTCAGCGTCTGCTTTGATAGTCTACAGGGCAGAGGCTTTCAGAGGCCCTCTGTGGCAGTTTTCTAGGTTGTTTCCTGTTTTCTTCTTCTGATGTCCATCCTCTTTGCCTTTCAGGATGGGGACTGAGCATTTTAGTCAGGGTCCTCTCTCTTGATTAGTTTCTTTAGATGTACAGATGTTAGTAGGTTTATCCTATGTTATATGTCTATAGGAGTGAGTATATACCATGTGTGTCTTTCTGCTTCTGGGACAGCTCACCCAGGATGATCCTTTCTAGTTCCCACCATTTACCTGAAAATTTCATGATTTCCTTATTTTTCCATTGCAGAGTAACACTCCATTGTGTAGACGTACAGGAGACAACTTCCTGAACTGAATACCAACAGCAGAGGCTCTAAGAGCAACAATCAATAAATGGGATCTCATGAAACTGAAAAGCTTCTGTAAAGCAAAGGACACCGTTATCAAAACAAAATGACTGCCTACAGATTGGGAAAGAATCTTCACCAAACCTTTATCTGACAGAGGGCTAATATCCAGTATATATAAAGAACTAAAGAAGCTGAAAAGCAGCAAACCAAGTAATCCAATTAAAAAATGGAGAACAGAGCTAAACAACGAACTCCCTGTAGAGGAATATCGAATGGCAGAGAAACACTTAAAGAAATGCTCAGCGTCATTAGCCATTAGGGAAATGCAAATCAAAATGACCCTGAGATTTCACCTTACACCCATCAGAATGGCCCAAGATGAAAAACTCAAGTGACAACATATGCTGGAGAGGTTGTGGAGAAAGGGGAACCCTTCTCCACTGCTGGTGGGAATGTAAACTTGTACAACCACTCTGGAAAGCAATATGGTGCTTTCTCAGACAACTAGGAATAGCGGTTTGTCAAGATCCAGCCATACCACTCCTAAGCATCTATCCAAAAGAGGCTCAAGTACACAATAAGGACATTTGCTCAACCATGTTGTAATAGCCGGAAGCTGGAAACAGCCCAGATGCCCCTCAACTGAAGAATAGATCCATTGAAACTTTTTGGGGAGAAGTGACAAGTTTGCTTGAAGCATGGTGTGGAACATTGGAAAGATTAGAACCACTTTACATTGAAAAATAGTTGATATTACCGTAATGGACTCCACATCGTTAAGAACAAAGGAAGGATATATTTATTGAAATTGTAGCTCATTAAATCCAAAGTAAAAAGAAATTATACTTACTTCAAAATAACATATAAGGGGAACTCATAAGTATAATCAGTGGTAAACACCAAAACTCAAAGCCCGAAAGTGTTTAAATTATGAACTACAAAAACAAAAAGTAAAAAGTGACACAAGCAGAACTTTGAGACTTTAAAGGCGGTGTGTATGCTGTGCATGCCTTCTAACTTTATGTCCATGCATGTCTTTTTCACTATTTCACAAATACTGCATTTCATAAAATGACACCAATACTTGTGAAGTTCTAAAATTTTAGCTTAGGGTTACTTGTCTATCATGCCAGAAGATCTAGGTTCTGCCCTCAGTACTGAAAAAGTTCTTTTTAACTAAGAAGTACTCCTTCCTTTTATTCTACCTTAGCAGTTCTATATTTAGTAGAAGTCTATTCCCTGCCAATAAAGCACCATTCTTTAGGTGTTCTTAGAAAGGTATTTGTGGGCCATATTATTCCTTTATCAAGTTATTTTCATCAATATTTGTGCACTGTATCTCCTCTTAAAATAACTATTTACTTATCACTTTAGTTAGACAAACCATGCAATGGTTGAGAATTTAATGACTGACAAGTCCTGTAAATTAAAATAATTGCAATAAAACCATTTTTTATTTATGTCTACTTTTCTGAAAACTAGTTGTTTAGCAATGAGCTCTCATTCTTTATAATATTTTATTAATTCTTTTCCAATTTTATATAATGAATTTTGATCACATTCACTCCTAATTTCTCCTCCTACCTCCTCTCATATTCACTCCAACCTCCTTAACCACCTGAAAACTTTGTCTTTCTTTGTTTCTTCCTGGAAACCTTGCCAACTACCCAGGCCTAGTGAAGTTATGTACCTCCGAGGAGAATCCACAACCTCCACTTGACTAAACCAGAATAATTCCGAACCACATTCTAAATATTTGTTCCTATACCCACAGTTAAAGGTAGTTTTCAGTCCTCATTGTCAGGGAAACTTCTCAAAGACCATTATAGAAAAATCAATCAAAATTCAAGGTTGTGGAGGCCACTCCCAACTGAAACATCTGTAACATAACATCTGTACCTATGGCCAGAAATCATGAAAAAGGGGTAGAAAGATTGTATGAACCAGGGAAACTGGGAGTTTTCTGTGAGACTGTATTCTAGGAATGTCAAAAGACACCTATAAAGTTTTATTTTCTGAAAATAAATATTTTCAGAACAAAATGAACCCAACTGAACAATCATGAACCCAACTGAAATTCGAATATATGTAGGGAAAAGCTCATGAGACTTCAACATTACAGAAAGAACTTTGGTCACCCAAGGAATGTGGAGAGTTAGAGAAATAGTCATTCCCAGAAAGATCACACCAATTGATTATCCAATACCAAATGTTTAGCCCTGAAAACATGTACGTACAGACTGTGCATGCTGCATTTATGTATTTAGTAATGAAACACATGCGCGAGCGCGTGCATGCATGCGCGCTCACACACACACACACACACACACACACACACACACACACACACACACACAC
>NW_026585895.1:26538735-26566382 GCF_907164565.1 Psammomys obesus
CACACACACACACACACACACACACACACACACACACACACACACACTCCTTCTACTCTTCCACCAGTCTCCCTGAGCTGCAACTAATGTTTGGTTTGGGTCTCTGAATCTGTTTCGATCTGCTGCTGAGTGGAGCCTCTCAGAGGATAGTTATGCTGGCTCCTGTCTGCAAACTTAGCAGACTATCATTAGAAGTGTCAGGGTTTGGCTCTCTTCCGTGGGATGAGTCTCCAGTTGTGCCAGTAATTGCTTGGCCATTCCCTCAATCTCTGCTCCATCTTTATCCTTGCATATCTTGTAGGCAGGGTAAATTTTGGGTGGAAGGTTTTGTGGGTGAGTTGGTGTCTCCATTGAGCCTTGGCTTCGTTGACTTCTTATTCTTTACATCATTATGTACTGAAAGCCTTCTTTGAGCCCATTAATAATATAATATAATTATATAATATAATTATTTTATTATTATATATAATAATTATTATATATAATTATATATATTATATATAATAATAATTATTATTATTATTTTGCTTCAACCTCTAGAATGCTGGGATTTCAGTTGTTCACTGAATTCTTCTCTTCTTGTTTGAAGTTCCTTCTCAGATGAAACATATGACCAAGTTTAGTCCACATCTCTAAATCACCTTTGTCCTTTTTTTTTTTTTTTAAATTACATTACTTATATTTTTATTTCATCTGTATGAGTGTTTTGTTGGCATATATGTATGTGTGCCACACAGGAGTCTGACACTTAAAGACATCAGAAGAAGGCTTTGTATCCTTTGGAACTGAAGTTGAAGGTAGCTTTTGGCCATCATGTAGATAGGTGATAAGAATTGAACCTAGGGCTCTGAAAAAAAACAGAAAGTGCTTTTATACCTCCTCATTCCAATGATTTTAAATATGAAAACACGTGAAAAGGGATGGATGAGAAACCATCACTATGGTGGTTTAATAGGAAAATGGGCTTCATTGACTCTTATATTTGAATGCATGATCCCAGTTGGTGGAACTATTTGAGAAGGACAAGGAGATGTGGCCTTGTTGGAGGATGTGTGTTGTTGGCGGTGGGACTTGATGTTTCAAAAGCTTATGGCATTTCGAGATAGTTCTCTGATTCCTCCTTGCTAACAAGGATCTAAATTCTCAACTACTGCTCCAACTCCACGGCTGTCTGCTTGCTGCCGTATATACCACCACGATGGTCATGGACCTTAATAACTCTTTCTTCTATAAGTTGCCTTGGTCATGTCATTTCTTCTCAGGAATAGAAAAGTATCTAATTACTCAGTTGTATTATTACACCTGAGTGACAGTTTTATTATAAAGCCCTGAGTGTTTGCCAGTATCAAAAAATTGAAATACTTTTAAGCAAGCCTTTACTTGATGTCAGATGGATTTTACCACCTGAAAACTGAATAGTATAAGAGAGTAATTTGTGTTGACTAGTGGGGAAAAACGTATGGGAAATGACCATAAGAGATGAAGAGATAGTTAATATTTAATGATCATTTAGAAGTTATTTGGGAAAGTTGGTATAGTAAATTCTGGGAAGACATTGAGGATCTGTTCCTGACAGAACAGATTATCCTGATAAGTACAAATATTGTAGCAAGTAGGTGGATTGTATGAAAATCAGCATCTGTAAGTACATGCAGAATCAGAATTTTCTATCCTATAAGAAGTAGGCATTAACCAACCTAAACAAATGTACAGCCTATATTGCAGTGGTCAGCAGGTTTGTATAACTGCAAAGCTCCAGAAACACATTTTTTTTTCCCTTCAAGAAAACATCACCATCTTGGCTGCTTTGTCTCAAATGTGAAATCTGAAAGAAACCTTTTAATGCAGTTGCATTCTTTTAGCATCAAACAGCTGGACTGCTTCTGAGTTAGCTACTAGTTATCGTTGAACCCAGCAGAAGTGGCTGTTTGTAACAAAGATGTGACAATCAGACCTCAGTAAGATGAGATCGTGGAGTTTGCACATACCTGAACTCATCATTTATACTTCAAAATGGTTTATTTTTCTTTATGTGCATGTGTGTATTCCTGTGTGAACATATGCCAAGAGTATGCAGGTCCCTTCATAGGCCAGAAGTAGACACAAGTTTCTCATAGCGATAACGTTACAGGTGAAAGTTGAGTCCTTTGACACGGGCACTGGGAACAAACGCGTCTTTTGGAGCACAGAACGTTTTCCTCACTGAGCCAGCTCTCTCCCTGAATGTAGCATTTCTAAAATTTCAAATATTCTCATTTTTTCATGGATATTCAAGTCACACATGTTAGTTTTGGGAGGAGCTGCCCGAGGAGATGCCTCACAGAGTCACAGCATACTGTTTGGTGGTTAATGTTTCCCTTCTATTTGAATAAGAATCATAATCTCACTTGGAGAAAAATTGCAAGAGTCTGTAAGCATGTGAGTAATCCCTGCCTGGCAGTGCTCACTCAAAAATTCCACTTCAGTGAGAAGGTAGACATTCCATTTATATTGCTGAGGCCTTTTGCCATTATGGAACTGAAACTTTTCTTTGCAAATATTGCAGATTAGATTATGGATAGCCATTCTCCAATATTTTGCTTCCTTTGTTGTTTCATGATGATGAAATTGAGAGACAGCTTCACTGGGCTAGAGTTGCTCTTGGTGGATTTTAGTCGATCGGAATTGTTCCTTTTTTAAACTGTAAAATCACATCAGTACCATGTAGAATCAGTTTTCCAAGGGTATCTGCCATGGGCAGAGTAAAATATGTTTACATTCCTTAGAAGGAAAACACTATGTATACATTCTGACTCAAGTTTAAAGCTTTGGTATTGGTTACAAAACAGTTTGGTTAAAGTTTTCCATTGATACATGAATTAATTTAAGTGTTTATATATATTTTATTTTTGTACTTTTTGTTCAATTTGCTGATAACAACATTCCATATCAAAAGTAAAGCACTGTAACACACCAGTTACATGGAGCAGTTATTCTTAAAAATGAGGTAAATGTATCTTTATAAAATGAAAAATAACTGGTCACCTTATGAGACAGTTAAGCAGAGTTTGCACAAAAGAACTGATGCAACATATGCCTGAACTTTGATTTAACACGTTAATTAGAATTCTTCACAATCAGTCTTACAAGATTTCCCCAACTAATGTTCACCCATTTAGAAAGGATGGGTCCAGAATAAATATTGCGTGTCTGTCAAGGCCCCAAATGTGGCAAATCAATAAAGTAGCATTGTAGAAACCCAGGCATCAAACTAAAGTTCATATTCTTTGTTTCTTTTAGAATAAGAGTTCGAATATATAACTGAACTCCAAAAGGAGACCAACAGAACCAAAAAACAGAAAACAAAAACAAACAAACAAACAAAAAACCCTGGGCCCTGGGGGCCCTGCAGGGAAGGAAACCCCAACCAAGGCCATACAAGGAGAGGACCCAAAACTTCTGCTCAGATGTAGCCCACAGACTCAGTCTCCAAGTGGGTTCTCTAGTAGGGAAGCAGGGGCTGTCTCAGGCATGAACTCAGTGGCAGGCTCTCTCATCACCTCCCCCGGTGTGTGTGTGTGTGTGTGTGTGTGTGTGTGTGTGTGTGTGTGTGTGTGTGTGTAGCCCTACCAGGCCACAGAGGAAAACAATACAGCTAGTCCTGTTGTGACCTGATAGGCTAGGGTCAAATAGCAAGGGAGGAGGACCTCCCTTATCAGTGGACCAGGGAAGGGGCATGGGAGGAGAAGAGAAAGGAAGGGTGGGACCGAGAGAAGGCAAGGGAGGGGGCCACAGCAGGGACACAAAGAGAACAAACTGCAACAAACAAAAAAAGATTAAATTAATATTTTTGAGATTTTATTGTGAAATTCATCTTTATTGTTATTATTATTTACAAATTATTCACTTTGCATCCCAGCTGAAACCCCCTTTCCCCTCTCAGTTCCCCTCTCTTACCCCCATCCCTCTCCTCTGGTACAATGACAGGGGAAGTCCCGCTCCCTCACAGTCCGACCCCACCCCATCAGGTCCCACCAGGACTGCCTGGATCCTCCTCCTTTGTGGGCTGGCCAGGACATAACTGGGAAGCAAGAAATATGAAAGACTTGCTTACACTGTAATGGCAGAGCTTGAAAGTCAATTTTTTTTTCACTATTAACTTTAGGGCATTGAATATGACCTTGGACAGTAATTTTTTTATTCTTCACGTGTTTGCAATTTTATTTATTTATTTTTAATTAATTTATTTATTCATTTTGCATCCCAATTGTAGTCCCCTCCTCCTCTAATCTTGGTCTCACCCTCCCTTCCTCTTCCCCCTCTTCCCCTCGCCAAGTGTGACCAGACGTGGCAGAAGGATTTGGTGACAAATGGCCTTGGCCTTGTGGAGGGCATTGCAGTGGACTGGGTTGCAAGTGAGCGGTGGGAGAGAAACAGGCTGGAGGGGAAAGGCATGGTCCTAGGGGACATAAAAGGGAAATTCCTCTACCAACCCACCCCAGCTCATCAAGTCACAATAGGACCCAGAACATCAGCTTCCTCTGTGGCCTGGCGATGCAGACCCACCAGCAGGAGTGATCAAAAATTACGCAACGGGGTTCATCCATGTCAGATACAGCCCATGCTCGCCTTACTAGGAACCTAAGTGAAGCCTGAGCTGCCCATTGGCTACATCTGTGTAGGGGGTGCAGGTCCAGTCTATGAATGGTCCTTGGTTTTTGCTTCAGTATCCCCAAGCCTTTCCTGGCCCTGGTTAGCTGGCTCTGCTGGTCTTCTTGTGGAGCTCCAGTTCCTTCTATCCTTCCTCCCACTTTTCCACAAGACTCCTTACATGTCATCCAACATTTGGCTGTGAGTCTCAGCATCTGTTTCCAGTTGCTGCTGGGTGGAGCCTCTCAGAGGACAGCTATGCTAGGGTCCTATCTGCAAGCATTGCAGATTTAAGTTTCATGAGTTACTGGAGTATTGTTCAATATTGCAATCAGGTGAGTTAGGAAAACCATTGTCACATAGAATGCATGAAACAAATACCTGTTAAAATAGTATTTTCTCTTTTGTCCAGCCTGGCCACATTTGAATAAAACTGTGTACAGCTCTGGGAATTGGGGGTTGCATCTCAAGAGAGAATGCTGAGTTCCCCTGGACAGCTGAGCTGACTTTCCACAGTAATAACAGACTGGGCCATTGCTGGATAGGCCTACAGACTGTGTGTGTGTGTGTGTGTGTGTGTGTGTGTGTGTGTGTGTGTGTGCACATATGTGTGTGTGGTATATATGTGTGTGCATGTGAGTGTGGTGTGTGAGTGTAGTGCATGTGTGATTGGAGAATATATGTATGTGTGTATGAGTGAGTGTGTGTAAAAGAGTGTGTATTGGTGTGTGTGTGTGTGTGTGTGTGTGTGTATGTGTGTGTGTGCATCCGGAGAGAGAATGCTAATTCATGCTAAGCTTAATATGACAATAGACTCCTTAACATCTTCACTTATACTACATTCCTGTTATACTTTGAACAATCAAAACTTGAGGTAGGTAGGAAATGTCCTCAGCTTCAGAGGAGAAACCAGACTACAGTGAAACAGAGAGATTTGCTCTATGTCTAATCTCAAGAACATGTTGGCTTCAAACCTGACGAATCGTGGTCCACATCTGCACTTGTTAGTCATTGTGCCTCTCTAGTTTGAGGGAGCTGAGATTGAAAATGTGCTAACTTGAAAGTTAAACTGGAAAGAGACGCGGTTTGAGCCCCATGGTAAAGAGGGGCACGTCAAGTGTGGGCATGTTAAAATGGGAAAATCATAAGTTGTGACAACACCACAATTTGATTTCATGGCTTGTCAGTTCACCATTCAGGGATGCTGACACAATCATATCCACATACACTTGCTTTAACTGCTTGCCTGTGACTTTACTAAATTAAGTGTTAGGCAATATGAATTCTGTTTGATTCTAAATCATTCCGTGTGCGTGTATGTGTGTGTGTAATATGCATTTGATTTCTTGTTTGAGGGAGTGCTTAGACAAACAGTTCAGGCTCACCCTTGAACTTGCTATCTTCCAATTTAGGATCTTCCTGCCTCAGCCTCCTGAATCGTAGTACTATAGGCATGCCTAGCTACGTTAGATTTTTGAAAAGGCTCTTGTACAAACACTTTTCCAAAGACAATGGGAGAAAATTCTATACTTTGTCTAAATGACTGATTGTTTTATTTAAAAATGCTTGAGAGGCTGTGGGAAAAAGGGTATTTTACATTGCCATAAGAGTGTAAATTTGTGTGGACACTGTGGAAATCAGAGTAAATGCTTCTCAAAAAGCAGACAGTAGAAATACTATGTTATTCCCGTGAATACTTTCGCACGTACCTCCAGGTCACCACTGGACATTGCTACTGGAAAGCACCGTTTTCAAATGTCAAGTAAAGGCTGTGAGCAAAAAAAAAAAAAAAATCAACATTATTCTGATTATTATGAAAATAAATGTTCATTCTTTTCCTTAAAAAGTTAGCTCAGAAAAAGCTCCTTTCTGCTTCCTCCATTATTTAGTTGTAAAATTACCATATTATTCTTGGTGAAACAAGGACATTTACTGAACCCCTTAGTTTACATATCTATAGCTTTAATCAGTTCTTTTTAACCCTAAGGGGCTTCAGCATTTTAATTTAAAACTGCTTTTATTTTTTATTATTTATTTTCTTCCCCCCCCCCCCCGTGTTTGTATGTGTAGTGTCTGTGCATATAAATACGCATGTTTGCATGTATATAAGATTGTGTGTGTAGGAGGTGTGTGTGCAACTGGGTGCATTTGTATGCGTGTGGCTAGACATCCACCCAGCACTTACATGGGTTCAAAGGATCTAGAGTCACTTTCTTGGCAAGTACTGGATCTGAGGAGCCTTGTCCCCCACCCCTGACAAACAATCAATGGCTGCTCATAGACGAAGACAGTTTTCTCCAATCTCAAGTAGTCGGCTCTAAGCGCATACGCATACGGCTTGACTCAGCAGGTTGTATGTATATGTACATGTGTATACATACATATGTATGTATCAACAGTAAAGAAGTAATTATAGTGCTGATGCATAAAATCCTCCAAAAATAAAATGAATGTTAAGAAAGAAAGACAAAGCCTACCTCAACATATAAGTAAGTAAATAAATAAATAAGTGGGCATATAAATAAAAAAAAAATTCTGTAAGAAATTTCATTAAGCCAAATTTAATGTTTTCTTTGTCATACTTTTTGACACTGGATTTTTCTAGGTAGCCCACCCAGGCCTGGGATCCATCATGTATCCCTGGCTTTTCACGAACTCACAGGGACCCTGCTTTTTCTTCCTCCCAATTGCTGGCATTAGAGTCACATGCCTGGCAATGGCATATGATTTTCTTAATGTGAATGGTCGGTATTTGCAGTTTAACAGTGGGGGATATTATTGAATAAATGTGTTCATAAGAATCCTCTTGTTAAAATAATTCTGTTGTTTATTTAGTACATGGTACTTTTTAAATGAATGAAAAAGATTCAAGAAATTCTGGGAGATTTTAATTACAACAGTGTATTGACGTCTTGAGATCCAAGCAATTAATTCTGTTTTGATACAAGCAGTGTTAAATTTTGAAATGCTTTCCTTGTTTTCATGTGTCACAATGACTGTTATAAAACTAACTGCACTTTTCCTACTTATTGACTGTTTTTCTTTAACTCTGTCTTAGGACTGGACAGATAACTTTTCAGTGTGGGGGAGGGAATGTGTTGCCGCTGGTTGTGAAAAAGTTGACATTACCCTCTTAATTGTAAAACATCCAATTTCCACTAAAATTGAGTCTATTAGTTTGCTGCCAATTGTTCTAAAAATGTAATTTATAGTAAGCAACTCATTGTTTCGAATTATCCTAGCTTTAAATTCTGTGGCCGATGCTTACTTTCTGGATATTTCTAAATTTCACCATTAGGTTTTACGATTTCAAGTAATTTCTGCATGCATTTTTCTCTCCAATATTTTAGTTAGAACCTGAAAAATGACTTGAAAATTATAACACTGTAAAATAAATGGTTGAGAGATTAAGCAAAATAGTCCTTAAAATATACATTCTTCAGTTAGCATTTATATTAAAGAAGTCAATATAAAGAAAAAGGTATGCTTTTATACCTTATTTATAAAAAGCAAGTTTTTAAGAATTATACAATTAGGGATATGCCCTGGTTGGTAATAATCAGGATGGATACTCTTTAAAATATGTTTTTTATCTCCACATGTCTGTGCCAGGTAGGTAGGGGTGGTTGAGGAAGCTAGAGGTAGGTTTCCGTCTCCCGGAGTTGGAGTTTCACGTGGCTGGGTGCTGTCTGGTGAGGGTGCTGGGAAAGGAGGTTTTGAAGAACAGCAGCTAGGACTGATCAGGGAAGAAATCTCTTCAGCTTCATCATTAGAATCCTTGCTTCTTCCACATTAAAACACTAACAGCATATGTGTCTCAAAACACCAAATCTATAGAGCACCTGTCGGGTTAAAAAATATTATTTGTATGTAGTTTAAAATCAGAAAACTTCCTTTTAAGACACTGTCAGGTTGATTTCTTCGAGTTTTGACAGTTGTTTAACAACTTTTTATTTAAAAAGAATAGTTTTAGTTTATTATCATTTCAATACTGTTAATAAATGTGAATGCCTTCGTGTAATCTAAATTGCTGAATTAGTGACGACTTTTATTTTGAAGCATAAGCATATTTGAAGAAACGGGCTCTCTGTGTGCTGTATGTATAATCTATATGTGGTGACGTATATGTGCAGTTGTGTGTGCCTTTGCACACACATATGGAGGCCAGAGGAGGACCTCACGCGTCTTTTTCTACCTCTCTCTACTTTAGGCATCAAGGTTAGCTCCCCATCAAGGTCGCAGGGTCTGCCTACCTCAACCTCCTCAAGGGTAGCTTTGCCCACCTTTTAATGTGAAGACTTGACACTGAAATTGAGGTCTTCCTCCTTGCAAAGCAAAAGCTCTGAGCTATGGAACCATCTCTCCAGCTCCATAAAACATCATATTTTAACATGCTACTGTTGGTGTCATTCATTCACTCATTCATTCATTCCATAAAGATTTACTTATTTGGCTAATAATTATTAAGCACATACTATGGACTTTGGGGATATTGAGTTTCATGCTGTAGGAGCTCACTAACAAATGTGTGGAGGGGAAGTGATGAAACGAAGTGAATTGATACAATACCCAAATGCAAACTATCACACTCATTTAAAGACTTTTTTGTTTATAATTCTTGCGTTATTTCATTTTTTTCTTCCTTAGCTAAACATTTATGCTTCTAATCTCCCAAGCTGTGTTTCTCTTTCTTAACTTCAGTGTTTAAGGCAGAGATTATTGGCAAGAAACATGGGTGGCCATTAACATTTTGACTTTTCAGAAATTAAGAATAAAAGAAAATAAAATGACAAAAATATAAAGCTAGCGTTACCAAAGTAAAAGCGAAATCAGCCAAGCTAGTCCAAAGCTAGGATACAAAAAGTCAGAGTTCTGAAGTTCTGAGTATTCAAGGCCCAGGTCTTTAAAAATTTAATTTGCTCTCAAGCAAAATAAATATCATAATTCCCAAGATGCGCTACTAACTCTTCTAACCCCTGACAACACGAAAGGCATGCGTGAAAATACAAGTGACCCACTGACTTTTCTTTAGTTGCCTTGCTAGCCACTCCAGGTTCTTTTTAATTGTGCCCCTTCAGTCAAATGCTGACACAAGAGTTGAAATAGACTCACTCATACACCAGTCAGTCACCCTCCGATAATGTGTCTGTCACGATGTTAAAACAGTCATTTGCTGACATATTTTACGGCCACGAACATGTTTCTAAACCGGCAAAAAGGATTGGCCTTTAAAAAATAAGCAAGAGCTGCATTTCCTGCTAGTGAAACGACATATAATTTGAAATAATAGAGTGTCAATGGTGACTATACAAAATTGCCGGAAAGTGGGCATTTCCATGTCGTCTTTTATCTGGGAAAAGTCGTCCTTTATAAGCCAGCAAACACTTTATTGAATTAAAAGCCTCTTTGTCAGATTTTGAAAATGTTTATTGCACAAGGTTTAGAGTTCCGAACTTCTCTAAATATATGGAATAGCAATCTGGTAAAGAATAAGTGTTAATGCTCTGCAGAACAGCACTATTCTCAGAACCTCTCCTTTTATGGTGGACAATGTCCAAATTGACTTTCACGTTTAGTAACCTCTATCAAAAAGTGTATGGATAGTAAGGGAAAATTTAGAGATAAAAGCATAAACATCCAAGTTGACCAGCTTGTGTCCAATGATATGATTTATTGCAGAATACCTTAAGATATATCACAGACAAACCTCAAATTATTTAATAAATAGAAAATACTTTTGAAAATGGTGCCATAGATGAGTGCAATATACAATTTGAATTTGTTTTGTGCCATCAAAGTTGGGAAGATAAATATTTTAGTGTATACTTAAATAATTATGTTTATAAAATTTTAGTATCTGTGTTTACAGTGATTTACTATTGAAGATATTTCTTGGTCCTTATCTTGCAGTGAAATTTACACAGAGAACAGCTCACATTCATTTTGTAATACTATTTCGTTAGGGTTGGTTAGGATGTTCCTATATTATTTGGGTATCTAATTGCTAAAAGAGGAATCCCTAGTGAATTATAAAATCGATCATAACTGCCCAACCTCCTTAATAGAATACATACATATATTCGTATACACAAATGGTGATCAGTGCTGAATTAGGACCACTTTCTCATGCATCAGGATTTAATGGTTTTTAAGCCATTATTAAAAAGTATACTGTGTCGAGAGTACATAGGATTTAAATCCAGTATCAGCTCCTTGGCAAGCATGGAAATCCAACCTGTCTTATGGAAGCTTATCTTTTTTTCTTAGATAAAATTTTATTTTATTTTATTTCATTTACATGGCTCCTTTGTTCATTAAGCTAATTACTCTAGTCTACATTCACGCCTTTCATCTACCTTGTTCCTGCAGCTTGATCCTTTCCCAACCCCGAATCGACTGCTACTGAACAGTTGAAGCCGAACAGGAAGGAATTGCAGGTGTCAACTCACAGTTTACAAATATGACATCTCCTCTGGCATAGCTGGAAATATGAAATATTGATTTATGTGCAGTAAAAGGTCTTATAAAAATGATCACATACACATGAGAGATTAATGCGCAGGAGATCAATAGAAATTTCATTCTTGACGCTAGACTGTCACCTATGGTGAAATGCTAAAATACAGAAATCAATATTATCTATGAAATGTCAAATTTATTATAATTATGAGGATGAAAGCTGGCCAAGTGGCTCCCAGGAGAGAAGGGAGGATAGGTTACTGTGCTGAAGCATCCTTCATGTCCCTTGTTCACGTGCTGCCAATTTGAGAGCAATATTGGTGCAGGGGCTTTTCAGGCATTATGTACTGCTGTGTAGTAGCAAATTTCTGCTGGAATATTTAACTCTTGAAATTGACAATAACACAAGCATCCACATAGTCAAAAAGAACAGGACTCTTAGCTCCAATATATGGAGGATATTTTAGGTATAGATTTTAATGTGGCATGTGTACTACAGCCCACTGCTTAGGAAAATTGAGCTTTTACAGACAGAAGATTCATAAGACCTTGCTGCAATTTTATTCAAACTCATGTTCTTTCTCTCCAGTGCTAGTGGAGGTGGGGCCAGTGGGGAAAACCTAAATTATCTATTAGTAGGCTTCCCATTTTCTATAGTTTAGGCTATTAGCTTGATTCTTAGAAATTGCCATTCAATTTCCACTGCTAGGCAGCAATTCTCTGAAAAGATTTTTATGAGTTTGTGGCAGGCTACTGGTCTCATGTATCAAGTTTAATAGAGTCTTTGAAAAAGTAACACAAAGCTAAAATTTTATGAGCCTATAAGAAAACAATAAAATGAGATGATTTTTTTTCTTTATTTTCAGTGGGGAGGTTTTTTTTTTTTAATTTAAGAATTTGAGGTGAAAAGCAAAGAGAATAACATACTTCTTTTTCTATATTCTCCATGTCTATTGACAAAGAGTGTCAATCCCTCCTTTATGTATTATTATTTTGTATTATGGACCCTTATAATAATGGCAGGTGCTACTAGTGAATATTAATTGTGCTATGCATAATTCTTGTAGAGAACAAGGTTGGTGTGTGTGTGCAAAAGAGAAAATGAATGTGTCTGACCAAGTGAACGAGAAAGCATGGTGAAAAATGCCAAGTGCAATGTAGGTAGCATAGGTGTCAAACAGGCTGTGTTATTCGGGTTCAGTTAAAATTATTCATAAAATTTCCTTGACTCAAATTTAAAAGATTCTCCATTTCAAATGTCAGCAGTGTGCTCTGGCAACTACGATAACAGGACTATGGGGACAGCATGTCCATTTTATTGCTCTGGTACCCCCGTATTTGAAGTCCCCAAAAAGTTGTGAAATGAATGAGTGAAAATAAACTTAGTACCTGCCACTGTGCAACAGTACCGGCAGATGGGTGGTATGACATATTTTTTTTTTCCCATTTAGACTTAATACTCTGTATATCTTCAGAAGTTTTCTCAGATGAAGTTAGCTCTTACGTAACAACTATAACGATGTAACCATTATTTCTAGTTCAAACTGCAGGCTGTTACAAATGCCTCATGTTAGAGTACCCTCCAATTCATAGTCTTCACTTGCACTAAAGTTTTACTGGAATCACATTAAGTAGGTGAGATCTAGTATATGTGTATGTATAAATATATAATATTAAAAATAAACTTTGTCATGCAATATGTTACCTTCCTCCACTCCTTCCAGAACCTCATCATCTCCCATACAGCCAACTTTTCTTTCTTTCTTTCTTTCTTTCTTTCTTTCTTTCTTTCTTTCTTTCTTTCTTTCTTTCTTTCTTTCTTTCTTTCTCTTTCTTTCTTTCTTTTTTTCTCTCAAAAAACATGCAAACATGCGAAATTTTCATTGTCTTTAACATTAAAAAAACTATCATAAGTTTATCAGTAGTCTTTTTTTTAATACAATTTCTTGAATCTTATTTGTTTGAAATTGTTTTTAAGTTTTGCCCTCCATGATGTTCATAGATTACTTTAATCCGATTTCTAAGAGTTTGTTTCTTGTCAGGACTCAGGTTTAGCTAAGGTGTTTGACTGAGTAGATGCCTAATCACCAGTGTCTAGTTTCTGCTCTTTCTTTCAGGTATTGATATTAAAATTGAACAATGTTGTTAATTAGTTGGATTCAGATTCAAACTCCTTACGATTTCTTACCATTTTTGTTTTCTAATGCATTTTGGTTTTCAATGCATTGTCTAAAGCTATTTTTTTTTCATGATGTTTTACCAGCTATCACTTCAAGGTTAGCATCCTAAAAGCCACAGTGATGACAGAACTCGGCATCTCTCATGAAAGGGAGCACTAAGGAGTCACAGGAAGGGAGACTGTGGAGCTTGAGCAGTGGGTAAAGCCCTTGCCCTGCAAGCCTGAGCACCAGAGAATGAATTTATAACCCAAAATAACACAGGCCTCCCTGTAATCATAGCACTTATAAGAAGGAGTCAAGGGATCCCTGGAGCAAGCAGGGCAAAACAGAGTACTTGCCTCAGTAAAAATAAAGTAGATGGGTCTGGAGAGGTGGCTCAGTGATTAAGAGAACTGGCTGTTTTCCCAGAGGACTCAGGTTCAATTCCCAGCACCCACATGGCAGTTCACCACTGTCTGTAACTCCAGTTCCAGGTGATCCAACACTCTTACACAGACACTTGTCTATATACCAATGCACATACAATTAAAAAAATAAATTAAAAAATATTCTTTAAAATAGTGGAGCGTAATTGAGAAGGGTACCCAGTGTCAACCTATTGTCTTTAAATCCCCATACATATATGTGTGCCCACACATATGCATATGGCCCCACATGCTACAAACATACATGCGCCAAAAATGTCACAGGATGGTTTCATAAACGCTGAGGGGGCCTCCCCATCAATGCCATTTAATTTATGAGTACTGATCAAACGTTTACTGTATGCAGGGCATAGGGATTAAACAGATGGAACAAACAGGCAGTGCTCTTTGGAGACATCACAAAGCACCACTAATTCAGTGGTATTTAGAAGTGGAAACTGGTTAGAAGAGGAAATTACAACACGTAGAACCTGCATAAGTCACTCCAAATCTACAGATTTCTGTATTCTAAGCTCAAATAAAAACATTGATTTCCCTATTCTTTAGAAAAGCACCAGACTGTAGGCACTGATGATATAACCTATAGAGTTCTTTCTCACCCACTGTTACTGAATTATTTACTCACTTTAACCATTATCTCTTTGGCCCAGAATTGTGGGATTATTATTACTTCCAAATATGGAGAAGGTTCATAAACTTTCTTTCAGTTGGCAACATAAACACTTCTTTTTTATTTTTTTTAAATCTGGAAAATAGATAAAGATTTATTTACTTTAAAAAATGCTGTAGCATTTATACAATTTATAAATAGAGATTTGGGGAGATTTTCCACTCTATACGGCTTCTTAAAGTCCCCTCCCCCCACCCTTCTGTACCTCAAGTACCCAAAGCAGTTAAAGTTAATGCTTAATACAACCCAGTTGAAGAGATAGGCATTTCTTGCAGTCAGGTCTCAATTAAGAGATAAAAGACAAAAAGTGCAAAGCGCTTGATAAAGCTAAGAATACAAGGCCAGCCATGGATGTGCTTGAAGCTGTCCATAGCGATAACTGGATAGTCAGCTGGAATCTTCTTGAATTGAAGTGGGTGCTCTAACTTATCAAATTCCACATATGGGGAAATTATTGGTGCCTACAGTGGTGATTAACACTAACCCACTGGGTCAGAAACAAGCTGGGATAAAGGTGAAAACTGTATCTGACTATCAACACCAAATACATCCATTTAGAGAAAGATAGCAGAGGGTTTTTCTCTTTCTATATCTTCAGTTGCGCAGGTTGTCACTCAGGCCACGCGGTTAACAGTGCGTGTAGAGTGCTCTCTATAATGTGCAAATTGCGACGCACATTAAAATGTAATCGACTTTAATAAGTCACATGAAGATTACATTTTAAGATAATTGTTTGCGTGTTTATGTGACACACCAAAAATATTTTCCTGCTTTGTTAACAGCATTTTCTCTTTGCCTTTCAAACATGATTGCAAGTAATAGCAGCAAATAACCTCCTCCTTCACATGGCTAGGGGTAAAGTTGGGAAGGTCTATTTTTTCTTATTTTTGTAATCATTATTTATAATATAACGTTTAAACAGCCCCGGATATTATTGAACTCCAAAGTAAAACTTGTTATGTTATTATAATCATTTGAACACACACTACATCAATAATTAAAGCACTTGAATTGGGCTGAAATTTTGTAAGTTCTACCATTTCAATTCTTATATATGCAAAAGTATTTTGAGAGATAACAATTTTTAAAATGCTATGAGCATTATAACCTGGGCTCTCTGACAAGTCTATTCGCTTGGAATATGGCCAATTATTAATGATTTATTAGAACAGATGAGAATGAAATTAGGGAAAATAGATATGACAAATAATCTCCCAATTTCACATTGCTCATTCATTTAAAAGTACTTTTCTACTCAGCCACCAGTAAAATCATTTACAAGTGATGACATTTAGCTGAAAAGATTTTCATCTTTTTTCCTCTCTTATCCATCCTGTAGAATAAGTACCAATGAATACTAAAATAACCCATTGGGGTCAAGAGACAAAATAAGTTCTTATTAGTGTATGCAGATATTGTGCCCTTATCAAAATGACTATACCAGAGTTGGTACCCAATGAGTGTTCTTTAAATGAATAAGCGGATGAGTAAACAAAGTTCGGAAGATGTAACTGCGTTGATTAAACTACTACTCTTTTTTTTTTAAGTCCAAAAATTTCTTGCAATGAGTAATTGAAACTTTCTGATTTTTCAGGTTCACTTTATAGGGAGCCTACCATTGAAGAACAGGTGCATGGCTTAATCATGTATGACCAATTGCCTAATTATATTAATGTTACTAATATATGTCATCTTACCCAGAAAGATTATAATTGCCTTCCTCCTGAGTCATGCGGCACTAGGTTAATGTACTTGTTTCCTAGGTAAATTTTCCAATCACTTTCTATTGAATTAACTGAATGAATTTTTCTTTTATTGGCTGGAATATTATGATAGGAGAGTCTAATATTTTGAAGAAGCAATAAAGCTGTGTATTGAGGGGAATCTTTAAGTTCTAGGTGATACAAAATTCTTGAAATGAGGAAAAAAAGAAAAGAAAAGAATTATTGCCCTATATCTTGTAGGTACAAATTTGGAAAAGGTCTCAAGATATAGTTAGATGTTCAGGAGTCCCCATGATCATCAGACCCCGACTTTCTCACTGCTGTCTGGGAACTCAATGTTGCTTCAGACAGAAAAAGCTCTTATTGAAGAAATGATATTGGTTGGCCTGTGAGAAGCTATGCCTCCTCTCTCCCATTTGTGTGCACCAACCTGGCATGCAGTGCTCTGCCTGCTTCTTGACTTGGGAGTAGGATCAGCATGGTTAGAATCGCAGACTGGGAGGGAACAGTGTTCCAGGAAGCACTGAGGTACTGTACCAGAAGAAAGAATAGCCTTTGGGGAGAGGCAGAAACAGTAGTTATACACTGCACGAAATGTAGACACATGATAGAAATATCAGAAAAATGATAACATCTCTGAAATTCTTTCTAGCGAACAACCAGATTATCTTAAATAAAGCAAGCTATAATCAAATACCATGCCCCAAATGGTGAGCATAAATATCTAGCTCTACCAAAATATTTGTGAATATGTTCATTTCTGTAGTTGAGAAATGTGATCAGGTATTTGGAGGGTTGCATACTGTAGGGTAGGAGCATGAATATATAAACTTCCTTGTTTTTAATTTAGACTGATTTCTTTGAAGGCAGATAAGGGACCTAAACAGTGGAAGAGCGAGATGGATATAGCCTCCACTTGGGATCCTGGCAAATATGCTGATCATTGCCACTTATTGTATTGAGAACTCTGTCTGTCTTTCTGTCTACCTGTCTCTCTCTCTTCCTCCCTCTCTCCCTCTTTCATGTCTTGAACAGGGTCTTGCTATGTAGTCCAGGTTATTCTGCATCTCAGCGTCCCCTTCCAGAGGCTGGAAATACAGGTGAATACCACCACAGCTGACTGGGCACACTATTTTTAATGTCAGGAGTAGAAATTGCATTTGCTGATTGGAAAAGGAAAGAGGAAAGCAATGCATACTTAATAACCTTCAGTAACTGAGCAAAACCAATATTTGGATGTGCACCACCACTCCAGGTGCTCACCAGGTGTGGTGGTGCACACCTCTACTCCTAATACTTAGAAGGCAGAGGCAGGCATTTTTCTGAGTTCCAGGCCAGCCTGGTTTACAGAGTGAGCTCCAGTCTAGCTAGAACTACATAGTGAGTCAAGCTGAAACAAAACAGAATACCAGAGACCAGATTTTAAAATATTTTTATTAATTGTTTGAACATTTTCTGTAATATATTTTGATCATATTTGAGTCCATTTCTCCATCTAACTTCTCCCAGCTATAACCCCATTCTGTCAACTTTATGCTCTCTCTTTGCCTTTCTTAAATAACCCGTTGATGCCCATTTGTGCTGCTCACACCCCCTTAGGTGTTGGGTGTGGGGCCACCCACTGGAGCATGACCAATCTACAATGGACCACACACATTAAAAAAATACTCTCTGCTTCTGGGATACCTCACTCAGGATGATCTTTTTGAGATGCCACCATTTGCCTGCAAATTTCATGATTTCCTTGTTTTTAGTGGCTGAGTACTATTCCATTGTGTAAAAGTGCCACAATTTCTGTATCCATTCCTCAGTTGAGGGGCATCTGGGTTGTTTCTAGGTTCTGGTTATTACAAATAAAGCTGCTACAAACATGGTTGAGCAAATGTCCTTGTTGTGTACTTGAGCATCTTTTGAATATATGCCTAGGAGTGGTACAGCTCGATCTTGGGGAAGCGCTATTCCTAGTTGTCTGAAAAAGTGCCAGAGACACACATGGTATATATTCACTTATAAGTGGATACTAGACCTATATTATAGGATAAACATACTAAAATCTGTACACTTAAAGAAGATAAAAAAGGGGGGCAAGATGGCGGCACCAGGAGGACTCTCATTCTGAGGAGCAGCACAGCAGGATTGGCACAGTGACCAGCAATCAGAACTTGCAGCCATAAAACACAAGTGATTGTGTTTCACAGGTGAGAGGATACCTGACGGTGGGGGATTCAAGCAGCTTTAACTCACCCGGCTAAACCTCGGAAGAGATCCCGGTTCAGCCAGGCGCTTGGTCGCCAGCCCAGAGCCACACGACAGCGTGATCTGGTCACTGTCCCAGACTGAACTGTGGGCCAACAACACCACAGACCGGATTTTCCAGTGGAGAGATAACCCCATGGAGCAGGAAACGATTGGGACCTACCTTAGGTCACCCAGACATCCCCTGGAAAAGACCTGGGTTCCGCGGGCGCCCCAGGAGCCAGCCCGGAGCCAGAGTCGGGGACCCAGGTGCCAGCACAGAGCCCTGACTGTGTGCCTGATTCGCTGCCTCAGATAGAACTGTGGGCACCAGGGCACCAGGGCACCAGAGACTGCGTTTCACTGGCAAGTGCAAACCCACAGGGAGGGAAACGGCTGGTCTGATCTCAGAGCACTCAGCCGACACCCCCACCCCAAAAAGGTCTCTGGAAAATTACTCAGTTAGGCAGCCGCCAAGGCTCCCAAAGGCCAGAAAGGCAGAGCCACAAGCGGGCATCTGTGCCTGTGGGTTCTACTCACCACCCCAGACAGAACAGTGGTCCCCAAAGCAAAGACTGGATGTCTCTGGCAGGAGGAAGCCCCCAGCGGAGGGGATCATCTGGTCACCCAGCACCAAAAGACTTCCTGGATTCATGCAGACTCTAGGCTCTAATGCCGGCAGGAGCGCTGTGCTCTGCCGCCATTATTGAGTTCCCCTAGGGCACTGGGACACACAGCTGCATCCTCAGACCTACAAAAGCTAGAAAGCCATTACAGCAGCCCTCAGATACTGTGCCAAGGATCAACCAGTTATCCCTAGCTAGACTGTCAAAACTGTGGGAATCCCTGGTACTTCAAGAGGGCTGCACCCACAGCGTCTGGACCAGAGCAGGGCCTGCAGCCGCCATCCCAGACAGGGACACACAGCTTCTGGTCCAGAGTGAGGCACCCAGCCTCCAGACCAGAGCAGCACTCCCAGGCGCCAACTCAACCTAGGTGCACATTCTCCAGGCCCAGAGCGGAGCACTCAGCCTCTGGCCCAGAGACTTGCTGAGCACACCTCTCACTTTCCTGGACAGAACTGTGTGCCCCAGGATAACAGACTGAGTTTCCCTGTTGGGAGAAAACCCCACAGCTAGGGAATCAGCAGGTTCTTCAAGAGGACTTTATCTGGAAATTTAGTGAGCAGCAGCACACTAAATTTATAACGAGAAACCCAGCAGTGGGGCAGCTGTCTTGAGAAATTCTATGGGTAAGAGGAGATCCCCCCCTGCTTAACAAAGACCATAGCTACTACTCAGGGCTATAAACTTGAGGTGAGCAGTGGCAATTCCTGAGAAACACTGGCCATACAGTGACCAAAACCAAAAAGCAGAGGAGGACTCCAGGAAAAATCATCTTCCAGCCAAGGGGATTCTTCCTTCCTCAGGACTCCAGAAAGCACAGAAACTAACAGCCAACACCTAAATCAGCCCAATGGGTAGAGGTCAGCGTAAAAGCTCAACCAACAAAAGACAGCAATATGGCATCTCCAGAACCCAGACATCCAGGGACGAACAGCCCTGGATAATGCAGCATAATAGAAAATCAAGAAGATGACCTTACATCTATGCTGATGAAGAGGATAATAGAGGAAACAAATAAAATATGTAAAGAATTAGAGGAAGATAAAACCAAACAGATCATGGCTATCCGTAAAGAAATGGAGGAAGTTAAAGACAAGCAGATTAGGGTCATCCGTGAAGAAATACGGGAAGATGCAGCCAAACAGCTTGCGGCCTTCAGAGAAGAAATAATTAAATCACTGAAAGAAATAAAAGAAACAGAATTGAAGGAACTAAAAGAAAAAGAGGAAAATACAAGCAGACAAGTGAAGGAAGTAAACAAAACAACTCAAGACCTGAAGATAGAACTGGAAAAATTAAAGAAAACACAAATAGAGGAAATAATGGAGAGGAAGAATTTAGGGAAGAAAACAGGAACTACAGAGGTAAGCATAAACAACAGACTACAAGAAATAGAAGAAAGAATCTCAGGTGTAGAAGATACAATGGAAGAAATCGATGTATCTGTCAAAGAAAATGTTAAATCCAAAAAATTTCTGACACAGACCGTCCAAGAAATCCAAGACAATATGAAAAGACAAAACCTAAGAATAATAGGTATAGAGGAAAAAGAAGACTCCCTTCTCCAAGGCCCAGAAAATATTTTCAACAAAATCATTGAAGAAAATTTCCCCAAGTTAAAGGAGAAGCCAATAAGGATACATGAGGCCTACAGAACACCCAACAAATTTGACCAGAAAAGAAAATCCTCCTGCCACATAATAATCAGAACAGTAAGTATACAGAACAAAGAAAAAATACTAAAAGCTGCAAGGGAAAAAGGCCAAGTAACATATAATGGCAAACCCATTAGAATCACACCTGACTTTTCAACAGAGACTATGAAAGCCAGAAGGGCCTGGACAGATATCATGCAGACCCTAAGAGACCACTGATGTCAGCCCAGGCTACTATACCCTGCAAAACTCTCAGTCCTCATAGACGGAGAAAACAAGATATTCAATGACAAAAAGAAATTTCAACAATACCTACACACAAATCCAGCATTACAGAAGATACTGGAAGGGAAAATACAACCCAAGAAAATTAGCTTCCATCAAGAAAACACAGGAAATATTTAACCTTACTACAGTAAAACAAAAAGCAACCAAGAACACAACCTTATGAACACAGCCAACATCAAAATTAAAGGATCTAACAGCCACTGGTCATTAATCTCTCTCAACATCAATGGACTGAACTCTCCAGTAAGACACAGATTAACAGAATGGATACGTAAACAAAACCCAGCAATCTGTTGCAAACAAGAAACACACCTAAGGCACAAAGATAGACATTACCTGAGGGTAAAAGGTTGGAAGACAACTTTCCAAGCAAATGGACCCAAGAAACAAGCAGGAGTAGCCGTTCTAATATCTGATAAAATAGACTTTCAACGAAAATTAATCAAAAGAGATGGGAAAGGACATTTCATACTCATCAAGGGAAAATTCCACCAGGAAGACATCACAATCCTGAACATCTATGCCCCAAATACAAGAGCACCCACATTTGTTAAAGAAACATTGATAAAATTTAAACCACATAGAGATCCCCACAGATTAGTAGTGGGAGACTTCAACACCCCACTCTCAACAAAGGACAGGTCAACAAAACAGAAATTAAACAAAGAAACAATATCTCTGACAGAGGTCATGAATCAAATGGACCTCACAGACAGTTACAGAACTTTACACCCAAACACAAAAGAATTTACGTTCTTCTCAGCACCTCATGGAACCTTCTCCAAAATAGACCATATAGTTGGTCACAAAGCAAGCCTCAACAGATACAAAAAGACTGAATTAATCCCTTGTATCTTGTCTGATCATCATGGAATAAAGCTGGACTTCAACAACAACAGAAATAGCAAAAAGCCTACACACACATGGAAACTGAACAACTTGTTACTAAATGACAGCTGGGTCAGGGAAGAAATAAAAAAAGAAATTAAAGTCTTCCTAGAACTCAATGAAAATGAAGACACAACATACCCAAACTTGTGGGACACAATGAAAGCAGTGCTAAGAGGAAAGTTCATAGCACTAAGTGCCTTCAAGAAGAAATTCAAGCCAGCCCATTCAAGCAACTCAATGGCCCACTTAAAAACCCTAGAAAAAGAAGAAGCAGACACACCAAAAAGGAGTAGACGCCTGGAAATAATCAAACTCAGGGCTGAAATCAATCAATTAGAAACAAATAAAACAATTCAAAGAATCAATGAAACCAAGAGCTGGTTCTTTGAGAAAATCAACAAGATCGACAAACCCTTAGCCAAGCTAACTAAAAGGCAGAGAGACACCACCCAAATCAGCAAAATCAGAAATGAAAAGGGGGACATAACTACAGACACTGAGGAAATCCAAACAATCATTAGGACTTACTTCAAAAGTCTATACTCAACAAAATTTGAAAATCTAAATGAAATCGACAATTTTCTTGATTGATTTGAATAACCAAAGCTGAATCAGGACCAGGTAAATCAATTAAATAGTCCTATATCCCCCAAAGAAATAGAAGCAGTCATCAAAAGTCTCCCATCCAAAAAAAGCCCAGGACCAGATGGCTTCAGCACAGAATTCTACCAGACCTTCAAAGAAGAGCTAACTCCAATTCTCTTCAAACTATTCCACAAAATAGAAACAGAAGGAATATTACCAAACTCATTCTATGAAGCCACAGTCACCTTGGTACCTAAACCTCACAGATACTCAACAATGAAAGGGAATTTCAGGGTAATCTCCCTTATGAACATTGATGCAAAAATACTTAACAAAATACTTGCAAACTGGATCCAAGAACACATCAAAGATATTATCCACTATGACCAAGTAGGCTTCATCCCAGGTATGCAGGGGTGGTTCAATATACGGAAATCCATCAATGTGATCCACCATATTAACAAACTGAAAGAAAAAAAACCACATGATAATCTCCCTAGATGCTGAAAAAGCATTTGACAAAATCCAACATCCATTCATGTTTAAAGTACTGGAGAGATCAGGGATACAAGGCACATATCTAAACATAGTAAAGGCGATATACAGCAAGCCTATAGCCAACATCAAACTGAACGGAGAGAAACTTAAAGCAATCCCACTGAAATCAGGGACAAGACAAGGCTGCCCACTCTCTCCATATCTCTTCAACATAGTGCTGGAAGTCCTTGCTAGAGCAATAAGACAGTTGAAGGAGATCAAGGGGATACAGATGGGAAAGGAAGAAGTCAAATTATCACTATTTGCAGATGATATGATAGTATACATGAGTGACCCCAAAAACTCTACCAGGGAACTCCTACAGCTGATAAACACCTTCAGCAAAGTGGCCTGATACAAAATTAACTCAAAAAAATTAGTAGCACTCCTGTATACAAAAGACAAAAGGGCTGAGAAAGAAATTAGAGAAACAACACCCTTCACAATAGCCAGAAATGACATAAAGTACCTTGGTGTAACCCTAACCAAGCAAGTCAAAGACTTGTATGAAAAAAATTTCAAGTCTCTGAAGAAAGAATTAGAGGAAGATATGAGAAGATGGAAAGATCTCCCATGCTCATGGCTTGGCAGGATTAACATAGTAAAAATGGCCATCTTACCAAAAGCAATCTACAGATTCAATGCAATTCCCATCAAATTGCCAACACAATTCTTTACAGACCTGGAAAGAAAAATTCTCAGTTTTATATGGAATAACAAGAAACCCAGAATTCCTAAAACAATCTTCTACAATAAAAGATCTTCTGGAGGTATCTCCATCCCTGATCTCAAGCTGTACTATAGAGCAACAGTTATAAAAACTGCATGGTAATGGCATAGAAACAGAATGGTGGATCAATGGAATCGAACAGAAGTCCCAGAAATAAACCCACACACTTACGGACACCTGATTTTTGTCAAAGTACCAAAACCATACAATGGAAAAACGATAGCATCTTCAACAAATGGTGCTGGTCCAACTGGATGTCTACATGTAGAAAAATGAAAATAGATCCATACTTATCACCCTGCACAAAACTGAAGTCCAAGTGGATCAAAGACCTCAACATAAAACCAGACACATTAAATCAGCTAGAAAAAAAAGTGCGGAATAACCTAGAACTCATTGGTACAGGAGAAAACTTCCTGAACAGAACACCAACAGCACAGGCTCTAAGAGCAACAATCAATAAATGGGACCTCATTAAATTGAAAAGCTTCTGTAAAGCAACGAATACCGTTATCAAAACAAAATGACTGCCTACAGATTGGGAAAGAATCATCACCAACCCTTTATCTGACAGAGGACTCATATCCAGTATATATAAAGAACTAAAGAAGCTGAAAAGCAGCAAACCAAGTAATCCACTTAAAAAATGGGGAACAGAGTTAAAGATAGAATTCTCTGTAGAGGATTATCAAATGGCAGAGAAGCACTTAAAGAAATGCTCAACCTCATTAGCCATTAGGGAAATGCAAATCAAAACAACCCTGAGATTTTACCTTACACCCATCAGAATGGCCAAGATGAAAAACTCAAGGGACAACACATGCTGGAGAGGTTGTGGAGAAAGGGGAACCCTTCTCCGCTGCTGGTGGGAATGTAAACTTGTACAACCACTCTGGAAATCAATCTGGTGTTTTCTCAGACAAGTAGGAATAGCGCTTCCTCAGGATCCAGCAATACCACTCCTAGGCATATACCCAAAAGAGGCTCAAGTACACAACAGGGACATTTGCTCAACCATGTTTGCAGCAGCTTTATTTGTAATAGCCAGAAGCTGGAAACAACCCAGATGCCCCTCAACTGAAGAATGGATGCAGAAACTGTGGTACATCTATACAATGGAGTATTACTCAGCAATGAAAAATAAGGAAATCATGAAATTTGCAGGTAAATGGTGGGACCTGGAAAGGATCATCCTGAGTGAGTTGTTCCAGAAGCAAAAAGACATGCATGGTATATACTCACTCATATAAACATAGAACATAGAATAAACCCACTAAAATCTGTACATCTAAACAAACTAAGCAAAAGAGAGGACCCTAACTAAAATGTTCAATCCCCATCCTGAAAGGCAAAGAGCATGGACATCAGAAGAAAAAGAAAACAGGAAACAACCTAGGAACGTGCTACAGAGGGCCTCTGAAAGCCAGAAGAAAACAGGAAACAACCTTGGAACCTGCCACAGAGGGCCTCTGAAAGCCTCTGCAGTATAGACTGTCAAAGCAGATGCTGAGCCCGATGGCCAACTGATGGGCAGAGTGAATGGAATTTTATGTAAGAAGTGGGAAATAGTAAGAGCTGGAGGGGACGGGAACTCCACAAGGAGAGCAACAGAACCAGAAAATTTGAACACAAGGAACTTTCCAGAGACTCATACTCCAACTAAGGACTATTCGTGGAGATAACCTAGAACCCCTGCACTGATGTAGCCCACGGCAGTTCAGTGTCTAAGTGGGTTACATAGTAATGGGAAGAGGGACTGCCTCTGACATAATCTGATTGGCCTGCTCTTTGATCATCTCCCCCTGAGGGGGGAGCAGCCTTACCAGGCCACAGTAGAGGACAATGCAGCCACTTTTGATGAGAACTGATAGACTAAGATCAGAAAGGAGAGGAGAACCTCCCCTAGCAGCGGACTTGGGGAGTGGCATGCATGCAGAAACGGGAGGGAGGGTGGGATCGGGAGGGGCTTATGGGGGGATACAAAATGAATAAAGTGTAATTAATAAAAAATTAAAAAAAAGAAGATAAACAAGAAAGAGGTCCCGGGGTAAGATGCTCAATCCTCACTCAGAAAGACAAATGGGATGGACATTGGAAGTAGGAGAAAAGAAGTAACAGGACAGGAGCCTACCACAGAGTGCCCCTAAAAGACTCTACCTAGCAATGTATCAAAGCAGAGGCTGAGATTCATAACTAAACTTACGGCAGAGTGCAGGGAATCATATGAAAGAAGGTGGAGTTAGCATGACCTGGAGAGTACAGGAGCTCCACAAGGACCAAATATATCTCGCACAGGGGTCTTTTCTGAGTCTGTTTCTCCAACCCAGGACCATGTATGGATATAACCTAGAACCCCTGAATGGATGTAGCCCATGGCAGGTCAGTATCCAAGTGGGTTCACTAATAATGGGAATAGGGACTGTCTCTGACATGAACTTAACGGTTGGCACTTTGTCCTCACCCCCAAGGGAGGAGCAGTTTTACTAGGCCACAGAGGAGGATATTGCAGCCAGTTCTGATAAGTTAGGATCAGATGGAATGGGAGGACTACCTCCCCTATCAGTGGACTTGGAAAGGGGCAGGGAAGAGATGAGGGAGGGAGGGTGGGATTAGGAGGGAATAAAGGAGGAGACGCTACAGCTGAGATACAAAGTGAATAAACTGTAACTAATATAAAAATAAAAATTTAATTTAAAAAAGCTTACTCTCTCTTCCCAAGAGTCCACCAAAAAACCCGACTCTCTCTTCTCTAGAGTTGACCAGCTATCCATAGTTTCTCAGTTAGCGGTGGAACTCATGTGCTGTTCTTCCTCATGATGGAGTGTTGACTGGCTTGGTCTTGAACATAGTTATTACTGGCAGTCACAGCTTCTGTGAGCTCATGGGTACAGTGATCTTGCCACCTTCAGAACTCATCATTTTCCCTGTTCTTCTTACTCGTAGGTTCTCATGGTCTTTTCACCTCCTCTTCTGTGAGTCTCTGAGCCTTAGGGAGTGGATTTGATACAGATGATCCAATTAGTCCTGAGCACTTCACTGACAGTTATTTTATGCCCTGTGATCAGCTGTGCATTTCTTTGTTAATGAACATTTACTTCACAAAGCGACTTCTGTGAGGATGCTGATATATAAGATCATCGATAACATTAAATTTAAATTTCATGCTATTCTAAATTATTTAAATAGGTAAGTAAAGGCATGAAAAGTTTTTGGATTCTGAATTGCTTGGTTGTGAGTGAAATCTTTTATGGTCTGTATTTTAGTTTAGGTTCTTCATCTAGCTCTTTGCTTTTTCTTTTGGTGTCTATCACTGAAAGAAGAAATTATTGTTTATTGTATCTTTTCTATTATCATAATGTTACATCATTTTAATTTAAATTTATTTTATTTTTCTTCAGTCCATCAGGATAGAAAAATTTTGCCAAACCAAGTAATCTATTTTACTTTTAAATTATTTTCTAAATAACCTTAGGTCAAGATCTATACATCCTTGGAACATTTTATACATTGAATTAAGCTGATGGCACAAGGCTTGGTTTGAGTTTTAGATAAGGAATTAATTTTCAGTCTCTCTTAAATTATTTTCAGATTTCCCAAGAAGTTTAGTTTGGACGAATTTTACGGGAAGACATCTACGTGCTGTAGGTAAGGGTTAGCCAAACAATCTCTGGACTCGCCACTGCATCCTTCATCACAAAGTTATTTGACATAGAGCAAGTGAGCTTCATTCCTTCCTCCAAGAAAGCCTCTGAGAAGGGTGATCTGTCTGGCCATTACCTGAGTATTAGCTTTTGAAGCCAGCAGAGGTATGGGAACTGGGCAATGAAGGGAGGAAGAATTAGGTCTCAAGTCTTTTGGGTGTAGAGAAAAATCCTGTTTAATTGAATGAAAGGAAATAACTTTGCAACTTAAATTCTTTAGGATTTCAAGTAGAATAGACTATAAATTAGATTATCATGGGTACACAGGTATTGTAAAAAATTTACTGCATATTGTTTTTGAAGGAGAGAAAG
>NW_026585895.1:26566392-26593467 GCF_907164565.1 Psammomys obesus
TTTCACTTATGATTCTAGTGACCCTATTGCCCAGAAACTACTCAGAAGAAACAAAGAAGTCATTATTCAGGTGTTAGTGAAATTATTGTACTAAGGAGATAAACAATATTAAAGAGGACTTTATTGAGAAGAAAAAAAATGATTGTTTTAGTCCATAAAGCTTACTCTGTGGTGTCATTATGAACTATGATATGTAGATTATAGGTCATGAAGAGACATTTCCATCCAAGCAGCCGGGCAGAATCTCTCCATTACAGAGTGAAGAGCAGACACAGGAAAAACTGTTAAAATAATTTCGTCAGAACACTAAAGCCTTTCAGCAATTACCCCCTTTAACTTTGGCCCTAAATGGTGGTTGCAGGAAATGAAAGGGGGGAAAATGAGGCAAAGCAAGATAACTTAGATAGCTACCAACAGGGTTGCCTACTTTCACTTTGGGATTCTTGGACTGACCACAATGGGCCATCTTGTATCCATGATGCCACAATAGTAAGGAGTATCAGTCAAATTAAATTCCATCTCACGTGTGCACTGCTCAACTGTGAGTACGAGTAATGAGCCCTTCACTCCCTGATCACTGTAGAACTTAGAGTCCTGTATGTGAGTGGCTAGGCAAACCAAAGTAGAGATAGAAACCATTATCTCTCTCCTTCAAGGTCTGATAGCAAGAACTTGAAAATCTCCATGTATCTTCAATTTGAGTGGATGGAACTAGAAAAGATCATCCTGAGTGAGGTACCCCAGAAGCACAAAGACACACATGGTATACACTCTCTTATAAGTGGATATTAGCCAAATAATATAGGATAAACATACTAAAATCTACAGTCCAAAAGAAGCTAAACAACAAGAGGGATCCTAGCAAGGATGCTTAAATCTCATTCAGAAGGGCAAACAGGATAGACACCAGAAGTGGATGAAGAGAGGAAACAGGATGGGATTCTACTACAGATGTCCTCTGAAAGACTCCACCCAGCAGGGAATAGAAGGAGCTGCAGAGCCCAACAGCCAAACTTTGGGCAGAGTGCAAGAAGTCTAACAGAAGAAGCGGGGGGGGGGGGACAGAAGCTCCACAAGGAGACCAACAAAGCCAAAAAAAAAAAAAAAAGAAAGAAATCTGAGCTCAGGGGGTCTGCAGAGACTGATACATCATCAACCAAGGACTATTCATGGAGAAGACATTGACCCCCTGCTCAAATGTAGCCTATAGGCAGCTCAGTCTCCAAGTGAGTCCCCTAATAAGGGCAGCAGGGACAGTCTCTGACATCAAGTCTGTTGCCTGCTCTTTGCTCACTTCCCCTTGGCAGGGTGGCCTTACCAGGCCACAGAGAAAGAGCATCCAGGCAGTCCTGATGAGACTTGATAAGATAGGGTCAGAGAGTAGGGGAGGAGGACTCCCCTTCTCAGTGTACTAGGGTAGAGGGAGACAATGGGAGTGGGGGGAGAAGGAGGGTACAACCAGGAACAGCTGAGGGAGGGGGCTACAATCAGGATACAAAGTGAACAAATTGTAAAAATAAAAATAATAATAATAATTAAAAAAGAAAATGAAGAAATAAATATTAGTTCTAGATTCAGTGACTCACTGGTAAATCCAAAAACACATGTAACTTCACTGAGAAGAGCATTTTTGACAGCAGGATCCTAGATTTTTGTTGCTGTTTTTTTTTTTAATTTCTTTTATTATTATAATTTATTACAATTTATTCAATTTGTATCCCAGCTGTGGCCCCATTCCTTGGCTCCTCCCAGTCCTATCCTCCCTCCCTCTTCTCCCTCTCTGCCCCTTTCTTGGTCCACAGATAGATGAGGTCTTCCTCCCCTTCTATGAGCCTATCAGGTTTCATTAGGACTGGTTGTATTGTCTTCCTCTGTGGCCTGGTAAGGCTGCACTCCCCTCCCCCAGGGGGAGGTGATCAGAGAGCCTGTCACTAAGTTCATGCCAGAGAAAGTTCCCGCTCCCCTTATTAGGGTACCCACTTGGAGACTGAATCTATGGCCTACATCTGAGCAAGGGTTCTAGGTCCTCTCCATGCATGGCCCTTGGTTGGGGTTTCAGTATCTGCAGGGCCCCCAGGGCTCAGTTTTTTTAATTTTAATTTTAATTTTCTTATTAGTTATATTTTGTTAACTCTGTGTCCCAGCTGTATCCGGCTCCCTCATTCCCTTCCCAACCTCACACTCCCTCCCTGGTCTCTTCCTTTTTTTTTTTTTTTTTTTTTTTGGTTCTGTTGGTCTCCTTTTGGAGCTCCTGTCCCTTCCAGGTCTTTCTATCTCCCCTTTCTTTTATAAGATTCCCAAAGTTTGATCATGAGTCTCAGCTTCTGCATCCATACCTCAATCACTAGAGTTGTTCAGAGGCTGTCTGCGGTAGACTCCTGTCCTGTTCCCTGAGGAAACAGTATCCAGCATTGTGCTGCATCCAAGAAATATACCTTTTCAGTAATGACAGACAGTACCTCTGAGCAAAATGTTGGAAAAATGTTTTGCAAGCAAGTGGACCCAGAAAACAAGCTGGGGTAGCTATCCTAATATCTAATAAAATAGACTTTCAACCAAAATTAATCAAAAAAGATGAGGAGGGAAACTTCATTCTCATCAAAGGAAAAATCCACCAAAAGGACATCACAATCCTGAAATACAATGCTCCAAATACAGAAGCACCTGCATTTGTAAATAAAATATTACTAAAGCTTAAATCACACATTGATCCCAAAACATTAATAGTGGGAGACTTCAACACTCCACTCTCACCAAGGGACAGATCATCAAGACAGAAGCTAAATAGGGAAATAATGGCACAGAGATCCTAAATCAAATGAACCTAATGTTTACATAACTTTTCACCAAAACTCAAAAGAGTATACCTTCTTCTCAGCATCCCACAGAACCTTCTCCAAAATTGACCATATGGTCAGATACAAAGCAAGCCTTAACAGATACAAGAAAATTGAAATAATACCTGTATCCTATCAGATCACCATGGCCTAAAGCTAGACCTCAACAACAAAAATAACAAAAAGCCTACATATTAAAGGAAACTAAACAACTCTCTACTCAACAACAGCTGGATCAGGGAATTAATAAAAAAGAAATTAGAAACTTCCTAAAATTCAATGAAAATGAAGGCACAATAAACCCAAATTTATGGGACAAAATGAAAACAGTTCTAAGAGGAAAGTTCATAGCACTAAGTGCCTTCAGAAAGAAGTTTGAGACATCTCATATAAGCACTTAACCACACACCTTTTAAAAACCCTAGAAAAAAAGAGAAGCAGACACACCCAAGAGTAGACAGTTGGAAATCATCAAACTCAGGCTGAACTCAATAAATTAGAAACAATTAAGACAATTCAAAGAATCAATGATACCAAGAGCTGGTTCTTTGAGAAAAATCAACAAGATTGACAAACCCTTAGTCAAACTAACTAAAGGGTGGAGAGAAACTATCCACATCAGTAAAATCAGAAACAAAAAGGGCAGACACTGAGGAAATTCAAAGAATCACAAAAGCCTACATGCCACAAAATTTGAAAATCTAAATGAAATGGACAACTTTCTTGATAGATTCTGTTTACCCAAGCTAAATCAAGATCAGGTAAATAAGATTTTTTTTTTGAGAACTTATAATTCCTTTTCTTATTGCAACACCAAGATGTCCCTAATGGAGGGACACCTTGCTAGCTCCTCCTCACATTCAGAGGCCATTCTGAGAACAAGGGGAAGCAGTGTTTTGCAAGAGACTTGATGTTTGAGCTGTTCACAAGTTTTTTAGAAATAGGTGGTCATAGTGAGAAAAGATAAGTGTACCACTATTCTGTAAAATGAGATTATCCACATTCCTCTACAATAAAGTTAAGTAATTTTTTTCTCCTACAAATAGATACTTCTCCTATGTCATCTCCCATCAATTTTGAGTTTCTTGTTTATAAACTACTCAAATGTGTTGTGTGTTCAGTGTGTGTGTGTGTTTGTGTGTGTGTGTGTGTGTGTGCGCGTGTGTGTGTGTGGTCTAACTGCCTCTATATACTCATATACACATGTGGGCTTAAATATAAAGCAAAAGTGTCTGTGAGATTGGGTAACGTGATTTTTCAGTTAACAAGAGAGCAGATGTTTGATATCCAGAAATAACTGTTTTATCAAAACCTGTGAAGTACTTTTGTTTGTTTTCTTAATTGAAAAAAAGTTTGCCCACTAAGTTCAGTAATTTGTGAAGCTGGAGGTCTTTACATTTTGTTGGTCAACTCCCAGGATTTGTTTGGATTTTGAATACACAATGCTTTCTATAATTAAAGAGGGATCAGTTTTAGCAATCTGGGTGTGTGCCCATCTTGCTTTCCAAATGTCTTGTTTCTTCGCTGAACATAGAAAGTAGATGCTGAGGTGGTTTTTCACTGACTTAGGGAGCTAGTTATTTAGTAAAAACAAAATTGCTTTGGGGTTTCCTACAGAAAGTTGGGTAAATGAGATCTTTTATAAGTGTTTACAGTCACTCAAAGTAAATTTGAAGCAATAGTTTAAAAAGTTGCTTCCATCTGGTAAGGGTTTGTCTTTGTCCTTTGTTTCTTGTTGACACATTTGAAAAAATCTTTAGCAATCATGTCCTCTAGATTAGTCATATGGACTGTTCAGAATGCTCATTGACTTCTGTTTCCTGTCTCCAATGATTCAAGGCCACCATGGACGGTAAACAATCAATATGGCTTCTCTGTCTTATGCTATCCAGACTAGCTTACTCAGATTGGGCTAAATAACTTTGGTTTGATCTATCATTTAGTAGGGATGTCAATAGCAGTGCAAAAAGTTGATATTATTGTGAATAATGGTTTTTTTATGATATACCTGATAATTTCTCTTGGACATGGCATCCATTTACTCTATTTCAACTGTCCTAGGCCATATGGAAGTAGAATAATAAAATTACTGTGAATATTTGCTTCTGATTTTATTTGAGAAAGCTAATAAAATTTAAGAATATTTTGGTAGCCTCAGAGCAGAACTAATTAGCAGGGACAATAAAAATGAACTGTTAGGGTCTTGCTTTGAACTCTGTCTGCTTTTCAGGGAGACTGGACTGAAAAGTGTATTCCTCCCTCATCTCTTCACAAGGTTTTGCATATCTCCTCCTTTTTCTTAATTTTAGTACGTGAAAAAAAGTTGGACAGAGAGTGAGTGAGGCCTCAGAGAAACAGGGGAGAAAGAGTGGAGATGTTTAGGCCAGCAAGAACTCCCTCAGCCCATGGAAAACTGATTCAATGACACTCATAGGGAATTACTGGCAGGAATGACTATTTCCAGCACCTCTGGGACATGTCATATGCTTTATGGTCCCTTAGTTGTGGGGTACAAGGGGCTGTGTATTTTTACTAACTTTAGTGTAAATGGAGCAGGTTTATATTGTGTTTCTCTCTTCTCTTCTGTGACTGATTGGTTTGAGAATTATATCACTTATTTTGTCTTTTTTTTCCCCCAACTGGTATAATATATGACACATACTGATTAAATGACGAAATTATAGTAAGAAAACTCAAAAAATTCCATGTTTGTTCTTCGTGGCACCGAACATTAATTATTGGCCAGCTGATCCCTCAAAGAGCTTTGAGGTCCAATGTGATCAATATATAATTCAACGAGAGTATATTTAAAAATAGATAGTAAGTTTTTCTGCTAATTATAACAAAAAGAACTAGAAAAATGTAATTTTATTTTTCAAAGGATTAGAATCAAATACATTATTGGTTTTTATTGTGTATTGTTTTGAACTAGACAGTGGCAGACTATCTAGCAATTCACTGAATATTTTGTTGGAGATAAATAATGACACAAACAATAATTCATTAGCATGTTACTCACCTTCCTTTTGAACTCTTCTGTTACTGATAAATTAATTTACTTCCAAAATAATACAGTCTATAAATTGTTGGTTGGGTTACCAAGAGAGAGGAGGAGCTTGTGTTGGGAGGTATTGGAGTTAGGAGAAGGAACGGGGGATAATAGAAATACACCACACAAATATGAAATTAAAAATAATTTTAATTTAATAAAAATGTTCTTCCTAATGCCTTGTGATTACTGCTAAAACCAAATCAAGCATAATCAGAGTACTTCAAGGTAAGAGTTAAAGCTGTTAGAAGAACACAGACGAATAAATTTTCATTATCCTGGATTTGACGATACTGTACACAGGACACCAGAAAAATGGCAGCAATAAACAACAACAAAGAAATCTCTCCCTAAACCCAAAAAGCAGACTTATTTGGTTACAGTAAATGTTTACAGAGCACCTCATGGCTTTAATATAAAAATGTGCAGCCACTGTGAGAAGCAGTTTGGTAATTCCTTAAATAGTTAAACTCAGAGCTACAATATGATCCAAAACTCTGTTTGATGTAATTACACCAAAGAATTAAAAACAGGTGTTTAAAGCAAAAGCTTTTTCATGAATGTTCATAAAAGAATTATTCATGGGAGCCAAAGGACAGAAACAACCCAAAGTCCTTCAGTGGATGTGTGGGTAAAGAAAGTTTATATCAATATCCAGATATAGTCAATCGTATATAAAGTTTATCCGTTTATCTGCTTCTTTGGTAACATTTATTTTGTGTTTTTTCTTATAGTCACCTTAGTATCCCAATGGCTACATGTTTCATGGTTTGTATTTTCCTAAAAGATAACAATGCTCTACATATTTACATGTGATATATCATTCAAACCCTTATTCTTTTCCATATACTTTATTGTTTGAGAAATTTACATATGAATACAGTGTGGTTTGATCAAGTCAGTTTCCATTATCTTCACTGTAATTCCTCTGCCATTTTCCCTCCCTGTTTCAAGTATTTATTGTTATTTTTTTAAGCCACCCAGTCTTCTTAGTGCTTCCAATATGTGACTACACGGAGGGTCATTTTCTGGGTCTTGGTAGTTTTTCATCAGCTGCATTCTTGAAGAAATGTGAAATCTCCCTCTCCTAGTAGCAATCTATTGCTGATAGCTCCTCATCCAGGGGTGGGACTCTATGACAATTATTTTCCTTCATAATGTGATTGATATTTTTTCTTGCTTAATCTTGCTCATGTTGTAGATGTTGTCATGACTGCTGCGAGTTCACATGTGCAATTGCTTGCTCTGTTGTGTCCAGAAAGCACTGTTTCACTGTAGCCTTCCACTGCCTCTTGGTTTTTTCAATCTTTTTTTTCCCACTAATTCCACAATGATTTCTGAGATTTGAGGGAAATGGATGTGATATACATGTCTAATAAGGATGGAGAACTTCATAGTCTTATTTTTTTGAATGTTGGTCCATCTTACAACTTTGTGTTATTTATCATCTACCACAAAAGGAAGCTTCTCTGATAAAGGTTGGGAGAGACACTAATTATCTATTTGTTCAACAATACATGAAAGGGGTTGGTTTATTACTGTGTCTATTTAGCAGAATAATATGTAGGTTCTCACCTAGGGCCCATGACCTGTCTACTCACAGGTTCTTGGCTTTGTTACCTTTGCCAAGAATAAGTTTTATGGTGTAGGACTTAAACACGATCAGGAAGTGGTTAATTACTTCTATAACATTTGTGCCACTATTGCTCCAGTGGGCATATCCTTCCAAGTTGATCTTTACTGAAGCTGTCCATGTTCACATCTGGGTAAGAGTAATGACAGTTACCTCCCCAGCTAGTGCGAACAGCAGTTTTCAGTACTGAATACTATCCAGTAGCAATGACACTTCAGGTTGGTTCCAGCTTTATTTATCCGTGTTGGATGATTTAAGTAAGATCTGAGACCCTGAGTCTGATGGAGGGTAAAGTAGGGAATATACTTCAATATTTAGGCACTGGGAAAGTATTCCTGATCAGGACCCAACCAGCACAGGCATTAAGAACAACAATTGATAAACGGGACCTCTTAAAACAAAAATGTTTCTCTTTAGCAACGGACACCCTCAATCACAGGAAGAAGCAGCCTGTATAATAGGAAACAAAAGCTTGCACATTTCTATTGTCATAAAAGAGATAAAGTCTTGACATATGTAACATTACAGATGCCTCTTACAAAATATGCTATGGGCTTCAAGATGACTAAGCAATTAAGGCACTTGCTGGTAAGCCTGCTGACTTAAGTTTCATCCTGAGACCCACTTAGAGGAAGGAAAGAAGCAGTTCCATGAAGTTGTCCTCTGACTTCCACACACCCTGTGGAATGTACGTCTGCACATACAGACAATAAATAAATTAATTAAATATATATAAAAATGCTAAAAAAAAAGCTGGACTTGAAGGTCATATATTTATTGTTCAACTTATAAGAAATACTCAGAGTTCAGTATAGAATAGATAGCGGTGTCGTGTTAGAAAAAGAAGAGTAAAATATGAATCCAAAGTTTTGTTGTGAATAATCTAATTTCTATTTCCTCTAGCTCTTTCTTCAAACCAATTATGTGTACTATTGTTAGTTTGAACTTCCTGACACAAATACAAGGAATATTATTAAACTTTTCAATGTCTCCTTTTGTTAGCAAATGAAAATTATCAGGCATTTCCAACAGAGCCATGCCCCTCTTTTTTCAACATTATATGCAACATCATTGTATGTCCTGTACTGCAAATAACCAAACTTTTCTACTGTGTGTATCTTTAGCACCACTCTATTTCCTCCCTAATCTTTTCATAAATCTTAAGCATCTTTCTTGGCACATTACACATGTGGCACACAAGCTTGGCTCATATAATTTCTATCAATCACCTACCCAAATGAACATGCCTCTGAGGAGGTTTTATATTAAACACTAACCACTCTATAGGCCTCAGTTTATTCTGTCCATGGAGAAGTCTCACCTCCACCTGTCAACAACATCTAGAGTTTCTCTTGGAAGAGGCTATTACTCATTCTCCTCTGTAACATAGGTGACCTTGAGGACATTTCTTTGATACAGAGATAGTCATGTTTCAGCCTTGCTAAATCAGCCCCCCAAAATGAATCAGAATGTATTATTGATACAGCAATAGGAAAATCACTTGTTACCATTACTTTGTTAAGATTCTCAGTAGCTTCAATGCTAAATAATTTTACAAACTTATGTTTCTGTTTCCTTATTGTATTTTTTCCACCACTAGAATAGGGACTCTGTGGGTGCAGAAACATCATCTGTTTTGTTCAGTACAGTGTCTTATATGCCCAGAACACCATGTAATACTCAGTGAGTCCTTGTTAAATGACTGAGAAAAATCAATACCTCCAGTGTAGATTTATTATGGCGGTCATTAGGAAGGGTTGGCTCATCTCTGGGGTCACAGTTTGGCACAATGTAAATGTGCAGCTAGGAGTAGTAACATAGCCAAGCCCATTATGGACCGTGGGGCCAAGGGTTAGCTAAAGATACTGTTTTGACACCAAGATTTGTATGGCTGGACAGAGCTGGGCCTGGAATTACTTAACTTCTGTGGAACTTGTGTTCTATAAGGCAACATTTTTATTCTTTTTCAAGAACCCCAAATTCTGTTTTTCTTAAGCCATATTTTGCCGTTTGCAGTGCTGCCTCCCAATATATGGCCTTGGCAGTGAGCTATGGTGTTGGAATGTTTTTTTAGATTCTCCCACTAGAGCTGAAAGCTACGTGACGTTAAAGACGATAGCTTGTTCCTCCTTCACATGTCACGTAGTATTAACTCAGTAGACTTTTGTCTGTATTTCATAAACACCTAAAACATTAAATGTTTCTTTATTGAAAAATAAAGAAATAGATTTTACTGTATCATAGTTTGAAGAAAGATATCGCTATTCCAGAACAAAGTGTGCCCATTTTGATGGATGCTCCCTTTCATCCTTCAAAATATAAATCTCAAAACTTAATATGTATTTTCACTACCATATGGTACACACCAAACCCTGATTTGTGTAATGTTGATAGCATAGTATGCTGATTATATTGAAACTTCTTTTATCATTGTCACTGTGTTTGTATGATGCATAAGGGCAAGCACTTAAACTACGGCATGTGGAGGCCTGAGGATAACTTTGTGGAGTTGGTTCTCGTTTCGGACTTTTATGTAGGTTTTTGGAATTAAGCACAAGTCATTAGCCTTGTGTGACAAGTGTTTTTATATACTGCTCAAGAGAATTTTAAATATCTATTTAGCGTGGGTGCGAACGCATGTGTCATGGTGCTATTGTGGACATCAGAGGACAGTTTGATGAAGGGGTTCTCCTAGATCATATGGTTTTTGGAAACTAAACCCAGGTTGTCAAGGTTGTCCATGTGTATATGCACACACACACACACACACACACACACACACACACACACTCATGTGCGCGCAGTGAATGAAAAACCAAGTCCTTTAAGCAAAGAGACCAGATCTAGGGTATGGTAGATATCTTAGAGTTACTGAGAATTTGAGGGAATAGGCCAATGCTTCTTGCACCTTGACATATATACCATCTGACACATGGTAATGAGTCAACAATTTTGGTCAATAAAAGAGCAAAGCGAGTCTGGTGACCACCCTTGGAGAAGAACTACTGCAGAAAGTTTTATTTTTAAATGCTTATTAAGTAGATTGGATACCTTCACTCTTTACCGTCAGAATCAAGCTTTATTTTTCACTGATATCTCCAGTCTATTGAGATTATTTTTCTTTGGCCCAGCACTCTGTAGAGGAGCAGAACAGCTGCTCAATACCTTTATAATTTAGATTCATTAATGTAGAAGTGTCTCAGACTTATTTCCCCCTCTAGGTTAAGTAGCCTTAACTCCTCTGAAAATTCCCCACATTAATTTTTTTCCCTAATTGCTTTTCTCTGGATATTCTCCAGTTCCTCCAAGTGCCTCTTTTAAGGGTGTAAAAATTCATTACTGCAGGCTTTCCTGGACAATAACAGTTCTATGCTCTGCTCTTTGGATGACGGAATACCATGCATTATGATAACAAGAATGCTGAAGGGCTCTAGACTTGCTTCCTCCCTTACTTAAACACTAGCAATGTTTCAAAGTTTATCACCCTGTGGTTTCACATGATTAGAAAATTCCTTAAAAGTTTTATTTTATTTTATTTTTGTACAATAGCCGTGAGTCCGGTCTTATAAAAGGGCAATCTTCTAATCCTGACAAACACATCTGTAGCCTCCTGCCCCAACCTCAGGAGCCAGAGGTCAAACTCATTTAAAGCAGTGACTCTGGTCGAGTCCCAAACACCTGTTCCGAGCATTCCGTATGGTTTTTCCCCCAGAAGGAGTGACCAGTCTGAAGCAGCTGTGGGTAATTTTATTAATCAAAACAAGCTGGAAGCAAAAGGGAAAAGGAAGATAATTAAAACCCTTAATGAAACCCAGTACGATCTCATTAACACGCCACAGAGAACCTATGACTAGTGGCATTGATACTTGCCATGATTACTGCATCATCAAGAGAGTGAAAAGTGGCCATGCAGGTTATGTATTAAATACTTAAGGTAGGAGAACTGAGGGCTCATTAATTTGGAGTACATTCATGAATCCCAGAATTGAAGCTTACTTGATGGGAAACGGCCAACTAAGCCCACACCGCACTCACCTGCCTGGTTGGTCTATGACCAAGAACGGATGTCAGAGGTTGACGTGGGGAAAGAATAAGTTTCATCTTCCTGTGAAACTCACTACAGACTTGTATAGGGAAGTGAGTCAGAGAGTCTTTCTTGAAGTCTGTCTCAAACTGATTGTTGCAGGTAGCAAGTGGCTAAATATCAAAGTGCTAAAAGTCTCGAAAATGTGCAGAAGTAAACATTACAATAATCATAATTCTTGTGGAGCTCCCGGTCACCTCCAGGTCCTTTTCTCTTTCCTCCCACGTTTCCACAAGAAACCCTAATCATCGCCCAATGTTTGGCAATGAGTCTGTTTTGTGGTGCTGATGGATAACACCTCTCAGAGAACCACTCTCTCAGGCTCTTGTCTGCAAGTTTAGCAGAGTATCATTCATAGTGTCAGGGGTTGGCACTCTCTGAAAAGTTGGGTCTTTGCTTGGACCAGGCATTTGTTGAGCATCCCTTCAATCTCTGCTCTATCTTTATCCCTGCACAACTTGTAGGCAGGGTAAATTTTAGGTCAAAATTTTTGTGGGTGAGTTGGTGTTCTCCTCCCTCTGCTAGGAGACTGGTCCAGTTAGTGGGTGTTCTCTTCAGTATGTATGAATGTAAGGGATTTTTAAAAACATCTTTACTGTTGAAAAATATAGAATAGTTAATAGTTCGAGGGCTTGGCGGAGCCAAGATGGCGACTAGCACACACAGTTTCCAAGCTGTGGAAGAGAAAAAGTTCTGAGTTGATGAGTGGAAGAACTTCTGAAGCCAGGGAAACAACGGAGAGACTTTCTAAACAACAGGGAACATCGCCGGAGGTGAAAACCTTGGTCTCGGATCACCCAGGGACTTGTTTGGGGAAGGTGAGAAACGATCCTTTGATCTCTCGGCACTCCCCTCCCCCAGACCTCCCTCCTCCTCGGCACAGCGGACTCGCCTTTCTCAGCGCAGACCTAACTGCCTGGGGCCTGCAGCCACTGAGGCTGAGCCCCAAGTCCTTTATCGGCAAAGGCCAGCAGTACTGTGTCTCGGAGCCCCAGATTCACGAGCAGCAGCTGCACCATCCTCCCAGGGCCCGAGTCTGCTAGACGCCATACTAGCTCCGCAGGATCGCGATCACTGACGGTACGGCCCGCCCAATACCACAGTGACAGAGAATACGCTATATACTCACCAAAACCAGACAGAAACGCCATACAAGCTAGACACACCAGGCGCTGGGCCTCCGAAGCTTGGAGAGCACAGTAAAGAGACCCCAGGACTTCCCAGAAAGCATCTGGACTAGCAACCCAGTCTCCAGTTACAGCGGGACTTTCTAACCTGGCGGCGGAGCAGCACTGAGCTGGCGGGGCACATCAGCCCTCCAGTTTAAGACTAACCAGGGCCAAACCAGAGAACAGAAAGGCTGGTTACCCCGATTCCCACTGACGTGACCACCCTGAAATCTCCAGCTGCAGCAAGACCTCATAACCTGGCAGTGACAGCAGCACGGAACTGGCGGAGCACATCAAAGAAGCAGGGCCAAACCAGAGAGCAGACAGCCCAGATACGCCGATCTCTGCCAAGTGTCCTGCCTGTACAGCTAGTCCTCAGCATACGCTAAGGACACGGGACCTCTCTCAACTTCCTGAAGAATTCTCCAGACTCGAGAGAGAGACAGTACCAGTCTGATCGGCTGAATCCAAAAACAAACAGGGAAGGTCTCAGATAAGCCAATGGCCAGGGGTAGGCGAAAGAACATTTCCAACATAAATCAGGACATCATGACTTCACCAGCAAACCCCAAAATCGATGGATATCCCAATTCATCAGAAGCACAGGAAAATGACCTTAAAGCCATGCTTGCTCAATTATTTGAGGCTCATAAGGAGGAAATGAACAAATCTTTCAAAGAGTTGGCCAGTCAATTGGAGGTAAAGAAAGAAGAAATAGACAAAACCCTTAAAGAAACACAGGCAAACATAGCCAAACAAATAGAGGCACAAGTAGAGAAGAAATTAGTGGCATACAAAAAGGAAATGAACAAAGAAATAGAGTCCATCGTAGAGAGACAGGAATCCAAATTCAAACACATAAAAGAAATGGTGCAAGGCATGAAAACAGAATTAGAATCAATAAAGAAAACACAAAGTGAGAAAACTCTTGAGCTGGAGAACTTGGAGAAAAGATCAGGAACCACAAAAGTAAGCATCACCAACAGAATACAAGAGATGGAAGAGAGAATCTCTGGAGCTGAAGACACACTTGCAGAAATTGATACTTCTCTCAAAGAAAAAGTAAAATCAGAAAAATTCCAATCACAAAATATCCAAGAAATCAAGGATGCTATGAAAAGACAAAATCTAAGAATAATAGGAATTGATGAAAAAGAAGACTCCAGGCTCCAAGGTCCAGAAAATATTTTCAAGAAAATCATAGAAGAAAAGTTTCCCAACTTAAAGAAAGAGATGTCCATAAATATACAAGAGGCCTACAGAACACCAAATAGACTAGACCAGAAAAGAAACACATCACGTCACATCATAGTCAAAACACTAAATCTACAGAACAAAGAAAAGATATTAAAAGCAGCAAGGGAAAAAGGCCAAGTAACATATGAAGGTAGACCTATCAGAATCACACCAGACTTCTCATCAGAAACTATGAAAGCCAGAAGGGCCTGGGCAAGCATCATGGAGACTCTAAGAGATCACAAATGTCAACCCAGACTACTATACCCTGCAAAGCTTTCAATCAACATAGATGGAGAAAACAAAATATTCCATGACAAAACTAAATTTACGCAATATCTATACAGCAAACCAACCCTACAGAAGATACTAGAAGGAAAACTCCAATCCAACGAAAACGAATTCACCCAAGAAAACAGGGCATACAGATAATGTCCCAACAAAAATGAAAAGAAAACAAGCAATGAAACAAGGTAAGATCATCGACTCCATTACAAAAGGAACTAACATGCATTGGTCAATATTATCTATCAATATTAATGGACTCAACTCACCAATAAAAAGACACAGGCTAACAGAATGGTTACGGAAACAGGACCCAACATTCTGTTGCATCCAAGAAACACACCTATGCAACAAAGATAAACACTACCTCAGAGTAAAGGGCTGGAAAAATGTTTTTCAAGCAAATGGTTCCAGAAAACAAGCTGGAGTAGCCATCCTAATATCTAATAAAATAGACTTTCAACCCAAGTTAATCAAAAAAGATAAGGAGGGCCACTATATTCTCATCAAAGGAAAAATCCAACAAGAGGACATCACAATTTTGAATATCTATGCCCCAAATACAAGAGCACCTACATTCGTAAATGAAACAATATTAAAGCTTAAATCATACATTGATCCTAATACCTTAATAGTGGGAGACTTCAACACCCCACTCTCATCAAGGGACAGATCAACCAGACAGACACCAAATAGGGAAATGAAAGCACTCACAGAATCCCTAAATCAAATGGACCTAATAGATGTCTACAGATCTTTTCACCCAAACTCAAAAGAGTACACCTTCTTTTCAGCACCGCATGGAACCTTCTCCAAAATAGACCATATAGTTGGTCACAAAGCAAGCCTCAACAGATACAAAAGGATTGAAATAATCCCTTGTATACTATCTGACCACCATGGACTAAAGCTGGACATCAACAACAACAGAAACAACAAAAAGCCGACACGCACATGGAAACTGAACAACTTACTACTCAATGACAGCTGGGTCAAGGAAGAAATAAAGAAAGAAATTAAAGACTTTCTAGAATTCAATGAAAATGAAGGCACAACATACCCAAATTTATGGGACACATTGAAAGCAGTGCTCAGAGGAAAATTTATAGCACTAAGTGCCTACAAGAAGAAATCTGTAACATCACATACAAACAACTTAATGGCCCAACTGAAAAACCTAGAAAAAAAAGAAGCAGATACACCCAAGAGGAGCAGACGGCTGGAAATAATCAAACTAAGGGCAGAAATCAATCAATTAGAAACAAATAAAATTATCCAAAGAATCAATGAAACAAAAAGCTGGTTCTTTGAGAAAATCAACAAGATAGACAAACCCTTAGCCAAACTAACTAAAAAGCAGAGAGAAACCATACAAATCAGCAAAATCAGAAAGGAAAATGGGGACATAACTACAGACACTGAGGAAATCCAAACGATTATTAGGTCATACTACAAAAGCCTATATGGCACAAAATTTGAAAATCTAAACGAAATGGATAACTTTCTTGACAGATTCCATCTACCAAAATTAAGTCAAGATCAGGTAGAAAGACTGAATAGTCCTATATCTCCCAAGGAAATAGAAGCAGTCATTAACAGTCTCCCCTCCAAAAAAAGCCCTGGACCAGATGGCTTCAGCGCAGAATTCTACAAGACCTTCAAAGAAGTACTAACACCAATTCTCCACAAACTATTCCATAAAATAGAAACAGAAGGAACACTACCAAACTCATTCTATGAAGCCACAGTCACTTTGATACCTAAACCACACAAAGATCCAACAAAAAAAGAGAACTTCAGACCTATCTCTCTTATGAACATTGATGCAAAAATACTCAATAAAATACTTGCAAACCGAATCCAAGAACACATCAAAGATATCATCCACCATGACCAAGTAGGCTTCATCCCAGGAATGCAAGGGTGGTTCAACATACGGAAATCCATCAATGTAATCCACCACATAAACAAAATGAAGGAGAAAAACCACATGATCATCTCCTTAGATGCTGAAAAAGCATTTGACAAAGTCCAGCACCCATTTATGTTTAAAGTCTTGGAGAGATCAGGGATACAAGGCACATACCTAAAGATAGTAAAGGCAATATACAGCAAGCCTATAGCCAACATCAAACTCAATGGAGAGAAACTTAAATCAATCCCACTGAAATCAGGGACAAGACAAGGCTGCCCACTCTCTCCATATCTCTTTAATATTGTACTTGAAGTCCTAGCCAGAGCAATAAGACAACTAAAGGAGATCAAGGGGATACAAATCGGAAAGGAAGAGGTCAAAGTGTCACTATTTGCAGATGATATGATAGTATACATGAACGACCCCAAAGATTCAACCAGAGAACTTCTTCAGCTGATAAACACCTTCAGCAAAGTGGCAGGATACAAAATCAACTCAAAAAAATCAGAGGCCCTCTTGTATACCAAAGACAAAAAGGCTGAGAAAGAAATTAGGGAAACAACACCCTTCACAATAGCCACTAACAACATAAAGTACCTTGGTGTGACTCTAACCAAGCAAGTGAAAGACCTATTTGAGAAAAACTTCAAGTCTTTGAAGAAAGAAATTGAAGAAGATCTCAGAAGATGGAAAGATCTCCCGTGCTCATGGATTGGTAGGATTAACATTGTGAAAATGGCCATCCTGCCAAAAGCAATCTACAGATTCAATGCAATTCCCATCAAAATACCAACTCAATTCTTTACAGACCTTGAAAAAAAGATTCTCAGCTTCATATGGAGAAACAAAAAACCCAGAATCTCCAAAACGATCCTGTACAACAACAGATCATCTGGAGGTATCTCCATTCCCGATCTCAAGCTGTACTACAGGGCAACAGTAATAAAAACTGCATGGTATTGGCATAGAAACAGAAAGGAGGATCAATGGAATCGCATAGAAGACCCAGAAATAAACCCACACACCTATGAATTCTCAATATTTGACAAAGAAGCCAAATCCATTCAATGGAAAAAAGACAACATCTTCAACAAATGGTGCTGGACCAACTGGATGTCTACATGCAGAAAAATGAAAATAGATCCATATCTATCACCCTGCACAAAACTAAAGTCCAAGTGGATCAAGGACCTCAACATAAAACCAGATACTCTAAATCAGCTGGAAAAAAAAGTGGGAAACAGCCTAGAATTCATTGGCACAGGAGACAACTTCCTGAACAGAACACCAACAGCACAGGCTCTAAGAGCAACAATCAATAAATGGGACCTCATGAAACTGAAAAGCTTCTGTAAAGCAAAAGACACTGTCATCAAAACAAATAGACAGCCTACAGATTGGGAAAGAATCTTCACCAACCCTTTATCTGACAGAGGGCTAATATCAAGTATATATAAAGAACTAAAGAAGCAGAAAAGCAACAAACCAAGTAATCTACTTAAAAAATGGGGAACAGAGCTAAACAGAGAATTCTCGAAAGAGGAACGTCGAATGGCAGAGAAACACTTAAAGAAATGCTCAACCTCATTAGCCATTAGGGAAATGCAAATCAAAACGACCCTGAGATATCACCTTACACCCATCAGAATGGCCAAGATGAAAAACTCAAGTGATAACACATGCTGGAGAGGTTGTGGAGAAAAGGGAACCCTCCTCCATTGCTGGTGGGAATGTAAACTGGTTCAACCACTCTGGAAGTCAATCTGGCGCTTTCTCAGACAACTAGGAGTAGTGCTACCTCAAGACCCAGCTATACCACTCCTAGGTATATACCCAAAATTTGCTCAAGTACACAACAAGGACATTTGTTCAACCATGTTCATAGCAGCTTTATTTGTAATAGCCAGAACGTGGAAACAACCCAGATGTCCATCAACGGAGGAATGGATACAGAAACTGTGGTATTTTTACACAATGGAATACTACTCAGCAATCAAAAAGGAAGAAATCATGAAATTTGCAGGCAAGTGGTGGGATCTAGAAAAGATCATTCTGAGTGAAGTATCCCAGAAGGAGAAAGACAAACTTGGTATATACTCGCTTATATAGACCTACAAGACATGATAAACATAATGAAATCTACACACCTAAAGAAGATAATCAAGAAAGTGGACACAGGCGAAGGTGATTAATCCTCATTTAGAAAGACAAATGGGATGTGCATTGAACTTATGACAGGAGTCTATCACAAAAGGCATCTGAAAGACTCTACCTAGCAGTGTTTCAAAGCAGACACTAAGACTCATAACCAAACCCTCGGCAGAGTGCAGGGAATCATATGAAAGAAGGGAAGTTAGTATGATATGGAAAGGATAGGAGCTCCACAAGGACCAAATATATCTGGGCACAGGGTCTTTTCTGAGACTGACACTCAACCAAGGACCATCTATGGATATAACCTAGAACTTCTGCTCGGATGTGGCCTGTGGTAGCTCAGTAACCAAGTAGTTTTCCAAAGTAAGGGGAACACGGACTATTTCTAATAGGATCTCAAGGGCAGGCTGTTTGACCCCCACCCCAGGGGAGGAGCAGTCTGTTAGGCCACAGAGGAGGACTTTGCAGCCAGCCCTGAAGATACCTGATAAAACAGGGTCAGATGAAAGGGGAGGAGGTCCTCCCCTATCAGGGGACTTGGAAAGGGGCAGGGAGGAGACCAGGGAGGGAGTGTGGGGTTGGGGAGGGAATGAGGGAGCGGGATACAGCTGGGACACAGAGTTAACAAAATGTAACTAAAAAGAAAAATAAAAATAAAAAAAAAAAAAAATAGTTCGAGGGCTTGAGTGGATCCCAATATGTGGATAAAAATATTGGGCTCTGTTCTGGCTTCAGTTTGCTATGCTAATAACTCAAGCTTTTCCTTCTGCTTTATGTTCCATCCATGTGCCAATCAAGGGCAGTGTTTCCTCCACAAGAAGACCAACAGAGCCAACTTAGGGCCCAGAGGGTCTTGCTGAGACTGAAGCATCAACCAAGGACGATGCATGGCTTGGACTGAGGGTACCTACAAAGATGTAGCAGATGGACAGCTTTGACTGCAAGTGGGTCTTCTAATAGGGGAAAGTAGTATGGCGACTGCACAGGAGAAGGACTCACATGCCAGCTTTTTGATCACTTGCCATGGTAGGACTGCCTTACCAGGCCGTAAGGGAAGAGGACATGCTCAGTCCTGATGATGAGCTGGACTGTATGGGAAAGAGAGCTCCCCCTTTTCTCAGAAAAAGAGAGGGAGAAGGAATCAGAGGGGAGGAGGGATGGGGCTACCAAAAGGATGTAAAGTACATAAAAGTGTAAAAAGATTCAAAATAAAGAAAAAATTCTTACATTTTAAATTAATGTTTAAATGAATGTTTAAAACATTTCTAACTCTTGTTTAGTCATCATGCTTAAGACTATAAATGAATATTCTGAGCATGTCTTTTGTATATTATATATATTATATTATGTGTCTTTGTATATTATTATGCTTAATACTATAAATGAATATTCTGTGCAAAAAAACCAATAATCATAATTCAGACATAGCAATGCAGAGATTTTTGAAAATAATTCTCACCCGGCCCACTGCGCACACCTCAGTGTAATGTGATTTCAGTGGCTTCAACATGTGGTAGAATTTATTTCTATAACTGTTAGTTCTGTTTTGTTTGCGGCACTTGCTAAGCAAAGGATTGCAGAATCTGAACGTTGGGAGTCACCTTCTCTTACTGCTGGGATCTATGAAAGCTTACACAAACTTCTAGAAAATTGGCAGAACTCATGTAAGGAGAGAGTGAGACATTTTGGCCCCAGAGCCTACAGCTCCAGATATTTGAGTGAGGCCAACAAAGATTATCATGTCCTCATGGAACCTACCCCAGGGCAGAACTGCCCTGCCACTCACAGAAATGTGAGAATTAATAAATTGTTTTAAGTCAATGAGCTAGTAGCAGAGGCTGATTCATACACAAGGACATACATGCTTATGTAATTACAGGTCACCTGTAAAATGTGTTACATTACAGAATGATTGGAGAAATCATTTCATGTCCAGGCAAGTTTGTAAATTCTTCAGAAGGCAGTGATATATGGTGATTCAGTACATAATAGTGGGCAGGATTTGCCAGATTTTCGTCACTAAACCATTTGCAAATTCAGATCACTTTAGCTTTAGATTCCCAATACACTTTTGTCTCTTTTGTGTGTAATTCAGTTAAAAAATGCGGTACAGAGCTAAACAGAATTCTCAACAGAGGAATATTGAATGGTAGAGAAACACTTAAATTGGATTATTTACATGAAAGATGCTCAACCATACAACAAGGACATTTGCTCAACTATGTGCATAGCAGCTTTATTCATAATGGAATCTGGAAACAACCTGGATGTTCCTTAACCAAAGAGTGGATACTGAAATTGTGTTACATTTACACAATGGAATACTACTTAGCTATTAAAAACAAGGAAATCATGAAATATGCAGGCAAATGCATGAAACTAGAAAAGATCATACTGAGTGAGGTAACTCAGATGCAGAAAGACATGCATGGTATATACTCAGTTATAAGTGGATATTAGCCATATAGTATAGATAAACATACTAAAACTTATAGACCCAAAGAAGCTAAACAACATGGAAGACCCTAGGGAGGATGCTTAATTCTCATTCAGAAGGGAAAACAAGATACTGGAAGTGGTAGAAAAGAGAGAAAAGGACAGGAGCCTACCACAGATTACCTCTAAAAAGATTTCACTCAGCAAGGTATCAAAGCAGATGCAGAGACTCATAGCCAAACTTTGAACAGAGTGCAGGGAGTCTTATGGAAGCACGGGGAGGTAGAAGGAAGTGGAGGGGACAGGAGCCCTACAAGGAGACCAACAAAGCCAAAAATCTGGGCCCAGGGGGGTCTACAGAGACTGATACATCAACCCAAAGACCATGCATAGAGAGGACCTAGACCCCCTGCCCAGATGTAGCCCATAGAAAGCTCGGTTTCTATGTGGGTTTCCCTGTAAGGGGAAAAGAGACAGTCTCTGACATGAAGTCGGTTTCCTGCTCCTTGATCACTTCTCTCTGGTAGAGTGACCTATCATCACACAAAGAAAGAGGATCCAGACAGTCCTGATGGGTCCTGATAGGCTAGCATAGGACAGTAGGGGAGGAGGACTTCCCCTATCAGTGGACTAGGGGAGAGGGATAGGAGAGGAAGATGGAGGGAGTGTGGATCTGGGAGGAGAAGAGGGAGGGGGCTACAACTGGGATACAAAGTGAGCAAATTGTAAAATAATTTAAAAATATTTAAAATTAAAAAGACCTTTTTTTTTTGTTAATCAAGATGCCAAACTTTAGGATGCTTTACCTTATATTAATAGATGAATATTAACATGTGAATCAAATAATAAAATTTGTATCATGCTTTTAAAGTGAAGAATTATCATTCAGTGGGTCTAATTTTTTATTTTTTAAATTATTTTTATTAATTACAGTTTATTCACTTTGTATCCCCCTTGAACCTCCCTCCTCCGCTTCCAATCACACTCTTCCTCTTCACCACCTGTGTCCCTCTCCCAGTCCACTGAAAAGGGAGCTCCTCCTCCCCTTCTCTCTGACCCTAGTCTATCAGGTCTCATCAGGAGTGGCTGCATTGTCTTTTTCTGTGGCCTGATAAGGCTGCTCCCCTCTCAGGGGATCAAAGAGCAGGCCAATCAGTTCATGTCAGAGACAGTCCCTATCCCCAGTACTATGGAGGCTAGTTGGACACTGAACTGCCATTGGTTACCTCTGTGCAGGGGTTCCTGGCCATCTCTATGAGTGGTCCTTGGCTGGAGTATCAGTTTGAGAAAAGATCACTGTGCCCATAATTTTAGGATCTGTCGCTGTCCTTGGGGAGTTCTTGTCCTCTCCAGGTCTTACTATTTCTACTTCTTTCTAAAGAATTGATAAGCACTGAAATATTTGTTTAAGCTTACAGCTAGATCCAAAAATTTATTCCAGTTTCTTAGTTCACAATCCTGTGGAGCCATTAAAATTTTCAGCTTAGTCTCTGAGTGCCTTGGTTTTATTCTTTATCAATTTTAGTGATTCTGAAATTATCTAAGTCACACAGGGAAATTCTGAAGTCCTAGCAATACCCCCCCTTCTTTTCCTCCTCTTTCCTTTCCTTTCCTTTCCTTTCCTTTCCTTTCCTTTCCTTTCCTTTCCTTTCCTTTCCTTTCCTTTCCTTTCCTTTCCTTTCCTTTCCTTTCCTTTTTCCTTTCCTTTCCTTTCCTTTCCTTTCCTTTCCTTTCCTTTTTTCTTTCCTTTTTCCTTTCCTTTCCTTTCCTTTCCTTTCCTTTCCTTTCCTTCTTTTTTTTTTTAATATAAGATTTGGGTTAATTTTATCCTTACACCTTATCCTTGCTTCTGTATTTCCATTACTTTTATATTCTAGTTCTGAGTTGATATTCTGTAAAATTTTTAAGCATTTTACACCTTCAGTTTTCAAGTAAAGTAATTTCTGTAAATGATATTATTTGATGGATAGTATCTAATTATTTTTCTTGTGGTATAAAACCTGTCCTCCCTGCATCTGTTTGCAGGGAATTTTTCCTTCGTCTATGTAGCTTATAATCTAGCTGATTATAGTTCTTCAGTCAAGCTAGTTTGCCTCACATTTCTAACAGATCTCTGCTTAGAATGGTGTTTGCCTTTTGCCCTCCATTTCTTGAGTACTTGCTGTGGGTTCAGAGCCATCTATATTCAGCAATTGCTGGTGCAGGTTTGTTCTGCAAGGGGGTTGAGTAAATGATCCCAAACCGAAAATTACAAGTATAACTTCGTAAACAAATATTCCATAGTGAAATAAGTAGACAATTACATATTTAGCACAATTGCTGTTAATTGCCAGTAGCAATGATCATCACCTAGTGAGCTCAGCAATATGCAGGCACCTGGACTTCCTTCACTGAATATTTTGAGTTTATTTAATTTGGAGGCAAGAGAGTAAATTTTGTTTGTCATAAATTCTGGCAGAATATTGATGGTCTGGTAAAAATTAGTAACTTTTTACTGTTTAGATTAGTAAATACATAGTAAAAATGCTTTTACCTTATATTTTATATATGCACTCTCTAATGGGAATCTCAGCAGCAAACAATATAACTGAATAATAAAGTTATACTGACTATACAGCTGCCAGATGGAAACAGATTATAAAAGAAAACTAGTACTTAAAACAAAGAGCAATATCTTATTATAATTAAATGTCTAATCCATCAGGAGGATAAAACAATTTAGACATGTGTGCCCATGGTTGCATAAAACGGAAATAAAAAATAATACAGGGGCTGAGAGATAGCTCAGCAGTTACACATACCAGCGCTTCTTCCAGAGGCCAGGGGATTGCATGCTATTTATTGACAATTTTTACTGGAGTTGTGTCAACGTAAAAATTTTAAAAGGAATGAAAGTGACTTTAGTTAAATAAAATTTGAAAAGATAGTCATAATACAGATATTGTAAGTTATGGCATGACAGAATTCAAGAGCATATTTGAGCCTCCTCTTTCCATCATATATGATGTTTAGCAAATAATTTATGAATAGATAAGCATAGAATTCTGCTTTACTTTCATGTCCCTTTTCCTTTTTTCAAGTGTTAGAAACTTCGTCATCATTGAGTCAATTATTATTATTGTGTGTTTTATATTCTGGATGTCTAATGGCATCTTATGCTTTTTCTTTCTCTTCTATTGTTTTAAACTGTTTTGGAGCAATTTGGGGTTCAGGAAAGCCCTGTGTTGTTTCTTGTCCTCCTCATTCATGTCTCCACTTCCTTTCTCAGGAAGCTCCACTCCTAAATGCAGGCTCCTTTCCCGTTACATTTTGTATCCCCCAGGACATAACAGTTATGGAGATACTTACTTGCCTCAGCCAGAGTCAGGTAAATGCCCCTGAGCTGCATGCATGGGGAAGCTGGGGCCTTGGCCTCATTTCTTTTCTTCTTATCCATCACTCTTCATTCCTGCTTCCTAGAAACAAGGTTTCAGATGTTCTGTCCTCTCCTGTTTTCTGCATTGAATTGGCTCTATAGATTATATGTGTAACATGTAGTCAGGATTCATTCATTTCTGTCTTCCAACTTCTATGGCCCTGAAGCCATTACATTATGCTTAGATTACTGCAGTAGCCTGCAAAATCATAGCTTTAATTCTACCTTTTTCATAATAGAGGTTTTAAAAACTTTTTATAGATTCTTTATGAAGTTTCCATCATTCACCCCAATTATACTCATTTCCCCATCCCTTAGTTTCTGGCCACTGCCCTTGTAACCTCCCCCCACCCAAAGCAAAGAAAATAGAATAATAAAAACAACAGCAACAAGGACAACAACAAAACTTGTGGAAGCTACAGTGTGTCACAGTATATGCTTTTGTCCATACATCTTTGCTTGCATATGTTCATTGCAATGAGTCATTGGTCTGGTTCTAGGCTTCTGAATCAGTATTAACACTGGATCCTCACAGGGACTCCTCTCAGGTATCTTGTTCTTTTCCTGTGTCGCGGAGATCCTGCGGCTTTGGATCTGTAGGACCTTCCCTTTCACACAACTGCACGGGTAGTCACTAGTCGTAGGGGTGGACCAACTCAAACTCTAGATCTGGGCCTGGGTGGTAGCTGAGTTGGTCAGCCAACCATCTCTCCTGAATCTTCAACGCCACAGTCAGCTATATTTTGCTGTCCTGGCTAGGTGCAGAACCCACTCTCCCAAGTCTGCAGTTGGTGAGGAGCAAGAACAGCTCTCCTGCTATCAAGAACTTGGGGCCAGCTCACTTGCCTACCTCAGACAGCAAGGGGTATGGGGCTTCTCTCTCTTGCCCATGCCATTCCATGGCCGATGAGGGGTGGGGCCAGTTCCCTTGCCATCAATCTACTTTGCTGCCCAGGCGTGGGGGTTGGTCCAGCTCAGTACAGTGACTCAGGCAGCAGTACAAACCAGGAACATCTTCAAGGACTTTGGTAGTAACATGGGCCTGGGACATCAACACAGACACTGGCTGCCATAGAACCGTGGACCCAGACATAGCCCCTGGCAGTAGGCTGGGCCCAGGTGTCCCCATGGTCTCAGGTGGTAGCTCAGCATGTCTCCCACGGCAGAAAAGGCCTCGGTTATGCGCATCGTCTCCGGTAGCATCCCAGACCACGGACAACCACTTGGCTCTTGGTGGTAACTCAGGTCATAGACATCGACTCAGATCCCAGCTGCAGCAGGACCAGAGCCCCAGACATGGCCCTGGGTGGCAGGCCCGACCAGGATCTCACCATGGCCTTCTCATAACTTCCCACTCCTCATTGCTGTCGCGTCTCCAGATACACCTTTCTCCACAGTGTATGAACCCATTGGCTTTGTTTTCTCTTCCTTCTCTCCACTGTGTACCCCATCTTTCCATTTCTCCATCATATTTTCGTTCATTGTAGATGTGCCCACAGCAGGAGCCTTTCCTTCAGCGTCTCTGGACCATGTTAGAGTTTTTTGTTTTGTTTGTTTGCTTGTTTTTTTTTTTTATTATTATGCTAAGGCTCTATTTTACCTACAGTTCTAGCGTGACATGTACACAAATACTGATTCTGAGAACCTGTGCAAGTCGGAACAGCTTTTCCCTACCTCTCTGGGCCCGTGAACCTTCTACAGAGCACCATAAAATTGGACTCAGCTGTAGAGGATATTTAACTGTATTACCGTCTTGGCCACTCCTCTTTCAGCTGTTCATCACATTTAGGTAAACATTCTGGGAGAAGCCCTTTTGTTATTATCTTTGGAGAAATGTAGAGTCTGAAGCTCCTTGGGCCTTCTACTAACTTCTAGGAGCCTTTGTGAAGTCCTCCAATGAAGAGTGGCTTTTGCATTCTCTCTCTGATACACCTGCCAGTTTGTTTCTCTCTCTCTAGGTTTTCTTCATTATCCTTTTCTCCTCCTCTTCAGGCTCACCTCCTCTTCCTTTTTCCCTTCTTCCTGATATTTTTCTCTGTGTTCTTTCTTTGACTTTATGTATGCTAGGTAATCATTCTACCATTGTGACACACACAAGCCCTTAAAGTTTTAAAAATATTATTATTTATAACAATCTATTGACTTTATATACTGGCTGTAGCCTCCTCCCTCATCTCCTCCCAGTCCCACCCTCTCCCCTTCTTCTACCCTCTCCCCCCTGTGTCCCTCTCCTAGTCCACTGATAGGAGAGGTCCTCCTCCCCTACTATCTGACCCTAGCCTATCAGGTCTCATCAGGATTGCCAGGATACTCTTTCTCTGTAGCCTAGTTAGGCCATCCCACCAGGGGGAGGTGATCAAAGGGCCAGTCACTGAGTTCATTTTAGAAACAGCCCCTGCTCCTCTTACTTGGGATCCCATGGAGACTGAGCTGCCATGGGCTCCTACTGAGCAGAAGGTCTAGGTCCTCTCCATGCATGATCTTTGGTTGATTCAGCACTCTCTGCAGGACCCCTTGTGCCCAGATTTTTGGCTCTGTTGGTCTCCTTGTGGAGCTCCTATGCCCTGCAGATCTTTCTATCTTCCCCTTCTTCCATATGATTTCCTGCACTCTGCCCAAAGAGTGGCTGTGAGTCTCAGCATCTGCTTCGATACCCTGCAGGAGCCCTTAAATTTTAACAAATTTGCATTTTTAATTTTTTGAGACTTTTATACATGAAAATCAAAATCATATTTACATTCTTCCCATCCTCTGCTCATCCCCTCTCAGTCCTCTTGTGTCTTGCCTGTATGCCATCTCAACTCTATGACCTTTTCACACACACACACACACACACACACACACACACACACACACACACAC
>NW_026585895.1:26593477-26646985 GCF_907164565.1 Psammomys obesus
ACACACACACACACACACACACACACACACACACACACACACACACAGACACACACACAGGATTTCTGGTTCCACAGTGAAAAGGAATTTATCATACTCTACAGGGCCTCACACACAAGCATGGCTTTGGGGAGATTCTAGCAGGTCTTTTCTGGAAGTCTGCAATGGGTGGAAGACCCATATCTTATTGTACTCAGTAGGTAACAAATGAGGAACGTATTCCATGCTGGAGTCAAGAGCTTGAACTGTTAGTTTAGGTGCCGAGTACGAAGAGGCGTTATCCTGTTATGGGCCAGCATGCTTCCATTAAAGGGCGACTCTGCTAATATGTCATCATTTCATGTGCTTGTTGGTTTTTAAATATTACCTGGAAAATTAAAATATAATTACATTACTTCCTTCTCCCAGCCCTGGCGTGTGTTTCCCCTCCCTCACAAATTCGTGGACTCTTTAACTGTCATTGATCCATATATGTATGCATAAATATATAAGTACAACCTACTTAGTCTACTTAGTGTTGCTTATGTGATTTCAGGGCTGACAGGTGGTATTATCTGAGACGCAGGATTGTTAGCACAAGGTGAATCTGTGCGGGGATACACACTTTCCATGGCTCGGTTGTGCAAGGCGTGTTGCACATCTTTGGTGATTTCTGTTGACTGTCAATAATACACTTTCAAATCTTTTCAAGAGTTTGTTTCTGCTGCTGTGACTATTTTCAGTATTTCCTGCTTTATCGTTTCCAGTGTCACTGGAGTTAACAACAATGTGGCAATTACTTGAGGAAGTACAGGTTCATTCCTTTCCTCTTGTTCTTCTTCACTTAGCCCAATTTTTCAGGTGCTACCCTTCTTTTTTTCATTACCATAATTTTTTCCAATTCTCTATAATTGGGATAATATGCGTCACTTTTATTTTTGTCTCTTTTTGCCCACTGTTTAATTTACTTTGAGATTTATCCATTTAATTGTGTGCATCAGTTGTCTAGTTTTATTACTGTGTGCTCTTACATTATTTAAATACACTGATGTTTGTTTGTTTTTTCCTGTTGATGGATGTTTATGTAGTGACGATAAATAAAGCTGCCTGGATCATTATTGTGTTAGTCTCTGCATTACTATAGGCTTCCATATATTCTGAATAATTCCTGGGAACAGAAAGCCAAGATTATGTGGAAAGAAAGTATTTTACCCTTTGAGTAACTGATAAGCTATTTTTCTAAATTTTGCACTATTCACACGCCTATTAATATCATATGAGAGGTCTGTGTATTCACATTCCTATGAACCCAAATATGACCAGTGCTTAGTCTTGCTAAGTCTAATGTAATTGGTGGTGTCTTAAATATTTTAATTTGCATTTTCCTAGTGACTTCTGATGTTCAACATTGGATGTTATGCTTATGGTTTACGATACTATCTTCTGTGGTTTAGTATCACAGTCTGTTGACCATGTTTTTATCAGGTTGTTTCTTACTGTGCTTTCCAAAAAGCAGTATAATATAAAAATATCAGATATGTAATTTGAAATTATTTTCTCTCAGTTTGTGACTTACCTTATCATTATTTTAACAATACCCCTTTAAAATAAAAAGCGTTATCTCTGGATTAAGTAATATTTATGGACCTTTTATTATCAGTTTTGTATTTGGTATTGGAGCTAAGAATTATTTTCTATCCTCTCCAGATCTTACTGTTTCCCACTTCTTTCATAAGATTCTCTGCACTCTGCCCAAAGGTTGGCCATAAGTCTCAGCATCTGCATTGATAGTCTGCAGGGCAGAGCCTTTCAGAGGTCCTCTGTGTCAGGCTCCTGACTTGTTCCCTCTTTTTGCCTCTTTCTTATGTCCATCCTCTTTGCCTTGGAACTCCACAAGGAGAGCAACAGAACCAAAAAATCTGAGCACAAGGGTCTTTCCTGAGACTGATACTCCAATCAAGGACCATGCATGGAGATAACCTAAGACCCCTGCACAGATGTAGCCCATGGAAGTTCAGTATCCAAGTGGGTTCCATTGTAATAGGAACAGAAACTGTCTCTAACACGAACTGTTTGGCCTGCTCTTTAATTACCTCCCCCTGAGGGGGAAGCAGCCTTACCAGGCCACAGAAGACAATGCAGCCATTCCTGATGAGACCTAATTGACTAGGGTCAGAAGGAAGAAAAAGAAGACCTCCCCTATCAATGGGCTTGGGGAGGGGCATGCATGCAGAGGGTGGAGGTAGGGAGGGATTGGGATGGGAGGAGGGAGAGAACCACAGGGGGGATACAAAGTGAATAAAGTGTAAGTAATAAAGAATTAAAAAATGAATCAAAAAATTAATTGAAAAGAAGTATTATTTTCTAGACTCAAAGTTATAAAGTAATAGTTTTCTTGCATTTTCTTTTAGGTATTTTATTAGAGGAACTACTGAACTAAGGGCTTATATTTAGATCCTTTTAGGGTTAAATTTTTATAAACTATTTTATTAATTCTTTAAGGATTACGATGTACTTTTTTTTTAACCCTCTCTCCCAATTCCTCCCAGATTCACCTTCAATCTGCTGCTCTACCTTCTCTCTCAAATGGTAAGTTTATTTGTGTTTCCCAAATACTCTGCAGTATGAGCCCTTTCCTGGAGCATGGTCCACTTACCAATAGTCACGCCTTTAAATAAAACTGAGGCTGCCACTCAGAGCAGGTATAAAATGCCAATAGTTCCTCACCTTGTAGAGGGATTTGATGCCTGCCTCCCCATCCATGCTGGGATTTATCTGGCTTGAGCTTGGGTATGTCTCGTGTACTCACTCACCACAAAGATGTGAGCTCATATATGTAACTGTTTCCATGTAGTCATTCACCACCTGTAACTCTTACTATCTTTCTGCTAGTGTCAAATTTTTTAATAGGATTTATTTTTAGAACAATTTAAAGCTGACAGCAAAACAGAGTGGAAGAGATAGGTTGCCAGTCATTTCCCTGACCTCACACATTCACAGCATCATCCATAGCAACCCCTGCACAATTGTGGTACACTGTTGCTATGGACTATTCTGTACTCATGAGTGCATCATTACTTCCTGGATCCTGTGTTCCACTAGGGAACACTGGTGATGATGTGTATTCTCTAAGGATGGGCAAGTTTCTAGTGATGCATGTTATCATGCCATTCAGAAACAGTCGCCCTGTACAAATACGAGGTGTTCTGCCTATTCATCTTTCCCTTCCTTGTAAGCCCTGGTGATTCTAATCTTTTCATTTCCTCCATTCATAGAGGACATGAAGTTGCAATTACAAACTTTGTGGCATTTTCAGATAACATCCTTTAACTCGGTAATGCTCACTTGTGTTTCTGTCACCCCATTTTTAAAATGCAATTTAAAATATTTTGTTTTTATTTCTGCGTATGTGCATGTCTTTGTATGTATCTGTATACATGTATGTATACATACATGTATGTATCTGTAGCCATGAAGGGCAGAAGAGCTGTGACATTCTTTGAAGCTACAGTTACTCGATGGAGGTGGTGAGCTATCTGAAATGGGCAATGGGAATTAAACGTTGGTCTTCTGGAAGAACAGAAAGCGCTTTTAAATCCTGAGTCATTGTTCTAGATGCATCACCATAATTCTTTATACTGTAATAACTCATTTCTTTTTAAATTCAAACAACTTAATCGTGTTTGAAAAGTTTATCCACTCACTCATTGAAGACTATCCAAAGTTCTTCCAAGGTTTGCCAATTTTTAATAAATCCAAATTAAAGTTAGAGTTTTGTTAGGAATGACTGTTAAGTTTTATCAAGTGATATTTCTACATCTATTTTTATAATCTTATTAAGAAAAATCAGTGTTTTTATGATGGATCACACTGAGTCCTTGGTATACCTAGGATAATTCCAATTTTATCATGGTTTATAACTCTTCTATTTTAGTGTTGGATTCAATTTCTGCATATTTCACTGAGGACTTTTTGCATTTATGTTCATTAAAGATTTAGTCTGTAGTTTTCTTCTAATGCTTTGTCTGATTTGTACATTACGGCAAAGCTGGATTTGAATGAAGAAGTGCTCCTCAGATAATATTTTCTGAGAAAGAGAAAACACAGATTATCTTCCTTATATGTGTCATAGAAGTCACTTGTGAATGCATCTGTTTCTAAAGATTTTAGGGGAAAGATCATTAATTATTGAGTCAATTTCTTTGGTATAAATTCCTATTCTTGGTATCAACATTTATTGTTCCAACTCTATTTTTCTGAAGAGACAGTTCCCCACCACTAAACTACATTCTTATCTTTTCCAAAAATTAGTCACATGTGCATACTTCCTTCCGTTTTTGACTTTTTTCTTATGTTCGAGTGTTCTGCCTTCCTGATGTTACATAGCATGATATTGCATATGTGTTATCCTGTTATGGAACACTCACACATCTTCATCACACCTCTTTTGCCTCCTAGAATACCAGATCCTTTATATCTAAATCACATTGTGATCATTTAGTACACTTTTCCAAATAAAGAAATAATGAACAAAATGGAAAACTCAAGTGAATAGATTTTTAGCTTCTTTTAAATTAAGGATGCAACAGAACTTAATGGCTTTTGAAATGATGAAAGGGCAGAGAGATTTGATGAGACACGTAGAAGTATACAAAGAAACACAAAACATTCTTGGTATCCTTTCAAACAGTGTAAAAGCGAGGACATCTACTTCTATTTTTTGATGTTGGGATTAAACACAGGACCTTGCACATGCTAGCAAGAACTCTACCATGGAGCTACATCTACAGCCCAGGGGCTTCTGCATCCTTGATGTCAGTCTCTAGGAAAGCCAGTCACTGATTCCTAGAGAGGGTACAGGCGGTGGGCTTTCCTCTTCAAGGTGTTTGCTGAACAAAACTAAAGAGGCTGCTGGTCTCTTCTGATTCTCTGGGCTTGAAACACGCTGTGCTATCTTGACATCTGGCTGAGGTATGATTTTTTTCTTTAGATAACACTCTGCATGGTCTCCCAATTGACCTTTGGCTGCTGACTTCTGCACTCTTCTCGGTTCCAGACTGTCTGCTTGGCTTGACCCTCTGCTTAATTCCTGACCTTTCTGTGACTCCTAGGAGCCATGACCCACACTCTAGCCATAAGACAGAAGTCTTTAGAGTAAATAAATTCTCAAAGGGAGAATGTATATTAATGCAAGTACACATGCCAGGCTCAACTCTTGTGAAGCACTCAAGGAGATATAAAGAAGAGAATAAAAGGGGGATTAAAATACAGATAAGATAGAGGAGCGCAAAGGAGAGCAAATGTGTTTTTGAAGGAGACATTAATCAACCGGATAGAACTGTAGAAAAGTATAGAGAACAGAGACTCTATTCAGATGTCTTGCATAAACAGGAAGCTAGTAGCAACTAACTGAATCCTGAAATTTTCTTTTTTTCTTTCCTTCCTTTTCTCCTCCCACCTTCCCCTCTTCCCCCTCTCTCCCTCCATCTTTCCCCCTCCTTCATTTCTTTCTTTTCCTAGATAATTTAGGTACATGTATGAATGCCCTTTATACCCTTAACAAATTAAAGTGTACTTCCGTTTTTGTAAAAGTAAGCATTTTAAAGTGGTAGTTTGTCTTGATCCTTACAGGAGCGGAGTGTATGGGGATGCAGTGACGAAGGAGTCTGTAGGAGGGGAAAGACCTAGGATTTTATGTCTTTTTCTTTGTCTTCTTTCTCTTCTTATAACAATTCGAAGGGACACAGTAGTAGGATATGGTTTGGACAGAGGGCATCTGCTCTGGGGAAAGGCAAGTGGTTTTGTGTTTGCAGTGAAGAAACACACTCGTCTTTATTCACTTCTCTCAGTCTGATTTACAGCTCTCAAAGGCAAGCAACATTTGGAGATTTGCTGTGCTTCGCTTCTCTCACAGAACAGCTAGTTCTGATGGTTCCACAACATGGTGGTCGCATACAGTTTTTTCGAAAGCTCAGATCTGAGCTTAAGAAACCAGAGCTGTGTACTGCCTGATGTGAGTGCTGGGAACTGCACTTGGGCACGAGCTCATAACCTCTTACCTCCACATAAACATAAGTAAACATAGTAAAAACATTAAAAAAAAAAAGGAAAACGGAAGTGACAGAGAGATGAGATTAAGCGTACCACAAGGATAAAGGTAGTTTGTGTTTCTACAGCAGCCAGAACTTAAAAGAGTTATTTTTATAGGAAATGCATATACAGCATATACAGACTTAAAATACATATTCATTTGTAGTATGTATAAAATCTACATGTAATTTCTTACTTCCATTTTACAAAAATAATACTCCTTGATAAGGAATGGAGATGATTTATTTAAACCCAATAATAGCTAGATTTACAGTTTTAGTTTTTGTAACCTAAAATTTTTTGATCGAAAAAACTCAGTTTGTAGATTGCTCAGTATTGAGTATATGCACACACACACACACACACACACACACACACACACACTTCAGGGATGGGCTAGCAGAGACCATGCTAGTTTGGGGTACCCTGCTTGATGCATGCTACAATTCAAGGTAAGCAGGTGGCCTAGTGAAATATGAAAGGTTTGCTAAACAAAGAGTTTTATTTCCTGGTTGATGCCTGCAGGGGAGGAATTATGAAACGAAACAAACTCCTAGAGCCAAACAGTGCTGAGTTTTGAAGCGAAGCTTTTTTTTATTGATTTAAAAAGGTATGTAAATTAATTGTAATTTATAAACCAAAGCTTGTGAAAATTATAGGTATTTTTAAAAATAATAACAGGTGAGATAGTTTGATATACTCTATAAGAAATTACAGCTATGGCTAAAGCTATTTTATCCCATGACAGATTTTGTAAGGAATCAAATAAACATACAATCTAAAATAATTATATATTGCTTCTTACATATTAGTTTACATAGGGTATTAGGGAATAAATCAAACTGAAAAAAAATCCTTAAGGAATTATTTTATGCCCAATTCTCAGGTGTATTGTGCCACAGATTCAAGATTTAAATTATTATCAAATAGGAAAGAGCATCAACCCCAAGCTAAATAAAATGGGATATAAACTGTGTGCATTTCTGAAATTAATAGTTGGAGCTACAAATGCCTGCATTTGTTTTCTTATTTTCATAGGCGATTCCCCTAAGCAGAAGCTCATGTTAATCCCACATTCACACAGATAGAAGGTCAAAGTTGGTCAGTGAGCCAAGAAATACCATATCAGAGTTTCTTTCCCCTTCAATTGAAGAAGGTATAAATTGTGGAATTAGTGTATTGATTGAAGGCTACAACTTCAAGCAATCAGTTTTTCTGGCTTGACAAGATTATTTTATCCTACTTTTCTTTTATTATTATGTGTAGTATTTGAGTCATCCTTCAGGCAGATGAAGTGACAGTTTGATTTAACTCAATAAAATCCACCAGTTAGGTAACCTACTGAGCCGAACAAAAGATGAAAACGATGGGAAAGGGGCAGATGCGCAGTTAGTTTAAGCAACCAGAAGAGGCTGAAGAAGGAAATATTAACAGAAATCATGCTCTGATCAATGCATTTCTATGGAAACTTGAGAGAAATTTGTAAAACCTTCTTGCTGAGTGATTGCGCAGCGAATGCCCTGGCTTTAAAAAACAAAACAAAATTAACAAATCTTTAAAATGAGGCTGCATGCATAAGAGACAGCACCTCCATAATGACTACGCTTGTGCATAATTGCAGGAAGTACGATAATCTTTACTGTCTTGCCATGTTTTGAGATGAAACGCTGCACGATTGATTTGTAGTAGTTTGGAAATTAAAACTGTAATTCGCGCATCTTTCATTGAACGTAACCTTTGCTTTTTCCAAATCATATCCAATTGATGTCTCTCATGATTTCTTCAAATGAACACGTCAGCATTTGCCAATAATATCAATTTGATTTTTTTCTGATAAGTCCAAATAGATGAGTTATAGTGGATATTTTGTTTTCAGAACTAGGAAAAAAAGTTGTCATTTAAAATACTGACTTAAACGGACCAAACTCTCCACTTAACCTCTGGAGGTCTAAGGACCCACGCTGCTGTTTGCTTATGTACCAAAGCTTCTTTCTGCTCCTTGTGAGGGAAATGGCTCCACATGCAATCAGGAGCAGCTGCTCCCAAGTTTGCTTTTTATATTAGCAGTTTCATTAACACTCCCTTTTAGAGCTTTAGAGTCCACATTGTATTCACATTATTTTAGAATGCCCATTTGAATAATACAGAAGAAATCCTGTAAGACTGTGAGTGAGAGGTGTCAGACCGGGGGTGATTTCATAATAATTCTTTCACGACAGCAGTCTTAGTTCTTAGAGTTCAAAAGAATCTGGTCTGGGATTTGCGTAGGAAGTATTTCTTACCCAATCCAGCTCCGCGCTGAGCAATCTTTGAAAGACCTGGAGGAGCCTTTTTTTCTCCCCTTTCATGAACAATATATAAAATAGCATAAAAGTAGATTTTGTAAATTTGGTATCAAACTTTCATGGCTTAGCAAATAGACATTTTTTGCACACTAATTGTGACCAATGGGTAGCAGTTCTATAACAGGGAAGGATGACAAGGAGTCTGGGTTCCACCATATCTTAGTGAGATTATAAACAATGGGTGATTGCTAGACCTCACATCCAAGCTGGGGAAGTAATGCTGTGTAGGTGCGGTGCTGCCTTTCAATTACTTGTTTTGTCAATGAAATCCATTTATCGTTAATCTTTTCTGTAATTCTTACCATAGTTTTATTGAATTTTCTCTTTCATATGCATGTGGACTAGCACAAACCTTTGAGGTTAAGGACTAATTTATGATGGAAAAAGGAAGGGCACAGAGAAGGTGTGACATTTGGATTGCCAGTTTCATATCTGGTTAGCCCTAATGACACGGCAAGCGTGTTGGCAAGTTCACATTACCGCAAGGAACTTCTGCTGGCACCCCATTTACTAACATTACAAACACTGATTTCCCCTCAGTACTTTTTTTTTTATCTCCTTTGTGGTTCATGAAAAGCTTCGGCTTTTCTGGGAGTTGATTCAGGATTGCTCTTTCAATCAAGTATCAAATGGCTCTAACGATTGTTCTGCCTTGCTTTTGCATTGATTCCTGAGCCTTAGGTACAGGAGTTGTGTTGGGAATGGATGCAACTAAAAAGACCAGCTTGAGTGAAGTAACTCAGATGCAGAAAGTGAAATGTCACGTGTTCTCTGTCATCTGAGGTTCGTAGCTCCAAATCTTCTTATGTAATTACATCACCTGGAACAACTGCAAAATTCAGGATAAAAAAAAAGAGAGAGAGAGAGAGAGATGAGCACTTCAGTCTCTGTGAGCCCACATATATCCTACTTAGTTGATTCAATGGGCCATGCTCTCCTGGGGTCCTCCATCCCCTCTGACTCTTGTGACTTTTCCTCCCCCTTCCAGTGTTTTTGTGAGATTCATAACAGTGGGAGTGGGTGTGTCTCTGACTCTTTTGCCTGCTTCGGAGACTCTTTTCTTCCTATTAAGTTGCCTTGTCCAGCTTCAATATGAGGGATTTTGCTTGTCTTATCACATCTTGTGTCATATTTGGTTGTTGTCTCTTGGAGGTCAACACTTTTCTGAATGGAAACAGAGGAGGAATGGACCTTTGGGAGAGGGGGGGTATTAAGGGGGAAGCTGTGAAGAACAGAGAGGGGGGAACTGTGATCAGAATGTATTGTAAGAGAGAAGAATTTATTTAAACAACAACAACAACAACAAAGAGATGATTGGAGTAGGGGTTAGAAGAAAGGACAATAAGAGGGTACTAGCAATCTGTGACCTGAAGGGGAAATGGAGCGGTCTAATTAGTGAGAAACATCAGTACAGAGGAAGCAGGAAGGAGAGTAAAAACAGCAGTAAAAATGCCTAAAATTTTCTTGAGCACATGTTAAGTTGGTGTATAAATATACATATGTAGTGTAAATGTTTTGATTGAATTGTTATTTTTTCTTTCTGACATCATGGGTTTCTCTCTTATCTTTACTATCATCCTCCTTTTTGCTTGCTTTCAATATATTTTACTTTTTTTTTCTCCTAGTTTACTTTCTTTTTCCTGGACTGAAGCATAGACTACTGATTGGAGAATTTTGGTGTTTTCTAATATGAATATGTAAAGCTTAACTTTTCTCTAAGTACTTTTCCCCCACATCCATAAATACTGTTACATAGTATTTTGATTTTTAGTTGTGTTCAGAATATTTTCCATTTGCTACTGCTAAATTTTTTGACATGGATTATTTGAAAGTTATGTTTAATTTCAAGGTATTTAGAGATTGTTTTTCTCTCAGGCATTTTTCTATGCACTTCTAGCTTAATTGTATATAGTCACAGAATACAATGACTTAAATTAGTCTTAAAGATTAGTTTGTAACTTAAAATGAGTTCTGTCTGTTAGTAGAATATTCCCTGCGCATACTGAAACCTTTTGCTATTGACTTGTAGAGATTTCTACTGATACCTAAGCTTTTGTTGGTTGATGGGGTTTTATAATTCGTTTATTTCCTTGGCAGTTTTATTTGTGCTTTTAAATGGCTTATTGAAGTCTCCAAACAAAGCTTCAGACTTGACCATTTCTTCTTTTAATGCTTCTTTACCACTTTGTCGCCAGGTGCAGTCATATTGCTGGATTAATATTTTATCATTCATTGGAATGTAAACCCTACCACCATATAAATCCCTTATCTGCTGTCTTCCTTATTGTCATACTTTTTGTTTATAAGTACTTTAAAGTGTATCACATTGTGCCATAATTATTTCTTTCAAGTACTCTCCATGTCTTAAAATTCTTAAGAAAGCTGCTGAAATACTGTTTTTTTTTTAAATTTAGTTTTATTTATTTCCTGTCTAAAGAACCTCTCTTAGAGTTAGTTTAGCATTACTCATCTGATGATAAGTTTTCAAAGTTTTCTTCTTATAAGATTGTCTTATTTAGCCTTTATCCCTGAAGCATATTTTGAGAGCAGAAAATTCTGGCCAATGAATATTTTAGTGATTTACTATGCTAGTGTCCAGGTCTGTGCTCCCTTAAAAAACACGTAGAGTTCAGATTTTTATTACTCAAAGTGCCACCTCTTACTTTTCACTGTTTTCTCTCAAGATTTCCTTTTTGCCACTAGATTTTGGTTATTTTATTACAACATGTGTGACCTCAATGTTTTTAAAATGATCATGCTTGGTTTTACTGATATTCTTGATTTTGTACACTGATTGTTTCACAGAATTAGTGAGCAGTTTTGATCCTATACTATTTTTTTTAATTCAGGAGACTTTCTGTCTTACCCCTGTATTTTATTAACATTAATATTACACATTTGGTATTTTTAACCACAGGTCATTGAGTTCATGACCATTAAAAAACATTCTCTAACTCTCTAGCTGTCAGATTCCATGACTTCTGTCATTCAGATTTCAAAGTTAAGAAATCTTTTCCCTCTGGTACTCAGTCTATCACTGATAATATTTTGTGAATTTAGAATTTTTATTATTATAGCTTTATGTTCTTCAATTATCATTTGGCTTTTGTATTTTAAAAATGTCTACTCCTAGGCATATATCCAAAATATGCTCAAGTACACAAGGACATTTGTTCAACCATGTTCATAGCAGCTCTAGCCGTAATAGCCAGAAGCTGGAAACAACCGAGATGCCCCTCAATTGAGGAGTGAATACAGAAACTGTGGTACATTTACGCAATGGAATACTACTAAGCAATTAAAAACAAGGAAACATGAAATTTTCAGCAAATGGTGGGATCTAGAAAAGATCATCCTGAGTGAAAGTATCCCACAAGCAGAAAGACACACATGGTATATACTCACTCATAAGTGGATATTAGACATATAATATAGGATAAACATACTAAAATCTGTACACCTAAAGAAGCTGAGCAAGAAGGAGGACCCTGGGTAGAAGGATCAATCCTCACTCAGAAAGACAAGACAAACTGGATGGACATTGGAGAAAGGAGAGAACAGGAAGCAGGACAGGAGCCTACCACAGAGGGCTTTTGAAAGACTCTATACAGCAGTGTATCAAAGCAGATGCTTAGGTTCATAACCAAACTTTGGGCAGAGTGTAGCGAATCTTAGAAAAGAACAGGGAGATAGTAAGACCTGTAGAGGACAGAAGCGCCACAAGGAGAGCAACAGAACCAAAATATCTGGGCACAGGGGTCTTTTCTGAGACTGATACTCCAACCAAGACTATTCATGGGCATTACCTAGAACCCCTGCTCAGATATAGCCCATGGCAACTCAGTATCCAAGTGGGTTCCCTAGTAATGGCAACAGATTCATGTTTTAGCATTATGACCTTGTGGAGAAGTATTTCTTGACTCTCAGCTTATGGCTTTTAGTTACTAGTTTTCTTCATTGTCCAGTTTTCGAAGTCCTCAGATGGCCATTTCATTTATCTAACCCTTGTGTTTAGTTTCAATCCTAAATAACAGGCTATTTTTGTTTTTGCATCTTCCTTCCCATCTCTCCAGCAGATAAGTGTACTTTTCTCATGTACTGACCCAACATAATCTTATCCATTTTATGTATGCTGGTGCTTTCAAAGGTTTGCCTTTAACCTCTATCTTTCTTTGAAATCTAAGTATATCTATCAAACTACTTTAGTTGTGGAGAAGGTTCTCAAAGTCTGTTTAATTGTCCATTGTATAATATCAGAGATTTTATACATAGACTTTGTAAATCAATGTAAAATATGTTACTAAATATCATATATTCAAAACATTAGATATTTTATGTTTATTATCACCCAGTAGAACAACTAAAACTCTATAACTGAACATACTGCTAGAAAAAGTTACACTTATGAAATTAGATACTGGTTGTGACATAAAACTTATTAATCACAGAAAATGAGGCGTTACAAGTACTGTATTTCTAATTCTTACAAAAAAAACATTATTATGATTTCTTTTATTGTCTTTCTTTTACAGTAAGAAAAAAGAGGCATAAAGAGTTTCAAATACCTCCTCCTCTCTCATCTGATACTGGTTTATCAGGTATCTTCAGGACTGGCTACAAAGTCCTCCTCTGTGGCCTAGCAAGGCTGCTCCTCCCTCTGGGGGTGGAAGGAGGAGGAGGTCAAAGAGCTCACCATTGAGTTCATGTCAGAAACAGTCCCTGTTCCCCTTATTAGGGTATCCATTTGGATACTGAGCTACCATGGACTATATCCGAGCAGAGGTTCTAGGTTATATCCATACATGGTCCTTGTTTGGAGAAACAGTCACATAGAAGGCCCCTGTGCCCAGATATATTTGGTCCTTGTGGAGCTCCTGTCACTCTCCAGATCATATTAAGTCCCCCCTCCCTTTTTTATGATTCCCTGCACTCTGCCGAAGGTTTGGTTATGAGTCTTAATATTTGCTTTGATACACTGCTAGGTAGTCTTTCAGAGGCCCTCTGTGGTAGGCTCCTGTCCTGTTACTTCTCCTACATCCAATGTCCTTCCCATTTGTCTTTCTAAGTGAGGATTGATCACCATACCCTGGGTCCTTTTTCTTGTTTATCTTCTGTAGGTGTATACATTTCAATATGTTTATCCTATCTTATAGGTCTATATAAGTGAGTATATACCATGTGTCTTTCTGCTTTTGGGATACCTCACTCAGGATGATCGTTTCTAGGTCTCACCATTTGCCTGCAAATTTCATGATTTCCTCATTTTTAATTGCTGAGTAGTATTCCATTGTATAAAAGTACCACAAATTTTGTATCCATTCCTCCATTGATGGACATTTAGGTTGTTTCCAGGTTCTGGCTATTATGAATAAAGCTGCTACAAACATGGTTGAACAAATGTCCTTGTGTACTTGAGCATATTTTAGATATATGCCTAGGAATGGTATAGCTGGATCTTGAGGAAGTACTATTCCTAATTTTCTGAGAAAGGGCCAGATTGATCTCCAAAGTGGTTGTACAAGTTTGCATTCCCACCAGCAATGGAGGAGGTTCCCCTTTCTCCACAACCTCTCCAGCATGTGTTGTCACTTGAGTTTTTAATATTAGCCATTCTGGTGGGTGTCAGGTGAAATCTCAGGGTCGTTTTGATTTGCATCTCTCTATGACTAAGGACGATGAATATTTATTTAAGTGTTTCTCTGCCATTCTGTATTCCCCTACTGAGAATTCTCTGTTTCGCTCTGTACCCCATTTTTTAATCAGATATTTTGATTTGCTGCTTTTAACTTCTTTAGTTCTTTATATATTCTGAATATCAGCCCTCTGTCAGAGATAGGGTTGATAAAGATTCTTTCCCAGTCTGTAGGCTGTTGTTTTATTTTGATGACTATGTCCTTTGCTTTAGAGAAGCTTTTCAGTTTCATGAGCTCCCATTTATTGATTGTTGCTCTTAGAGCCTGTACTGTTGGTGTTCTGTTCAGGAAGTTGTCTCCTGTGCCAATGAGTTCCAATGTCTTGCCCACTTTTTCTTCTTTTTTTTAAACTTTTATTAATTACACTTTATTCATTTTGTATCCCCCATAAGCCCCTCCCTCCTCCCCTCCCGGTCTCACCCTCCCCCCTTTCTGCATACATGCCCCTCCCCAAGTCCACTGATAGGGGAGGTCCTCCTCTCCTTCTTTCTGATCTTAGTCTATCAGTTCTCATCAGAAGTGGCTGCATTGTCAGGGTTCTAGGTTATCTCCACGGATAGAACTTGGTTGGAGTATGAGTCTCTGGGAAGTTCCCTGTGTTCAAATTTTCTTGTTCTGTTGCTCTCTTGTGGAGTTCCTGTCCTCTCCAGCTCTTACTATTTCCCACTTCTTACATAAAATTCCATTCACTCTGCCCGAACAGTTGGCCATCAGGCTCAGCATCTGCTTTGACAGTCTGCACGGCAGAGGCTTTCAGGGGCCCTCTGTGGCAGGTTCCTTGGTTGTTTCCTGTTTTCTTCTTCTGGCTTTCAGAGGCCCTCTGTAGCAGGTTCCTAGGTTGTTTCCTGTTTTCTTTTTCTTCTGATGTCCATCCTCTTTGCCTTTCAGGATGGGGATTGAGCATTTTTAGTTAGGGTCCTCTCTTTCGCTTAGTTTGTTTAGATGTATAGATTTTAGTGGGTTTATTCGTACCGATTTAGTATATCTGATTTTATTTTGAGATCTTTGATCCACTTGGACTTTAGTGTTTGTACAAGGTGATAAGTATGGATCTATTTTCATTTTTCTACATGTAGACCTCCAGTTGGACCAGCACCATTTGTTGAAAATGCTGTCTTTTTTCCATTGAATGTTTTTGGCTTCTTCGTCAAAAATCAAGTATCCATAGGTGTGTGGGTTTATTTTTGGGTCTTCTATTCGGTTCCATTGATAACATTAAACTCAACGGAGAGAAACTCAAACCAATCCCAATGAAATCAGGGACAAGACAAGGCTGCCCACTCTCTCCATATCTCTTCAATTTAGTATTTGAAGTCCTAGCTAGAGCAATAAGACAACTAAAGGAGATCAAGGGGATACAAATTGGAACAGAAGAGATCAAAGTTTCACTATTCGCAGATGATATGATAATATACATGAGCGATCCCCAAAATTCAATCTTCAGCTGATAAACTTCAGAACTCCTTCAGCTGATAAACACCTTTAGCAAAGTGGCTGGATACAAAATTAACTTAAAAAAAAAACAACAAAAAAAACCCAGAAGCCCTCCTGTATACCAAAGACAAAAGGGCTGAGAAAGAAATTAGGGAAACAACACCCTTCACAATAGCCACTAATAACATAAAGTACCTTGGAGTGACTCTAATCAAGCAAGTGAAAGACCTGTATGAGAAAAACATCAAGTCTCTGAAGAAAGAAATTGAGGACATATCAGAAGATAGAAAGATCTCCCGTGCTCATGGATTGGCAGGATTAAAATAGTGAAAATGACTATTCTGCCAAAAGCAATCTACAGATTCAATGCAATTCCCATCAAAATACCAACACAATTCTTCATAGACCTTGAGAGAAAAATTATCAACTTCATATGGAGAAACAAAAAACCCAGAATTTCCAAAATGATCCTGTATAACAACAGATCGTCTGGAAGCATCTCCATCCCAGATCTCAAGCTGTAATACAGAGCAATAATAATAAAAACTTCATGGTATTTCTTTCTTCAAAGACTTGAAGTTTTTCTCAAACAGGTCTTTCACTTGCTTGGTTAGAGTCACACCAAGGTACCTTATGTTATTAGTGGCTATTGTGAAGGGTATTGTTTCTCTAATTTCTTTTTCAGCCTTTTTGTCTTTGGTATACAAGAGGGCTTCTGATTTTTTTGAGTTGATTTTGTATCCTGCCACTTTGCTGAAGGTGTTTATCAGCTGAAGAAGTTCTCTGGTTGAATCTTTGGGGTCGCTCATGTATACTATCATATCATCTGCAAATAGTGACACTTTGACCTCTTCCTTTCCGATTTGTATCCCCTTGATCTCCTTTAGTTGTCTTATTGCTCTGGCTAGGACTTCAAGTACAATGTTAAAGAGATATGGAGAGAGTGGGCAGCCTTGTCTTGTCCCTGATTTCAGTGGGATTGATTTAAGTTTCTCTCCATTGAATTTGATGTTGGCTATAGGCTTGCTGTATATTGCCTTTACTATCTTTAGGTATGTGCCTTGCTAAACAGAGAATTCTCGAAAGAGGAACATCAAATGGCAGAGAAACACTTAAAGAAATGCTCAACCTCATTAGCCATTAGGGAAATGCAAATCAAAACGACCCTGAGATTTCACCTTACACCCATCAGAATGGCCAAGATGAAAAACTCAAGTGATAGCACATGCTGGAGAGGTTGTAGAGAAAAGGGAACCCTCCTCCATTGCTGGTGGGAATGTAAACTGGTTCAACCACTTTGGAAGTCAATCTGGCGCTTTCTCAGACAACTAGGAGTAGTGCTACCTCAAGACCTAGCTATACCACTCCTAGGTATATACCCAAAATTTGCTCAAGTACACAACAAGGACATTTGTTCAACCATGTTCATAGCAGCTTTATTTGTAATAGCCAGAACTTGGAAACAACCCAGATGTCCATCAACGGAGGAATGGATACAGAAATTGTGGTATTTTTACACAATGGAATACTACTCAACAATCAAAAAGGAGGAAATCATGAAATTTGCAGGCAAGTGGTGGGATCTAGAAAAGATCATTCTGAATGAAGTATCCCAGAAGGAGAAATACAAACTTGGTATATACTTGCTTATATAGACCTACAAGATATGATAAACATAATGAAATCTACACACCTAAAGAAGATAATCAAGAAAGTGGACACAGGCGAAGGTGATTAATCCTCATTTAGAAAGACAAATGGGATGTGCATTGAACTTATGACAGGAGTCTACCACAAAAGGCATCTGAAAGACTCTACCTAGCAGTGTTTCAAAGCAGACACTAAGACTCATAACCAAACCCTCGGCAGAGTGCAGGGAATCATATGAAAGAAGGGAAGTTAGTATGATGTGGAAAGGATAGGAGCTCTACAAGGACCAAACATATCTGGGCACAGGGTCTTTTCTGAGACTGACACTCAACCAAAGACCATCTATGGATATAACCTAGAACTTCTGCTCGGATGTGGCCTGTGGTAGCTCAGTAACCAAGTAGTTTTCCAAAGTAAGGGGAACACGGACTATTTCTAACAGGATCTCAAGGGCAGGCTGTTTGACCCCCCCCCCCCCCGGGGAGGAGCAGTCTGTTAGGCCACAGAGGAGGACTTTGCAGCCAGCCCTGAAGATACCTGATAAAACAGGGTCAGATGAAAGGGGAGGAGGTCCTCCCCTATCAGTGGACTTGGAAAGGGGCAGGGAGGAGACCAGGGAGGGAGTGTGGGGTTGGGGAGGGAATGAGGGAGCGGGATACAGCTGGGACACAGAGTTAACAAAATGTAACTAAAAAGAAAAAAAAACAAAAAAACAAACAAAAAAAAAAACTTCATGGTATTGGCATAGGAGCAAACTCAAATTTAAAAGTAGTAGACTAATATATTTGGCAGAGGAAACTTCAAGACAGGATAATACTCAGGCTGAGTGGTGGATACTGTTTGCCATTTTTAGCCATGTGTATAATTGAGAATATAGAAAAAGATTGAGCTAAAATATATGAAAAAACATATTTAATTTGGCAAGGAAAGAAAAGGAGGCACATTTTATGTGAAGACATAGCAGATATATATGAAGTAGTAACAATTGTCAAAAAACTTTCATAAATAAGACCACAGACTTTGTAATAGGACAAAAAAAAAGATGCCTTGAAGACAAGATCTTTCCCATCTTCTGCCAACCCCTCCCCAGCAAGAGTCCTGGGTACAAAGATATACTAACATTGTAAAAATTTTCATTTAAAAGGCCATTGACTACAGAGTGGCTGTAGTCACTGTTAAGGCAACCTGCTCAAACAGGACTGCCTTAATAAGTGTTTTCTACAATTTTCCCACTACACCACATAGGTGGATGCAACCTTGTCAAAGGAGGTAGGCCACATGTTCAGTTGGCAACAGAACTTGGAAATGTCTCCATGAATTGATTTTTTAGGCATGCAGAATCCAAATGTGACAGGGTCATACCAGAATGTGCCAATGTTGCAGGCCAGCTATGTATAACAGTGCTGGATTTTCTTCAGCAAGAGCCTGAGAAAGCTGTTCACGAAGCTGTAAAGTTTAAGCTTAAGCTGTAGTAGAGACGCTTAGATGTTGATAATGCCAAGAATGAGATAGTTGCCAAGGAACCTGTAGACACTGAATAGAGTTGGCCAAAGAGAGATCCCATATGTTCTTCAGGTAGAAGTATTATAGCAACAGGGCTGAACAAAATCATATGATCTCACATACTGTGAACAAGAGTTCCAGATGATATACATGATGTTTAATGATTCAATGTTTGGCTTGATGGACTTTGGTCTTGCTGTGCTCTGATCTTTACTTGCTTTGGCCCATTCTTACCTTTTAAAATGTAGTATTTACTCTATGGTATTGTATACTGGATATAACTTTAATTTGTTTATTTAGGAATGCAAATTTAGTAGTTTACCTTTAGTCCCATAAAAGATTTTGGAAATTTTGTTGTTGTTTTAGTTGGTAAGAGGATTGAACCAAAGGCCTTGTTAATTTTAGGTAAGTACTCTGTCATTGAGCTGTATCTCCACACTGGGCTATGTCCTAACCCTGGACTTTGGACTTTTGAAGACTTTGGTAATTCTTGTAGTTGGAATGCATTTTTTTATTAGGAGATAGACAGTAGGAACAGAGATGAAATACTATAATTTTAATGTTAAATGTTTCTCACTAATGTGTTTGAACACTAAGTACCCAGCTGATGGCACTGCTTTAGAATATTATGGGACCTTTTGGATGGAAGAAGTAGGCTGAGGGTAAAGTGTTTTGGGATTGTAGCCCAGCCTCATTTTTGTCTAGTTTGTCTGCTTCATCAACCACAAAGATATGGACAAGTCATATAAGTTTCTTCTATTATGGACTGAGTGGTTTTAAAACCATGCCTTCCTCATTGTGATCAACTGACATCTCCTAAAACTGGGAGTCAAAAATAAATAATTTTTGCCCTAAGTTATTGTGTGACACTATTACTCAGGAGATGTAAACAAATATCGATCAACTCCAGACAGGGAACTGACAACATACACAGCACTGATATCACCAGAGCTTAACATTGGCTAACATGAGATTTTGTGGTTACATACAAGAGTGTGGATAAAGAGTTACTTATGGTAATACGGAAGACTCAAAGGCATTATTGTAATCCCAGCTCAACATGAGTGAATACTCACAAAATCTGGGTTCCCGAAACTCTCTGCATGACCTTCAAACAGCTGGAAAGTTTGGAGACTCACCTTTCTTGAGACATCCTTACTTCAAATATTACTTTGGAGAATGAGTGACCTTGTGAATCTGGTAGGTTTCAGGGATTTCCAGAGTCATAAGTTATTTATTTCCTTAGTCTTGAGAAGCACACGAGTCTTAACAGACTTTACTCTTGGATAGAGTGTTTCACTGTAGAAACAATTAATACACAACCCACTGATTTCTACACATATTTTTCCACAACAATTAGAAAACTAAGTGACACATTTGTGGCTGTCATGTCATATAGAGAGAGGTATTACAGCTTAAAGAGATTTTAAAAGTACAAAGCAGAAATTGGGGTGGATGAATTTCTGGAAGAATAAAATAGATTTTTATAAAACACATAAGGTTTATTTATGGTTTGTTATGCAGTTAAAGAAAACTTAAGGGTATGGTTCTACGTTTTCCCAGTTTATTCCACTATAGATTGACATGCACAAAACTGATGGAGAATTACATTTACATTGGCTCTAAGTTTTCTCACACAAACATTGAACAGAAAGACATTTTAAGAAAGAGAATAGTGGTTGTGGATCAAGAATAGGAGAAAAAGTCCAGTAAGAATAAAACAGATATTGAAAGGCTCAATGTCATAGAATTCCTGGAATAGGGACTTGTAGGAAGCAAATTTCAAAAAAAAAAAAAACTACGAACTAAAAAAACTAAAGCTGTCATCAGGAGCTTGAGATACCTATAATTTACTTTACAGAAGAAGAGAAAAATCATTATCAATTACATAAAGGCATCAGGCTTGCAAGCTATTCCCTTTGCTTCCACTAAATGTAAAGTTCAAGGTCACAAATTAGAGAAAGTTTAAATGATAATACAAGAAAAATCTAAATGATTTTAGTATGTCAATTCCTTTTTGATATAACACCAAACCACAAAAGTAAGTATTGGTAAGCTGGATTTTATTAAAAGTAAAATTTCTCATCTGGGAAAGTCACTGTCAGATGAATGAAAAAGCAAACCAGGAGAAATTATTTGTAAAATGTTTGTCTGATAACATTTGAGTCTTATACTTAAGGTTCTTGTATTCTTATAGCTTAATAAAAAATGAACAGCCCGGGGGGGAGCCAAGATGGCGGCACCTGGAGAACACCTTGTCTGAGAAGCAGGACAACACACTCTCCGTGCAGCGACCAGGAGACTGAACTCTGGGCCCTAAAACAACAGCGATCGATCGTGTTTCCCAGGTGAGGGGAGGCTCCCATGGCGTGGGAATTGGTCGGGTCCACTCTCGGCTGCCCAGCCAGAACCCAGAAGAGAACCCAGCTAACGCGGGCTTTGGGTCTCCGGGCTGGTGCCTCAAGCCTGCTTGTCCCGATCAGTTTCCCAGGTTGATTGGTGGGCACATGGGTGCCTGAGGCTGGGAGTCCCAGTCACAAAAAAAACCCAACGGGGAAGGAAAGTTGCCAGACTGGTCTTGGGTCACCCAATCTTTCCCTGGAAGGTCTCTCCGACCACAGGTACCTGCCGCCATCACAACTGAGCTCCCGCCGCGGGCGGATAGCAGCTGTGCGCCCAGCTCAAAATCCCTACTCCCTCTTCGGAGGAGGCAGGAGGCGTCCAGCAGAATCTGCCACAGACCACATTGTCTGTACCCCAACCCGAGATCGGGGCTGAGAAAACCCAATCCTTTCGGGCACTCCCCCAAACGCCGCCATCACCCTGCCACAGTGGAGTGGAAGGATAAAGAGGCGCACAGCGGCTTCACAGTGCCGGAACTCCAGTGCTGCCGGCCGCTCCTAGCAAACAAACTACAGCTCGGGATCTGGGACTGTGGTCAGTCTACACGTCCTGAGATTCTCCTGGGTCCAGCACAATAAGGTCTAGCAGGAAGTTCTATCACCGGCGCCCCTCCCCCCGACCCCTGGCAGAGAAACACCAGCTCAGTGCTCAGGATCCGACTGAGAAGCCCCAACCCCTGCTGGCACTCCCCTGAGAGCACCTCCATAAGCTTGCCCTAGCAGAGGAGAAGATCAGAGGGGAAGGACAGAGAGGCAGCCTGCCAAGGACACAGCACCCTCTATCCAGCTCACCCAGCGGCCCCTAGCAGAGAAACCCAAGCTCTGGATCTGAGGACACTCAACCCTACCCGGTACTCTCTTGGGATCAGCAAACATAGATTCTACCGCTAGGCGGCTTCTGACAGAGAGATCTGGGCCCGGGATCTGGAATTGAGTACATTCATCCTAACTCTTTCCCGTGCCACGCAGAGACCAGTCAACATAACCCCTCCTGGCAGAGGGAAAGGACAAAGAGGCAGCACACAGGAAAGGTGGACACCGAGTCCTGCGGCCACAGTGTCACAGAGCTGACTGTTAGCCTACCTGTGCAATTCCACAGCAGGACCAAAACAGAGAGTACTGAGCAAGGGGAACTCCTGTGCATTCCAACTGGTCCTGTAAGAGAGTGAGTGAGCCTTCTAGGGAGAGATTGCCCCAGACCCAGGGCCTCTCCACAGAAGCAACCAGACGAGATTCCTGCCACCCATACACCTAGTGTGGGCATCATAGGGATTCTTGAGATAGCGACCCCAACATTGAAGCCTCTGCCTTGTGGGTGCACCAGTGTAATCCAGGCAAACAATCCCTGGATCTCAGTCAGAACTGCGTAATAGTGGCTTGCAGGCCACTGCAATAGTCAGAGAATCCGCGCATGCACACTGCGCCCGCTAAAAGCGCACGCGAATAGCGCCAGCGTCACATTCTTTACTTAGGCAAAACTGAAAACACAGTGCACACTCCCAAAGCAGTGAACCTCTCTCATCTTCCTGAAAAAACAGTCCAGAAAACAGAAAGAGAGGATCATAGCCCAAACTACAATCTTGAGAAACAACCAGCGAGGATTATAAATAACCAGATGGCTAGAGGCAGACATAAGAACACTCCCAACAAAAATCAGGACATAATGACCTCACCAGCAACCCCACAAAACAATGGACACTTCAATTCTCTAGATATACAAGAAAACGACCTCAAAACTATGTTTCTCCAGCTATTAGAGGCCCATAGAGATGAAATGAACAAAGCCCTCAGAGAAATAACCAAAGAAATCGAGACTAACCAAGAGGAAACAAATCGTGCTCTCAGAGAAATGACCACGAAAATTGAGGCAAACAGAGAAGAAATGCACAAAGCTCTCAAAGAAATGTCCACACAAATGAAGGCAAATAAAGAAGAAATAAACAAAGCTCTCATAGAAATACAGGCATTTATACCCAAAGAAGTAGAGGCACAATTAGTGATACATACAGCGGAAACGGACAAAAAAATAGAAGCTATCATTGAAAAGCAGGACTCCACATTCAAACAGATGAAGGAAATGGTGCAAGACATGAAAACAGAATTAGAATCAATAAAGAAAACACAAATAGAGAAAAACCAGGAGCTGGAGAACATAGAGAAAGATCAGGCACCACAAAGGTAAGCATCACCAACAGAATAAAAGAGATGGAAGAAAGAATCTCAGGAGCCGAAGAAACACTTGTAGAAATTGACACGTCTCTCAAAGAAAAAATAAAATCAGAAAAGTTCCAAACACAAAACATCCAAGAAATCAAGGACACCATGAAAAGACAAAACCTAAGAATAATAGGAGTAGAAGAAAAAGAAGACATCAGGCTCAAAGGTCCGGAAAATATTTTCAAGAAAATTATAGAAGAAAACTTTCCCAACTTAAAGAAGGAGATGGCCATAAACATACAAGAGGCCTACAGAACACCAAGTAGACTAGACCAGAAAAGAAATTCTTCATGTCACATCATAGTCAAAACACTGAACCTACAAAACAAAGAAAAAATTCTAAAAGCAGCAAAGGAAAAAGGCCAAGTAACATATGAAGGTAGACCTATCAGAATCACACCAGATTTCTCAACAGAAACTATGAAAGCCAGAAGGGCCTGGACAGAAATCATACAGTCCTTAAGGGACCACAGACTACTACCACAACCCAGACTACTATACCCAGCAAAACTTTCAATCAACATAGATGGAGAATTCAAGATATTCCAAGACAAAACCAAATTTAAACAATATCTATATAGTAACCCAGCTCTACAGAAGTTACTAGAAGGGAAACTCCAAACCAAAGAAAACAACTACATTGAAGGAAACAGAAGAAATAGATAACTACACAACAAAAAAACCAAAAGAAGACAAGCAATGAAACTCAGTGACACCACCAACACCACATCTAAAGTAAGTAACAATTGTTGGTCAATAGTTTCTATCAACATCAACGGACTCACCTCCCCAATTAAAAGACACAGACTAACAGAATGGTTGCGGAAACAGGATCCATCATTCTGTTGCATCCAAGAAATACACCTATGCAACAAAGATAAACACTCCCTCAGAGTAAAGGGCTGGAAAAATGGCTTTCAAGCAAATGGTTCCAGAAAACAAGCAGGAGTAGCCATCCTAATATCTAATAAAATAGACTTTCAACCCAAGTTAATCATAAAAGATAAGGACGGCCACTATATTCTCATCAAAGGAAAAATCCACCAAGAGGACATCACAATTTTGAATATCTATGCCCCAAATACAAGAGCACCTACAGTCGTAAATGAAACAATATCAAAGCTTAAATCACACATTGATCCTAAAACCCTAATAGTGGGAGACTTCAACACTGCACTCTCACCAAGGGACAGATCAACTAGACAGAAAACAAATAGGGAAATAAAAACACTTACAGAGACCCTAAATCAAATGGACCTAATAGACGTCTACAGATCTTTTTATCCAAACTCAAAAGAGTATACCTTCTTTTCAGTACTTCATGGAACCTTCTCCAAAATAGACCATATAGTTGGTCATAAAGCAAGCCTCAACAGATACAAAAAGATTGAAATAATCCCTTGTATTCTATCTGACCACCATGGACTTAAGCTGGACCTCAACAACAACAGAAATAACAAACTGCCTACACGCACATGGAAACTGAACAACTTGTTACTCAACAACAGCTGGGTTAAGGAAGAAATAAAGAAAGAAATTAAAGACTTCCTAGAATTCAATGAAAATGAAGGCACAACATACCCAAATTTATGGGACACATTGAAAGCAGTGCTCAGGGGAAAATTTATAGCACTAAGTGCCTGCAAGAAGAAATTTGTAACATCACATACAAACAACTTAATGGCCCAACTGAAAACCCTAGAAAAAAAAGAAGCAGATACACCCAAGAGGAGCAGAAGGCTGGAAATAATCAAACTCAGGGCTGAAATCAATCAATTAGAAACAAATAAAACTATTCAAAGAATTAACGAAACAAAAAGCTGGTTCTTTGAGAAAATCAACAAGATAGACAAACCCTTAGCCAAACTAACTAAAAAAGAAAGAGAATATATCCAAATCAACAAAATCAGAGATGAAAAGGGTGACATAACTACAGACACAGAGGAAATTCAAACAATCATTAGGTCATACTACAAAAGCCTATATGCCACAAAATTTGAAAACCTAAATGAAATGGACAATTTTCTTGATAGATTCCATCTTCCAACATTAAGTCAAGATCAGGTAGAAAGACTGAACAGCCATATATCTCCCAAGGAAATTGAAGCAGTCATTCACAGTCTCCCCTCCAAAAAAAGCCCTGGGCCAGATGGTTTCAGCGCGGAATTCTACCAGACCTTCAAAGAAGTGCTCACACCAATTCTCCTCAAACTATTCCACAAAATAGAAACAGAAGGTACATTACCAAACTCATTCTATGAAGCAACAGTCACCCTGATACCTAAACCACACAAAGACCCAACAAAAAAAGAGAACTTCAGACCTATCTCTCTCATGAACATTGACACAAAAATACTCAATAAAATACTTGCAAACCGAATCCAAGAACACATCAAAGATATCATCCACCACGACCAAGTAGGCTTCATCCCAGGCATGCAAGTGTGGTTCAACATACGGAAATCCATCAATGTAATCCACCACATAAACAAACTGAAGGAGAAAAACCACATGATCATCTCCTTAGATGCTGAAAAAGCATTTGACAAAGTCCAACACCCATTCATGTTTAAAGTCTTGGAGAGATCAGTGATACAAGGCACATATCTAAACATATTAAAGGCAATATACAGCAAGCCTATAGCCAACATCAAACTCAATGGAGAGAAACTTAAATCAATCTCACTGAAATCAGGGACAAGATAAGGCTGCCCACTCTCTCCCTACCTCTTCAACATAGTACTTGAAGTCCTAGCCAGAGCAATAAGACAACTAAAGGAGATCAAGGGGATACATATCGGAAAGGAAGAGGTAAAAGTGTCACTATTCCCAGATGATATGATAGTATATATGAGCGACTCCAAAAATTCAACCAGAGAACTCCTCCAGCTGATAAACACCTTCAGCAAAGTGGCAGGATACAAAATCAACTCAAAAAAATCAGAAGCCCTCCTGTATACCAAAGACAAAAGGGCCGAGAAAGAAATTAGGGAAACAACACCATTCACAATAGCCACTAACCACATAAAGTACCTTGGGGTGACACTAACCAAGCAAGTGAAAGACCTGTTTGAGAAAAACTTCAAGTCTCTGAAGAAAGAAATTGAAGAAGTTCTCAGAAGATGGAAAGATCTCCCGTGCTCATGGATTGGTAGGATTAACATTGTGAAAATGGCCATCCTGCCAAAAGCAATCTACAGATTCAATGCAATTCCCATCAAAATACCAACTCAATTCTTTACAGACCTTGAAAAAAAAGATTCTCAGCTTCATATGGAGAAACAAAAAACCCAGAATCTCCAAAACAATCCTGTACAACAACAGATCATTTGGAGGTATCTCTATCCCCGATCTCAAGTTGTACCACAGAGCAATAGTAATAAAAACTGCATGGTATTGGCATAAAAACAGAAAGGAGGATCAATGGAACCGCATAGAAGACCCAGAAATAAACCCACACACCTATGAATACTCGATTTTTGACAAAGAAGCCAAAACCATTCAATGGAAAAAAGACAGCATCTTCAAAAAAATGGTGCTGGTCCAACTGGATGTCCACATGCAGAAAAATGAAAATAGATCTGTATTTATCACCCTGCACAAAACTAAAGTCCAAGTGGATCAAAGACCTCAACATAAAACCAGATACTCTAAATCTGTTAGAAGAAAAAGTGGGGAACAGCCTAGAACTCATTGGCACAGGAGACATCTTCCTGAACAGAACACCAACAGCACAGGCTCTAAGAGCAACAATCAATAAATGGGACCTCATGAAATTGAAAAGCTTCTGTAAAGCAAAGGACACTGTCATCAAAACAAAACGACTGCCTACAGATTGGGAAAGAATCTTCACTAACCCTTTATCTGACAGAGGACTAATATCGAGTATATACAAAGAACTAAAGAAGCTGAAAAGCAGCAAACCAAGTAATCCAATTAAAAAATGGGGAACAGAGCTAAACAGAGAATTCTCGACAGAGGAATATCGAATGGCAGAGAAACACTTAAAGAAATGCTCATCCTCATTAGCCATCAGGGAAATGCAAATCAAAACGACCCTGAGATTTCACCTTACACCCATCAGAATGGCCCAGATGAAAAACTCAAGGGACAACACATGCTGGAGAGGTTGTGGAGAAAGAGGAACCCTCCTCCACTGCTGGTGGAAATGTAAACTGGTACAACCACTCTGGAAATCTATGTGGTGCTTTCTAAGACAATTAGGAATAGTGCTTCCTCAAGACCCAGCTATACCACTGCTAGGTATATACCCAAAGTTTGCTCAAGTACACAAAACGGATATTTGCTCAACCATGTTTACAGCAGCTTTATTTGTAATAGCCAGAACCTGGAAACAACCCAGATGTCCATCAACGGAGGAATGGGTACAGAAATTGTGGTATTTTTACACAATGGAATACTACTCAGCAATCAAAAAGGAGGAAATCATGAAATTTGCAGGCAAATGGTGGGATCTAGAAAAGATCATCCTGATTGAAATATCCCAGGAGAAAGACAAACATGGTATATACTCACTTATATAGACCTATAAGATATGATAAACATAATGAAATCTATACACCTAAAAACGATAATCAAGAGAGCAGACATGGGGTAAGATTATCAATCCTCGTTTTGAAAGACAGATGGGATGCACATTGAACATTGATAGGAGTCTACTGAGCGCATTTGAAAGACTCTAACTAGCAGTGTTTTCAAAGCAAAGACTCATGACCAAACCTTTGGCAGAGTACAGGGAATCATAAGAAAGAAGGGGAGTTAGTCTGATGAGGAAAGGATAGGAGCTCCACAAGGACCAAAGATATCTGGGCACAGGGTCTTTTCTGAGACTGACATGCAACCAAGGACCATGTATGAATGTAACCTAGAACCTCTGCTCAGATGTAGCCTGTGATAGCTCAGTAACCAATTGGTTGCCCATAGTGAGGGGAACAAGGACTATTTCTAACAGGAACTCAATGACTGGCTCTCTGGCCTCACTACCCCCCAAGGGAGGAGCAGTCCTGTTAGGCCACAGAGGAGAGCTTTGCAGCCAGTCCTGAAGATACCTGATAAAACAGGATCAGATGAATGGGGAGGAGGTCCCCCCTATCAGTGGCCCTGCAAGGGGCAAGGTGGAGATGAGGGAGGGAGGGAGGGACTGGGAGGGAATGAGGGATCGGAACACAGCTGGGATACAGAGTTAATAAAATGTAACTGATAAGAAAAAAATAGAATTCAAAACAAAACAAAACAAAACAAAAAACAAAAACAACAAAAAAAAAATGAACAGCCCAATTAAATGTTGGCCAAATTGTTTTTTGTTCTTTTTTTAAAATTTTTATTTTTTATATTAATTACAGTTTATTTACTTTGTATCCCAGCTATAGGCCCCTCCTTCATTCCCTCCCAACCCCACCTTTCCTCTCTCATCTCTTTCCTGCCCCTTTAGCAGACATGTCATCAATGAAGATCTGCAGATAGTTAGTAAGTGTGTAAATAATAACCAATATCATATGTCCTGAAAATGCAAATAAAAATAAGAAGATATGTACTCTAAACAACTTTTAGAATGGCAAAAATTCTGAACACAGACAACTCCAAATGCTGAACAGGGTAAGGAGTCAGGTTCATTCTTTCATGGAGGATAGGAATGTAAACTATGCTAGTTTGGGAAGACAGTTGGCTACTTTCTACAAACCATAACTTCCTCTCAATTTAATTATTCTCTTTCTTACTATATTCAAAAGCACCATAGGTTGGGTGGGTTATAAACAGCATTCATTTATAACTCAGAGCTTGTAAATCTGAGAAAACCAAGACCAAAAATGCCAGTAGCTTCTTTGTCTCATGATAATATGACCACTCTTTCACTGAGACAAAACAGAAAAGATGAACAGGTTTTGTAAGTTATTCTTGCAAGGGCACTAATTCTTTTCAGGGGGCTGAGTCCTCACAATCCAACCTTTATGTGAAGTCTTCACTTCTAGCACCTGCCCCTTACACCTTCAATTTTTAATGTAAGAATTCTGTAGGAACACAAATATTAAATACTGAGCAAACATTATAGTATTTATCTCAAAAAATCTAAAAAATTCTGCATACACAAACATTAGCACAGTAATGTTTATAGCAATAATTTAAAACTGCTAAAATTTACAAGCAACGAAGATGGTTTTTAGTAGATGAGTGAATAAGTCAACCATTCTTCATTTAGGACAACTTACTATCTAGTGACAAAAGGAAGTGAACTGTAGGTCCAGAAAATACATGTAGAAGATTCACATTGTAAATCATTACACAAAAGAAGCCAGCTGGGATGGGTTACATACTATGTCACTCAATTTCTAACATTCAAGAAAAGATAACAATTTGGGGACATTAAACAAAAACTTACTTGTTTCTGGTAATAAGGGGTATAGGAAGCATCAGAAAGCAGAGAAGAAACCATTTTCAGGGCATTAGGACTGCTCTAATGATACTGTGATGTTAAAATTTGTTTTCATGTATATTTGTCCAGACTCATGCTTGTTCTAAGAATAAGAACCTTATTGTTAAATTGTTTGGGTGACAATTTAACATAGGCTCATGAATTATGACCAATATACAACAGGAAGTATGTATATATACGAGCTGAGATACATAGAATGTTTCTGTAGCCTCAGCTCAATTTAGTTGTGATCATGAAGAACGCTAAAATGCTGCATCTTAAAAACAAATGCTAGTCCATAGGCAAGTTGTCAGTCTTGTTCTTGGATGAGTCATCACTGTAGGAAGGAAGACAGAGCTGAAAGCTGAGGTTAAATAATGAGCATCGAATACCTGAGCACCAAATACCACCTGTGGGGTTGTGTGCATTACTCAAAAACAGGTTAATAATGTTGTGGGGACTGACAGTGAACTTGGGTATGTTTTCAAGTGGCTCAGGATGAAGGGGACTGTGCCCCTGGGAAATGATTGTGCAAAGTAAAGTAATACAATTTTTCCCAACAGGAAGAAAGTTTCAAGTGTCCTGAAACACACAAACACGAGTTGTCTGAAGGTGGCATACAAAAGCAAGGATTGTTACTGGATAAAGAAATGTGGATATAAGCCAGACATGGTGGTGCACACTTGTATTCTAGCAGTCTGGAAGGCAGAGGCAGGCAGATCTCTGGTCTACAAAGTGAGTCCAGGACAGCCCAGGCTACACAGAGAAACCATGTCTCAACAAACAAATAAACAAACAAAAAAGTGGATGTGTAATCAAGAAATCTAATCTAATCTAAGGTGTGTCTTCCTGCAGCCCTGGCTAGTTTGGAACTCATTATGCAGTACAGGCTTGCCTTGAACTTGTTGCAATTCTCCTGTGTCTGTCCTACAAGGGGCTAGGCATAAAGGTATGCGCCACCATGTCTGACTAATTATTTTAATACAAAATAGTTAGGAGTCATTTGTCTTATAATGAGCCAGTCTTCCTCTGTCTATGGCACCGGTCCCTTGACCAATGACACACGTTGATATGTCTGGGATGTCAGATGTATTTAGGAACAACCATATCCATTTTTAATAACCCACTGACATTGTTATTTTTGTCTTTGCATTTTATTTTAATCTCAATCTATTTAGCTCAATAAAAATTTACTAAATGAAATAATTACTTTTTTATTTTTAAAACGTAATTTTATTTATATATTGATTTATTACAATTTATTCACATTGTATTCCAGCTGTAGCACCCTCCCTCATCTCTGCCCATTTCCACCTTCTCCCCTCACTTCTCTCCCTATGACCCTCCCCTTGTCCTCTGATAGGGGAGATCCTCCTCCCCTTCTATCTGACCTCAGCTTTTCAAGTCTCATCAGGACTGTTTGCATTATCTTCCTCGGTGGCCTGGCAAGGCTGCACTCCACAGTGGGAGGTGATCTAAGAGCCTGCCACTGAGTTCATGTCAGAGACAGCCCCTGTACCTCTTCTTAGGGCACCCACTTGGAAAATGAACAGACAATGGGCTTTCTTTGAACAGGGTTTATAGGTCCTCTCTATGCATGGTTCTTAGTTGGAGTATTATCTCTGCAGAACCCCCTTCTCCTGGCTCAAATATATTGGCTCCGTTGTTCTTGTGGAGTTCCTTTCCCCTCCAGGTGTTTACTGAAAACCCAGACTAAAGTCCCCTCATGACTGTATTAAGTAATAAAGTTGTCATTTCATTATTTCACCAGAAGCCAGTTGACAGCGTGGATTCCATGGCTTGTGATGTGCAGAGCTGTGGCTCTTCTTAAGCTTGTGTCACTACATCTGGTTAGGTACAGAGAGGGCAGAGAAAGAACAAGAGTTACCTGGAGGAGGTTTTGCTTACACATGATCACTTACCACCTTAGGCTGTAACATGAAGATGCTAGCACCTATACATTAATATTTTTTGATTACTCTGTATTCTTTCATCCACCCATTACTTCATAACCACTTAAAATTCTTGATAATCTGTGTTAGAATAACATTATGATTTCTTAAAATTATAGCTTGGTAAATTGCTTGTTTAGAATTTAAATTAAAGCATATATATGCATATACATATATATCATTTTTTTTCTTGCATTCTTCACTAGATGTCATTTACTTTGAATAAATTTACTTAAACCATTTTAACCTTTCAGAGACAGTCCAGGAGGCTTTTTTCTGTTCTTTTAAAAATACTCTGCTGACATTCTCATTTGCCAAAAGGACACCACCATTTTACTGAAGTGCATCTGCTCAGAATCATAAGGAAAAAAAATAAAGGCTTTCATTTTCTTTTCTTTTCATTAATTTTTTTTTACCTTAAAGATTTTGGAATATAACTATGATAGGTCACATAACGATCGTCTATCCTATAGTCTTAATCTATCATTTGCAAACTGACACAGCTCAACGACACCATAATAACCAGTGCTTTCTCTTTGTGTTTATTCCGACAAATCTAGTCAGTGTCTCTTACACTTATATGGTCTGACGTCTCACCAAATATTTCTACCCAGAAATCTTAGTCCTCAAAGTGATGATCTAAGGAGATGGAGACTCCAAGAGACAAATAGGTTGGTTAGGTTGCACCAGTGGGAATAACTTTCCCATAAGAGAAGATCCAGAGAGACTCCAGCCTTTTAGCTCTGATGTAAAACAGGTGTTTTGACTGTGAAACTGAGCACATTATACTATTAGAATCTTGGAACGAGAGCTTAATCTTAAAAGTTCCAAAACATTCTGTCAGGAACAGAATTCATCTTTGTTGAAGACACTATTTGCTATGACATCTTTCCTTCTCCTCTTTCTTTCTTTCTTTCTTTCTTTCTTTCTTTCTTTCTTTCTTTCTGTGAAGCAAGTGTTAATTACACCAGCAACCTTGACTTGAATGAACGGACTTCAGAAGATGCTGGACCGTAGCAGGGTGTAGCAGTTGAGTGCCCTGCCCCATTGGCAGCTTATAGCCTCCTGTGTATAGTGCCATTTACAGAAGCCGAACATGACACATTGACATCACAGCTAATATTCCAGGTAGGGGTTTCTATGTACGTTGTTTATTTAAAAAATGAACTAGACATATATCCAAAATATGCTCAACTATACAACAACAAGGACATTTATTCAACCATGTTCATAACAGCTCTAGTTGTAATAGCCAGAAGTTGGAAACAACCAAGATGTCCCTCAATTGAGGAATGGATACAGGATTTGTGGTACATTTACACAATGGAATACCACTCAGCCATTAAAAACAGGGAAATCACCAAATTTGCAGGCAAATACTGGGAACTAGAAAAGATCATCTTGAGTGAAGTAACCCAGAAGCAGAAAGACACACATGGTATATACTCACTCATAAGTAGATATTAGCCACATTATATAGGATAAACTTACTAAAATCTATACTCTTAAAGAAGCTAAACAACTAGGAAGACCCTAGGGAAGATGTTCAATCCTCATTCAGAAGGACAAACACAATAGACATTGGAAGCAGGAGAAGATTGGGAACAGGACAGGATTGAGGTATTGAAGTAGAGGCTGAAACTTATACCCAAACTCCGGTCAGAATGCAGGGAATCTTAGGAAAGAAGGGGGAGATAGAAAGACATGGAGGGGACAGGAGCTCCAAAAGACCAACAGAGCCATAAAAACTGATCCCTGGGGGTTCGGGAGAGAATGATCCTCCAACCAAGAACAATGCATGGAGAGGACCTAAAACCCCAGCTCAGATGTAGTCCAGAAGCTCAGTCTTCAAGTAGGGTCCCTAGTAAGGGGAGCAGGGACCCTCTCTGGCATGAACTCAGTGGCAGGCTCTCTGATCACCTCCCCCTAGTGGGGTGCAGCCTTGCCAATCTATAGAAGAAGACAATGCAGCCACTCCTGATGAGACCTCATAGGCTAGGGTCAAATAGAAGGGGAGGAGGACCTCCCCTGTCAGTGGACTACGGGAAGAACGTAGGGAGAGAAGAGGGAGAAAGGGTGGGCTTGGGAGGGGACAAAGGAGGGGGCCACAGCCAGGATGCAAATTGAATAAATTGTAGTAAATGATAATAATAATAATAAGAGAAAAAAGATGAACAGATTTGCTTCACTTCTTTCATATTTCTGACTTAGGATACACACTTTGAAGCATTTGACACAGCCTTCATGGTTCACACATTTCTATTTCCCCTCTCAGGTGCTGTGTATATTCACAATGACCTTGAAAAGTCATCATGTCCCCACTGAGAATTATTATATTGAAATTTAGAATAAAAGACATTTCATAATCTTAACACCAAGACATTCATATAGGGAGAAATTTGGCAATAGTTCCTTTGCCCTGCTCAGAGAAACACAACTGTAGGCTTTTAAATTCATCTGGCCACAAAACTGGCTTGAAAACTAGACTTTTTTTTTTTTTAACTTACTGAAAACATTTTAAGCTAACTTTGCCTTCCATATTATCACCCAAATTGCTCGAAAGCTCCACAATTAGCTTCCATGTTTTTGCTCATGCTTTGACACTTTTTTGATCATTAAAGAGACTCCTACAAAACAAGTTGGAATGCACACTCTTTTGCTCACAAATTTCACACTCTTCCAATTTCAGAGGAAAAAGCTAATGTCTTCACAAGGTTCAACAAAGCCCTAGTCCAGCTCATCTTCTATTTACTCCTCCCTCCATCTCTCTTTTCTTTATATAATCCCAATGGCCTTTTTCATTCTCCAAAATAGAATATATATGTAACATCCTCACCCCTTGAAAGTCATCTCTCAAATGTCATATTATCAACAAGCCTCACCATGACCAACTTTGGATAGTTGTATCTCCAAGAACATCCCGTTGCTCTTATCAATCTTTATTTTGGTCCATTGAATGCCACTTTCTGAAACACTGCGGAGTTTATTGATTTAGTGCACCTTTTGCTCGTCATTTTCCCTTTATTAGAATTTAATTCAGTGAGGCCAGAGTTTTTGAAGGTCTATTTGAGTTTGAGATATTTTTTTCCCCATTATTCTGTCTCACTCCTCGTTGCAGCATGTGGCCAATAAATATTTGTGACTTAATGAGTACTCAGATGAAAAACTCAGAAGAAAATAATTTCCATTTGTTTAAAGAAAAGCTTTCAACACTATAGTTCATATTAGTATCCTTAGCAGACAAAGTGAATGAGTTATAAGGCAGAAAAATCTGACTTTAAAGTAGTTAATTGTTTTATGGGTTTTCTTAGTCAAATTCTAGTGACACAGCATTCTGTCTAATCTGAGGGTTTGGTTGTATCATTTTGATTTTCATTGCTGGTTTCAAATTGTACTCTTTATCTCAGAACAACATTTGATGTATGGACAAATTACCCAGAGTCCTGGAATCAATATTCTTCCTCTTGGACATTGTCTGTGTTCCCCAACATTTCATTAGCTTGTATTAGTCATAAAGAAAGCCAAGATTCCAAAGGGAGCAGAAGACATGGGTAATCACTTTGGTAGACAGCAAAATACTGTTAAAAATCAGGTAAATGTTTTTCAGTTGTGTTTGTTAACATTGTTTCAAAGCAACAAAGAGACATAACTTTACTTCCTGTGATGGGAGCATGGGGAGAAGAGGCAGGCTTTAGGCTTGACTTCTGTTCTTGAAAGGGCTTAGAGTACTCTGAGCAACAACTGTGGGGTGAGGAGGTTAGAAGCTGGCAGGTCTGGAAACAGATCACTGTGCGCCAGATCTGCACAGCTGTGTCCACTCACACTAATCCTCTGTAGGGGCCAGCCAGTTGCTTCCACTGAGCATCCTGGAAGGGAACTTATGTTCAGGAACAAGCAGAAAACTAATAATCTTGTTCAGTAGGTCCCCGCTCATTTCATTTTATTTTTTCTCTAAAGTCTTTAAGTTCATGAATTGGGTACTGGCAGGTTTGAGCCTTTCTTATATACAACAGTAAGCCCATGTCCTAAGTGGAGAAAACATATTCTTTTCAAATGAATTACTTTTTTTTTTTTTTTTTTTTTTTGCTTTAAAACAAATCTGATTGTTAATTAAGAGGAAGAATTCCCAGGACAAAATGACGCCTCTACTTTCTGTATTTCACGGTGCATTTCTCTTTTTTTTCTGATTGATACCTCACTCTAGTTTGCTGTTCTTTGGGAACCCTTTTAGAAGGGCTTGATCTTTTGAGCCTTTACAGGGCACTCTCATATATTAAAACAATATCCCCAGATGTTGAGGATATATAATAAGAAAGGCATACCAGACTTTTCCCTAATTTTATAAAGGAATACTTAGTTTTCTCTTTTGTTCTGTTTTTCTGTTGAGTAGATGGTTAGGTGTGGACTTGAAATTATGATTTCTGTTATTATGGGGTGTGTGAGTTCTATGCCACGTCTGTTAAGATGTTTTGTTATACAGGGATGTAATGAATGTTAACTAAAACAATTTTACTATTATTATTATTATTATTATTATTATTATTATTATTTTATCATTCTAGACCTTGGCTTTCAAAACTGTGAGGTTTGATATCAAAATGTAACCAAATGTGACAGGATTGCAACAAACGGGCAAAAGCATACTTTTTTTTTTTTTAATACAAAGAAAAGAAAGAGAAATTAATTTAAAATCAAAGGTGAGAGGCTGAGCGGTTTCCAGCAGTGCTTGTCCATGCGGCACCTGAGACTTCACTTCAGCTTTAGTGCAAACATACAATACCCACACCTTGCACTGTGCATGCTCTCAGACCATCCGTCCGAGTAAAAGAGGGAAGCTTCCGGGTGCACTCTGGCTTAGATTCAGGACGACCGTGTGTTATAAGTTGTGGTGTTTTGTACTGTACATACAAATTTTCTTATTTTTAACATGTTTTACGTATGGAAGGAAAGGCCTTTAATAGTTCCCTACTACTATTTATTTATTTATTTATTTAGCACAGAGTTACCAGATTGTCATGTCTTTGGCTGGTATTGTGTTAGAATGTTGGATTTCGAAAACAATTGATATTTGAGTTGTTGACTTACTTTTGATATATATATATATATATTTATATATACATATATATATATATGTATATATATATTAGACAGGGCTTCCTCTCCTGGGCTGGACTTGAACTCATTATGAACTCTCTTTTAAAAATTTATTTATTTTGTATTAATCACAGTTTATTCACTTTGTATCCCAACTGTATCCCCCTTTCTCATCTTCTTCCCTTGCTCCTCCCTAAGTCCACTGATATGAGAGGTCCTCCTCCCCTTCTCTCTGACCCTAGCCTATCAGGTCTCATCAGGATTGGCTGCATTGTCTTCCTCTGTGGCCAGGTAAGGTTGCTCACCATTCAGAGGGAGGTGATCAAAGAGCCAGCCACTGAGTTTATGTCAGAAACAGCCCCTGTTCTCCTTACTAAAGAACCCATTTGGACACTGAGCTGCCATGGGCTACATCTGTGCAGGGGTCCTAGGTTATCTCCATTCATGGTCTTTGGTTGGAGTATCAGTCGTAGAAAAGACTCCTGTGCACAGATTTTTTGGTTCTGTTGCTCTCCTTGTGGAGGTCCTGTCCCCTTCAGGTCTTTCTGTCTCCCTCTTCTATCATCTACTGCCATATCACCCTGAACACACCTGATCTTGTCTCTTGATCCTCCAGCTTATCCTCCTAAGTGGTATGTCTATAGGCACCTACTACCACATCTCTCTTGAGTTGCATACAAATTTAATGATTTTGGCTTTGACTTAGAAGGAAATGTCCTAGGCATAATATGGCTACTTTGTACTCCATATTTAAGTATGATGGTAGTTTCAGCATTCATGGTTATAGAACTAACTTAGCTTTCAACCCTGAAAAATGTTCAAGAGACAATCCATCGTACAGTATCAAATATTCACCTAAGATTTAGCTCTTTATATAAAAATAAACAAACCCATATCTAATGAGTACGCCAATTTCTTTTAATCTCCAATGAATGACAAAATTATATTTTTACCAAAGGAGCATTCTTACTTTCTTTAGGATTTATTATCAATACATGTTTGACTTGAATGCCTATTTTATATTATTATATACGTGGACTCATGTAAAACAACGTGAGTAAAATGCATCATTAGTGGAATAGGTTTAAGGAGCCCTATTCCCTAAGATTTGGATCAAGAGTTATTGTGTATTTCTACCTCTAGTTCCCATAATATCTGCACCATTTGCTTTTTTTTTTTTAAATTCCACTATCTTACTTAATACATCATATAGCTCCTGTAAGATACTTGATTATTATCAACAATTCAGAAAAACTGTAAATTCAGGTATGTTTCCCTAGAAATTCAAAAAATACATAAATGTGGCATAGAAAACCAACAATTTATAAAAAATAAATTTATAAAAAGCTTAATAAAATCATTAGTTACATTTTCTAACTCTGGTAGCATTTTATCCACATATTTATTGCTATTATTGTGCATATGTTTTATTTGTATTTTAACTATATTACTAATATGATGTGGTGTGTGTGTGTGTGTGTGTGTGTGTGTGTGGCACAGTTTGCCTGTGACGGTCAGGGAACAACTTTAGGGATTCAATTCTTTCATTTCCCTGTGGGACTCAGGGACCAAATCAAGACATCATACCTGTATGGTCAAACAATCTGCTGAACCATTTGCCAGCCTCATTTTTATATTCATATATTAATAATAGGATCTAAATGTTTGATGATAAAATGTAAGTAGAAATAAAATATAAAGCAAGCAAGTATATCTACCTGTATGCATACATGCATATCTATCTATCTATCTATCTATCTATCTATCTATCTACCTATCTATCTATCTATCTTTCTATCTATCTGTCATATACTTATTTATTAAGTTATTTTCCTATACAATATTTATATTTTGTATAGAATATACAATATTCTATGCAAAATAGAAAAAAATACTTCAATTTTTTTCTGTTTACCATATATACCTATGTATATAGTGGTCTTTAAAAAAGCAATGCAGGATTGTGTTTTTATAGTAAGAGCTTTAAGTATGTATTAAGCATCTTAATACATTTTCCTGATGTCAAGTGTCTAATGATAATAGACTGAAACTTACTCCTGTCTATTTAAGTTTTACTGTTAAATATGTAGTGCTGTTTGCTAAATTCATTATGTGCCAATTAATCTTGTATCCAGAATATGTCTTAGAGAGGCTCTGGTTTTCATATTACTTGAAAGAAGAATAAATAAATTTAAAAATATTTAAAAGATTATATTTTATTTTACTATTATGTGACTCTCAAATCTTGTAGTTTTATTGCTGTTCCTTACTGAAATTAGTTCCTGCAATTTCAACTTACAAGGTGGGAGTGTAGAGGAATTTTTAATCCAGCAACATGGCTATTCTAGCAAGGGATCACATCTAAAGACCTTCTTGGTCTGTGATCTGGCTGGAATGCAAATGTACTCTGGATTATAGCAGGATCTAGCTGGAATATAAACACTCCCGTAGAACACACCTTTAATCCCAAACAATGAAAGTAAAATTAGTTGCTAGAAGGAAGCAGGCATGTTTGGTAGTCACATCTAATTGAGGGGCAGACAAATTGACAAATCAGGAAAGATTAAGTAGAATGAGTCAGAGATAGAACACACCCAACTCTCACAAGAACAGAACAGGAAACAGAGGTTACTTTGGATTGGTGAGGGAGAGAGAAGAGAGTTTTTTACTGGAAGAGTTTTAGAGATACAGGTTGCAGAGAGAACAAGCTAGACACAGGTGAAGACAGAACAAGCCAGAGAATGAGAAGGAACCAGAAGATTGAAATATACTGTCAGAAGTAATTTGAAGTCATCCAGAGAAATTCAGTCAGAAACCAAGGAAACCAGTTTGACTCAGTCGGCTTGGAGAAGAGTTTAGGCCAGAACAGCTGTGTTAACCAGCCAGTGAGAGTTCAGAAAGAGCTAGAAAGGCTTGGAATGGCTATCATCTCATCTGTCTCATCTGAGGAAATAAAATCAACATTTACATGGTAGTGTGAATTACGGATGATCGCTCGCATTTTGGACAGTATCAGGAACGATTTTCTTACTCTTGCTTCTGGTCATTGAATCAGACTGGACCTTCCATCTAGAGGGTCTCAACTGGAAACAACGCAACTACAATCACTCCCTAAAGAAATGCGGTTAGGGATAAAGAAGCAAAATACATTGGCAGGAGGGACAGGGCAGGGTAAATTTGGGTCGAAGGTTTTGTGGGTGAGTTGGTGTTCCTCCCTCCACCGGAAGTCCTGCCTTGCCAGAAGGTGGTCACTTCTGTAGTCTCCATATCCCCTGATGCTAGGAGTCTCAGCTAGAGCTGCTCTCATATCCTTGGAGGAGGGAAGAGCATATTTTCTTGCAGATATCGCTTCCCATATATGATCCCCACTCTCTCTTCCAACCAGTTCCCTCTCTTCATCCACTTCCCATGACTCTTCTATTTATCCTTCTGAGTGAGAGTCAAGTATTCTCCTTCTCAGCTTCTTTGATTCTGTATATTGCAGTCGGGTTACCCTGTACTATATGAATGATATCGACCATAAGTGAGTACACTCCATGTGTATTTTTCTTGGTCTGGGTTACTTCACTTACAATAATACTTTCTAGTTCCACCCATTTACCTGCGAATTTCATGTTTTCCTCGTTTTTAATAGCTGAGCAGTTTTCCATTGTGTAAATGTACCACATTTTCTTTATCTATTCTTCAGTTGAGGGACATCTGGGTTGTTTTTGGTTTCTGGCTAAAATGAATCAAACTGTTATGAAAAGAACTGAGCAAATGTCCTTGAAGTATGGTGGAGAATCTTTCAGATATATGCTCAGGAGTGGTGTCGCTGTGAATTGAGGTAGAGCTACTCCCAATTTTCTCTCAGATTGACTTCCAAAGTGGTTGTACAAGTTTGTACTCCCACCAGCAATGGAGGAGGGTTCCCCTTGCTCCATATCCTCACCAACATGTGCTGTCACTTGAGTTTTTTGATCTTAGCCATTCTAATGGGTGTAAGGTGAATCTCAGAGTCATTTTGATTTTCATTTCCCTGATGACTGATGACAGAGACTGAGGCACCAAGCAATAACTAGACCTAGGTCCCTTCACATATTTAACTTATGGGCAGCTTGGTCTTCGTGTGGGTCTCCTAGTGATTGAGCAGGATCTTTCCCTGACGTGGATTCTGTTGCCAGCTGCTGAATCACTTTCTCCTACCCTTGTCTGGCCTCAGTGGAGGTCTATGTGCTTAGTTCTGATGCAACTTAATATGCCAGGGGTTGGTTGGTTAGGAGGGCTCCCCTTTTTTGAAGAGAAGGGAGGAAAGGAGGGAAAGGTTGGGAGGATGGGACCAGGAGGAGAGGAAGAAGGGGGCTGTGATAGGGATGAAAAGTGAATAAATAAATTAAAAACAAGAGAGGAACAGAGACAGAGACTTCCACCTTTCTCCTCACCTACATGAACTCACCCATTTTGGCTTAGAATAGGGAAGAAAAGGTCCGGGGCCTCAGGGTGGTGAAAGAAAATCTCCAGTTCTCAGTTATTTACTTCGGTGGCTTTCGATTTCTATGCTGTGTTGTCATTAGAATTTGTTACTCTCTGGCTGTGAGAAATGATCACACCTGAAAATTTCTTACATTATCATTTTATTGCATTTATATTATCCTATTTAAGAAAGACTTTATGTCTTACTGAGTTAAATATAGTTCTTATATCTCTTGAGTTTGTTGTATATTCATTTCCTTTTTTAATATTTATTATTATTATTATTTGTGTGTGTATGCAAGGTATGTGTTTGCACACTTATGTACATGGGTGAGGGTGCTCATGGAATCCATTAGAGGTTGCCTGTGCTGAGTTACAGGCAGCTCTGAGTTGCATGATATGTGCACTGGGAACCGAACTCCTGCCCTCTGAAAGAAGAGCTGACCCATCTTCTCAGCCCTGAACACTTATTACTCAATAAACACAACTCTATTTTTTTTTTAATTTTATAGGCACAAATGCAAGGCAATACATTTAGATAAAAATGTTAGGAACATTGGAGGCAAGAAAGATAGTTCCTGCAATCAACAACAAAGTAAGAAATGACTCAAAAATGTTGGAATTGGGAACTTTTGTCTCCAATGTATCTTAGGCAGGCTGAATTAAATATGGCAAAACTATTTGTGCAATGACATGAAGAAATTTGGTTGAAGTTTCTTTGGTTGAGGATTTTCAGTTCTATGATATAATATTTTTATGTTGCATTTGCTTTATTATTGAGTAGGCATCAATTGAGGTAGGAGAAACACAGAGCTTACTGTCACCAATGGTTGATTTTCCTCAGCAGTGTATAAACATGGCCCATAATAAGGGCTATTTTACCCTTTACAATTTCAGTCCCAAGAGAGCATTTGCTACATCGCTAGCAAGTATTTATTTATTTAAATGCAAGAATGAGTAAACCACAGCAAATCTTCAAAATGTATATTCTTCTCTCCATATTAAATGACAGGAAGAAAAGTACCAAGGCAGTTAGGGGTCTTCAGAGACGGCACAGATAAGAGTCACTAAACCAGGGTTTGTTCTTGATGGTGGCCGTTTTTTTTTTTTTTTTGTTTTGTTTTGTTTTGTTTTTCCTTTTTAAGCCACAGCTTACTCATTTTCAAAATAAGCATTATGATACAAATATTAGAATGATTTTGCAACAATGAGGAGAGATATTGTACAAGTCTCAGTGAAGCATCTGGTCTATGTAAAATTCTTCATAAGTGTCAGTTTCTCCAGTTTTTCTTCTGCTTAAAACTCACTTGCTCCAATGCTTTCTTCCTAATTAATTTATAATATATAATGGCTGCTTGGTTGATATTAGAATTTATAATCACGTACTGCTAATGATATAAGGATGTTTATTGTCTTTTGATGATATTTTTACTTACTTCTATTTCTGTTGGTCATCTCTGTTAGGCACTTGTCTCCTTTAAGCCCTGGTTTGAACCCTAACTTTGGAAGTTACTACTTTCATAATCTTGGCCAAGGTCACTGTGCCTTCATTTCTTCTTTTGTGTAATGGCTGTGATACAATGATGACAGAAGTAACTTATTCATGTATTATATTTTGTGAGAATCAAAAAAGATAATACCTATAAAGACTTAAGCTTTGGCACGGAAAAACAAAAAACAGAAAACAAAACCAAAAACCAAAACCAAAGCCCATGAACTTATTGGATTTTACTACTCTCTTATCTTAGTTAAGATACACACATTATTAAATAAGTGCCCATGTCCTAAAACAACCACACAGACAAACAGACACACACAGACTCTAAACAAACGATAGCCCTCTTCAGGGGGCCTGTCAGGGGTACACTATCAGTATGTGTCCGTTTCCCAGTGGCATCTATAAATGGGAACCAAAAATTCTCTTAAGCAAGAGAGAGGGAGTCAAATGCCAAAAACAAATTAAATAATAAGAAGGGTAAAGCACCATCTGACACAATCAGGAGATGGAGAATGAAGGGCAGGATAGCATCTCTGGCTACACACTCTGGTGCCCTTTCCCCAACGTATCGGGTAAGGTAAGGTGGAGTGTCGTCCTTACCTTTGGATTTTGCTGCATTTGTCAGTTTGTGTCACAACCTTAACATTATTTAAATGTACTTTTTTTGTATTTAATATTCATTTTCAGGTGTTCAAGCCATAATTTCTGTTAGTAAAAGTGACATTTCTTAAAGTTCATTATTTTTTTCCACATAGAAATCTCAGACATTAAGAAGAAAAAAAAAACCCAGACTTTAAATAATAGAACAGAAGTGTCTCAGGCTAACAGCCACCTTCTGATTTGTCATTTTAGAACTTGAGTACTTGGGAGAAATAAGTTTGATAACACTTGAGTCATTTAGCTTTGTGATTAGAGACCCAGCAGTCAGAGCCGCTCTTCCTGTTCAGGGGAGGCTTAGAGTCGGTACAGCTGACTTTCTGCCTGACATTTTCAAGCCAAGATGCACTATATAAAACGTCCATTAAATTTGCCAGGGATTTCAAGTTATCATGGCAATGTATCTCGATGATAATCAAGAATGTGACAACAATTAGACAACACCCATCTGGGAGGTTTACATAAAGTACTCAGCTCAAACTCTCAAAGAAATTCTCTCACAGAAAGCAAAAATGACTTAGACTTGTCACAGTGTGTCATGGAAAGAAATACAAGGCAGTATCAACACCTGATGGATGCTGAGAGAAGGGTTTTCTGATCAGATTTTATCGCTTATTTAGAACATTAAATTTGTCTCCTTTTTCTTTCAACATTATATAAATGTTTGAAAACTCACCTGAGGAGTACAAAGACTTTTACAACCATCCATTTTTCATATAATAGACCATGCCATCATTTCTGAAGGACACTGAATCTTTCAGTTATTAGAGTCTGACAGATGCTTTTTGTCATTAGCAATTATAGTAGTAAGGACACAGAGAAAGGGGACAATTAAAAAGCTACCCACATCCTCGTTCATGCTGCACAGCTGTGGAATGGACAATAAGAGGAATATTATGTCCCCAGTGTTGGTTCAGCAGCCTGTGGGGTTTGTTTATTTCCCACCAACACTGAACAGTTCCTGCCTGTTTCTCCGTTAGGAAGAATTTTGGATCATATTAACTAGGAATCTGAAAGAAGAAATCCTTGGATTTTTATACTATGTTAAACAATTTTTTTTTTTAGATCTCAGTATTTTATTATTAGGGACATTTAGTTATATAAAAATACTTTTTTGATATATTTTTTATTTTGTATATTAATTACAGTTTATTTTCTTTGTGTCCCAGCTGAAACCCAACTCATTCCCTTCCAATCCCACCTTCCCTTCCTCATTTCCTCCTTGCCCTTCTCTAAATCCACTTATATGGGAGGTCCTCCTCCCCTTCCATCTGACCCTAGCTTATCAGGTCTCACCAGGGCTGGCTGCAATGTCCTCCTCTGTGGCCTAGCAAGGCTGCTCCTCCCACGGGGGGATGGGGTGGTCAAGGAGCTAGCCATAGAATTCATGCCAGAGACAGTCCCTGTTCCCCTTACTAGGGAAGCCACTTGGACACTGAGCTGCAAGGGCTATGTCCGAGAAGGAGTTCTAGGTTATCTCCATGCATGGTCCCTGGTTAGAGAATCAGTCTCAGACAAGCCCCTGTGCCCAGATATATTTGGTCCTTGTGGAGCTCCTGTTCTCTCCAGGTCTTACTAACTCTCCATTTTTTTATATGATTCCCTGCACTCTGCCCAAAGTTTGGTTATGAGTCTCAGCATCTGCTTTGATACATTGCTATGTAGAGTCTCTCAGAGGCCCTCTATGGTAGATGCCTGTCCTGCTTCTCGTTTTCTCCTACTTCTAAGGTCCATCCCATTTGTTTAAGTAAGGATTGATCATCTAAACCCGGGTCCTCCTTCTTGTTTAGCTTCTTTAGGTGTACAGATTTTAGTATGCTTATGCTGTCTTATCTTATAGGTCTAGTATCCACTTACAAGTGAGTATATACCATGTGTGTCTTTCTGCTTCTGGGATACCTCACTCAGGATGATCCTTTCCAGTTCCCACCATTTACCTACAATTTTCATTATTTCCTTGTTTTTAATTGCGGGGTAGTATTCCATTGTGTAAATGTACCACAATTTCTGTATTATTTCCTCTGTTGAGTGACATTTGGGTTGTTTCCAGGTTCTGGCTATTAAGAATAAAGCTGCTACAAATGTAGTTGAACAAATGTCCTTGTTGTGTACGTGAGCATCTTTTGGATATATGCCTAGGAGTGCTATAGCTGGATCTTGAGGAAGCACTATGCTAAACACTTTTACAGTTGTGCTAACATTAATGAAATGACACCATCTAAAACTCATGATGAAACATTAAAGTCTGGATTAACCTTTAAAACAATAAAAATAAGGGGCTAGGCAGATGGCTCAGCAGTTCAGAGCATTGATACTTTAACAAAATGAATCAGAATTGAATGTTCAAAAGCTGAAGTATATTTTAATAGAGACTAGATGTGTGGCTGAAACATTCCACACAAACATATACATGAGAAGGATTAAATTACTGTTGTATTTAGAAGTAGCTAAAATTAGTAACAGTGGTTTATTGGAGATGGAGTCCCAGGTAACACTCTCTTATGCTTCCGAGCAAAAATCTAGACTTGAGACAGGAAAGCTAATTTGTGTTAAGTAATTTGGAGCAAACTAATATATTAAGCACTACAGTTGGTACACAATGGGAAGATTCAGATTTAAGTTTTGCTGAAGAATTTAAGTAATGAATTATATTGAAATTATGCAAAACACTATGCCTGAAAGATAGTTACTTAATAATTAATTTTAAAGTTTATAAAGCATTCTATTATTGAAATAATAAGGTTTTTTTTCAATTTGATGTCATCTAGAAAGATTGCCTCACTTAGTGACAAACTGAGAGACACAGTTTTATTAGCATAGATACTTGGCAGCATGGACAGCGTGGTTTAGAGGAGGAAAAGCAATGTGATTTTGAAACAAAATTCTTTCTCCACAGTACTTACTTGTGTAATAATTACTTTAACCACTTGGCTATTTGCTCTTTGTGTGATAGCAGGTTCTATTTATGGTCACCATGAGTTTGCTCCACCAAGATTTGTTACATTAAGTTTATTATTAATAATAATATTACCATTATCGTTATTATTATTATCAGAGTTACAGTGTGTGTATGGAGAGAACAACTTTTTAATTATTTTTTTATTTTTTAATTTATTATTTATTTTTTAATATTAGCTACAGTTTATTAACTCTGTATCTCAGCTGTATCCCGCTTCCTCATTCCTTCCCAATCCCACTCTCCCTCCCTCATCTCCTCCCTGCCCCTTTCCAAGTCCACTGATAAGGAAGGTCCTCCTCCCCTTTCATCTGACCCTAGCTTATCAGGTATCATCAGGCCTGGCTGCACAGTCTGGAGAGGACAACTGTGTGGAGTTGACTCTCTCCACATTTACATGATGTCTAGCACCTAGTTTTGTTTATCTGTGAATTTAGCATTTCCCGAAAACAACTTACTGGTTCATGTTGTTTATCTTTTTTTTTCTTTTTTAAACACAGAAAAAGAGAAGCACCACAAAATTTATCAGTGAATACACTCACAGTAGATACATAGTTGCAGAGCACAAAAAATGACAGTTTTCTGAGTTCCCAACCAGTGCTTGCTGTTGGAAAGAAGGGCTTATACATTTTATTTCATTTTATATAATAATCTTTAGACTTTATAAGTTGCATAAGTACGTGTTATATTAATGTAATTAATTAATGCAGGAAAACATAGCATTTATAAATAAAAACATCAATTATTAACTTACAGCTTTTACCAACAAGAGCCATGGTTAAGAAATGTGAAGACTCATAACTGAAATTTGGGCAGAGTGCATGGTATCTTAGGAAAGAAGGAGGAGGTACTAAGACCTGGAGAGGACAGGAGATCCACAAGAAGAGCAACAGAACCAAAATATCTGGGCACAGTGGTCTTTTCTGAGACGGATACTCCAACCAAGGACCTTTCATGGATATAACCTAGAACCCCTGCTCAGATGTAGCCCATGGTAGCTCAGTATCCTAGTGGGTACCCTAGTAAGGGGAACAGGGACTGTCTCTGACATGAACTCAGTGGCTGGCTTTTTGATCACCTCCCCGCTGAGGGGAGAGCAGCCTTACCAGGCCACAGAGGAAGAGAATGCAGCCAGTCTTGATGAGACCTGATAAGCTATGGTCAGATGGAAGGGGAGGAGGAATTCCCCTATCAGTGGACTTGGAGAGGGGCATGGGAGGAGATGAGGGAAGTATGTGGGATTGGGAGGGAATGAGGGAAGGGGCTATAGCTGGGATACAAAGTGAATAAACTGCAATTAATATAAAAAATAAAAATTTAATTAAGAAAAAGGAAATGTGAAGACAGCAGGTGAGGAAGTTGTGCTGTTTCACAACCACATACATTCATGTTGTATGTGAAGCAAAATGCTGAGGGGATACAGGTCATGCAGACAGACTCTTAAGCAGTGTGTTGTCTAATGGGGGAGTTAAATCACAAAGGCAGGATTGCCCTCCATGGTGTTGTTTATTTAGAGTGGAAAGAGCCAAACACTGGGCTGTTTCTCATGGGATTTAGGAAAAATCAGTAAAGGGAAACCTAGTTGGTTTTTGACCAGTAGTGGACTCTGATCCAACCCCACCTTCCCAGCAGCCCCTCCCTTCCCAGCCAGTAACCACAGAGGAGGCAGTTGCTACAGCTTACTCCTCATACACAGACTGTGTTGTCAGACACAACAGGAGCCAAGATGATTATTTAAGGTTCTTGAAGTAGGGCATGGAAATGGCTTACAAAGTGTTTATAGGTGACACAAAGCTTCTGTCTATACCACAGACAAGTCTCCTAAAGAAAGACCTTAGAAAGATAACCTATCAGAGCTTTTGGAACAGGGAAGTGATTCAGATGTACAGGGTTGAGAGCCGGGAGGGGAAGGAGGACTCAGGGCAGTAAAAAAGCAAGGAAGTCATACATCTGGACATGCATGTTGAGAGGGGCATAGGTATTACTTTTGAGAATGATCCCAGGGAGGAAAGGGATTTCGGCCAGGAGCTAGCCAAAGCAGGGTACACATTTTCCTTGGGTGCCCAAAGGAAAATGGATTTTTAAAGGTCTGCCACAGATATCTTGAGAGAAACAAAATTTCAGATTCAAATAAAGTAGTGATTACATAGCCTATGTATGTTTCTTCCTCTACACAATACCGTGGCTGCAGAAAATTTAATGAATATAGATTATAAATATTGATATTCCACACTAGTAATTTTTTAGCCTTCATTTATTTATGTTCTCTGTCTCTCTGTCTCTCTCTCTGTGTCTCTGTCTCTCTCTTTCTCTCTCTCCCTCTCTCCATCTCTCTGCATGTGTGTGAGCCATGGAAATCAGAGGACAAGTTTTGGGCATTGGTTCTTGTGTGTTTCAGGGCATTTGCTTAATGATTCCTCTCCTTAACCTACACAATGATGGCTACTAATACTCAAAAGAAAGGGAAAAGATACTGAATAGTAATTAGGTGCACTCCTGAGACTGTACAACACTATGTATAACAGAACAGCAATGTCAACCGATTGCTTAATGTTTAATAAGCAATAAACCAGCAATATGTTTTCTTTTTGCTTACTTCTGTAGTATTTTGAAAATGTATTCATTTTTTATTTATTACAATTTATTCACTTTTTATCCCAGCTGTAGTTCTCTCCCTTGTCCCCTCTCAGCCCGACCCTTCCTCCTTCTTCTCCTCCATTTTGCTTCCTCAAGTCCACTCATAGGGGAGGTCCTCCTCCCCTTCCACCAGACCCTGGCCTATCAGGCCTCATCAGGACTGGCTGTATTGTCTTCCTCTGTGGGCTAGTAAGGCTGCTCCCACCTCAGGGGGAGGTGATCAAAGAGCCAGTTACTGAGTCCATGTCAGAGACAGTCCCTGTTCCCATTACTAGGGAAATCACTTGGATACTGATCAGCCATGGGCTTCATCTGTGCAGGGAGTCTACGTCATCTCCATTCAGGGTCCTTGGTTGGAGTATCAGTCTCAGAAAAGACCCCTGGGCCCAGATTTTTTGGTTCTGTTGTTCTCCTTGTGGAATTCCTGTCCTTTCCGGGTCTTTCTCTCTACCCCTTCTTTCATAAGATTCCCTGAACTCTGCCAAAAGTTTGGCTATGACTCTCAGCATCTGCTTCAATACCCTTCTGGATGGAATATTTCAGAGGCCTTTTGTGGTAGGCTCCTGTCCTGTTTCCTGTTTTCTCTCTCTTCTAATGTCTATCTCACTTGCCTTTCTGAATGAAGATTGATCATCTTACCCAGGGTCCTCCTCTTTGCTTATATTCTTTAGGTGTGCAGGTTTTATTATGTTTCTCCTATATTATGTGCCTAATATCCACCTATATGTGAGTATATACCATGTGTGTCTTCCTGCTTCTGGGATACGCTGACTGGAATGTAAATTTGTACAATCACTTTTGAAATCTGGCTCTTTATTGGGAAAAATTGGAATAGTGTTACCTAAAGATCCAGCAATACCACTCCTAGCCATATATCCAAAATATGTGCAAGTATACAACAAGGACATTTGCTCAACCATGTTCATAGCAGCTTTATTCATAATAACCAGAATCTGGAAATATCCCAGATGTCCCTCCACTGAAGGATACAGAAACTGATACAGAAATTGTGGTACATTTACACAATCGAATACTACTCAGCTATTAAAAACAAGGAAATCATGAAATTTGCAGGCAAATGGTGGGAACTAGAAAAGATCATCCTGAATGAGGTAACCCAGAAGCAGAAAGACACACATAGTTTATATTCACTTATAAGTGGATATTAGTCAAACATATGTTTAAGAAGGTATAAATTTTGGAGAAAGTTCTGTGAGGTGCTGAGAAGAAGGTATATTCTCTAGTGTTTGGGTGAAAAGTTCTGTAGATATCTGTCCCATCCATTTGATTCATCACATTAGTTAGTTTCATTATTTCTCTATTTAGTTTCTGTCTCTATTACCTGTCATTGGATAGAGAGAGATGTTGAGGTTTTTGCTGTGTGTGGTTTGATACGTGATTTAAGGTTTAGTGTTATTTCTTTTACAAACATGGGTGCCCTTGCATTTGGGACATAGATGTTCAGAATTGAGACATCATCCTTTGATGAGTATGGTGTGTCATCTCTTTTGATGAATTATTTATTTATTTATTTATTTATTTTTATTAATTACACTTTATTCATTTTGTATCCCCCCATAAGCTCCTCCCTCCTCCCCTCCCGATCCCACCCTCCCTCCCCTTTCTGCATGCATGTCACTCCCCAAGTCCACTGATAGGGGAGGTTCTCCTCTCCTTTCTGATCTTAGTCTATCAGTTCTCATCAAAAGTGGCTGCATTGTCCTCTACTGAGGCCTGGTAAGGCTGCTCCCCCCTCAGGGGGAGGTGATCAAAGAGCAGGCCAATCAGATTATGTCAGAGGCAGTCCCTCTTCCCATTACTATGCAACCCACTTGGACACTGAACTGCCATGGGCTACATCTGTGCAGGGGTTCTGGGTTATCTCCACGAATAGTCCTTGGTTGGAGTATGAGTCTCTGGGAAGTTCCCTGTGTTCAAATTATCTTGTTCTGTTGCTCTCCTTGTGGAGTTCCCGTCCCCTCCAGCTCTTACCATTTCCCACTTCTTACATAAAATTCCATTCACTCTGCCCATCAGTTGATTGACGTCTATTTTACTGAAATCTATATTTACTAATATACTGAAAATGGCTAGTTCAGCTTGCTTCTTGGGTCTGTTTGCTTGGAAAACCATTTTCTAGCCCTGTAAGCTGAGGAAATGTCTATCTTTGTTACTGAGGTGTGTTTCTTGTATGCAGAAGAATGATGGATCCTGTTTTCCCATTCATTCTATTACTCTGTGTCTTTTTTATTGGGGAAGTGAGTCTATTGATGTTGAGAGATACTGATTTACCAATGATTGTTAGTTACTGTTATTTTGATGTTAGTTGTGTGTGTGCATGTGTGGTTGTCCTTACCTCTTTTTTTTTTTTTGCTGGTGTGGAATTATTAATTTTCTGTGTTTTCTTGGATGTAGTTAACCTTCTTGGTGTGGTGTTTTCTTTTTGTATTTTCTGTATGGCTGGATTTGTGTATAGATTTTTTAAATCTGGTTTTTCTTGGAATATCTTGTTTTCTCCATCTATGGTGGTTGAGAAATTTGCAGGGTATAATAGTCTAAGTTGGTTTTTGTGATCTCTTAGAGGCTGAAAGACATCTGTCCAAGCCCTTCTATTTTTAGAGTCTCTGTTGAGAAGTCAGGTGTAATTCTGATAGGTCTGCCTTTGTAAGTTACTTGTCCATTTTTCCTTGTAGCTTTTAATATTCTTCCTTTGTTCTGTAGATTGGGTGTTTTAATTACTGTGTGGTGGGAGGGTTTGCTTTTCTGGTCCAACCTAATTGGTGTTTTGTATTCTTCTTAATTTGGGGAAAAATGCTTCTGCGATTTTGTTGAAAATATTTTCTGTGCCTTGGAGCTGGGACTCTTCACCTTCTTCTATCCCTACTCTTAGGTTAGGTCTATTCATAGTATTCCAGATTTCCTGGTTGTTTTGTGTCAAGAAGGTTTTAAATTTAACATTTTTTTGACTGATGTATCAATTTCTTCTATCATATCTTCTATGCCCAAGATCTTTCTTCCATCTTTTGAATTTTGTTGGTGATGTTTGCATTTGTTGTTCTTGTTCTTTAGCCAGGAGGGACTTCCAGTGGAGGGAGGGAAACCCCAATCCACTCATAAAACCTTAGACCCAAAATTTGTCTAACCTACAAGAAGTATAGGGATAAAGATCAAGCAAATATTGAGGAAATGGGAAACCAATGACTAGCCCAACTTGAGACCCACCTCATGGGAGAGAGCCAAACCTTGACACTACTAATGATACTCTGTTATGCTTGCAGGCAGGAACCTAGCATAACTGTGTTCTGAGAGGCTTCATCCAACAGCTGATGGAAACAGATGGCTGAGTTTGGGAAGTATTGTGGAAGACTAAGAAGAAGGATAGAAGAAGCTGGTAGGGTCAAGGACACCACAAGAAAACCTACAGAGTAAACTAACCTGGACCCATGGTGACTCACAGAGACTGAACCAACAACCAAAGAGCATGCACAGGCTGGACCTAGACCCTCTACACATATGTAGCAGTTGTGCAGCCTGGTCAACATGTAGGTACCCTAACTATAGGAGTAGAGGTGATCTTTGTCTCTGTTGCCTGCACTGGATCAATTTCCTTAGCTTGGATGTCTTGCAGGCTCAGTTGAAGAGGGTACATTTAGTCCAGCTGCAACTTGAGATGTCAGGATAGGTTGGTACCCCTTGGGGGCCTCACCTCTGAGAAGGAGAAGGGGAAAAGTGTTATGAGAGTGGGAGGGAGAGGAGAGGAGAAAAGGGGCTGGGATAAGGCAGTAAAGTGATTAATATAAATAAATAAATAAATAAATAAATAAATAAATAAATAAATAAATAAATAGATAAATAAATGGGAAAAGAAGGTATAAATTTAACAAGTGAAATGTTTGTGGTTTCTAAAAAGTTATTAGTGTTCATTGAGCGGTCCAAGTGATGGTTTTTATTTTGACACTGCTTTTCAAGTATATCATGCATTTGACCATATTAACCTCTCATTATAGTCGTGTCTATTCTCCTCTAACCCACCCAGTTCCATTTTTCAAATAGTCTACTCATATGTTACATATGTAAACACCGTGTAAATAGCTGTGTGTGTGTGTGCATGTATTTATGATTTGGGTTCCACTAATGAAAGAAAAGAAGTTATAGTTATCTAAGTTTGACTTATTGCACTTAGTAGATTATGCATAAATCCATCATTTCCTTGACTGAACAGAACTCCATTGTACAGATATACCATTATTTTTCAACCATTCATCTGTTGGTGTATAATTCATTTATTCACTTAACTCATGTGAAAACTGCTACAATAAGCATGAACAAGCACATATCTCTCTACTAATGAGTCTTAGATTTCTTAGGGTTATAGTCTGAGGAGTGTTGTATCTGGATCAAAAGATAGCTCTGTTTTGTTTTATTGAGGAATTGTTATATATATATATATATAAGAAAACCTACAGAGACACTATATATATATATATATATATATATATATATATATATATATATATAT